>NC_141148.1:1425766-2625766 GCF_053477565.2 Lygodium microphyllum | reverse complement strand
CCCTGCTGGACCAAATCAGCCATAACTTTTGATAGAAGTGTCCAAATGAAGAGTACCACATATCAAAACGAAGCTCTTGAAGAGTACTTTAAGCTCATGTAGATAGCTCAATTCTGAAAATGAAGTACGATAAAAACTGTTCTAAAACAGCGTGCTGTCCTGAACCAGTCTGCACCAATACTAGCTCCATAAGCAATAGGCTTCAGCCACCAATGTATCCTTCAAGTATGGATACTCATCCAATATTGAATCAGGTCTCCAAGAAGCCTCTTCAGAGGGTAAACCTCTCCATTTAATCAAATATTCCACAATAGAACGTGATCAAAGCTTCTTTTCACGCTGACCTATAACAGCCTCTGGGATGTACTGAACGATACCATCTTCATCAATAGGTGGCAACTCATCAACTAAATCCACTGGATCACCATAATAGGGCTTGAGCTGACTAACATGGAAGACGTTATGAATTTTTGTAGAAGAGGGAAGCTCTAGTCTGTATGCCAAATCTCCAATCCGCTTAAGGATCCTGTAAGGGCCATAGAATCTGTGGGCAAGCTTATTGCTGGATCCTTCTTTCAATGTAGAATACTTGGATTTGGGCACCTTCAACAAAACCAGCTCTCCTTCCTGGAAATCTAAAGGCCTCCTCTTCTCATCAGCATACATCTTCATCTGATCTTGAGCCTTCCTTAGATTCACCTTGCATTGCTGAAGAAGGGTCTGCATTCTATCCAACTCTTCCTTCCCATGACGGTTGATCTTTTTGTTAAAAATGACTGTGGGTAGGGGCACCTTGTAACCATACAAAGCCTCAAAGGGTGAAACTCCTATGCTCGCATGAGTGGAATTATTATAAGCAAACTCAGCCAGGTGTAACCAAGAATCCCATGAGGTTTGGACATCATAACAAAAATGGCGAAGATAAGTCTCCAACCATTTATTAACTCTCTCTGTCTATCCATCAGTTTGGGGATGATAAGCCGTAGATGGAGCCAACTTGGTACCCATAGATGTAAATACCGCTTGCCAAAAGTTACTCATAAACTTTGAGTCCCTATCATGGACAATCACCTGCGGTAATCCATGCAATCTGAAAATATGCTCCATAAACTGGTTGGCCACCTGAGAAGCAGTAAACTGAATTTTTGTTGGGATAAAATGAGCTGCTTTGGTGAGTCTGTCAACCACCACATAAATACTATTCCACCCCTTCTTGGTAGTAGGTAAGCCAGTGATAAAGTCCATAGTAATATGAGTCCATTTACCCGTAGGAATAGGCAATGGCTGCAATAAACCCCCTGGCTTATGGGTGCTATCCTTATTTTGCTGACAAGGCATACACTTCATAACGAAGTCCTTGGCATCTTTCCACAGTCCTTTCCAATAAAAGCTCTTGCTGATCCTGTCATAAGTCTTGAAAACTCCCAAGTGTCCAGCTAAAGGCGAAGAATGCATCTCCTCCATAATTTTTCGCTTGAAAGAAGAAGTATAGGGAATAACAATCTTGCCCTTCCACCAAATAAGACCATTTTTAAGCTGGTAGTGCGAGTTTTCTTCCATAAGACCTTGCTGTAATTTCTGAAAGATTTGGCTGAATTCCTCATCTAAGAGATATGCCTCTTGTAGCTCTTCAATCCAATCACTATGTAATTCCGTCATGGCTGATACTTTGCAGGCCCACATACGAGAGAGAGAATCAGCCACTATATTATCTTTGCCCCTTGTATGAGTGATGTCAAAGTCATAATTTTGTAATGTTGCTACCCATCGTCGTTGCTTTGGAGTAAGATTTGACTGAGTAAGGAAATACTTGAGTACGCGATGATCACTATGTACTCTGAATCGGCTGCCATATAAGTAATGGTGCCATTTCTTGATTGCATGCAAAATAGCCAACATTTTCTGATCATAAATATTCATGGCCATCTCCTTATCAGTAAGCTTACGGCTTTCAAATGCAATTACTCCATGCTCCTGAAGCAAAACAGCCCCAATGCCACGGCCACTAGCATCACATTGTATAGTAAACTCTTTAGAGAAATCCGGGCATACAAGAATAGGAGCGGAGGTAAGTAATTCCTTTAACTGGTTGAAGCTGCTATCTGCAAGAGAATCCCAAAAGAAAGCCTCTTTCTTCAACCTGTCAATTAAAGGGGCTGCAATTGCCGCATAATGCTTTATAAATCTGCGATAGAATGAAGATAGACCAAGAAATCCTCTAAGAGAGGTAGTAGTAGTAGGCGTTGGCCAATCTTTTATGCATTGCACCTTCGTGGGATCAGCCTGTATTCCTTTTTCACTGACTATATGTCCCAAGTATTCCACTTCAGTCTGCATGAAAGAACACTTCTTCTCCTTAGCAAAAAGCCTATGATGTCTCAACACATCAAAAACCCTCCTCATATGCGACAAATGATCCTGAAAAGTTTTGTTGTAGATCAAAATGTCGTCAAAGAACACCAAGACAAACTGAAAGAGGAAAGATTGTAGAATCTTATTCATCAGGCTTTGAAAGGTAGCTGGAGCGTTTGTAAGGCCGAATGGCATCACCAAAAAATGGTAGAGCCCACGATCAGTCCTAAAAGCAGTCTTGACCTCATCACCCTCTCTCATGCGAATCTGATGATACCCTGATCTCAAATCAATCTTCGTGAAGAATTGAGCCCCCTTAAGCTCATCAAGCAAATCATCTATCCTGGGTATAGGATACCTGTTCTTCACTGTTATCTTGTTAAGATCCCTGTAGTCAATGCACATTTTGAAAGATCCATCTTTCTTTTTTACTAACAGGACTGGGGATGCATACGGTGAAGAACTTGGTTCAATGAATCCCATTTCAAGAAGCTCTTTGATTTGCTTGGCTACTTCCTCTCGTTCACATTTTGATAGTCTGTAAGGTGGCTTATTGATCGTCTTTGAGTTGGGTTCCAAATCAATGGGGTGATCCATCGCTCTCTTAGGAGGCAATGAAGTAGGTACTTCAAATAAATCTCTATACTCCTCAAGAAGAGCTGTCAAGGCTGGATGGTTTGCTGAATTATTGGGCTGATCCTGTGTTTCTTTGTTCAAATGCAATACAAATATCTGTGAGCGCTTCTTGTACTCTTTCTTGAGTTGTTGAATGGTGATAAGCTGAAAATCAGATTTACTAGGGATCCCCTGTAAACGGATGAGCTGTCCATTGGAGAAAAACTCCATATATAACTGTGAGAAATCCATAGTAATCCTGCCTAAGGTCATCAACCAATCACAACCAAGTACAATATCTATGGGCCCCATTTCCAAAGTGATCAGGTTTACTTTGACTTCAAAATTTTCAGCCATCTGCAAAGAAACCTGTGGACAAATCTGTGTGCTGATTTCCTCTTCACCATTAGCCACTTGTACTCTAATGGGCTGTTGTAAGTCAATGGGAACACAATTCAACTTGTACAAAATGGATTTATTGACAAAACTGTGGGTACTGCCACTATCTATCAGGATGAACACTGGCTTTCCACATATGCTTCCCTTCATACGAAGTGTATTAGGGTTCTTAGATCCCGTCCAAGCATCCATAGAGATAGAACAATTAGTGGCAGCGGGCAACTCATTACAAAATCCACCAGGATCAAATGGAATATCACCGCCTGGATTAAAAGGAAAAGAGTCAGATGGATCATAGAAGTACTCCTGTCCACCATCATCCTCGAAATCTTCATTTTCAGCATTGATTAGGACTGCATTAACTTCATCTATGTCATTTTCAAGATCCTCAGGAACTAGCATACTCTGAATTTTTGGCTTGGCATTTTTGTATACACACTTTGAAGCATGGTCAGGAGTATACTTTTCTCCACATTTGAAGCATAAGCCTTTGTCCTTTCTTTCCTTGTAAAGATCCATGGGAATATTTCTCGAATTTGTATTGGCTGAAGTAGACTTAGGCTTATTGTCACCTTGCTTAAATTCAACCTTTGGACTGTTTGCTGTCCTAAAATTGCCTTGAAGCCTAGAAGCATTAAATGGAGGATAAGTTGGTATCCGTAAGCTCCCACTAGGCATATGATTGCTGCCATAATTGTTACCAACTTGCCCTTGCTTTAAAACAGTCCTTGGCTGTCCATAACTTGGCTGAAATGAAGACTCTTTCCTATACTTCCTTCCAAAGCGCTCTGCAAGCTCAATAGCTTTGAAAAGTGAAGTAGGATTCTGCGCCATAACATCAGCTGACAAGGATGGTTCTAAACCATACATGAACTTGTGTAACTTGGCCTCATCACTGATGTTTTCCACATACATGGTCAAGTTGAGGAATTGGTTTGTATATTCTCTTACACTTAGGCTCCTTTGTTCCAAGTTATACCATCTTCGTTCTAACTTCTCTTTTTCAAGAGGTGAAACAAAGACTTCAGCCATAAGTGCCTTGAAAGCTTCCCAATTCTCAATAAGTACATTCTCTTTCTTGATATACCTCCACCAAGTGTGAGCAAATCCTTCTAAGTGGAGGGAGGCAAAATGTATCTTCATGTCATCAATTTTAGGAAATATGTCGAAATAAGACTCCATCTTAGAAGTCCATTCCTCTAATTCTGATGGTGAAGATGACTGGCCATTGAATTTGGATAAAACAATTTTATCCTTGAATTCTCTATCATGGAAAGGTTGCTGTCCCAAAACTGGCTGATCAGAATTTCTAAGTACAGAACCCCCAAAATGAGATTGAAATCTTCCAACAGGTGGCTGAGAATTACCCTGTAATCTTCCTGTTGGTAAAGCACCCCTAGAATGCTGAGTATGCAGTCCAAAAGCTTGAGTATTGGTGCCGTTCAAACTGCCCAAATAGTCATCATGCCTTTGTGAAGCTTCTCCTACTTCATACTGACTATTGGGAATACCTCTTCTTCCAATGATTCCATCTCCATAACCATTTTGGTTGGATGGCTGAAGTGGGACTGAAGGGTCATTGTTTGAACAAGCCTTCTCATTAGCTTCTTTTGATCCTGTTTGCGATGGCATCAATTGAGAAAATTTTGCCATAAGCTGAGCATTGGATTCTACTAATTTATCAATGGAAGCCTTGGTTTGGGTAGTTGATTCCATCAACTTATCAAGCGTAGACTTCGTTTGTCCATGAGATAAAACCATTTGTTCCATTGTAGACTTTGTTTGACCAAATGATAAAATCATATGCTCCATTGCTGACAAAATAGCTTCATGACGTTCCTTATGTCTTAGTTCATGGGCACATAAAGCGTCATTGAGAATACTAATCTCTCCTTGTTGATGCTCTTCAGGGTTCTCTTGAAGTGTGTTTTCCATCATAGAATCCCTGATTTGCTGTGCATAGTCCTCCTGGACCTTATTTTTGCCTTTATGCCCTGCCATACTAGTGCAGTCCTGCAGTACCCCCTGTCAGTAAAACGGCTATAACTTTGGCTAGAAAACTCCGATTACAAAACTTTTTTGTGCGAATCGAAGCTTACAATGCCCTCTTCGAGATGAGCTATAGCACGCTATAACAGGTTTAGGACAGAAAATTCTGTAACTGAATTTCAAAGTCTGAACTATCCAGTCCTGCACCCTGTTTAGACCTGTAAGTGCCCTGTTTTGACCCTGTAATGCAAGAAAGTAACCTCCAATGGCTACCAAACCCCGCAAAGGGGTATATGGGACCTGTGGATACCCTGTAGTACCTGCACCTGTACTTCAGAATCAAAGGGTGTACCTGTATCCACCTGTAAATACCCTGTGGGTAACCTGAAAATGCCATGTTTTACCCTGTTTTACTCCAGTAGGTACTTGAGTCGTTGGAAAGTCTTCAATCTTCAATTCTCCACTCGCTGTACCTGTGTGAGGGATAAAACGGCAGGACGGGCTCCCTACACGGGCTCCGAATCACCGGGAGGTGGGCAAAGTTCCCCCCGAGTCGGTTGGTTGCACCCCTTCGGGATCTTCGATAGTGAGGGAGGGTCACCTCTCTTTTGTCCCACTATCTCCCCCGGCATCCACCTTTTTCCTCGGTGGGAATATCAACATGGCAAAGGCTAGTGTACTAAGCAATCAGCATGATATGCATTTGAAAAATATTCATTCAGCCTTTCATGAGATGTAATTGATTGAGATAAAAGAACTTGAGATGGGAGAAGGGTTTTACCTATGCAATTCAGTGACTCACTGATTGCTAGTACTTACCCTTTACAATTTTCCAATTTAGGCAAAAGAGAATCAACCAATCAATTGGATTAGAGTAAGCAAAGGAATCAATCAATGTATTCAGTCCATAGGATTCAAATGTTATGCTGAAATCTCAGATTAAGGCCATTCATTCACTGATTGAAGCTAATATGCATTAGGCAAGCATTGCATTCATGAATAGATGAATTCAAGCAAAGGTTGGCTGAGAATTTGATGAAAATGTTCAATTCTTTAATCTCTCAGTCAAATGGCTTAAGCTCAGCAATTGGATTAATGAGAGAGATTAAAAATTGAAGAGAAATACCTTGACATGGCTGAAAATAACTTGCCAAATGCTTGATAGGGCTCCCGGTTGTCCAATGTTAGCAAAATAATCCATGAAGCTTGCTTATCTGATGGTAGAGACCAATCTTGAAGCTTCAAATGCTTGAAATTGAAGCATTAAACCCGTTTCCCCTAAATTTTTGCTCCATAGAAGCTCTTGATCTTCAATCTTAAGCCATCCCGTGCTTAATCCTTGCAATTTGTTGAAGAATCCTTGCTGAAATGATTCCACGGGCCAAAAGGATGAAGAATCTTCAAAAAAATGTCAAGAAATGGAAGCTTGGGCTGAAGCTTTCATGGCTGCCCATGGACTGTTCACCTAGGGTTCAAGTGAGCTGAGGAGTCTTCAAATGTTGCTGAGAATCTCAATGTAGCTGAAGATTAATGCCTGGAATGGATGAAGAAGAGTGCCAAGGCTGAGGGGAAGCAAGCTTGGAGCAGGACAGGGCTGGAATCAGCCCGAAAATTGCACCGCAATTTTCGGGGCTGTTTCTGGCCTGTATGCTGCCCAATTTTGAGCAATCTTATGCTCAATCTGAAGCTCTTGAAGTCAAGGATCTATTCCAGGTAGGTTTTGGTCAAGAAGATCTGAGGTGAGAGAGATATGAGTAGATCTTGGGGCTGAACCTCCATGAAACCTGCAGGAATTTCCAGGAAAGGGGAAAGAGAAACCCCTCTTTTCAAAGTAACCACAGTTTGTTCTCAAACTAAGCCCGGTTAACCATCCTTTACCCTAGTTACCTCCATTTTTGCATAAAATTTGATGACGTCCAGCCATTTAAGCCTTTACCCGCCATATCTGACCTTGGATATCTCCAGATGTAGTCATTGCTAACTGTAGTTGTCCTGCAGCACTCCACTAGTCACTGTCTTGTACCATTTTTTGTCTGAAATTGGTTTTGAAATAGGAAAATGAGAGTGAAAATAGAAGAAAATAATGGATCAAAGACTGAAGCTCTGATACCACTTGTCAGAGAGAGAACTAGGGAGAGAGAAAGAGGAAAGAGAAAGACTGCAGAGGAGAGAGAAAGACTGCAGGAAGAGAGAGAAATAGAGTGACGAGGAGAGAGAAAGACTAGAATTGGAGAGAGAAAGACAGGAAAGATGTAGAAGCCATGGAAGCTTGAAGCAAGAAGGGAGAGAAAGATTGTAAATGTATTGATATGTCAAAAAGATGTGAAAATTTACAACTTCTCTCCTTATATACCAGTGTCAATGTGACATGGCATATTATTAGTATTCTAAGTATTCCCAGCTTCTTACAAAAACTGCTTGCATCTTTAAATCAGAAATCTTGCTCTAAAGGTCTAGAAATTTTGCAAGATAGTGAATGATCGCCACTCCCCAACATGTCTACTCTACTTCACGGATGATTTCTGTTACATTTCAAATAGCACAGATTACTCATTTCTACTAATTATAACAATTTTTAAACTCTTCTCTACTTTATCTCTAATTTTGAATTAGACTACACTAATTTGATACTAGTGATTTTCCACTTATTTTCTAATCTCTACTAATGCATACTCTCTCTTGATCAATTCAATCCATGCAATTACCACAAGTCACACTACTAATCTTTCATATGATTAGTATAGAATGATATTAAGATCAAGCATCACATGCATTATCTAAATAAGAATCACGTATGATAATTAATTGTAATCTTTACTTTTGTAGCAATGAGATTATGCAGTTACTCTTGGAAATTCAATGTCTTCTTCTTCTTCTCGATTGCTTGATTGATTTCTTGCTAGAGTGCTTGCATTTTTTTATGTCCATTACCCTATAAATGATAGCTTCTTTGTTGTGAATATGAAAAACATGATTTTGTGTAATGTTGAAAATACTCTCTTTACTGTGAATATGAAATATATGATTTGTGTAATGCTAAAAAACTCTATTGGATGTGAATATGAAATAAATGATTTGTGCAATGCTTTCATCACAATGAGTACTTTCAAAATACTAACCTTTCTTTCTATTATGTGATGTTATATACATTAAGATTTTTCCTAAATGCTAAATCCAACCTTATATTTCTTGTATCTTTTGCTAATATTGTAGCATTTGATCAAGTTGTTATGCATCATATTATACTTTACTGTATAGCACTCTTTATTATACTATATTTTCATAGTAAAAGTATTTCCATAAGATTTGATCATTATATTCTTTATGATTTTGCAATAAGCATATGGCCATACAATACTTACCAATACTGAATAAAGCATATTACATGGAATGCAATATATGATTTTGCCATAGGATAAAATTTGATATTCTAACAACACATATCATGATCTTTTATAAATCCATAGATTAGACCATATGTTTTTAAAAAAATTACAATATAAGAAATACTTTTTTTTATTTTATCCTATACAATCTAAGATTTGGCCATTAAGTTAAATCTTTTCTTATGACATAAGAGGTCATTTTTGTTATTTTTTCCAATATACTGTGAGATTTGGCCATGTGGCCAATTCTTCTCAAGCTATCTCTTGCCAAAACAAGGACTCTTGTTGTATCATGATATCTTGCAATAAATCAACTACTTTGTTCATTCTACTACAAGAATAACATTTTGCCATTTGGTCAAATACTTTCTTGCATTATCAACTCTTACTTACTTCCAACAGGGAAGACTATTTTCCACTTAGAATTCTTACTTTCTATAATTTGGCCATGTGGTCAAATCTTACCTTGCAACAAATAAACCACTTTTTTAGGAATTAAAATTAAGACTAAATCTATGGTGGGTTTGATCACATAGATTTTGGGTATGGTAGATTTGGCTATATGGCAAAATCTTCTAAGACAAACATATTCTATATTATCTCCAAAAAGGAAGACCATATTCTATTTGGAACTTCCTAATTACTTACTATATTTATAAGAAGTTTGGCCATGTGGTCAAAACTTTTCTTGCAACAAGTAAATCACTTTTTTTCCATAAATCGTTTTTCTTATTTCAATTTTTCATTACTTCCTATCTATATAGTCATATATAAATATCATATCATTTTGCCACAAATTAGCCACTTTGTCAATTCCACTACAAAATTAAAATTGGCCATATGGTCAAATCTTTCATTTTGTTATCAATGTTAGCATCCAAGAACCTCCCCATTCTTGTTTCATTTGGCTATATGATCAAATCTAATCTCATACATTTTGCAAACCACGAGACCAATTTTTTCATTGCATTATAAAATAATATTTGGCTAAAATAGTTAAATCCAATTTCACAACATGTTGCAACAAACGAACAACTTTCTTTACATGGTTATGAAACTAGATTTGGCCATATGGTAAAAACTAGTTTATAAAAATATAAATATATTTTAATTTTTACCATGAGGTCAAATATCCACCTTTCAAGTGTTTTTCACATTACCTTATGTTGATATCTATGGGATTTGCTACATAGCCACATTGATTTATATGTGAATTGCATATCATAATAAACCACATTCTCTATTTAACTAGCCTTTAAAAACCATATGGTAAAAAACCATGGCAAAGTTTTTAATCTCATAGATAAGCCTTATGACTAAACTATGTTTAACCAATGGTTAAAACCAATGGCAAAGTTTCTACAATATAATTCCTTTCAAGGAAAGCTTACATGTACAATAATTGAAATGTTAACTTGGGCCAAATGGAGTCGTGAGATTGCTACATAACCACATTGATATATGGGTGGATCTCATATTGGACTAAATCTAATTCTTTCATTAAATAGGATTTGACCACATGGTCAATAACCTCAGCAAAGTTCCTAGAGTATGACCCTTGCATAGGAAACTTACATGGGGAAGAAATCCAATGTTAACTTAGGGGCAAAATCATCCATGAGGTTTTCTACGTAACTACAACGATCTTTCACTATATCTCATACCACACTGATAGTCAACATTTCATTATTGCTTGACCATTTGGTTAAACCCATGGCCAAGTGTCACTATTAATAGAATCAATCATCATGTTGCTTTGTCCCAATTGAGTTGCCATATGGAGCTCTTCCTCTAAAAGGAGTTTTTTCCACAAGGGATCTTTTAGGAAAATTTAGAAATGTTGACACCATGAAGAGTCACAAGCATTCTTAGATATAGGGGCTATATATGTCTGATCATGTAGGGAACTTTGAAGTGCCTCTAATTGCTAAGTAATGGTCATTAGATGACTACCTTAGCTTGCATGTAATACCTTTAATTGAATACCATTTCTTATCAAACTCCCTTTGGCCTTTTGCTTTCTAGATGTAATCAAGTTTGAGCATCACCAACATAGTGCACAATGTAGTCATACTCAAAACTAACAAAGGTGGACACTGAAATCCTAGCCTACAATTAGCATCCAGGTTAAGAAGATAGAAGTAGTGAAAGTAATGGAGACAAAGACATTATACTCAAACAAAACTCCCATGGCCAAGTGTATTGATATTCGTATATCCACTACAATAGTCTCATCCGAGATAGGAAGAATAGTATCCAAATACATAGATGCCAACACTAAGGTAGCATAGCTTCATAGACTTAGAGACAATAGAAATACAAGAGAGGGAGACACTACTACTGCCACTAATCACATGACTCAAGACATACACTGGTGATAGCTCTACTACTATTGTATCAATAAGGTACCAATCAAAGAATAGGTTGACTGTGAACCATGAAACCAACCAACTACCAACCATCCAAAAAACAAACCCCTCACCTGAACGAGCCTCTCCCTTTCATATCTTGCTACTAGCTATAATATTCTCTCTGATCACGTGCCATGCCAATGGCCATAATTGTCACCGAAGCCATCTAGTCATCAATGTGCCACTAGCCATCTTGCTTTAATGCTGCCAACCGCCGTCACCCTTAACACTAGCATGCATCTAGTCATCAATGTGCCACTAGCCATCTTGCTCTAATGCTGCCAACCGCCATCACCCTTAACACTAGCATGCATGGTGGACCAGAACCTAAGATTTATTGGCTAATGTCACCTTTGTCCTGGATTATGAATGTATCATCTTACTAGATTTGGGCCTAGTACTTGATTTGGAGCAATGGGAGCCAGCTTCCCACTCGTGGGTTCAATGTGCAGCCACGAAACTCATTTTGCAACCTGAGAAGTTGTGCACACGCATCCTCCCTTAAGTGGACAGGCAGGAGAGAGATAAAATGGTGCTCCATATGCTGTTGTTTCTATGATGGTCTGCGGGAACGGATGGAAGAGCAATTACGAAGGCACATTGATGCCCCCCATGCCACTTGTAGGTGTATCAGTTCGGGATGCTTTATTAGTACAAGCCACGGTTCTTATCTCTCTCGAGCCACTCTCTTACGACTCTTCTCCTCTTTTCCCATATAGGAGTGTGCTTCAACATCTTCTCTTCACTCCCATAACTTGCCACATCCCTCATGCTGATGGCGTGCTATAGGGACCATACGAGGCGTGTGTCGCCATCCCAATTACCTCGGAAATCGCGCACCTTAATTTCCATTGCATGCAGATAAATACGCACCACAAATGGTAAATACAATTATTCCTTCTACCCATGGACTTTGGACTTGGGACTCTACAGGCTAGCTTGAAGATGCAATGGCTTGCATGCGTGATGGCGTGCACAGCATGTGTAAAGGTGTGTATCTCTTAAAAGCTTTCAAAGTAGGAAGAGAGGATGGATTACAACCCTTTGTGTTGCTTTTTCCTTTTCGTTTTTAAAATGTTTAGTTTTCCTTTTGAAATTTTCTTTTGTTTAAAGAATTCACCGTCTTCATGATCCTACGCATTTAGCTAACATGCATTTGGTTAGATGTTCTCATTGAAGCTGCTTCTATAAGGCAATTTCAATCTAGTATAGTGTTGTGGATAGATCATGCCTACAATGGTTATGTTTCAATCTGTAAGATTGATTCATTAGCTAGTAAATTTGATAGCTCTTAGCAAACTAAGGGTGTCTTAGCATAGATCTACCTCTTTTTGTAATCAACATTTGTACTTAATTGAGTGCTCAAATCTTTGACATCTTAGTTGCAATAATTGCTTTCATCTAACTCTTTTTGTAAATGACATTATCTTGTATACATTTTATGAGCAAGGTGTCATAGCATCATGCACCAGGCTAGTAGGCCATAATGGTGCTACCATTACAGCTTAACGACCAGTTGGCAAGCTTGGAGTTGGATAGCTAGAGTCTAAACAGGTTATCTTAGCTCCAAGGGTTGGCATCGCAGCATACCCACTGTCAGGTATAAATTAGACCATGTATCATGTATGCATATGTATACATAGTTACATCCCTAACTAGAAGTCTGATGTTGATTTAATTTAATATCATTCCTAGTTATAACCAATTATCTTTTTCTCTACATGATTGGGGTGAGAGTTAAGCCCAATGTCCCATGAGACCCAAGCATATAGTACACCATATAGTGCTAGAACGTATGTTTCTAAGCTAGAATAGTTGTACAGAGTTCGTGTTAAGGACAATGAAATCAATTATATAAATCCATCCCATGAGCATGAAAAGTTACTTGTGAAGGCTTCGCAAGTCACTTTGGATAAGTACAAAGTTATTTACAATTGTGTGGAAGCATTGGTTGATAAAAGCACCATGGTGGAAGCTCATCAATTAAACATGACACCATCCTATAAAAATCATATGTTTTTTGAGCGCGAAAACCCTAATTTTTTCAAATTTTTACTATTTTTTATTTATTATTCATAAAAAATAAGCATTTTCTGATTTATTTGTATTGGCTTATTTTTTTTACTGAAACTTAACATTTTATTTGATTTTATCCCATTTCCACTCCTTTCTCCCAACTCAAAATGGAAAAAAACCACTAATTTCCATTAAAAATTACATTTTACGGGTTTTAAAGAATTAATAACGGCTCCAAATCATAACGGGTTCCATATTTTTGTAGCTACAGCCCTCAATCATGATGTAAACAAGGTTCAAACAAAAATTCATTGCATATGAACAACATTTGGACCATGAAACAACAAAAACAAGCAAATTTCTTCCTAAAATTAAAGCATATCGCGTGTCTTGCGTGTTGCGAGTTTTTTAATAATCATTCTGGGTAGCCCACATACCGACCAGCAACCATTCTTCAGTGCTGAACCTCTTTCCTCAGCCTCCTCTTCATCTTGAAGCAATCCGATCACAGTCGGACAAGCATTCTTCAGCCCCTCTTCTTCTTGATTTCTTGCACATGAATTGCCTCTATGTAGGAGAGAGAAGGAGGAGAGAGAAAGACTGATTTTTTATCTCCACAACCAGGCAACCAATTGAGGAGTGGAGACTGGCAATGGAGAGCGAAGATAGGAAGAAGAATAGCCATGCGATCCCCTCCCCCCACGTTTTTTGGATTTTGGCTTCCCAAAGGGAGCCCCAAAGGGTCACACCCTTTGGGCTCTCCTAAAATCCATTCTCACACTTGTCATTTTGGCCTTTGGCCTTCCGGGCACTCCCTTTTCCACGTCCGGTGTTTGATTCTTGGTCTGAAAAATCCTAGGCATCCATCTTCAAGTCTTCCACTGCCGAGCATCTCCTAGGGTCTCGTTTGTCATGCCAAAAAATTATGAAAATTTTCCGACCGCCATCTAGTGCCTCTTTTAAGTACTTTTCGAGCATTGTCGCTTAAAATCGTACTGATTGCCACTACCGTCTTCGAGGAAGTCTATTTTTCCTCGGATATTTGTAAATTTTTGCTATTTTTAAGCACTTCTCGGCATCAAAAATCATCTCTCATTGGCGACCATGGGATAGGACGACTCAGCCTGTTGATTCCACGAATAGATTTCCACATAAATAACAAAAAAGAAGCATCAAGCTGATACAAAAAATACACAACATAACACATCACAGCTCATACCCTACCCCCTATCAAAACCAAGGCATGAAATCCACAAGGAGTAGGCCTAGCATAATCTAATAGAAGGCCCGAAGCTAGTCACTAACCGACTGCTGCAACACAGCCAAGCTAAAAAGAATAATCAAAGAGGTCGCCCTAGGTGGTGGTCTGAACTACCTACCTAACTAAGGACAACTCAACTAGGAGCTCCTTCTAGGCGAGGACTCCTATAGCCTAATCAAAATGTTTTTTTTTTAAAAGCACAATTTTTTTTTTTTAGGCTTTGATTTTTCCATACTACGATGTGTAAAAAGGAGGGAGCCGAGCGTAGTGACCCAAGGAGAACAGGGCATTGGTCTCAGGTCTTGTATCGGTACCCAAGAACCTACCAAGCCCTTGCAAGGCAACACTTAATCCTTTTCTAATGCTCACTTTTATTTCTGCTCCAACCTTCTTTTATTTTCTTTATTTTTCAGCTAGATGCTACCCCTAGGAAGACAAGGCATCGGTCACGGGTCTTGTCTCATCCCCAGGAACCTACCAAGCCTTCACAAGGCAATAAACAACATCTCAAGGATTTTTTGTCTTTCCTTTTCTATTTTTATAGGGGTTAAAACCCCTTTTTACACACCTCCGTATATTCATATATTGTCTTTCAGATCTTTAGGGTTTTGGCTCTTTCCATCAGTATGTCAATAGGCTTTTCTAGCTGCCTCACAACTAACAGGAACTCCTAGAATGGCCACCTAGCAGGTCAACAAAATAGGGTCACTAGAACTCCCATCTAAAATAGGTATTTCAATGTGTGACAATGCCTTGCAGGAGGCAATGACTACTCAGATCTCCCCCAGACATACAAAACCTAAGCCTGGGACTTCATGCCTTGATTTCCAGTCCCCAACAAACAAAAGAAAGTAACCCTCACCCACACATATATAATTAATTGCTCAAGGGAAAAACTAGAAAAGGGGACAAAACCACCTGGAATGGCCACAAGAAGCTTCTTCGCAACAAAGGCTCCCTCCAGCGACTTTGTCAACTTGTAGGGCGCAATCACCTGGAATGCCCACAAGAAGTTTCTTCGCAGCAAAGGCTCCCTCCAACGACTTTGTCAACTTGTAGGGCGCAATCACTAAAACAACAAAGCATTAAACGTACCTGCACCAGATAGAGATAAGACCCTCTTGGCCTAAAGAAATATCACATTTCACTGCAAACTAGCTGGCCCTCTTGGCCTAAAGAGATAGATTATTAAAACCTAAAAATAGCTGGTCCTCTTGGCCTAAAGAAATCAGACATTAACTATTGAAAGAAACTGTCCCTCTTGGCCTAACAAAATCAAACAAAACAGTTCATAGAGATCCCTCCTTGAAGAAGGCAGATCTACGCAAATACGCTCCATTCCAAGGGAAAAAATAGGACTCTCAGCCCTAAACTAAATGCATCAAATTATGGCCCATATCTCGTGCATATATAGCAAGAGGCATATGCATAACATGTCTTCTGATCAACCTATGGGTCCAAGATAACAACGGTAGATGGGTCTCGACTACTCTTTCCATCACCCATATCAACCATCGCCTGCCATATAACGCGTGGTCTAATAACATTCCCCACAAGCGACTAGGTCCCGTCTCATTATCAATAGCAACATCCGGACTAGGACCACAGTTGAAAAAGAGGTCCTCTTCATAAGAAAAATTAGCTAAGGAATCTGCAAACTGATTTCAATAACGTGGAATCAGCTGAAGAGATATGCTCTCAAATTCATCAAGTAGGGTTATAGCAGTTCGATGATACATACGGAGAGGATTCCAGATTTGTATATGTCCCATTGAGTTGATTTAAGATCAGCTGGGAATCCCCTTTTATTAACAACCGCCGAATGCCACCTTTCTTAGCAATATTGAATCCCATAATCATGGCTTTATATGCCATGTTGTTAGTGAATCCTACCCTGAGGTAAGCAGCTAATTTCATTGTAACTCTACGTCGGGGATCTCGGATAACTACTCCAACACTTCCTTTTCTATTAGGGCCCCTGGACGCTCCATCAAAGTATAATGTATACATCTATAATGGGTTTACACAGCCAGCCATCAGGAACTTTCCTATTCATAATTGTGATAGTCAAAGTTCAACATATTTAAAGGATGAACTGATGGCTCCATCGCACCTTCTTCATTAAACTCAACAAGGATGCTTGTTAAGATTTGTAATCAGTGATGGCAAAAAACTTTAATCTCCTACACAAAGGTATCGTCTTCTTGCTCAATCACTTTATATCCCTTGCTCCACCAGATAAGCCTTCCCTGATGATATCTTTGCTTGAGATATGGGTGCTCCAAATAAGGAATTAACCGCCCCATCAACCAATTTAAACTCTCCTGTGCAGGTCTCAAATCAACCCCAGCATAAACCTGCAATGCATTTAGCACGTTAACATACTTAGAAATAATAAGATTTAATCTTATTAAGATTAACCTTACTCTTGAATTCCACCCCTTGTAGATCAGCTAATAGAACTGTGGACTTATTTTTACCTAACCGAACTATCATGTAAGGGCCATCCCATCGAGGTTCCAACTTTCCTGGAAATAGCTCCCTACACGCATCGTAATATAGAACTAACTGCCCTTTTTTAAAAGTATATTTCTTCACTTTCAGATCATGCAACCATTTCATCCGACATTTAGCTACCTCCTAGTGCAACAAACTCTGCAATTTGAGCTCGTCCAAGTGGGCTATAGTCGTAAACCGCTCAAATAGGGCATCTTCATCACCTAGAGAGTGATTGATTGCGAATCTAATGGTCGGCAACTCAATTTCTAAGGGAAATACACACTCCTCCCCGTAAACTAATTTGAATGGGGTGTGGCCAGTGGCTCGTTTAAACGTCGTATTATATACCCAAACCACCACATATAATTTTGTGTCCCAGTCCCGCTTCTTTTCGAAGACTATCTTGGATAGGATATCCACAAGCTGCTTATTGGTACTTTCGACTTGTCCATTTGCTTGCGGATTATAGGGGGTCGTCTTGTTATGCTTGATTTTCCAAGCTTCAGTTAGACTTTTAATCACTTTATTTAAAAAGTGAGTTCCACAGCTCGATAATATTTCTTTTGGCGGACCAAAACGGTAGATAATTTGCTCAAGTAGGAAACTGGCAGTCTCTTTTGCATTGTCCTACCTCATCGCCCGTGCTTCTAACCACTTTGTAAAATAATCAGTTTCTACTATAATGTACCTCTTCTGAGTAGTAGACAACGGGGTGATAGGACCCACAAAGTCAATGCCCCACTTCTCAAATGGAAGGATAACCATGATAGGCGTAAGATTCTCTCTGTTGTCATGCCTTTGACAAGTATCACATCTCTTAACGTACTCAAAGCAATCTTGGAAAATGGACCGCCACCAATATCCAACTCTTAAAGCCTTCTGTGTCGTTAACCACTCAACGAAGTGCCCTCCACAAGCGCAGTCATGGCACTCTTCCAAAATGAAAGAAACCTTGTCAGGCATCACACATCGGCGATAGATATCATCAACACCTTGCCGATATAATGTGTCTGTGATGAAGGAAAATTTCAATGCCTGCTGTTTAATTTTCCTCTTCTCCAATTTTGATAAAGTAGCTCTAATCTCTCCCGTAGAAAGATAGTGTGTTATAGCACCATACTAGGAGGGAATAGATGCCGTATCAATCTTGAACAAAGTCTTCATGTCACTTCCTTCAGCCAAGACCTCTTTTGGTTCTCTGAGATCCACAAGACACTCTACAATGCCCTGAAGCTTCGGTGGCTTGCTCTTAATCTCATGATCAAATTCCTGCAAAGTGATTAACCACTTTGCTAAAGGGTTAGGCGCCTATAACTTATTTAACAATAATTGAAGCCCTTCCGCATTTGTATAAAAAACCACCCTCTCATAAAGAATGTAGTGCTTGAACTTCTTGGTCGCAAACACCATCACAAGGCATAACTTCTCCATATAGGTATAGTTAATTTTCGATATGTCCAACTTCTGACTCGCAAAAGCTATCATATGATACCACTTTTCCTCCCAGATTTGAGCTAAACAGTAGCTGATACTATACATGGTTGCTGCTAAAAATATATAGAACATTTCACCCCTTTTTGGTGCTTTTAAAACAGGTGCTTTGGCAAGCTCCTTCTTCACATCATCAAAAGACACTTTACAAGCATCACTCCATGTAAATTGACAATTAAAGGACAACAGATTCGTTAGAGGCAACATTCTTTCGGCCAAGGCATTGATAAAACTCCAATAATACCCTACTGATGATAGAAAGCTATGCACTTCCTTTGGAGTACCTGGCGAACTCATGGTGACTATGACCTTGATCTTTTCAAGACCAGTCACAATCCCTACGAAACTAACCATATGGCCTATCAAGAGCCCATAAGGGACTCTGAAGACGCACTTTTCTAGGCTAAGAGCTATGAAAAATTGTCTACAACACTCAAAACACTTGCACAAAATGATCAACTGCCTATCCCTTACGGTGGCTGTCCCCAAATCATCAATGAATACTTTCAGCTCTTCTAGGGAGATGTCACCAAAGGTCTTGTCGACTATTCTTTGCCACGAACCAGGTGCATTACACAACCCAAATGCCATCACATGGTATGCAAAGGTACCAAAGACTGTAATAAATGTCATTTTTAGCTTGTCTTGCTCAGCGATCACCATTTGGTTACACCCTGCAAAGCAGTCCATAAACAAATATATCTCCCTACCCGCTAGTTGATCCAAAATTTGGTCAATAAATGGCAACGAGTAGTAATCTTTAACGGTCTACTTATTCAACTCTCTAAAGTCTACACAAAGACGGATTTGATTATTCTTCTTCCTCCTGATCACAACTGGTGAGCACCATTCAGTATGCTGAACAGGGAAGATCAAATCCGCTTTCCACAACTTCTGTAGTTCTTCGTACAACCCATCCCTTAATTCAAAAGGCATACACCTTACTTTCTGACATACAAGGCGGGTACCTTCCTTTACAGGAATAGTATGCATAGTTAGACTGGGAGGAATACCCCAAAGTTCCAAGCAAAGATATTGCAAAACTCTCGGATTAAGGACACATAATCCTCTCTTTCTTCCAAACTGAGCATGGACCCTAATTTAATTGGCCGCGAATTATTTAGCGTACCAAGATCCAGCTCAACAACGTCCGCGTCTCTTATTCGATCATGAGGCTCTATCAACTCATTTAAGGCTATCTGATAAATATCCTCTGTAGTGGACCCTTCCTTAGATCCATCGCTCGATGATGTCTCACTACTAGATGGATCATCTACTATTTCTAGTTCAGTGGAGGATAGTGGAGCGCTCTCACTCTAAGGAGACTCAGGGTAAGCATCCACTATTACATGATGGGCACCTTGACTTAGAATCACTCGACCAGCAGGTATATCGACTTGACAGTTTGTCTGTAGAATCCATGGCTTGCCTAGCAAAACTCGATAGCTAGGACATCCTGCAAACCTTATCACCCTAAATTCTAGATAGCATTCCACGCTCGCAACTGTAATGTAGACCTTAGTAATGCAACCGTCCGGTTGTCTTAGGCTATCATCAACCATTCTAAGAAGTGTGAAGTCATCTTTTTGGATCTCTAGACCTAACCTCTCCATCAAGTCTGAACTTATGAAATTGACGGAGGATCCAGTGTCCACGATAGTGTGCTCCACTAATATTCCATCTACATATGATGGAACCCTAGGGCAATGCTTTTCAGCATGATTGAACCAATCTTCCCCCACTCTAGCTATGCCCAAATGTTCTACTATATACCCTTTACATAGGATTTCTTGAATTCCTTGCGTAGTCCTAGAGAAAGTTTAATCAATTGTAGGAGATTCAGGTCTGGTTTGACTTCGCAAAGGGAACTTGCTAGATCAAAGTTGTGATAATTAGCCAAAGTTCTCTTCTCGCGCCAAACCATTCTCTCCTTTGGTCTTTCAATCGGCTTTGGTGCCTCTTTTTTAGCCTTTACCTTCTTTCTTGGCAATCATTTATCCTCCTCGAAATCGACTTTACTACCAACAGGTCTTAACAGTCCACCTTCCATATCAGGATTCAGGACTCGCTTTTCCCTAGCATCTTGTTTAGGGCTTCCCTCGACAGGTTTATTCAATTCCCTTGTCACCCTGTTTAATCTTTTGACCTCTTGTTACGGCTCGTAGATTAGAAGTTTTAGCATCATTGACACGTACAACCTCAATAAGGCTGACTCCACTGCCATGAGGTAACTCCTCTACAACAGCCTTTCCTCTTTGCAGTATTTACCTTGGTCCATTGTCTTGTTGTAGATTATTCCCTTGTGCGCGATGGTTAACTGGACCTAGTTGTTTACTCCCTTGTTGGAGAGAGCTGATCTTACTCCAACAGGTAGCAGCTAAGTAGCCAAACTTTCCACAAATATCACATTTGAGATTCGGGCAATTCCCAGGGAAATGTTGGCCCCCACACCACTTACAACTGAATCTTGAGGGGCCACCCTCTTCAGGGTATTGGATCCCTATCAAATTTTGTTGCTTCTTAAGAAAATTGACATCCACAGCTATTTGTCGATACTGTTTAGAGATAATATCGGTGTAGTGCTTCATCGTGTCCTTAAATTCACCAAGGACATTAGAAGCACTTGACTCATAGCTGCAATTGTCAGTCTGTCGCCCCATGGGCCTAGCCACTTGATTAGGAATCGGCCGTTGACCAAGTAGGACAACATTAGGATTCATTATTTGATTTCCACCACTATTTAGTGAGGCCGCCTGACTAGCCATAGGCATAGTCATGCTAGGAGGAGCTGGTAACATAGGAAAATTTAACATAATACTCCCTCTGCCACTCGTATTTAACATGGGGTCCCCTTGACTCCTATTGGTTAAGGCCAAATTATTACCATTCCAATTTATCCTTGCTGCATAAGCCACTTGCAAGGGCGACTCTACTCCTTCTGCTTGGGTAATGGAAATGTTGATATCGGCCAAAGCAACACTAGTCAGCTGCACCTGGATATTAAAATCCAATCCATGTAGAAAATATTGCAACTGTGCAGCTATTAGAATGGGAATATAAGCATTAAGTTTGCGAAGGACTTGCTGTAGTTTCTTGGCATATGCTTGGACATTCTCATTTGGCTCTTGGCATGTTATATTCAGAACACACAACCAATATTTTCCATGCTTCTTAGGGGCAAACTCCCTACAGAAAGCCGTAAAGAATTGGGCACTGCTAGTTATGGTTCCGGCTTTTAGACCGTGACACCACACTGCCGCTCTTCCTTTTAACGTCATGTTGAAGAATATCATTAGGTGTCCTTCATCTTGGATTCAATAGTTGAACATGAGCATTTGAAAATCCTTAATGTGGAGTTCTCCATCTTCTTCTGCTAACCCATGAAAAATAGGCAGCAGTGCTCCTAATGCTAGTAAATCTGGTGTACCTGCTGGAATTGCGATAGGTTGTGCCATGGCTACAACCAGATTGACAACAAGAATTTGTGTAGGAAACACTACACCCCCACTTGTTGTGGGTTGATTATCTGGAAATAGGGAAGTACCAAGACTTCCACTTGCACTCAAAGAGCTACTTGTAACACCTAGGTTACTAGAACCACTGCTACTTATGCGTAACGGGCTACTCCTTTGAGGAGAATAACATCTTACAATCTCCAAATCGCCATCTATCCCTCTCAGCACGTTCTATTTTTTGTATTTCGGCTCGACGGTCCTTGTTAGAGTACATAAACTAGCTGTACCTCATGCATATGATAGACAACCTCACCACACGACCTCGCAGGCTAGAAGCGTCCTAAAACTTACTTTGCACTAAATTCTTATGACGATTTTGTGTTTGTATCCAATATTGTTAAATGATGTGGATCTAGGACATGACACAAGCTATGGTGGATCAAAGATGTAAACCAAGTTCATAATGACATGGACAAGTAGAGACAAACTATTACACAAGTGAATTAGGTTCCAAGATAGATTAGCTTCGACTCATAAACACAATCTTGTGTAGAATCGACAATGACAGACACTTAACTGAAAGTACAAAGCATCATGATATTGTGTTCATTTCATAGTCAAGTACAATGCTTTATAGGCTTTGAGTTGTTCCACTCTCCTCACTGTGCATATGGGATTCATGACAGCTCCTCTTGGAGCATACATCATTTGTCTATTTCTCAACACCCCCCCTCAAATGATGAGTCCCTACACTTGCTGGCTTTTGCCCCCCCTTCATGATAACATGGCCCGGAAGACTAGCTCATAGGCAGCCTAGTCAAGTTAAAGCTTGAGACTTTACATCTTGGCAAGGGTTGTACAAATCAAATTCACTAAGAAAAAGAAAGATCCAGTATGGAAAAAAAACATATGAAAGATACAATGAAAGTTCTTCAAAACAATCTGTCAGAGTTGTTGATGGTAGTGGAAGCATATTCTTCTTCTTCTCTTTCTTCCATGTATTGGTTCTGGTGATGATCACTTTGCAATTGTTGGGCTCTCTTCTTGTGGAAACATTCACTGGCTACATGGCGAGTCTTACCACAATAGTGACATGTAATCCAATCCTTGTTATTGTTGTTGATGAATCCTCGACCTCTTCCTTTAGGTCCAGCAGCTCCTTTGGTGTACAAAAGATTGTCCCTAGATGATGAGACATTGTCTTTTGCATTATTGGTTTTTACTTTACCTTCTTCATCGAGTAGTGAGTGCTCAATATCTTTAAGTGTGAGGCTTGGAACATTACTCAAAGTGGACACAAGATTTTCATATGGATCCTTGTTTACACTTGCAAGCAGTACAACTATTGCTTCATCTTCCTCAATATTCTTTTTAAGAGATGCAAGTTGAGTTTTTAAACTCTTAAACTTATTAATGTGTATGGTCATAGAAGCATTGTCTTTGATAACCAGTTTATAAAACTGCATGAGAAGTTTTACCTTTGAATTCTTTGCTTGAGTACCAAACATTTTATCAACTTCCTCCCAGGCGGTTTTAGCATTTCTAATGCCAGATATATGATGCAGCACATCATCACTTAATCCCCAAGCAATGATGCCTAGTGCCTTATTATTCATCTTCTTCCATTCTTTGGATTTTAACTGGTCTTCTTCAACGAACACGTCTTCATCATCTTCCTTCTTGTTATCTGCATCATCTTTAAACAAGTCCCATAAGTCTTTTTGCATCAGGTGGTACATGGTCTTTTCCTTCCAGGCATGGAAGCCTTCTCCATTGAACTTTGCTATTTGCTCAAGTTTTGCCATGTTGAGCAGCTCCAATATTCTGAGAAAAGACTAGCAAGGGGGATTTGTGAAGTGTCACAAGGAGGTTAGTGTCAACTGACACTAGTTGAGTATCAATAGATACTATTCTTGAGCTTAGTATTGAATGTTGGTGCTTGATCTTCTTCTTGCGTGTTGATTTGAAGTGTTAATCTTGCTGGGAACTGAGTTCAAACTCAAATAAGAGTGGCAGTGTGTGCCCTAAGTTGAAGGGAATGAGAAATTGAAGAAAAAATGAGCTTGCACCTTGATGGCTATGGCTTCCTGGATTAGGGTTTTGACCCAGACCTAGTTTTTTTCAGATATCTAGAGCTAGAATTGATCATTTTGAAAAAAAAATTTATGGAAATGTAGCTTACTCCATGCTCTACAAGAGCCCCATGATAATCTTCAAGATCGGGTACAACAGTATGCACGCAGATCAGCAAAACATAACCAGGCGCAGTTATGGCAGCGATGTCGAATTTCAGCAATGCCAGGCTTGTAAGCATCCAATGTCAGGCTTAGATGTGATAGGCAAAAGCTCCTTGAGTAGAAGAACAATCCTCCTGAAGAAAGCACTCAGAAATATTGCCTGATTTGAGAGATATGAGAGCTCAAAGTGAGGTATGTCCTGCAGGCCGCAAACTGGGGCTATGGCAGCAACTGACAATAGTGACAATGTTGAGGTCCAGATAGCCAAATCTCATGGATTGATGTGATACAGGGAAGCTTTGTGAGGTGGAGAACAACTTTTCAGAAGGAAGCTCAGAGAGATTTAGTATGTGGAGTGAGATACAGGAGCTTCAAGATGACAGGGTGCTGCTGGATATGGCTGCCACAAGGTCCAACTGAGATTTGAAGTTGAAACTGAAGATATGAGCTGAATGTGGGCTGGTTAGAGATCACCAGAGATGAAGGGAGACTAGAGATTCAGAGTGTGAGCTGTGCCATGCCCAACTGGGCTCTGATACCATGTTAAATGATGTGGATCTAGGACATGACACAAGCTATGGTGGATCAAAGATATAAACCAAGTTCATAATGACATGGACAAGTAGAGACAAACTATTACACAAGTGAATTAGGTTCCAAGATAGATTAGCTTGGACTCATAAACACAATCTTGTGTAGAATCGACAATGACAGACACTTAACTGAAAGTACAAAGCATCATGATATTGTGTTCATTTCATAGTCAAGTACAATGCTTTATAGGTTTTGAGTTGTTCCACTCTCCTCACTGTGCATATGGGATTCAGGACAGCTCCTCTTGGAGCATACATCATTTGTCTATTTCTCAACACAATATATAGTCCAACATTCACATTCCCTTCTTCTCAAAGGTAGATCCCATAATATATAGGCATAATGCCTCGTAATACACACATAAGGAAGCACCTCTCGGCTAATTGCCGCAACTCTCCTACACCTTGGGGATTGGCCCCAAGATGCATCGTTCCAACACATATAACATTCGCACAAAATCTACTCTTTCATAATTCAGCGTTCTAGGAGATTTTGATTTGCCTCACAAAACTTTCCCCAACGGAAGCACCCGTCTAAACCTACAGCTTGGGTTTCGTGTCCTCTCAGCATTGGTCAAAGTTTATCAATCAATTGCAATGCATTCTAGGAGATACCATGTGGCATGCTTGATGCAAGGTGTATGACAATTGTGCATAACCATTTTATGATTAAAAAACCAGCCATGTGAGGTGCGTAAAATAGCCCTTTCATGAATTTTAACCAAGCGTTACATGCTGCGCGCTGCTTTAGGGACTAACATTGAAACTTCTGTGCTACTAATCACCCATATTTAATTATGGAACGATCCCTAAATGCTATGCGCAAAGAGGAAAATCAGAATTTGTATCTTTTCAGCAATTAGATCGTCGCACAAATTGTACCCCCCCTCACCGTTTAGGTGTTGCTGCGGTGCATATGTGTAAATGGTTGTTTTGTATCATTTTTGTATGTAAAAAGCAATAAACACGTACTATAACACAAAGGACGAGTCCAAACTGAGGCTTAACCTCATGCTTTAACCTTGCCAAACATTCACGCACATGCATCTTATTTTTCCATATTTTTTGAGCGCGAAAATCCCAATTTCCTCTATTTTTCACTATTTTTTCTATTTATTATTCATAAAAAATAGGTATTTTCTGATTTATTTGTATTGGATTATTATTTTGACTGAAACTTAACATTTTCTCTGATTTTATCTCATTTCCACTCCTTTCTCCCAACTCAAAATCGAAAAAAACCACTAATTTCCATTAAAAATGATATTTTACGGGTTTTAAAGAATTAATAACGGCTCTAAATCATTAGGGGTTCCATATTTTTGTAGTTACAGCCCTCAATCATGATGTAAACAAGGTTCAAACAAAAATTCATTGCATATGAACAACATTTGGACCATGAAACAACAAAAACAAGTAAATTTCTTCATAAAATTGAAGCATACTACGTGTCTTGCGTGTTGCGGGTTTTTTAATAATTATTCTGGGTAGCCCACAGAATGACTAGCAACCATTCTTCAGTGTTGAACCTCTTTCCTCAACCTCCTCTTCATCTTGAAGCAATCCGATCATAGCTGGACAAGCATTCTTCAGCCCCTCTTTTTCTTGATTTCTTGCACATGAATTGCCTCTATGCAGGGAGAGAGGGAGGAGAGAGAAAGACTGGTTTTTAATCTCCACAACCAGGCAGCCAACTGAGGAGCAGAGACCAGTGATGGAGAGTGAAGATAGGAAGAAGAAGGGCCATGAGATCAATTGGGGGGTTGCTTGTAGGCTCTCCAACCCCCCTTCTCACCATGAGATTAGTGGGGGGGGGTTGCTTGTAGGCTCTCCAACCCCCCTTCTCACCAAACGTGGATATGGCGCCTCCATCCTTGTCAAGTGGCAAAAAAAATGCAACCCCCCCCCACGATTTTTGGATTTTGGCTCCCCAAAGGGTCACACCCTTTGGGCTCTCCGAAAGTCCATTCTCACACTTGCCATTTTGGCCTTTGGCCTTCCGGGCACTCCCTTTTCCACGTCCGGTGTCCGATTCTTGGTCTGAAAAATTTTGGGTGTCCATCTTAAATTCTTCCACTGCTGGTCATCTCCCAGGGTCTCTTCTGTCATGCCAAAAAATTATGAAAATTCTTCGACCACCGTCTAGTAGCTCTTTTAAGTACTTTCTGGGCATTGCCGCTTAAAATCGTACTAATTGCCACCGCCGCCTTCAATGAAGTCTTATTTTCCCTGGATATTCGCACTTCTCGGCATCAAAAAACATCTGTCAGAAATGTAGTAGTTATGGAGTTAACTCGATAACATCAGCCCTCTTAGATGACAAAGTTTTGGTGTTTTAGTGTCTCATGATATATTCAATTCCATTATCTCTAGTTGAATGCCATGGATGTTGCATTAGACAAGAAAAACCTTCAAAATAGTTATTTACTAGCCATAATTGTTAGCTCATTTTTCTCATGCTTTTCTTGGATAGCCAAGTAGGTCAATGAGGTTGTAGCTGAGTTGGCATGTGTGGGTTGGTTTTGACAAGTGCATGAGTTCAAACTCTAAGCTTCACTTCTCTGGTTATACTATTAAAACCTATTCACTGCCTAGACCAAGTAGATTTTCTATGAGCTTCACATTTCAATGTAACATATTTGATATTGATTGTGGAGGAAGGATGTGATGAGTGAGTGAAATCTGGTCTGATGTTTCTACACATTTTTAAATCGGAGTCAAGGTAGTTGCTTGCAACATCTCCTTCGTCTATGGCTACTTACTACCTTAACTAGACTAAAACTTCAATCCATGGACTAAAACTTCAATGGTACCAACTATGGATAATGTTAGGCTAGCTTGAACAAGCTCTCGGCCTGATACCATGACTACTTATGGAAGATTTATATAGTGAGGGTTCATGGTATATATTTGATCTTTAATGATGTCTCTAGCCTAAATAAAGTTCTCCATTTTATAACAATATCCCATTTCCAAGTCCTTCCAAACGTATCTGCTTCTAAAGAAAACAACACATTTAGAATAATACCTCAATAATTGATGATTATTGGTTCTCTTAGATTAAATCTTGGAGTAGATGTTTAAGCCTCTCATCTCCTAGTCCTTCCAAACGTGTGTACTTTCAAAGAAGACAACAAGTATAGTCTAAAAATTAGAAAGTCTAACATATTTTTTAGTTGTTCACAAGCTCCCTATGACAATTCTACAACAATCCATTTGTGCACTAGATCATTTTCTCAATCCTTTACATAAAAATATATTATTTTACATGGGGCAACTAGTTGTAAAGCAATGGTGTTCTAGTAGGATGACCAAGTGGAGCCTCTCTTTGAGAAGAGAGCAATGATGCAATAAGTGCCACATTACCATGGACATTTCTCTGTCTTTTTCTCATAAGCAATCATAAGTATCAATTATCTAAAGAGTAGATGCAATCATAGAGCCTAAATAGATATTCAATTTAGGTATACCTTTGACTTGTAGGATAGGTCACTCTTAGAGCACACAAACTTCTTATTAAGTTTTTCAATGAGCTTATATTTACTTTTTCTTTCCTTTCAATATTCCTTATATAAATTTTTTGTGGTTCATAAGGAAACCGTTTGTGACAATGTGTTTTCCTTATGTGAATTTGATCTATCTCAAGTCCTTTTGATTGAAAAGCCATTAACTAACATACTCAGCCTTGTTGAGGCTACTTCATTAGGAAATCGGAAATTAGATCAACTTAAGGTTTTCTTGATCAATGAGGACTTAAGGTGATCTTGATCAATAAGATCAAAGATCGTAAAGAACAACTATTATGTCATGGTTGATGATGCTTAAGGATTTTGGTTTACTTTTTGAAATACATTATTGACTAATGTGATAGTTTTTTCATTTGTGGGCATTAGAATGTTGTTTTTTAAATCTCAATTTTAATCATGTAGTCTTTGCGAAGTCCATCAACACTCTATTAATAGTGATTGAGTTTTGTATAGAAGTTAATTTTATTCTTAATTAATGTGGGCTTAGGCATACTTTGAAAGAGCCACATAGCCAAAGTTGGCTTGTACCTTCTACTGTAGAAGTATAATGGCTAGCATGTTGAGTATGATCAAAGACTCTGTTTTTAGGTAGAGAGATTAAATCTCTAGGCATGGCTTGCTTCGAATTCAATATTTAGGCCTTAGACGTATCTCAACCTATATCCACACTAAGCATGGTGTCTAAGTCGCATGTCCTTGTGGCTTTGCACTAAAGGAACACCATAATTAGTGTAGGTATGCATTTGACTTAAGTGACGTTCTATTTTTTTATGAATCTCATAGAAAATATTTGTCAAATTGAATATAATATTTTTACATTCAGAAAAAAATCACCTCATTCTCCAAAGTTTGAGCTAGAATGTTCCCACATATTTTATAACATAAAATTATATATAAATTCTTAAAATGAATCATACTACAATACAAAACTATAATTATCTAGTCTACTACACCCAAAAATCTACAAAACTTGCACGATTTTTAAACTCGTTGAAATCTCAAATTTTATAAAACTTGCAAAACAACCCCACAAAAATCTTGCAAGAGCAAAATGGGGGTTAAAATAGTGAGTAATCGTTGGGGAGTTAACACTCGCCATGTTTTATCTCAATCTGAGATAGTGGCTGAACTCCCTCTCTCTCTCTCATGTACTAGGCCTTGAATGTAATGATAGTAAATATTTACATATACTTAAGCACCCCAAGAAATACTAGTACGTAAAAGGCAATCATATATTGAGATATTACCTATCCTAGTGAGGGGCTAGAGAGGTAATGTTTTGTAGTTTTAGAAGAGCCATCTAGATTCCATGGTTATACACTAACTTAGCCAATCAAGTAGCGTGTGGGTCTACCTCATAGGCAAAGCATTCAGCTTGATCCATAATGATTGACCTAAAGATTCCAATAGACTTTGTAGCTCTCTTAAGAACATTCTAGCATTGATCCTAGGGTGATACTATGATGGTTTCTAGGACTCAAATCTGAGGATAATCATTGTTTAGCTCTATTTTTCTAACTACTTGAGAAGCCACCTAACTAACATGCTATGTCAAGGAAAATGCCAATGTGGAAGGTGGCCCATCTTACTCACTAACCCTAACTATATACATATATCCAACTTGAGCCTACCATATTTGTGAGTTATATAGGGGGGGAGAGAGATACATAAAGAGAGTGAAGGGAGTAGTTTTATTGATATGTTCTATTGTTTCAACTTGTTAGGTACATGGATAATAAGGGAAAAGCAAATGCCCAATGCAAAATGCATAATACTTTTGGAAAGATGTAGGTGTGAGCTACTCAAGGAAATATGCTCTATGAAAGAGAAGGAGATGAGAGATACATGTTGGAACATTGGAAAAAGAGACATACTAAACTATAAATTGATATAATAAATAAATGAATATGTAGAACATATAGGGATTGCATATTCAGTTGAAAGTATGGATAAGAGACTGCGGTCTGCATATGTTGCTCTTGGACAGAATTCTACCACTCCAATGGTAGGATGCAAAGTGGAGGTCCTTCAAAAAAGTTATGTACATGTGTCTCATGTGTATTCTACAATTTATTTGAGTGAAGATGAGATAATTTGAGCAGAAAAATTAGGAAGCAATGCTTTTGGCATTGTCTTCAAAAGTGAAGGTTGTAGGGGTAGCAAGATTTGACTGCAATAAGATTTATGCAGGAAAATGCTATAGAGGAAAAGAATATACACAAGGCAATCAAAGCAACAAAGAGAAATAGTGATGTAAATCAGACATCTAGTACTAGTATGGGTGATTGCAACCACCACTACAAAAGAACCTTTGTGGACCATCATGCCCTTTTTTAATGGTGGAGATCTTTAAAGTTTCATGGCCCAACTTCCTTCATCTGCTGTGAGCAATTCACAAGATTGTTCAATACTTGGGGCACATTCAAAATAAGGCATGATGAAGATTCTCAGTTGAGAAGTGATCAGATAGTGCAAACAAATATATTTTGCAAATGCATCTTGTCCATTATGCATGCATTAATTTTGGGATTGTGTCGTTTGCACAAAGCAAGGTGGTTACACATTGATTTACATCTTGGTAATATTGTGTTAGATTTTTTTGGCAATGTTTGTGGTGTGGGGATTATAGATTGGGGCGGTGCTTTGGAAAATGATAGTTTTGCAAATATTTTAAAATGTACAATGTGTATTGTCTCATATTTTTTATCATCTCTTGTAGCCACTGCAAAGGTATATACAAGCTTAATGATTTTAGGATGAGAGTATATAAGCAGAAGTTAGTACAAGAGAAGAGATGAAATAGGGGAATGGGATTTGGTAGAAGATTAGACTATCTCACTAGACAAGAGCTTAGGCAAACAACACTTGTTTCCAAACATGTAAGAGATCTTACTCTCAATATTGGATGAATAAGTCTCAGCTTGCGATTTTGTCAGTGAAAATAAGGACCTTACATGATTCCAATATAGAGTCTCTAGATCAAAAAGATATCACCAAGTTTTGTAGCAATATAATAGAAGCTCATAGATTGGGAAAATTTGGTGGAAAACCTACTCTTTGGGACTTTTTAGAGGATATAGCTACAAACATGGTACAGTCAAAGGAGAGTTAATGATACAGTGCAAATACAAAAGCTTTGTTTGAGGTTGCAAAGATGTGCGGTGGACCAAGGTTGCATGAATTCCTCACTGCTAACCTTAATGGCCCTTCACTCTCAACAACAAAGAGAGGCCATAAACAAGCTACCCACCTTATCCCTAGGATACATGGATATATCTTTGATGCTATTGCTAAAATATATCAAAAGAAAAAATAAAAATATGGCATTACAGAAAATATTCCTTTTATTTTGGTGGAAGATGAGACTACCATAAAGAAGCAAATAAGGTAAACATACATAATATTTATTCTTTTGACTTGCAAAAAGTATTCTCAATCAATTTTTATAACATTTAATATTTTCATCATAGGTGGAATCCTAAAGCTGATACTCTTGTTGGATTTGATGGATATAAGTCTTTAGACCATGAATGTGGAACTTTACACATGATTAAATTTCGAGAAGGAAAATAAGATTATCATGTGATTGCTCCACCTTAATCAAGTGTCCAATCAATAAACCTCAATGCTATTAAGCATTAGTAACCTTCATGATCTAGAAATTTTTGAAAACCCATTTAGTGAGTACTGATAAAGTGCATAGATGTAACAAAATGCCAAAATGGAGATAATGTGCCAATTAGTTAATAATTCTAAGAATCTAAATATCAACAATGTGAAATCCTCATAACCTTCATAATCCACATGCTAAAACACAACTACTAATAAGTGATCAAGCACATAGATTTATGAAAATCACCAAATGGATATCTTGTAGCTTAGCTTTCCTACCATAATCATTGAATATGCTCTCAACCATAGGAGAAACCTCCCATGGGTGTAGCGCTTCAAGCCTCTTCATTGTAAACAACTCTAAGTGTATACACCTTTCATAATGGGAACCATAATTAGCCACATATTGGTCATTCCCATTGAACATATTGGCAACCTAAGGCTATAGTTGTGGTGGGGATGAACGCTAGTCTTTCTCCTTGAGAACCTGCTTAGGAAGATTGTGGCAATTACACTCCCATTTTTTTTGGCATGTGTGAGGAATGCTCTTGGTCCTTTACTATTAGCTTTGTTATGGAGTTTTCTTGCATTAGTAGATTTTAGTCCTTAAATAGATATTGACACTATGAAGTTGCAACATGAAGAGCTATGAGTTATGACAACTATAAAAAAAGAGAGGGATTATCTTCTCCAACCTCATGCTAAATGCGAGCTTCCTATGTCATCATTCATAACTTCAAGAGCACGTCATTGACTCCAAAAGCTCATCGACAACCAAATTAGTCATAGCAAGCTAAAAACTCTTATCATCTAGACAATTTTGTCACACCACAAAGAACTTTAGGATCCCTCCATTTCAAATACAACTCAAAATTTTCATAGAAAAGGGCATTCACCTTCTGCCCTTTTGGCCATGGTTTTGGATTTTCTTGTACTAAATTTTGTATTCAAACAATGCCACAAGCTTATGACTTATTAGGTGCATTTAGGATATGAATTAGTGATGTTAAACATGGTGGATAACATTAATAGCCCGTGTGTCACACTAATTGCATATTATTACATAAGAGTTTCTCATTGTTTGTTGTAAGCCATTTTCTTATTTTTTAAAGGATTTTTTAAAAGTCTTTCCAAACTTTGCAAAAGAAATCACACTTTTGAAAAGAAAACTTGGCAGTTGAAATCAAAGTTCAAAAACTAAGTTTTTTTTGAGTTGTAGTACCACAAATTTTGTGTGATTAAAGACTTAAGTGTGACTATGTGGGTGACACCCTTACCATTTGACATTATCTTTTCTTTTTATGTGGAACAACCATTCTACTTTACTTTGGTAATAATTTACAAACATAATCTAAAACTAGGCATACTTCAAAGTGTTATAAAACACAAATGTTTGCACACAATAATTCTACACCTCAAACATTTCAAAAACACAAGAATTGTAGAAGAGATAGATTGCCCTTGCACAAAGACATAGTAGCAAATTGGCCCCAAACAAGGGCATCGTTGCAATATCACTTTACATTATTCAAAAATCTTTGATATCATAGATGGTAGTAAAGTTGTCCCAAATCTAATTAGAACTTAGAATCACAAGCCAAACAATCACTTCGAATATTTGTTAGGACTAGTTGTCCCTAGTTTTGAGAGATTTAGAAATTCCTACAATATGGCTTTCACTTCAAGTCACTCGTGTATCTCTTCCCTCTTGTTGTCAATCCCCTTTGCACCATCACATGAGCATGAAGGATGAGTCAACATTTATCACAAAAGAGGAGTCCAAATTCTTTTTTATCTTTAGTGATATCATGTTGATAGGAGAACCATCACCATTTACTTTCACTTATACAAATAGTCATCAACAAGGCCAAGGTGATCCACGTCAATATTGTGATTTGGCATCGGGAAACCTTTGTGAGATAAATTTCTCCTCTCCTTCCCTCCCTCTCATAGAGGAGAAGATGAACACATTAAGTGAGGAACCAAACCACATTGGCCATACTCATTGAAGCACTCCTAGAAGTACCTAAAGCATATGATTATCATGTGGGTTCTTGATGAGTGGCAAGAGGTGGTGGGAAGGCAAGAGGCATGGCCACAATAGATAGTTTGGATCACTCTCTGCAACTCGAGGACTAATCATTGATACCATGTTTAATACATATGTAACATGGAATATCCTAGCATGCTCAAACAATTTTCAAATAACAACTTACTACTGAAATAATTATATTTTGGTTGATTTTTGTTATTTTTTAGGCCTGAATGGTTGATTTTTAATGGATTTTGAGTGATGTTTAGTTGTTTTGGAAGTGTTTGAGAGTTTTTTGGATGATATTGATTATGTTTTGGAAGCTCATGATGATTCTCAATAGAAATGAGGTTCTGTGATGGTTTGATATGTTCTATTGAGGTTCTGATTGGTTCTGATACCTTCTATTTAGCTTCTGTTTCGTTTTGTTTTTCTTTTGTATGTAGCATGGATTGATAATTGATGAAGGTTGAGATCTTTTGAAATCTTATTGAATATTTTTTGATGGTTTGGAATGGTTTTAGTATGAGTTATTGTTGAGAATCTGTCAATCACACCTTGTGTATGCCCCTTTGTATGGAACAGCTAGGTTAGGAAGATGCAGTTTATTCTAGGAAGAGAGACAAAATCCCATATGCACAGTGATGAAATGTGCTACCAAGCAATCCTATATAATGATGTACTTGACTATCACTTTCATATGAAGATAATGCAATAGTACTTGTCTCTTTCTGTCAAGTCACTGTGTCATTGTCAGTCCTACACAAGATTGTGTTTATGAGTTCAAGTCTCAATCTTGAAACCTAATTCACTTGTGTAACAGTTGTCTTCTTTGTCAATGTCAACATGAGTAGTATCTTTATCTTCCATCCTCCATAGCTTCCGTCTTTGCCATGCTCTAGATCCCGCATTTCTAACATGGTATCAGAGCGCAGCTGAGCATGGCTTAGCATGTTTCAGGTCCTCTCTCTGCTCCCTCAGTCTCTCATAATCTCTATCCAGCTTAGCTCAAGTGTATGACTTCTTTTCTCAACTTCATCTTCAGCCAAGCTTGTGGCAGCCATAGCCAAACAGCACATAGCTCTGATTGAGCCCCTGGATCTCACACTACAAGCCGTTTCATCCCACGATTCCTTCTAGAAAAACGTTCCTCTACTCGTGGCGCAGCTTCCTATCACATCGCAGCTCAACATCGTGCGCATCAGACGGCAGCATTGCGGAAATTCGAGATTGCTGTCCATTCTGCGCCATATTCTGGTCGTACAGTTCGCGTTGCCTCTGCGTGCTGTGATCTGGTCCGTGTGCATAGGGCAACTGAAGCTCATTACCCAAGCTTCCTTCCCATCAAGTCTTGTGCAAAATGGTTACGTCTACGAACTGCACGAGCTGAAAAACCAGGCTGCACCCTCAGAAACCCTAAAAGTCAGCCATAGCCAAAACCTTGAAAGCTTCATTTTGTTTCAATTTCTCACTCCTCCAAGCTCACTGAAGGCCCTGCCACTCTGATCCACTGTGTCACTGAAGTTCCCAGCAAGATTTGCCTTCCAAGCTAGCAAGCAGAAGATTCAAAGTGAAGGTCAAGTTCAACGAGACGACATCAACAAGCATCAAGAATCAAACTACATAGTGTGTTTTCACACTAATATTACTTGTGTCTCTTGACACACTGCAATCTGCCCTTCCACTGATAAATCTGAGAATCTGGAGTTGATTTGCTGCTCATCCTTGGTCATGGAAATGACGAACAAAAAGATCGCTATGTGGATACACTCCATGAAGAGCAACATGACTTGTGTTGTTTATCTACACTACATAGAAGATGTGCCTATTCTACTTGCAGGGAAGGTTCAAGCCTTGATTCAAGTTTCATCCTTGTGTTTATTTGAAGAACTAGAAGACATGCCTATTGCTTTGGGGAAAATAAGAAATTCTTTGCTTGAGGGGAACATAGACATAGACATGAACATGAAGACCGCAACCGCAACCAATGTAAGCAAAGTCCATAAAGAAGCAGACCAAGAAGATCATGAAGAAGAGAAGAAAGATAAGAAGATTTTCCATGATGCTGACAAAGAAATAGCATATGCTGAAAAAGACCACAAGGGCTTATCGGTCCTTGTCTCTCATTTTCTGTTTTAAAACCATCGTACCTACCTTAATGTTCCTTTCATAAGCTTTGTAAACTCCTCATGTAAGCCTTGTACTACAGCCTCTGTACACTTTGTGAGGCCCCTGTTACAGCCTCTGGATGTCCACCATGTTTATGGTACCCACACTTAGCCTTTTCTGCGACAGCCTCTGGTGTTTTGCCATGTTTGTGGTATGCCCACACTTTGCAGGTACTGCTCTCACTAAAGCCTCTACACACTTTGTACTTTCAGGTTGTGATTGAGGAGGGGTGTTGAGAATCTGTCAATCACACCTTGTGTATGCCCCTTTGTATGGAACAGCTAGGTTAGGAAGATGCAGTTTATTCTAGGAAGAGAGACAAAATCCCATATGCACAGTGATGAAATGTGCTACCAAGCAATCCTATATAATGATGTACTTGACTATCACTTTCATATGAAGATAATGCAATAGTACTTGTCTCTTTCTGTCAAGTCACTGTGTCATTGTCAGTCCTACACAAGATTGTGTTTATGAGTTCAAGTCTCAATCTTGAAACCTAATTCACTTGTGTAACAGTTGTCTTCTTTGTCAATGTCAACATGAGTAGTATCTTTATCTTCCATCCTCCATAGCTTCCGTCTTTGCCATGCTCTAGATCCCGCATTTCTAACAGTTATGAGGTTTTGATGCTTTCTGTTGACCTTCTATAATCCTCTGTAGACCTTCTATAGAGCCTTTGTTTCTGCTATGTTTCTGTTATGTAAATCCTTTGTAGATCTTTTGTATATGTTCTCTGATATGAGGGCATACTTTGGGAAATTTTTTGAACTTTTGGAAATGATGAATGTAAGTTTAAAAGAGCTCAAGGAAATGGAAGAAGCAGCTGCTGAAGACTGAAGAAAAGACTAGAGTGAAGTGATAGTAGTGAGCTATCACTACAACAAAAAGGCCTCTTAGACGCGATTTTTGAATATAGAGAAAATCTTACGGGCGCGTCTACCTGCCCGTCTATTTGCGCGTCTACAAACTCGCGTCTATAATCTCATGTATTAAGGAATTTACATGCAAAAATAGACGCGTAACAAACACGCATATACACGCGTGAATACAAGCGCATAAAAAACCAAAATTATTATTTATTTAATTTATTTTTTGCATCTACCAACGCGTCTATATGGCAAATTAGACGGGCATATAGACACGCCCGTAGACGCGCTTTTACAAGTGCCCATAGACGCGAACGGAAAACAAAAAATCTCCTTTTTTAAAAAAAGATATTTATTTTTTTTATATTTGAATTATGTAGCGTGTGTATGAGCGTGTGTACTCTGCATTTTAGACGCGCTTATAAACGCGGGTTTTCTGCAATTTAGACGCGCAGATAGATGCGCAAAACAGAACTGGAAAAAGCAACCACATGCTCTTTGGTTTTTTTTTCCCCCTCCCATACATCAAATTGTGCATTTGGGAAAAAGACAATGGATCTAAAAGCACGAGAATTGAAAACAAAAGTTCGTGTATTCATTATAGATCAAAAGCATTTACATGGGGAGTTTAAGTGCTTGCGACCTAAAGCATGGCCACAAGCAGTAGGCTCAAAGATGGATAATAGATATACAAGAAAACAAGGCCATAGAGGAGGTATGGTGCTCCTCTACGAATCTGAAGAAGAAACATCTTCGCTAGCACCACCATGGCTACTAGCGTCGTTATCCCCCTCCTCGCTATGCTCCACATCCGGGTTCACCTACACACACAAAAGATCAAGGTTGCTTACGTACACATGGTGGAAAAAAAGTTATAATTAGCTATACTTTTAATAGGAAAGTAAGAAAAACATACCTCCTCTGGCTGTCAAATCCTCATAGCCCGGTTGTATTGGTCCTCAGTGATAAGACCCTCCTCATAGGTGAAGCCATGTAGCTGCGCGGTTATGGCCTCGATGGTAACCTGCCTCTCTAGGAGTAGGTATCCTACCAACGATAGTAGTATGCAAAATAATTATGATATATACAAACAATTATGAGACACAATGTATCAGAACAAATTATATAAAGAATTGAAAGAAATATAAATTTTTAAAAACTAAAAATCAAAATATACTTACAAACTTTGCCTCCCATGACTCTCTACTGCCCGATCCGTAATGCGACAATCCCATGGTTTCCATTTGGATGCGTCCCACGACTCTCTGCCGCCCGATCCGTAATACGACGATCCCATGGTTTCATTTTGGATGCGTCCTGCCTCTACGTGCTGGTGACTCTTCACTTTCTCTACTGCTTTCCTCTTGGCTTTCTTCCACTCTATGTGGTGGCACATAGGTGGTTGGCTATAGGCTCCACGCCCCTCCTCCTGTCTCCGCAGTGAGTCCCTGGCATGTGTCATGAGGTGGGATCTTTTGTTATGAAGCAAATCCCTCACTTTTGTGCGTCCCCAATCATCCGAGAATCGCTGACCCTCAGGATTTGGGTACCTCCTATGGACTACCCTCAACACCTCTTGCCACAAGCCGCTTTTCTGATTTTTGAAGTAGACGAAACAATCTTTATACGTCGCATACACGATGCTCCTCATGTATGCCATTACATCCCTTCCTTCATCATCATGGAAGATGCCACCAGTATCTGTAACTCTATAGTACTTGCGTATTGGCTCCTTTACGTGATCTACTGGTGAGGGTGATCGCTCGCCACCTCCTAGGCAACCCCCACACAAGCCTCGTCCTCCCCCTCGACTCTCCCTCCTCCCTCTCTGTCGACTACCCTCTGCCTCGCTCGATGCACATGCTTCTGCAGATGCACGTGCGTCGGCTGACGCTTGTGCTTCAGCCAATGCATGTACAGGTGCTGCATGTGGAGTACTTGCAATTGGAGTTTGGGAAGTAGTGCCAGGCAAAGACGTTAGAGGCGTTCCAGACATGACGCTGAATACCTCGTCTACTGTGGGAGAGCGACCAAGGTGTCTCATCATCTCTCCCATGAAGTCTTCCCTACTAGGAAAACTTCCAAAAAATGCATTGACCCCCTGCCGAACAAGCCCAATGTATCATTCATGAGATCCAAATCTGGGTCATTGCTAGATGAACCAAGATGCGACATCTGTAAAAAAAACACAGGAAAAAGACAAATTCGTACAATTCCAGAAATTAAAAATTCCAATATGGCTCATTTTCTATTGTGTTTTGTAGTCCAATAATACCTTGACTTCTCATTTTCCATTATATCACATTTGTTTGCATACAAAAAATCATATATTACCTTCATCCACACATAAACATTTTCAAAGAGCCATAATCCTTGATCCAATCCAACATTAATTATGAAAAAACATTCAGTGAGCCTAGAATCATTATGTAAGAGAAGGCTTTTGATGCTCACACATTTTTATTTTCTTCAAGTTTATTTTGCAAGCACTTACTAAGGTCCATTTAAATGAAACAAAGATGTGGAAATCCCATAGAAAAAATACATGGATACTCATGGCACTTGAAAGTGCTAATAATCTAGCTTTCTTTAGACATTGAGCATAAAACTTAAGTGCTAATGCTTCTCATAAATTAAGCCACTTGGAGGTGAAAATTTCCCTAGATACTATATAAGAAATCCCCCCAAGTCCCACTCTCAAATATGGGGTTAAGATTTAGCCACTTGGTCAAATCTTTACTCCTTATTTGAAAGTGGAGCTTGGAAGATTCCCAAATTCTCTAATATAGCATCGAAAGTATAATGCTACCTAATTCACTACGTTGGAAGGCTAAAGCTTCTAAAAATTTGATCATGAATCAAGAAAATTTATAAACACAAACATGGGATTGGTCACATTCATCATTGCAAAAATATATTGTTGATTAAAAAACTAGATCTACACCCCATGCCCATTGTGTTTTTGTTCTTAGTTTGCTTTAGTTAGCAATATAAAGAAACATAATAAGCACAATAACGTTTAGGCAATGAAAATTATTTTTTATCAGAGCTAGCTGGTGCATGTATAACCGCGTCTAGAATGCAGGATAGATGCGCTCTCAGACGCGCCCCTAAAGTCAACCCTCTAGTCGAAGCGCATGTATATCCGCATCTGAGATGCAGTATAGACGCGCTATCAAATGCGATTTCTAGGTCAATGCTTCTGGCGCGCGTGTATCCTCGCATGTGGACTGCAGAATACATGCGCCTAGAGACACAACTCTGAAGTCAAAGCTTCTGTGCAGGGTGCATGCATTCGCGCGTCTCACATGCAGAATACACGCGCCTGGAAACGCGACTCTGAAGTCAAAGCTTCTTTTGTGCAGAGCGCGTGTATTCTCGCATCTCCGATGCAGAATACACGCGCTCTGAGACGCGGCCTCAGACGCAATGAGAGAAAACATAGCTTCGCGTCTATCCCTACATATGTACCGAAATGTAGACGCGCTAGCAAACACGCTCAGTCGGCTGATTTCAGTCTGATGACCACCATTCATGATTTATTTGTGCTATACAAAATGCAATCATAAATCCTAATACACAGGCAGAGAGAGAAAGAGAGAGAGAGAGAGAGAGAGAGAGAGAGAGAGAGAGAGGACTCACCTTGGGTGTTTGGTGTGGTGGGTGGTGGCACTTTTTCCTTCTCCTTCTTCCTCTCCTTGGTGAGTTAGTCTCCCTTGATGCTTGCTTGCTCTCCTTGGTGAGTTACTCTCCTCCCTTTGCTTCTTCTTAACACAATATTAGTGAGTTTGGGAATGTCCCGATTCCCAGTTTTTGAATACTAAAAAGGTGGCACCTGGGTAACATGCCCATAATTTTCTCAAAACCATATGATGTGACCTATCATTGGAAAGCGCTTGAAAATTTGAATCTATTGAGCTATAGAACGCTCGATGTGGAGTTATAATGTTCAAGTTATGACAAATCCAAAGATTTGACCATGTGTCCCAAACTTATGGGAAATTCCAATATTCCCCAATATGGTTTTTCTTCCTCATAAAATGATTTAGGGTATATTTATCTTGTGGAAAATCCAATGCAAGGTTTCAAATTTCTCAAATGTAATATGAAATACACACATATTATAAGCATGTGATACAAAAAAAGTATTAGCATAAGTAAACTTCCAATTTAAAATATATTGCTCACCTCAAAGGACCCCTAAGAGAATATATTATTCTTAGACTAGACATTAAACCATTTCGGATTGTTCTTTGAAATCATTGGATCGAGTGACCTATTCATCAAGGTGATGATGACCCATTCTACCTTTTTATCCTTCACAATCTAGCACTCATCAAGCTCAAGTACAAATTTCAAGAGACCATCACATTCATCTAGAGTTACCTCAAATAATTGAACAGAGTATGGATGTAAGGCCTCCAAATTGTAAAATATATGAAGGCCTCCAAATTTCATATGAAATGGTGAGTTAGTCTCCCTTGATGCTTGCTTGCCTCCCCTTGTTCCAAATGATACGTACCTTCGATATGAAATGGAGCTCCCAAGAGTTGTAGAACTTGATCATTTACTTGTTTTTGCATTCTTTTGAGTGATGTTGGGTTTGGCAATATTGATCCTTGTAGCTTCGATTCCTTCATCTTCATGTAAAGAGATTTGTAAATAACTGTGTATCCCCTACTAGATATACCTGCCTCATTCAACAAAGCTTGTATATCACTTGAGCTAAGTTGACTTCCTCTTTAAGAAAATCTCATTCTCCTATTTTGCAAGATTTTGATACTTTGGATCCTTCAAGATTGCTTTGATAGCTTGCTTTTTTAGAAGCATTTTTCAAGTGTTCAATTAATACCTCTATGCTTGAAGTTGTGTCTTCATTAGGTTGTAGGATATCCCTGTATTCACGCTTAAAAAATTCAGTTATCATAAATTATTTTACAAATACTTTATGAGATTGTGAAAAAAGTAACAAAGAGATTACTTACTTCGTTGCATGTATTCTTTTCTTAATACCGCTACTTCCTTCATATCTTGAATATTTCAAAGTTTCCTACATCGTTTGCAAACCCCCAATATTGTTTCTTTAAGCCTTTATTGATCTTTCTGCTTTTCCAACTCTAAAATAGTCTCCTTGTTCTATAATAATTTGTGATTACATTGCTCTAATGTTTGCCTCCCAAAGAGGCATTCTCCTTCTCTAATAAATATATTTCTAACTTTTGCACATTGCTAATGGCATCCAAATGTTGAGTGTATCCTAAGAGGCCATTATAACCATTTCCAATAAAGCTTACTAAGAATGTAATATCCCTAAACAATGGCATAGTTTTATGCAAAAGGATCTTTTGGATACAATTTTCCATCAATCCATAGATCTATATTCCTCTTTCCTTGCAACGTACAAAGTTCTTTAGATGTAGAAGTTATGAGATAGGGTTTGTTTTTATTACTTAATGACTCATACTTGCGATCAAGCTTGACGTGGAGGTGATATGCCTCTCTCTTATACCTCATTGATAATGATTCGGACACTACCATCTCCCTTTGTGATGTTGATTCCACCCCAGCAATCTCCACTCATGGTGTTGATTCTACCCCAACCATCATTTTTGATTCTACCCCAGTCATCCGTGTTGATTCCACCCCAACCATCTCCAGTTGTGATGTTGATTCCGCTTCATCCATCCTTGTTTGCAATGTTTGTAAAGTTGCTCTTAAAATAATGGGGGGGAATACATGGAAATCTTCCAAAGTAATGTAGCAGGCATAACTCACGGCTTGTCTTTTGACAAAAAGAGACTATGTCATTAATTCCAATCAATTTAGATACGAGCTATCAAGTTTTGAGCATCGGGCAGTTAACTCCAAGAATTGACTTCTAAACTCTTAATCAAGGCTAATTAACAACTTAAAGGCTATGCGTTAATTTGTGTATTTAAAAAAAAAGAAAAAAATCTTGAAAATTTTGAATTTTTAGCCATTTTTATTTATTTTTAAATTACATGTCTTTATGTTGAGGTGAAATTTCTTACAAGGCCCAAACTTGAATCCGAATCTCCCATAATGTTTGATGTTGGATCATCTGAGGATGTTATGTCAATGTATTGGAGAATGCTATGGGACTGATTTGTAGCACTCTTTTACTCCATTTTGCAAAGGTTTTTCATAGATGTAATAAGCAAGGTTCAAGCTTATTTGTTCAGTGAAATACATGTCTATTGCTTCTCATGTGCTTATACCGACTACTTGGGTTGATATACCAATGCTTATGGTTCATGTTACATGCTTGCTCATGCTTCTGGCTTGCTTTTGAGATGAGATTGGAGCTTTGAATCTTGACATTGGTTGACATTCATTGTTATATATGGCTATTTGGTGCTCCAGTAATAAGAGCTTTGCAAGTTACATGGGTCAAATGCTCTTGAATATATGCTACTTAGATCTTGGATGTATTAATGCCTTCCACATGATGTTTTGAGCTTTGTTTGCTCATCTGGCATTCAACTTTTGTTCTAGTGAATGCTCATGGACCTTGCATGAAGGAGGACACTTCTGTATCAGCTCACTTAAATTATTTTCATTCCATTAGTAGTTATTTTTCTTCACAGGGAATTGAATTCAAGGCTACTCTTCTTCCTTTATTAGTTACACTACCTGAATCATGGAATACCTTTCATACTACTATATGTACCAACATACCAAGATGTAGAGGATGCACTTTTGATTGAACAAGTTAAGAAAAAGAATGTCAATGCTTCTTGCACCTCTCATGCTTTGATAGTTAGAGACAATACTAGTAGGGGTGGTAATACCTGCAGTGGGAGAGACTCTCAACAATCTCACTCTCAGTCATGTAGATAGTCTCATAATAAGTCCCATGGTCGTCAATCCCCACTGACTTATCCTTATTGTGGGAAAGCAGGACATATTCAGTCATAGTGCCATAAAATGCACAAAGACATGCACAAGGAAAAGAGAAAGGGTAAAGTATAGGACAGAAATGATAATCACAGTATTGTCCCTAGCAAGTCTAGTGTTAAGATTAAAGAGATTAATGTTGCGCATAATAATTCTAATGATGATTTCTTACTTGTAGCTTCTTCTCTTGATACTTCACAATTGATTGATACTTTGTTAAGGTATACTCAATGTTGGCCAACAGATTCAGTGGCTTTCTTTTATGTGATCCCTCACAGAGAGTGGTTTCACTCATATCACCATATGACTGGATCTGTCCATTTGGGTAATGATCTAGCATTGAGGATAGTTGGTATTGGTGATGTCCAACTATAGTTCGCCAACTATAGTTTGGTTTAGGTTGCATGTTTACTCTTTATGATGTACACCATGCACCAACTCTCATAAAGAGCCTTATCTTTGTTGGCACTTTGGATGATACAAGTTATGTAGTTTCTTTTGGTGATTCCTTATGAAAGATTACCTATGGGAATCTTGTCATTACATGTGGCACTAATCCAATACTGTCTATCCCTTGCTTGTATCTAGGTTAGTTGATCCTCAGTTGATCATATTTTGGCAATGGATGAAATTCCACATGTATCTCTTCTTGATTACAAATGTTTTGAGTCTTGTGATAATTTTTTATATGGTAGGCAAACATGCAATATGTATAAAATTTTTAGTATGACACCCATGGATGAGCCTTTGGCTCTTGTTCATTCAAATGTATGTGGTTTCATGCCCTACAAATTGTAGGTGGTGTGAAGTGTTTCATTACTTTCATTGATGACTATACGCATAAGGTCTAGGCATATCGTATTAAGAAAAAATCAAAAGTCTTTGCTACATTTCAATGTTGGCTTACTTTAGTTGAGAACTAGTCTGGGTATAAGTTGAAATTTCTAAGATCGGGTAATGGGGGTGAGTATGTCTCTAAAGTCTTGTGATAATTTTTTATATGGTAGGCAAACATGCAATATGTATAAAATTTTTAGTATGACACCCATGGATGAGCCTTTGGCTCTTGTTCATTCAAATGTATGTGGTTTCATGCCCTACAAATTGTAGGTGGTGTGAAGTGTTTCATTACTTTCATTGATGACTATACGCATAAGGTCTAGGCATATCGTATTAAGAAAAAATCAAAAGTCTTTGCTACATTTCAATGTTGGCTTACTTTAGTTGAGAACTAGTCTGGGTATAAGTTGAAATTTCTAAGATCGGGTAATGGGGGTGAGTATGTCTCTAAAGTCTTTGAGCAATTTTGTGATGAGAGGGGCATTGTCAACTGGCCCCTCATACGCCCCACCCTAGAACGGTATGGTTGAGTGCATGACGAAAGGGAAGTAGAACCTAGAAGGAAGAAGCTTGGCGGTGAGAGCTATGGAGGATGGAGAGCAAGAGCAAGAGAGAGAGAGAGAGAATCTCAAAGTGGGAACTCCAACAACCACAATGTGTGGCTAGGCCTTCCTTTATTCAAACTGTCACTAAAAGAATAAAGAATAAGTGACTGTGACAGGTGCCCGCCACCTGCAGTGTGTACTGGCGGGTACTGTTAGTGTAGTAAAGTATAGTAATACATGGATGGCTAGGTGGAGGCACCTTTACCCCCAACAACCTCCCACTTAAAGGCAAATCTACCCCAGTGAGAGAGAAAAGAAAAGAAAAGATAGTACAACATGTACACATGTAAAATAGGATGAGGAAAAAGACGTCATCTCATCCAACACCCATCAATCTCTTGAGGAAGGCAAAGCACTCTGTAGTGAAACTCTTCGTGAGCAAGTCTGCAGGATTCTGCTCAGTCAAAATCTTGACAAGGTCAACAGACGTGTCCTCAACGACCTCGCAAATGAAGTGGTACCTCACCTCAATATGTTTTGTCTTCGCATGGAAGACCAGATTCTTGGCCAATTGAATGGCACTCATAGAATCCGAATGCAATGTAGGCATAACATCTATTATACCAAGGCCTGCAATCAAGTGACCTAACCATATAGCCTCCTTGCAAGCCTGTGTGGCTACAATATACTCGGCCCCTATAGTATAAAGAGCCGTACACTTCTACACCTGACATCCAAGAGATAGCCCCTCCAGCATAAGTGAACACATAGCCACAAGTGGACTTCCTACTATCTGCATGTCCTGCATAATCAGAGTCAGTGTACCCCATGACTCCTGTATCCTGGCTGCCATAGCAAATACACATATCTGCTCTATCCTTCAAGTATCTCATGATACCCTTCACAGCACCCCAATGTTTCTTGCCACGTGTAGCCATATAACGTACCACAAGTCCAACTACAAAAGCAATATCTGGACGGGTGGCTATCATGGCATACATAAGACTACCCATGGCTGATGCAAAGGGAATCTTGGCCATCTCAGCCCTCTCCTCATCTATCTATGGACAATCGGCATGTGAAACCTTCACATGATAAGGTAATGGACAGCCAATAGGCTTAATATCCTACATACGAAAGTGCTCAAGGACTTATGAATGTACTACCTCTATGACAAATAGAGTAGTCCCTGAGATCTGTCGTGCGTAATGCGCATACCAAGTATATGAGAGGCCTATCCCAAATCTTTCATCTCAAAGCTCTTCTTGAGCCTAGCCTTAAGAGCATCTAGCTCCTCATGAGCTATCCCTGCTAAAAGCATCTCATCCACATAGAGTACCAAAATCAATTAAGAACTGTCACGGGCTTTCTTCGTGTACAAGCACGGACCCATAGCACTGCGGCTGTAGCCCTGTGATTGCATGAATGCATCAAATTTATGGTACCATTCCCTAGGTGCCTACTTCAAGCCATATTGACTCTTCTTTAGCTTGCACACTAGGTATTCCCTACCAAAGTCTGCAAAGCCCTTAGGCTGCTCCATGTAAATCTCATCATGCAAGTCCCTATGTAAAAAAGCCATCTTAACATCCATCTAGTACAAGTCCAAGTCAAGCTATGCAACCAAATCCAAGACTAAGCATAGGGTGGTCATCTTGACCACATGAGAAAAAACTTCATCAAAGTCAACACCATGCTTCTACTTAAAGCCCTTAGCAACCAACCGAGCCTTCTATGCTGGCTTGGAGTGTCGAGGGGTACTTTTTATCTTGTACACCCGCTTGCATGGCAAAGCTTTCTTACCATGAGGCAAGGAAACCAAATCCCAAGTTTGATTCTTATGCAATGAGTTAAGCTTGCACTACATAGCCCTCTCCCAAGAGTGACAATCACCCTTGTGTGTAGACAATATATCCACAATTCATCCTTAAAGAGAATATAAATTTGAAATGAACATTGGGTTCTCAATAATGGTTTTTGTGTATTTTCAAATAACGATGTACTAGAGTTCCACGACTTGTGTTGTTGCATCCAAAGGAAAATGGGTGTCTTTGAGTGTAGATATCCATGTATACTCTTTTGTGCACCTCCACTTCTCATGCTCTTTCTCATTCAACCATGTTTATGCAAATCAATGGATTATGTGAAGATAGTAAATACTCTTTTTGTTTGATGTTCACAACTTAGCAAGGTGGATGGGCAATCAAATAGTTGATCATGAGCCTTGAGGGTTTAGTGGTCTCTCTCTCAAAATGGGTGGATCATGGACTTGAAGAGGGAGTTCTCCTTCTTTCACACCTTGATTATCTCCTTTTCCATTTTTATTTCGTGAACATATCATAGATGCTTCTACTTCATCCATAACTTCAATTTCATCTAGTTCCATGGCTTGTATAAGGAAGTTCTATGATGGACATGTGTTCACACACCCACACACCCACACACACACATAGGCACCTATAAGTGAGAGGCTCTTTTGCATCTGTAACTAGTACATAATCCAGTACATAATGCATAGCCCTCTCCCAAGAGTGACAATCACCCCTGTGCATAGCCTCAACATAAGTGAGAGGCTCTTTTGCATTTGTAACTAGTACATAATCCATATCTCTAGTAGAATGCCTCAACCCAGGCTTTGCTTCCTGACCAACATCATGTCTAACATCAACATGTCTAACATCTAGGTCATGAGCATCAGGTGATGTTGCACGCTGTCTAGCTGGTCGTGGAGTAGGCTGTACGGGAGCAAGTGGCTCCTCTTGAAAGATAACTTTGCGTACCTCAACCACTTTCTCAGGCTGCATATGCATTTTTTCCTCACGAAAGATGATATCATGATTGCAGATAACTTTTCGCACCTGTAGATGCCATAGATGATAACCCATCTCTCCTGCATCTCCATAGCCAATGAAAATGCATTTGACACTTTTAGGATCCAGCTTATTGCATTTGTCCTTGGGCACATGGCAAAATGCCTCACATCCAAAGATACACAAATGATCATAAGAGGGGGGCTTGCGTGCCCATACCTCCTCTGTAACCTGAAAGTCAATGCCACTGTTAGGTGACCTATTAATGAGATGCATTGCAGTAGTAACTGCCTCAGCCCAAATGTGTTGCGATAAGCCAGCCTGGCTAAGCATGCTATGGACCCTTTCCTGAATGATCCTATTCATGCGTTCAGCCATATCATTCTGGGGAGGGGTGTAAGGGGCAGTCAACTGACGCTTAATACCCCGTTCATCACAAAACTACTCAAAAGCATGTGATACATACTCACCCCCATTATCTGACCTTAGGCATTTTAGCCTATTTTCATACTGGTTCTCTACTAATGCAAGACAACGCTAAAATGTGTCTAAGACATCAGATTTTATCTTTATGGGATAAGCCCAAATCTTACGTGAGTAATCATCTATGAAAGTAACAAAATATTTTGCCCTACCTAGTGACTGACAGGGCATGGGTCCACATACATCTAAGTGCACAAGAGCCAAGGGTTCATCCATGCATTTCTTACCAGACTTTTTATGCATATTCCTAGTCTGCCTGCCATACAAACAATGATCGCAAGAATCAAAATGTGAAGAGTCAAAAGGTGGAAGATACTACAAAGCACGGAGCATTTTCATTCCTTTAAGGGACATGTGCCCCAAACGAGCAGGCCAAAGGGATACATGGGTGATAGAACCCACAGAAAAAACATGATTCAAGGTAGCTCCAGATACAAGTAAGGGATAGAGGCTGCCAGACTTGGCACCTCTTGCAAGCACAAGCCTACCACGAGTAATCTTCCATGTAGCGTCTCCAAAAGACACAAAATACCCTGTATCATCAAGCTGTCCAACTGACATAACGCTGCAATTCAATGCAGGTACATGGCATACATCATGCAAAACAAAAGAACTCCCAGAAGGAAACTGTAGCCTAACATCTCCAATGCCCATAATGTCAAGAGACATGTCATCACCAAGACGCACAAAATCAGAGATCGTACGATAGGTTTGAAACCAATCTCTACAAGGTGTCACATGAAATGACGCACCCGAATCCAAAATCCAGCACTGTGCATACATTGAATGTGTCTCAAAAGCCTGCATGACATTAACCTCTTCTATTTCTCATCTGAATTAGTGGCCTGCATGACATTTACCTCTTCTATTTTCACACTGGACTTTGCAGGTACAATATTGCACTCAGAAGACTTTTCCTAAACTTTCTCTTTTTTCTTTTCGTTGCGCTTATCATCGTGCATCTTATGGCACTGTAGCCTAATATGTGTTGCTTTCCCACAATAATGACAGGTAAGATCAGACTTCCGTCCACGGGACTTACTGCGGCCATGTGACTTTGACCTAGACTTCTGAGAGTCCTTGCCCTTATGATCATTATCATGCCTGCCATGTCTGCCACCTCTAACAGTCAATACATGTGAAAAGCGGGAAGCATTATTGTTTTTCCGGTTGATTTCCTCAGTCAATAAAGCACTCTCAACATCTTTGATTTTCAGCCCATCAATCTTGTTCATGCATATGGCAGTACGGAAGACATCCCATGATTCAGGCAAGGTGCCAAGAAGAAACAACGGGTGCAAGTTGTCTTTGATCTCAATACTCTGTGACAATAGATTCTTCATGATAGCATGAAAGTGGCTGAAATGAGTTGATAGGGATGTCCCCTCCTTCATGTGAAGGTCCATTAACTGCTTCAGCCAATACATCTGTGACGCAGGACTCTGCTGCGCATAAAGCTCCTGAATCTTCTCCCATAAGTCTCATGCTCTGTGATTCTCATCTTCAACAACATTATGATGGACCTCTTTTGAGAGTGACAAGATAATGGTAGACTTGCATAGCTCATCAACTTCCATCCAAACATCAGTATCCATATCTTGGGGTTTAGCACCCTTGAAATGCAATGGTTTAATATGCAACTTCTGCACCAAAACCTACCATATCTGGGACTTTCAATACCCATAGTTGGTACCATCCAACTTGGCAATGTTAAAGAGAGTTGTGTCTTTCAGATGACCGGCCATACTATCCCAAATCAAAGCAAAAATGCAAAATTACAGGTTGCTCTAATTAGCAAAAAATGCACTAAAACCATTGCTAAAACTAGCTGAAAGAGTGGATATCACCAAGAGAACCACCTGTCCACCAAATACGACCAAGATAACATCAAATAGTAAGCATTACCATCATACAAATGCTCAAAATCTGTAGATTTCAACTTGTTGGAATGAATTACTGCAGTATGTAAAACTATCCCAAAGTGAAGCAATCGTTGATACATATGTCGCTGCAACTACCATGTAGCAAGATACATCCAACAGTGAGTGTCAAGGGCAAGAAGGTACCAAGAACTGTCAAACCAACAACCTATCAGGCAAGATACATCTCATAGGTCTAGAAGTCATGCATGTAATGGGTCTTGGGTAAGAGAAGAGACCAAGAACAAGCACAATTGATAGAGCAAGAAGCTCAATGCATAACCATCCAAGATGCATACAAAGCTGACAAACCTGTGATAGAGATAGGTGCCAGCCCCAATAGGCATATCAAATTAGCCCACTACAAGCTAATTGTAGAAATAAATCTCTCAAGAGAGCAAATGCATGTAACTGTCCCACATGCTCAAGCTCAAGTATAAGTAAATCTCTGTGTACATCCGAATATGCCAAGAGGCTCCCACTGGAAGTAAAGTCAAATGCAAATAGAGCAAGCAACACTCAAATACATTTACATAGCATCAGACATTCCAAATCCCAATAGGGTACATACGGAGCATAAATCCCAAACTATCTCAGACTTATAAAGCATAAGGCTGAAAGCATGCAAATAACATGTAATTGACAACCAAATGTAATGCTCAGTAGGTCCAAAATACTGAAATACATCCAAAGACGAAGCTGCAAGTGGTTTTCAGGCATGGGAAAACCAAGTGGCAGCCATATCTGACCAAAGCATAAATGCAAGAGGCCTAAACGTCAAGCAGCAACAATAGGCATAAACCAGTCCAAAGCATGCCAAGTCAATCCAAATGCCAGTGAATGACGACCAAGACGGAGCCCAATCCAAGCTTAAAAGCATTCCAAAACCAAAAAAAGAGCATTTGACAATCTCCAAATACATCGGTATGATCATTCAAATTGCTTGTAAGCACCCCGTATCCAAGAACCAATGCATACACCAAGTAAATGAGCTTCAACCCATTGTATTACAATAGCATATTCACTATTAAAATGAAGCTGAATCGGTGCCCAAATTTGCTCCAAATCATCCCCAAAGCATAGACATAGCATCCCATAACATCGGGGCATCACTAGGCATCAATAGGTGTCAAACGCGCAATGCCAAGAAGCATCAAACATCAAATGTCAAGTGCTACCCTATTTTTGACAGTCCTCGGACTGTGTATACAACAATGGCTAAAGGTGGAAGCACTGGTATCAATCAACGGGAGCCAAGAACCAATGTCGAGGAGTCCGAAGATGATCGAAAAGCTTGCAAACAATGCCGGGAAGCCAGGGAAGGAGCTAGAAATGCCAAAAGTGGATCAGCCCAACCCCCTAAAAATGCACCACATTTTGCGCTGGCTGCTTCTAGGGGCTGGGGAGTCTTCAACAATGCTACTCAGCACTTGGCAAGGATTAGGGGACTCCAATGCAACCCTGCAGGGTGCCAAATGAAGGCCGAGAAGATCGGGGAGGAGGCGGGAGATCAAAACATACCTGCAAATGAAGGTGCCATGGCTGCCATTGAAGCTCTTCAAATCCGGGCTGAAGAGAATTCCAGGCAAGCTCCAATACCTTTTCTTTAATACCAGTTGAAAGGGAAGCAGAACCCAGAAGGAAGAAGCTTGGCGGTGAGAGCTATGGCGGATGGAGATCAAGAGCAAGAGAGAGAGAGAAACTCAAAGTGGGAACTCCAACAACCAGAATGTGTGACCGGGCCTTCCTTTATTCAAATTGTCACTAAAAGAATAAATAATAAGTGACTGTGATGGGCGCCCGCCACCTTAGTGTGCAGTGGTGGGTATTGTCAGTGTAGTAAAGTGTAGTAATACACAGGCGGCTGGGCGGAGGCGCCTTTACCCCCAACACATGAATAGGATAATTTAAGAGTGATTCCACAATATTCTTAGCCTAGTAGGCTTACCATAGCATTTTTGGACTAAAGTAGTTATTACTCTTGTACACTTGATAAATCAGTCTCTATGCATACTACTCTTGACTATTAAGTTGCAGAGGAGGTATGGTTTGGAAAACCTCCCTCACGTGCTCATTTGCATATCTTTGGTTGTGAGGCTTTCTATCATGTACCCAAGGACAAGCACAATAAGCTAGATCCTAAGTCTAGGAAATGCATCTTTCTTTGTTATGGGGATGGAGCTAAGATGGGCTATCACCTATGGGATCCACAAGCTCAAAAGGTTATCCGCAGCCATGATGTTTTTCCCATGAGGAGAAAATGTATAAGTAGTTTGAGCCTGTCTTGAGATACACATGGTGTTATTTCAAGCGGAGCCTCTTGCTACTGTACAGTTAGCTAGATAGCCTATATTAGCAATTGAGACCCCCATGGCCCAGGTCCTTGATACTTCACAGGATGTAGAGGCCCCATAGCCCACCAATGTGCTAGAGATAGACAACAACCTACACAATTTGAGCCCTCTATGGATTACGTTTTGGTGATAGATTTTGATGAGCCTCTTACTTATGATGAGGCCATGCATAGAGGTGATATAGCCCTCATATAGCCACTCTTAGGAGAGGGCCATGTAGTTAGAGTATGACTCACTATAAAAAAATCATATGTGGAATTTAGTTCCTTTACCGAGTAATAAGTGTGCTTTACCATGCAAGTGAGTGTACAAGTTGAAAAGTACCCCTAGACACCCCAAGGGGATACAAGGCTAGATTGGTTGCTAAGGGCTTCAACCAAGAACATGGTGTGGACTTTAATAAAGTCTTTTCTCATATTGTGAAGATGACTACCCTACTCTTGGTACTGGTTTTGGTTGCGTAGCTTGACTTATATCTTTATGAGATGGATATCAAGAGAGATTTTCTTCATGGCAACTTGCATGATGAGATTTACATGGAGCAGTCTAAGGGCTTTATAGAACCAAGCAGGGACCACCAAGTGTGCAGATTGAGGAAGAGCCTTTATGGACTTAAGCAAGCACCTAGGGAATGGTATCACAAGCTTGATGCCTTTATGCATTCACAAGGATATTCCCATAGTGATATGGATCCATGTTTATACACAAAGAAGACTCGTGATGGCAGACTTATGATTTTGATCCCTTATGTGGATGATAAGTTGATTGCTAGGAGTACTCATGATGAGTTGGATGCCTTGAAAGGTTAGTTCAAGAATAGCTTTAAGATGAAGGATATGGGACATGCCTCACATATTCTTGGGATGCACATTACGTGCAATCGCTCTCTAAGGGCCTCCTCTACTTGTCAAAGAAGGAGTACATTGAGAAGGTCCTTGAGTGATTTCGTCTACACGATGTTAAGTTTATTAGTTTTCCTTTATCTTCTCATGTGAAGGTTAGTTAGGCCGATTGTCTATAGATTGATGAGCAGAAAATCGAGATGGCCAACATTCCTTATGCATCTAGAGTGGGCAATTTGATACATGCCATGACAGTCACTTATCCTGACATTTCATTTGCAGTGGGAGTTGTGCGGGGGTACGCTATATGGCTACCACTTGGCAGACGGCATTGGGATGTCGGTATCATGAGGTACCTAAAGGACATAGTACCTATGTGCATATGTTATGGTAGCTAAGATATAGGAGTTATAGGGTACACTGATTCTGAAAGAAGTCCATCTGTGGCTATGTTTTCACTTTTGTTGGAGGTGATGTTTCTTGGATGTCCAAGGTGCAAAAATGCATGAACCTATCTACTATAGAGGCACAATATGTTGCAGCTCCACTGAGGCTTGCAAGGAAGCTCTCTAGCTAGGAAAGATCTTGATGTTATTAATATTGTCTCTAGATTGTATTTGGATTATATGAGTGTTATTCAGTTGGCCAAGAATTCGATTTCTCATGTGAAGACAAAGCACGTTGAGGTGCATTAACACTCTATTTGAGAGGTCATTGAGGACAAGTCCATCGAGCTTGTTAAGATCTCAATTGACCAAAATCCTATAGATCTACTCACTAAAAGTCTCTTAGTAGAGCGCTTTGTCTTCCTTAGGTAGTTGATGGACGTTGGATGAGATGACATCTTTTCTCATCCTATTGTACTTATATGCATTTGTAATTTGTCACTTTTTTCTTTCTCCACTAGGGACACATTTTCCTTTAAGTGGGAGGTTGTTGGGGATAAAGACTCATGTGCCTAGCCACTCGTGTATTAGTTACACTGAAAATATCTACGTACCCACATACTTGTACACTACAGGTGGTGGGTGCCCAACACTATCACTTTTTTCTTTATTCTTTCAATGATATTTGAATAAAGAGAAGGCCAATCATACATCGTGTATGTCTCTCTCTCTCTTTCTCTTGCTCCTTCCACCATAGCTCTTGCTTTGGCTCCGTGCTTCCACTTTAGGGCTCACTCCCTTCAATCTTTGAAAAATTGAAATGAGTGAAACTTTCTTGCCTACATGGGTAAGCCAACATTATGTTTGAGTTTTTCTTTGAAAAGTTATCTTACTTTTATTTGAGTTTGACTTCATTATGGCATTTCGATCCACATTGTATTTGAAATTATCTTCTTGGAGTATCATAATCAACATGTATACATTTATTATCTTTTTGGCATATCACAATCCACTTTGTATATGTTTGTTTTTTTGACGTGTCCGAGTAGATTGCGTCTAAGATGACTGGGAATTTTTACAATATTTCTAAATAGATTGCTTCTAAAATGACTAAGAAAATAAAGGAAACAATTGAAGAGCCCACTACCATTAAGTTGCATCCTCGGATGTAAGTAGTTGGTAAATTGACATATTCATCCCTTTGAGTGAACTTCTCAACAAGCCTCACTTATTCATATTGAACCATGTGGATGATGAGCCCAACTAGGATGATATTGAACAATCAAAGAAAGTTGCTTCTACAAGGGTTATAAGTCAAGAAGAGTTATATTGCCTTGATGTGAGTGTTGGAAAATTCATTTGTTAGGTTCTTCTTGATGTATATGAGGTCAAAACAATGTAACAAGATGGTGATGATACAATGTTTACTAGGGAATGGGAACTCACATGCTAAGGTGAAATACCATCCATTCTCATGAGCAAGACTAGGCAAATGGTAGTATTAAAGAAGAAACAGGTTGTACCTACAAAGTCAAATATATCAACACAGAAGGGCAATCATCAAAAGGAGGGTAATTAGCACTTATACTAGTCATTCCAACCAACTTGATAGATCCAATAAAAAAACAAGATCCTTTATTGATATTAGAAGGATGAGAGATAAGTTGCAAAGTTGAAAAATAAGTAAAGAGCTTGGGGATTGAATACATATGCAAAATACTTTCCATTTGAATAGACAAGCAATACTTCATTCCCATAGTCAATTGTAGAAAAGGTCCACCATATTACACTTATAGGCTAAAGGAGCATGTATATCTAAGTTATCTACTAACCGAGCTTCAATCAAAGCCCACTTCGATTTTCTTCTATGAATATTTGATGCCCATATATAAGAATAACCATGTGGAGGTAAGGTCAAGAGAATTTATGAAAGAGGAGGAATTAGATCTACTTCTACATATTGGGTAGCCCACTCAATTTATACAACAAGAATACTCATTTAAATGAATTTTCATGAAAATGAGAGCATTAAGGAACACTATGTTAGGCAAATTACATGTATTATCATGGATGCCCCTTCTAAGGTATCTATGGCCATATACATTTTGTCTAATGAGGAAACACAAGAGCACCTAGGCAAAAAACACTATAAGAGTACCTTAGAGCAATTAAGATCCTAGTGGATGACCTTCAAACCCTGCACTAGGTTCGACCAAGACCATTGAAAGTCGCCAACAATGGGATGTGATTATCTCTAATCAACTATTCTCTCAACTAGTTTGATTGATCTATAGTTTCTTGCTTATGTAGCTTTTATAAAAATAAATTGATTTGTGTACTTGTTTTACTTAATGCAAAAGTTTGTTAGTATTGCTAAGATGAGCATTGGCCAAGGCTTTCAACAAAAGTATTGTGATGGAGGCTGACTTTTCTTACACACTTGCTTTGCTAGCTATCATTATGCATGTGTGTAATTGACCAAACTAAGGCACATGCTTTAAAGATGTCATGGGATTTCCAAATTTATTTTAAGTTCTTTGAGGAACCCATGCGTGTTGTAGAGTAGACCATTATTCTTGGCTTCATGCAAATGGAGAGCTTTATAGTGATGCAATGAGCCTTGAAACGAGGAGCTTGGAAGCATAAGTTCTTCTTTGGAATGGCAAGCACTATAGCTCATATGCTATAGTTGGGAATTATCTTATAAATGATGGGCAACATGCCATATTGTTATTGATGATGGCATAGGTTCTCATTCTATTGATTTCTTTTGTATTTCCTTTATGGCTTTCATCAATCATTAATGAATTAAATTATTCTTACATGGTAAGGCGTTGTACAATTTTTTATATCATACACAATCATTAAAAATTTGGATCAAAATAATTGACCCATGTATGTATCCATCATGTATGTTTTTGGTTGAGCTTTGAGCTTCTATATACATTGATAATGTGTGTGGGATGCTTGGAGACTAAAATATATTTATTTAGTATTGACATGAATTTATTCCTTCATGGCCATAGCTCTTTGGTTCAACACTAAAGACCTATAAAGGTACTAGTATTCATGCATAACCCATGCTCTATGCCTCTATACTTGGATTAAAATGTGGGTTGTTAACATTAATATAGTAGGAAATACTTGGCCATATGGATAAGTTAAATAATGCAATGAAATTTTCTTTATTTTGAGCATAGCCTTGTGATGAGGCTCCATGATATCACCTTTAAGATAGAGAATAGATTTAAGATCTAAAGAATATCTTAATCCTAAGATCAATAAAATGGGAAAAGAGAGTGCAATTTCATGTGTTGTGCTTTAGTATTTTTCAATGCACACATATAAAAATCAAATTTTACATGTCTATTTTGTAGAGACTCAAAAGTTCAAAATTTCTCCACTAAAAAGAAACTAATATTTCTTCATGTTGCTATCAGAAAATGATATAAGGGCTCTAAATCAACTTAAGAATCAAGATATGTGACATAAATGGACAAACCAAAGTAAAGTTGAGAGACGTTGATGTGTGCATATTGCAATCTAAGATCTCATATGTTTCTGATCATATAACCCTTATATCATTGTAGTAATAATAAAAAAATTGTGTTTTCCTGATCTTGTATGCTTTTTTAACATGTCAAGTTTCTAGATTTTGATGTGTTAAAAATAGATAATAGGGTTCTAAGATCAAATTTGAGTCTTGAGGAACAAAATAATCTACTAGCTATAGATCCATTAGTGTCATTACCATTGTGATCAGGATCTAGAGTGGATAGATGTTTACGACATTAAAAATCCAAGAACTTTGATAAACTATTTTTTGTTTATAATAATAGATATTATGGTTTTACCTTTTATATATATATATTTCAAACAATATTGGATGTAGCATAATTCAAAAACTTGATGTGATTGCAAAAATTAAGGTCCTATTGTTTGAATAGATCTATATGATGAAAGCACTTATTGATTTAAAAACTTTAACATATATGCCATAGTAAGTATTGGAGTCTTGTTTTATTGGATCTACATGAGAAAAGAGCTTACTTACTTAGTTCACTAACAAACACACGTTAAAATTAGAAGGTATAAAGTTTTTGACTAGCTTATCATATATATTGTTGTTTTTACACATATAAATGACAAAAAAAGAAAACATGACTATTAGCTTACTTTGCAATGTACTTGTCATGTGAGAAGAATGTTGAATGCCTTCAATATAAATGATAAAGTGTGTTACCTTGATGTACAAGTATGTAGTAATCAAAATACATATCAAACCTTTACGCATATTCACATTAGAAAGCAAACAATGTTTGTTATTAGAACTCTAAACTATCACTTGGCATATTGCAGTTTCCTCAACAATATGATGGTTGCTCAAGTGGTTGGAGAGCACTATGCAATACAAAGCTAGTGTTAAGTCACTGCTATTTAGCACATATAAGATTTTCACAATTCTTTCAAAATCTGATGGTAAGCAAAGCCATAATACAATCATAATCAAAGATATTCAATTGATTTTTTCATGACATAGTAATGGCATACATGGTGCGGTGGCAATTTAGATAACATATACTAATGTGTTCTTAAGGGACTATAAGAAAAGTATGATTGCTAAGATGTTGGTTTGAGCAGGACTTGGAGAAGAGTCTTCAACCACAAAGTGCTTCAAAATCAGGCCACAAGATAGTGAGTAAGAAGTAGAAAGTCATCAATAATACTTCCCCTAACTTGGCATATAGAAATAGAAGACCATAACATATAGAAGCCTTATAAAAGAAAAGCCTTCAATTTTGAAATGCTCACCAAGGCCACAAAAAAAATCTATGATCATACAATAACATTATGTATGACTATGATGTAGAATCTTGCCTCTTACAAATCTCTCATGATTACTAAATGTATTAGATTGAACAAATATTTTATCAATTTCAAATCATTCATAAGATGTAATTATCCATGTAGTCTTGATCTTGAATTTGAGTCAAGATGTCATAGTGTGTCCTATTCTATGGGTATTTGATAAGTTTTCATTGTGGATGCAATTTAATGAAGTTTAAACAAACTTGTTTGTATTGTATATTCACTTTCATTAAAAAAGTCAAAGTCTATCCTATTCTAAGGGGTTTTGACATGAATGAAGTTAAAGTGCATCGAGTTCTAAACATGACTTGACAAGATTCTAAGTACATTGTTAGAGTGATTTTGATGTCAAAGTGGAAAATGATATCAAAGTATACCCTAAAATATTTTAAGCAAGGCAATTCAAAGTAAATTGTTGTATCGAACTTCTTTGAGTAGTAGTCATCGTATATCCAATTGCTTCATTTTATTAAAGATCCTAATAAGTTAATGGTCCTAAGCTCTTATTAAGTATGTCAAAGGGTGACTTATAGAGTTGAGAAGAGGTAATAATATTGAGATGCATACCATATTAATATGCAAAAAACATAGTTAAGCTACAAATCACTTTGTATTATCTCATGTTTTTATAATGAGGAGGTCAATATGTCTATTATATGTACAAATATTTACATAAAAAGTTTCAAATTTTTTGTCTAGTGTTTCTGAAAGAAAGAGAAATGTAAAGTAGGTCCCACTAAGCTCCCTAGTTGACCATAAAATTGTCATTGACTCTTTCTCTTTACAAGGTTGAAAAAATAGAGTTTTAAATTATATTTTAGGAAATATTGAATGGACGTTAAAATTCTCAAAGTCTATTCTTCAACCTAAACACATATCAAGATGGATGTTTCCATAAGCAAGCTAAGGTCTCCAAGTTTTACAAAACTTTGGCAATTCAAAGGGATCACACATGTTAAAATATGGATATCAAGGTCCTATTAAGGGTAGTACCTATTAAAATAAAACTCTCAATCATTTATCTTGACAAAATTTTGGAGAATAAAATGTAAACTAAACTCTACTAAAAACTAATAAATGATTCAAACATTTTGAAGTCTTCAACATGATCTTTAGTCTTCTTGGTCCTATTGCCAACCCCTCGTGATGTATTTAGAATGAGAAATGATAGACATTAAAAGATTTGCATATTACTAAGTGGCAAAAAGGGATTACAAACTTAGCTAAAATATGGGCACAAAAGCTAATTAAGAGAAGAATATTCTTCAACTTGAATACTTGTTAAGGTGTATGTCTCTAAGCCTAAGCTAAGGTCTCAAATTTTTATAGATAGATAGTCATCTAAGGAGAACACAAAAGCCAAAACATTGATACATGAGGTCCCATTGAGCTCATTGTAATTTTTTATTAACCATATGATTCTCAATCCTTCATCTTCAACTTGATCCAATTAGCTTGGTCACATGGCCAAGCTTTATTCATGTATTGAGAATGATAAATAGCAAAAATATTTCCATTGTGGCCCAAAAAACTAGGCCAAGTGCCAAAAAGGGTTACAAAGAGCTAAAAAGATTTGCACTTGGTGACCTAAAAATCGGCCAAGTGACAAAAAAGGGTTTTAAAAATATTTAAAAAGTTAGAAAAGTATAAAATATAGGGACATTATCAAAGTATTCTTGCAAGAAACCTCTTATAACAATGATAAAATTGGCTATGTTGGAATGAGACTTTTCCCATTTTATCTAAAACTCTATTTTCTAATTTGCTCTCATCAACTCCTACCAAGAAAGAGATTAGGTTGTGGCTTCTATAGTTGGTTTTAGATGAATTTTTATGATATCCATGTGTGGATCACATTTTTAAGGCTCCTGAATTGGTTAAATGCAAAGGTTGAAGAGCTAGCTAAGGTATTGGGGTGGGTTCTTTATATTTGTATAATGGCAGCTAACAAATTGCTTGCAATGGAGAAGAAGGCACACATATTGTCAATATAAAGAAAAGAGATCCTTGAGTTTTTGGACATGTTTGATCCCATGAAATTGAAATGGTTGTTGAGGTTAGGTTCAGTCATTTCCCCAATAGTTAGTAATAAGTAGGCAATTTCTCCTTATAAATATATACTTGGATAAATCCTATGATAGAGTGAGATGGGATTTCGTCATAGAAGTAATCCTTGAATTGTGGTTTGGTCAAGGATTCACTACCGTGATAAACACTTTATTCACTAACGCCAGAGCTAAGATGGAGGTCAATGGCTACTTTCCATATCGTGCATAGATCACTTTAACAAGGGTGTCCTATAGCTCCCCCATTGTTTTGGTTGCTACAAATCACCTTTTAAAGGTCATTGGAGGTTAGAACTTAGCATGTATTCCCCCTATCAAATGGCACTCAAACATGCACCCAATTTTTTATAGATGATCAATGAAATATTGTGAAGACTCATGAAGAGAATGCTAAGAGGCTTCTAGAAGTGTGTGATCAATATTCATAGGCCTCAAGTGTAATTGTTAGTAAACCCAAAATATAAATACTTTTTTGGGGCTTGGACGATTGCTTGAAATGGGTCCAGGTCCAAGTCCTTGGTTTCAGAGTATTCAAGCTTGGAGATGTATTTTACTATTTAGGTGTCCCGCTTGGGCTCACACTAACAAACTCATGGTTTTTGCAGTGGTTCATGGAAAATATGCAACTAAAGACAACAACGTTCTCTTCACTTCCACTCGGTTTCTAGGGAAAACTAATTATTATTTACAAAATCTTCTCTCTTGCTACTATGTTTGTTGCAATAGTCAACCCCTTTTCCAAGGCTCAATGGGAAGGAGCAACGAAGTTATTGATAAAATTTCTCTAGAGCATCAAGAATAATTAAAAATGGCATGTAGTTTCATGGGAGGTGACCTTGATGGCCAGGAAAGGTGGTAGACTAGGATAAGGCTTGCAAACTTGTGTTTAAGTAATTATTGTGCATGGATGAGGATGCACCATGGATGGTTATCGTTAAACATGCATTGATCCTAGCCCCCCTCTCAGGCACTAGCTAGCCTATGCTAACAAGTGAGGACAGATCCATTGATGTAGTGTCAATCCTTAGAGTTAAAGGCATATCCATACATTGATGCAACTATGGAAGAAAGTTTTCAAGATCTTTAAATGGGATGAGCACCCTAAGAGGAAAGGTGATATAGTTATGTTGTAATGTGTTTGGAGTTCCATGCTGCCATATATGGACAATCATACCCTAATTTGATGCAACTCCAAGTTTACTGTAAGGTTGGCCAAGAGAGGACTGGCTAGGTGGACTAATATATGGGATGAACTAAAACAAAGAGGTGCTAGAAGTAGCAAACATAACAATGAAGTTTGAGCTTAATCAAAAGGAGAGAGAGTTGGTTAGTGAAATTGTCAAAAGTAAGAAAGAGGATTGGTTGCCAAGTAATAGAGTTGGGCCTAATGCCGTGTTGAGGTGCCTTGGTAATCACACAGCAAGCTAGTCATTAACATGGAAAATAGGGAGGACTTCCAAAAAAAATCCAAGGTCTCTATTTGCCATGGCTAGATAGGCTTGGGAGATGTATCCATGAACTCCTAAAAGGACACTGAGGAGGAGGATTGTAACGGTTCAGAAAGCGATGCACAGTTTGCTATTAAACCTCTTGTTATGGAAAGTGATAACCAGGAAACTCCCAACTAAATATAGAGCAGGTAAGTTTAAGAAGATCACAGGAACTACACTATCTATTTGAGGTAGAAGGAGATTGTCACACATATCTTCTGGACCTACATAAATGCTTGGAATGGCATGAAGTTTTGGTTCAGAATTAGGGGCCTATTTGACAAAAATTAAATGAGGCTAGCCTTGTTTATAGATAGGGGTGCTTTGAATGAGGAGAGCCACACATTGTAGAATGTGGTTAGGGTTACGGTATTGAACTATCTTTGGGTTAACAGAAACAAACTTCTCATTAGAAAAAGGGGCAAGGAAATTGTTGATAGGCTAAGCATTTCTTAAAATAGAAATAGGAGGTGTTTATATAATCCGTTCAAAATGCATTATCAAAAGCAAAGTAGATACAAGCAATTGTTACAAGGAGTAGATACAAGCACAAGTTACAAAAAACAGTTCCTTATGGCTTGTGTAAATTTCTTGCAAAATAGCTTGAAGTCTAAATCCGTTGAGCCTTTCCTTATTTACTAGCTACAGTCCTAAGGACTCAGGAGTAGTGTTTGGGAAAAAAAAATTGTGAGCCTGACATAGATCCTTCTCGTCTTAGCCTAAGGCGATTCTATAAAATTTGAACTATCCAAAACTTTTACATTCCAAATTGAACCGGCTCAATTCCCTTTTAAATCTATAATGAAAGGATAATCACATTTTTCCCATTATTTAAAAAGATCTATATTTCAAAGTTTTCTTTGAAATTCGTTCAATTACTTATCTCTTATACCTTCGAAATGAAAACCTTTATTATCATTGAGCAACTTGATCTACATTACTTATCTAAAATTTTAATAGTAAAGAATAAATGTATACAAGTGGTTTCTATGTCTATTAGTGGGTCTATGGCCTCATAGAAGTATATACATCATAAGCACAAAGATAAAGAAAAAGTATAAAATAAAAACCCAAAAGAGAATAAGTTAAAGCATAGAAGAAATAAAAAGAAAAAAACAAAACTAACCTGAAAGAGAACATACTAAAATACAAGCAAATATAAAAACAAAAAAATCTAAAAAAGTCAATCATATTTTATTGAAAGCAACCATAATACAGAAAAGTTTTTTAAAAAACTAACATGAAAGAGAACAAAATGAAATACAACCAAAATTATAAACAAGAAAGTTTCAAAAAAGGTAAGCACAAAAGCAAGCGTGATCTGAAAACAAATGTGAAAGATTTCTACTCAAAAGATAGAAGCAACCAAGGGAAAAATAAGTTTAATATAGGAAAAAAATGTAAAAAGTCAACAAAACTGAGACAACAAAAGTGCAAACAATGTATAGTGGCTTCAACATCATCATAGGCCATTTAAAAATTATCAATTGCTCTTATGAATATGCAAATTTATTGCAAAACTAATGAGCAAATTCCTTGTGCTGTGTATAAATGACGATGTGTTTTCTTAGCCCATAAGTCCATACTCTCAATGAACTCCATATCACAAAACTTAGAAGGCCCTTCAATAAAGATTTTCATTAATGCATCTAAACTCTCAATCTCCAAACGATTACGTAGCTTACTCTTTATCACAGTTCAAGAACCAAAACCTCTCTCACAAATAGCAATACTCGAACATTGGACAAGAGCTACTTGACAAAGAGTAAGAACATTTGGATAAGCATCTCTCCACATACTATTGCAAGCAAGTGCTGAAGTTACCTCTGGCAATGTGAATCGTATCCAATCTCTAGAAGCTTGATGCTTAAAATTTCTAAATTCTTTCTTAAATTCATCAACTTCTACCATTGCAGAAAATTCTTCTATATTTAGCTTTTTAGGGAAACGATAATATGAAGTTGATTGATCTATCTCTTAGGTTCCATAGTTTTTTAAGGCCTTCTCATGTATTGGATGCTGTGCAGGCACAAGTATTTTTAAACAGTTAAGTATAGAATTATCTTGAAATTGAGAATTCAAGTTACTTATCACTGACTTGGCAAAAGCAACTTGAAATTCTAAGGCTATGTTAAAGTCTTCTCCATTAATTTTACGTTTCAAATCATGCTCATAAAATTTATTCCCATGCAAAGCACCTCTTAATGTATATAAATAACCTTTTTCAGGCCCATAGTCTAGAAGGATGTCATATCCATATATTCCAACAGTTAATGCATTCACATCAAGAGGAGGGAAATCAATGTAATATTGTGTTATGGATATAATTTCATTCTTTACAAGACTGTCTATAGTTGTGACATCTACAAAGTCTTTTTGAAACATTTGGCTTAGTGTTGTTAAACCTCTCAAAATGTCAGCTAAAAAATGTAAGCAATAAATGCACTCAAAATCGGCCAATTCTTCATAAATATGCAATGCCTCTCTTTTTGTGATCTCAAGTATGGCATCTAAAGACTTGCATACTCTACTAATAGCTCTATATCTACTTAACCATCTCACATCAAAAGTATGCTCAATTCGAAGAATGGGACATGCCAAATCTTGTTGCATAGCTTGCAACCCTTCTAATCTCTTCGTGCTAACATTAAAATGTGAAGCTATAGCATTAACAAGTTTTTCTAGCTTTTTGCAATAAGGCATCTCATTTGCTACACTAGATATTGCAAGGGCACTACGATGGGCAACACAATGAATTGAAGTTAAAAATGGATTAACGTGTTTTTTCAATAAGGCTTGCACACCATTCTCCTTTCCTACCATTGAGGAACATCCATCAGATCCAAATGCAATGAATCTAGACAAATCTAGCTTACATTTCTTTAGCTCACTAATAATAGCCTTGAACAAAGATCTTGCAGTGACATCATGCACACGTATGATACTATAAAAACTTGTTTTAGAAACTCAATCAACCTCAAGATATGATAAATAAATTACCATATGTCCATGTGAGGAGATATCATTGGACTCATCAATTAAAACACCAAACCATGGACTAGCTAAAACCTTTTCTATTGTACTTTTCATAAGATATGATGCGATGCAATAAATCATTTCAGCACATGCCTTATCATCATTATAAAGAGTAGTAGTGTATGGTGCATGGCTATCTTGCAATAAGCTTATCATTTCAGGAAACATAGAAAATGGTAAATTTTGCTTTGCAATCAAATATGCAGTTCTAAATAATGAAAGTAATGCCTCATCTTTTACTTCTCTTATTTTTTTAACACTCTTTTCAATGGAGTCTTTTCCTTCAAGCAAAACAGCTTGCATAGCAAACTTATGACATGATGTGCGAACATGGGATTTTAAGTTGCTAATTTTAAAATTTATAGACCCCCCTTTGGAATATGTACTATGTGGATGAGGATATTTCAAACAAAATTTGCAATACATTTTTACTTCATATCTATCATAAACAAGCCATTTGAATTGGTCTAGCCAATCCTCTTGAAAAAGTAAGTGCCCTTCTTTTTTCCTTTCAAATTCATCCTTTTCTTCAAGTGATATGTTATCAAATGATTCATTTGAAGATAACATATTAATTGAGGTTGAGCCCCCAATATTATCCGCATTTTCTTTTAGCTTTTTAGAAGGATGTGTAGCTATGTTTTCAATCCCAACCCATGCAAGGAAATCCTTGTTTCTTATCTTTCAATTTGGGTGCCATTTCTCAAATATAAAAAGAGTGGTTGTGATCTTACCTTGTTTTTTATCATCGTTAAAATTAGCTACCTTTTGTTATGTGTTTGTTCCCTTTGAAAATCCAAGCTCCTCTAACAGCCAAGCTCTATCTTTAAATGGCAATGTCTCACAAACATTTAACCTATTAACAATCACATAGCAAAAAAGATTTAGTACTAATATTTTGTCTTTAAAGCTTAAGCTATCACTAATAATTTTTCCATTTAGAAACGAGAGAGAAGGAGAAGCATGTATATATATATATACATGGGAGACTAACCTTGTGTAGCAGCCTACTTAGGCCTTGCAAGTTGGTTGTAGATTCATGTTGCAGTAATGTAGCCTTTAAGACTCAAGTTCTTTGAGGCTTGAGGTCTCTCTCTCTCTCTCTCTCTCTCTCTCTCTCTCTCTCTCTCTCTCTCTCTCTTCCCTTTGAAGTTTGAAGTTTGAGGCAAACTGGTTTCTCTCTCTCTCTCTCTCTCTCTCTCTCTCTCTCTCTCTCTCTCTCTCTCTCTCTCTCTCTCTCTCTCTCTCTCTCTCTCTTCATGTTCCAGAATCCACTCCAATCTCGACTCTCCAACTAGCAGGTTGCTGCTTGCTGCTCGCACAGTCACAGGTATCGTCGCTCCACTCCCGCAGGTCAACACGAAAGTCAAAGGAGGTCTGCTTCTCCACTTAGGAGTCGGCACAGAAGGCGTAAGTCACTGAGTCCACTCAGGAGTCAGAGGAGGTCTGCTACTCCACTCAGGAGTCGGCACAGAAGGTCATCGCTTTGGAGAAGAAGGTGCCGCTTCAGAGACCTAAAGTGCCATGCTGGCACTCAGCCTGCAGGGCTGCAGGCTCCAAAGTCCAGGGCCCAGGCCAAGAGGTTTTGCCCAGCACCCACCAGAGAAGATAGATGTGGCCACTGTAGCCTAGCGCTCACCATTGCATTGTGGCATTGAGGCAATAGAAATTTGAAACACTTAACATGTGTGAGCACACTACAAGATATAGACCTTGTACCGACGTTTAAAGCGACGAAAATGCAAATGACAAAATTTTCCCTCGTCGTCGCTAAAAGCATCATTATTGGCGATGCCATAGAACAATCGGTATTACCGTCGCTATCCACGTCGATATTGGCGTCGACGCAGATAGCGACGGTTTGCGACGTATATAACGATGCCAATAATGACGCAAGCAGTAAAATTTGTGATGCTAATAGCGACGGTAATAACATGGAAAAAAAAAACTTTGTGACAAGGTAGCAAGCTACCCTGCCACATATAGTACTGTGTGCTTTATGAGAGCTATACAAAATAGTTTCTGCACTACTGTGTACAATGCGCTTGCAAACAAAAACAATGTATATTGAAATCATAAAACTGATACATGAAATAAATACATGATCGCATAATAAGCGATTGGTACAATCATGACAGGATATCACTAATACATAAAAAATGTCTACATAGATCAGGCAACTCAAAAATAAAGGTGTGTGAGCTCTAGGGATCCAAGGGCGAGCTACAAATCCTCGTTCCCCGAAAGCTCGTCCTGCCGCAAAGGAGCATCGAATGGACTCTACAGAAAAAGAAACAACACATCAGTCCACCATACAATAATGCATTCAAATATCTCATGGTAACTACGGACAAGAAAGATGAGTGACTTACAGGGCCGCCGCATCTATACAATCGATCGATCAATGCAATGAGACCGTATCTCTCTGCATATCGAGTCTCAAGGCCAGTCGGATCACGATTTGTAATGGAGTGCTGCAAAGAAAACAAAATGCTAACTGTTAGAAATATGATTGTCAGTACAAAGAATATTTCAAAAAAATAAACAAGCAAAACAAAAGAAAAACTTACAAAGTCCTCCAAATATGTCCTATGGCCGCCACTCCCAAGATGATGGACCACTCCGGCCTCGAGTCGTGCCCTCACCGCCTTGTACTGCTGACTCCAACGTCCTGGAGAATCTGTAGCCTCCTCCCTCCCTCGGTGCCAGTCGTCTGCATCTAACCACTCAGGCTTTGCAGCCCCACTCTTGATTGCCTTGCGTGCGTCCGATCGTCTATGTGACATGTATGCATGCATGCAATCCATCATCCAGCCCGTAGAGAATCTATCTATTGAGGCTGGCACTGGAAACTCCTCGTGCAAGGATGCTACTATGTAGTCCTTGCTCCCCTCCGGTATGTCCTTCCAATGATCCAAGATGTTGTGCCGAAAAACTTGTTGTCACAACTCTCTCATGCGAGCCATCACCCTCCTCCCCTCGTCATTCATGATGATGGCTCCTGACCTACTATCGACTAGATATCCATAACCCCCTGGAGTCTGCTAAGATGGGTCCTCTCCCATCTGTGTCCACGCTCCTGGGCATATCCAGGAGACCCCTGTGCATCCGGTGTACCGACCGGGGTAATATCTCTCGGAGTGACACCCACAGGGGTGCCACCTGCTGACGGTTGAGCAAAAGCCGGAGTAACTAGAGTAGACGTCCCCACAGGTATGACAAATCCGTGAGGTGACGCAACTCCAGCTGAACAATGAGACAAAGACACTGCGTCCATGTCTCCACAGCATCCACCTAAGCTTGAGCCACGCTCCCTGGAAGGGCCATGAGAGTGAGGAGTCGCACCTGTATCCCGTGTCGACCGCGGGCTCACTGCCTCTGTATCTCTGTAGCATCCCCCTAATCCCGATGCACTCCCTTCCTCTGGCCCAAGTCGTGAGCATCGACCTCGTCTGCTCAAAGCCGAAGCATCCGATCGCGCTGAAGCAGATCTAGCAGAGCGCCTGACGAAGACTGAGACAACTCTTGGTCTGCCATCACTCTGAATCTCGCGATCTGGTCTGGAGACATGCGTGCGAAGATGTCCTGTAACTCCTCATCGCTCATCCCTCGACTCATCCTGAAAATATCACCACAGACAAAAAATGATGTTAGAATAATCAATTTAAATCATATAAAGCACAGTAATATAAATCATTTAAAAAAAATCTCACTTAAAATGCATATCTTATGTACCCTTATAAGCGATTGGTCAACGAATTGAGTAAGTGGATGCTCCAAGTATGAAGTATCCTATGGTCCCATGTTAATCTCCTGACACAACTCCGCATACACTGGAAGGTCGATAGACATGTCACCACAAAAGAATGAGTCCACCTCGTTCTCAAAGAATTCTTGGACTCCTATATTTCCATCATTGTTAGCCGATGCTGGCTCCAAGCTTTTGACGGCCTCCACCCCTTGTAATATCGACCCCTCTATTTGCATATTATCTTCATTTATGCTCGGAACATCGCTTTGATCATATACTCTCGTGCTTCGGGGAGTTGAAGGTATAACATACCACCATCGAGGTTATCGGGGGTTTGGATAGAAGATTACATGTTCACAAACACGTACAAGAGAGTTCAAACCATTGTGACATAAACCATGTCATATTACAATTAGCAAGCAAATGAGTCCATGCACCTGTTCACAATGGGCCAGCAACACAAAGGTGTCACGTAAATCCGTCCATTTTTTTCGGAATCTATTTCAAAAAATCCAGATGGACCTCATCGAAATGTTGCTCCAGCTCCTCCAAGTACCACTTTGAACCACTGCACATTGAATAGTATCATGGAGCAGCTACGGTAATCCACCGTAACAATACTTTGCAAGTTCCCAAAATACTCCATCTCATCCACAACCATATTTGGATCCGTTTCTCGTCATCGGCTCTCTTGCTCGAACCTTGCCATGATACCACAATCCATTGTGGAGCGCATTTTGTCAATACGCTCCACGCGAAAATGCCATCCGCGCGACCACACTGCACTATATATTTTGTAATGTACATTAAAACACTTAGATATGACAGATTCTAAACCCCTCATCACCTTTAGACTACATCCCCTCGAGAATTCCCACTCCTCCATTGAGACCTCTGTCCCTTCGTGAGACGTTGTAGTCGAAGCTCCATGCAACCATCGCGTTGATATAAATCGCGGCATCTCCTCCATGCCTTCAGGATATCGAATCGGTCGATGACGCGTACTACGTCGGAATTCAGCTCGCGCTTCCTCTCGATCTTGCCTAGCGATTTGGTAATTGGCGAGCCACGTCTCCATAGAGGCATGATGCAACATACAAAAGCGATTCACCTTCTCTTCCATTGAGGCATCTATTCTTTTTTGTACCCCATTTCCAACCACCACATCTCCAGTCAGTCTATCATCATCCTTCAGCGACCATAGCATTTCATTGTTTGGTTCCACCGTTGGTAGCCATTGTGAAATATGCACTAGCGCCTCAGATACCAACCAACCTTCGGCCATGCTACCTTCTGGCCGAGCTCGTTGTCGCACAAAGCCTTTCAGGGTTTTCATGAAGCGCTCCAAGAAGAACATCCATCAGGTATGGATAGGTCCAGCAATCTCCACTTCATCCACAAGATGCACAAGAAGGTGGATTTGTATCGTGAGCATGCTGGTGGGCAGGTATTTCTCAAAGAGACAGACCATCTCCACTGCTCTCCGCCTCGCGGATTCAATAGAGGGCATCTTAATCTCCTTCTGTGAGATCCATTGTACCAAAGTCGAAAACCTGTAAATGGCCCCGCGTATTTCTGGAGTATGACATCCTGCGATCGCAATCAGTAGTACAAACTGCCACAAATGAGAAAGCATTATGAATAATGGCTACATTCCAAATAGCAAAATGCCCATGCTAATTACAATCCATTCGTAGTATAAACCTGATATATCTTATGCCAGTCATGGGATTTTAGCCCTGATAATTGGTCGTCTTTAGAAAATGCAGACTTGAGAGAATGCATCATACCTATCGGAGTGCGGATAGACTTGATTACTTGCTTCACAATGCACTCTTCTTTAGTGGACCAAACCCAAGGAGCGCGAGGAAGCTGCATGCGACCATCAGCACTCGACTGTGGCCAAAGCGCCTCCATCTTACCTATCTCCTTCAAATCCATTTGCGCCCCTATAGTGTCTCTCTTTCCTGTGATGTGGTCCCATAACAAGCTGCCCACATTCTTGAAAATATGCATGGGATCTAACAAGTGGTTGACCTGTAAGTGGGTGCAATATGGCAACTTGTAGAAAACTAAGAACTGTCACATTCCATTTGGATGTGATTCCGCGTGGACCATTTTCAACTCGTACCAGCTTGCGGCATTCATACGTATTGGAGGTCGTCCAAGGAAACTTTTCCTAAGTTCATGATCCTCTGGCAAGAAAGCAGCGTGTCCTTGATATACCATCTTCTTCATGGTTCGTGACCTTCGGGAGTCTAACTGTGGCCCACACAATGGACATGCATAATAACCTGAGGTAACCAGACCTGTTCCAACACCACGACCTAGTGAATACTTGCTTGAACGAGATAAAATATAGATATTACTAGCGAGAACGGAGGCCTGCTCACCTAAGCACTCTCCGAATCCCGGAAAGTCATACATCGTCCACATGAGAATGGCTCGAATATTGGCTGACCTCCGCGAACCATCGCACTGCTCATATCTTGCATGGTGACCCCCTCCTCCCACAAAATCTTAAGCTCATTGACTAATAGACAAAGATACACGTCCATAATTTTGACTTTGTAGTGGCCGGGGATGAGCAAGCTAAGGATGAGATGTCCTTTTTTCGTAGAAAGCCATGGAGGGATATTGTAGTTGACAAGGACTATAGGCCATACACTGTAAGAAGTTGAGCGTAGACCGAATGGGTTCACGCCATCCATTGCAAGACCGAGCCAAAGATTCCTTGGCTCTCGGGCAAAGCGTGGGAAGGTAGAGTCAATGTGGCTCCATGTGCGCGAATCCACTGATATTCGTTGAACTCCATCCGTGGATCTATTCTGCGCATGCCATGTTGCCAAGCTCGCCATGTCGGACATACGAAACATGTGGTTTATGCGGGGGATAAGCGAAAAGTGTCTGAGAACTTTTTGAGGGATGGTTTGCCCTTGCAAGTCCTGTCGATACCTGTGAGCACCACACTTTGGACATGTCTCCATAGTCTTGTATTCTCCTCAAAATAGTATGCAATCGTTGATACATGCATGGATGTTATTGTAGTCCATGCCAAGCTTCCATAAAACATGTCGTGCATCATCACAAGACTCAGGCATGGTATTTGCAGGTGGTAATATATGATATTTCAATAGCCTGAAAAAAATCATAAAACACCTTGAAAAAGCACAAATGTTTGTAATAATAGTGCCGAAAAAAAATTCAATGAAGCATATGTACAAGGTACCTGAACAACTCGGTCACACTCGTATCGCTGCACCCGTATTTTGCTTGCACACTTAAGAGTGCAAGCAGTGTCTTCAGCCGAGATACTCGGCACCCATCATATAATGGTATGGATGCTTCCTCTCTAAGCAGATCAGAAGTCTCGACATCCATGGGAATCAATGCATCGATCATTGCCTCCATCTCAGGCTCCAAGATTATAGGTAGGTCTTGAAGGTTGCATGTCTCCTCTGGCATTGACGGTATAGATTGGCCTTGCGAGTGGTGGATTGGCTCCTGCACTCCATCCATCGCACGCCCACGTACTCTTCTAATTGGCTGCAAAGGGTGCACTTCCCCTTGGGATGAGAGATCACCTCCCTGGATAGAAAATTTACCAGCGAGACCCAATCTTATTGTATATGGTATTCAATTAGCTTACGAGTATAATGCATGATTGATATTAACTTCAAATTACCGTTTGTTGAAAATCCGCAATCGCCTGATCAATGATCTCAGATTGAAACTCGTCAAATCGTCGTACGTGTTCTATAGACAATCGACGTTTTCATCTAATTGCTAGCTTACATTGAGAGCAAGGACATGGGACACGTTGATTAAGATATGCCTCGTGATCTTGAACAACAGGACCTTCTTCATTTTCCATTTTGTCTATGTTACAACAAACAATTTATTTTTGTTATCATTCTTTTCTTTTCTTAGATTGTTATCCTCTCCTTCCATCTCTCTCCTTTTCTATGACCTAACATATAATATGATCATAGAACACTAGTATTTAGTACCTAATACTCAGTACTTTGCACATAATATTTCGTTTTCTCTCTTCCTCTCTCTCTCTCATTTTCTCTCCCTCCCTCGCCCTCACCCTCTCTTTCTCTCTTTCCCTATTAGGTTTAATGATATTTATCTTTTTCTCTCTCCTCTCTCTCTCATTTTTTTTCTCTCTCCTCTCTCTCTTATTCCTTTTTCTCTCTCCTCTCTCTCCTCTCTCTCTCTCTCTCATTTCCTCTCCCTCCCTCGCCCTCACCCTCTCTTTCTCTCTTTCCCTATTAGGTTTAATGGTTTTTCTCTCTTTTTCTCTCTCCTCTCTCTCTCTCTCTCATTTTTTCTCTCTCCTCTCCCTCTCTCATTTCGTTTTCTCTCTACCTCTCCCTCTCTCATTTCCTCTCCCTCCCTCGTCCTCACCCGCTCTTTCTCTCTTTCCCTATTAGGTTTAATGATATTTCTCTTTTTCTCTCTCCTCTCTCTCTCATTCCTCTCCCTCCCTTGCCCTCTCTCATTCCTTTTTCTCTCTCCTCTCTCTCTCTCTCTCATTTCCTTTTTCTCTCTCCTCTCCCTCTCTCATTTCCTCTCCCTTCCTCACCCTCACCCTCTCTTTCTCTCTTTCCCTATTAGGCTTAATGGTTTTTCTCTCTCCTCTCTCTCTCATTTTTTTCTCTCTCTTCTCCCTCTCTCATTTATCTTTCTCTCTTTTTCCTCTCATTTACCTTTCTCTCTTTTTCTCCCTCTCTCATTTTTTCTCTCTCCTCTCCCTGTCTCATTTCCCTTTCTTCTCCCTCCCTCACCCTAACTCTCTTTCTCTATTTTTCCATTAGGTTTAATAATCTTTCTCTCTTTTTTCTCTCTCCTCTCTCTCTCTCTCTTATTTCTTTTTCTCTCTCATCTCCTTTTCTCTCTTCCTCTCCCTCTCTCATTTCCTCTCCCTCCCTCGCCCTCACCCTCACCCATACCCTCTCTTTCTCTATTTGCCTATTATGTTTAACATCTTATCTCTTTTTCTCTCTCCTCTTATTCTCTCTTTTTTTTCTCTCTCCTCTCCCTCTCTCATTTCCTTTTGCTCTCTTCCTCCCCCTCTCTCATTTCTTCTCCCTCCCTCTCCCTCTCTCATTTCCCTATTATGTTTTCGTCTCTCCACCCTCTCCCTCTCCCTCCCTCTCCCTCTCCCTCTCTTTAATTTTCCTCTCTTTCTCCCTCTCCTTCTCCCTCATTTCTTCTCCCTCTCTCATTACATACAAATTATACAAAATATAAATAAATAAGAGAGAGAATACACTCTCCCTCTCTCATTCCCTCTCTCCCTCTCTCTCTTCCTCTCTTTCTCTCTCTCATTTCCTCCCCCTCCCTCTCCCATTTCCTCCCTCTCCCTCTCTTTAATTTCACTCTCTTTCTCCCTCTCCCTTTCCCTCATTTCTTCTCCCTCTCTCATTATTTACAAATTATACAAAAAATAAATAAATAAGAGAGAGAATACACTCTCCCTCTCTCTCATTCTCTCATTTCATCCCCCTCTCTCTTCCATTTCCTCCCTCTCCCTCCCTCTCCCTCTCTTTCTCTCTCATTTCCTCTCCCTCTCTCAATATATATACACAAATTATAAAAGCAAAAGGGAGAGGGAGAGAGAGAATGCACTCTCCCTCCCTCTCCCTCTCTCATTTCCTCCCCATCCCTCTCCCTCTCCCTCTCCCTTTCTTTCTCTTTCTCTTTCTCTCCCTCTCTCTTTCTCTTTCTCCATCTCCCTCTCCCTCTCTTTCTCTCTCATTTCCTCTCCTAAACAAGCGAAAGAAGAAGAGAATTAAACCCTAAACAAGCAAAAGAAGGAGAGAATGGACTCACCGATGAGATATGGCGAGGGTTTGTCGGCTCCTCTTCGCAATGAAGGCTCCTCCTCTCCTTCACGAACGGCGGCGGCGGCGGCAAGCCTTCTTCCTCTCCCTCTCTCACCCCATGCAAGACGGTCGCTCTCTCTCTCGCTCTCCCTCTCGAAACGTTCGACGAAAATGCGCGAAATGAACCCGCGCTCGGGTTTCGGCCTGTTTTTTTTCCCTGTGGGGCGTCCCAAATAGCGACACAAATAGGGACGCCGCTACCTGTGTCGCTACTCGCCATTGCTATATGTTTAAATCCTTGTAGTGGTAGTGGTGCAGGCTATAGCAGACTTGTCACTCGATCAAGACCCTCACTAGTGTCAATCAATCTTCAGATGAATCGATTCATCAATTTGTGCCTTGAGCCAACTCTAGAGTCTGGGAGCTTGGAGGGGAGCGTAGAATGTAACAGGCCACAATGCACACAAATCAGAAAGGCAGGGTTGAGGGCTGAGCAAGTCTCAAGAGACTCAAAGTTCAAACTTGAGTTAACTGGAGTCTTGAAAAGTTGCATGTTAAAACGAGAGTTCACTCAACTTCACTGTTCATTCTCTCTCTCTCTCTCTCTCTCTCTCTCTCTCTCTTTCCAGATTGTGGCAACTGCCACGAGTCAGGTGACTCCTGAGTCAACTTTAATTCTAATTAAAGCTAAAACGTTTAAACATTCAAGTTTAAACTTGATAAGTTAAAAGGTTAGTTCAAAATTAAAATTTAATATATATTATTTAAAGTCCTTTTCAATATATATTCAGAAAGATCTTATCCTTCTACTTTAATCATGAGAAGGATATTCTCCTTCTATGATAAATGTGAACCGGCCCATATCCTTTTCACATGTATTTTTTTACAAGTAGGCGGTTCCTCCTTACACTGAATCGAACGAGTTTTCTCTTAAAATAAACAGGTCTTAGGATGAACTGAACCCGCCTTTTCCCGAACACTGCTATCTAGACTCCGGAGGGCTTTGAGGTCGCTTTTTCCAAATCCATGGGAATGACATCCGTGCTGCCGCCAGTAATGTGGCGACCTGTTGCGTCGGAGTTTATATGGAATAAGAGATTTTCGACGTTGATTTAAATATCTATCGATACATATGAGTTCGCATTTAGAGAAAAAGAAAAAAGAAACAGTGCAGCTGCTTGCAATGGAAACAGGTCACAAGAGCAGAGACTGCAGGTGGGCTTGTCGTTGCACTTGGGTGGGCAATGAACCTTCGAGGCGGCTCATAAATTCAACTACCTCCTGCATTGTGGGTCTGTCTTTGGGATCCTCTTTTGTGCATAGCAGGGCCACACCCAGAAGCGAGCTCACTTGCTTCCAATATTGTGCAGGTAGCGTGCCATCAGAAATTAGGTCAGCACCCATACACAGCTTCTCCAAACGCTCATCAAAGCTTCCATCACTGGTTTTGAAGGATAGGACCCAGGTGGCAAGGGTTTGGCCTGCCACGAACATTTCATCAGTAGGGCTTCTCCCTGTTAAGATCTCCAAGAGAAGGATGCCAAAGCTGTAGACATCGCATTTGAGGGTAATTCTCCCCATATTTGCGTATTCTGCGATCAAGCGAACTCATTAGTATTGGACAAATACACGATATATTTTTGACATTCTCCAAAGTGAGAAAAGGGGTTGTTTTCCCTTGTTTTTCCCTATAGTGTTGAACATCATGAGCTTCTGCTCGGGAGAGGCACCACATACCTAGCTAGGTGCAGTTGGGCAACCGCACCTATCTGGGGATGTGGTCCCTTCCTCGTCGTATAAGAAGCTGATGATGTTATCGTAATCGGCAATGTGAGAAAGATAGTAGGAGTTTGTCTAAAACTTCTTGTGTTGGTATGCTGAAGAAGATGAAAATTGCTTGAGATATCTAATTCTTACCGGGCGCTATATAGCCAAGGGTTCCTCTCATGTTCCGAGTGGTAGCTGACAACCTGGATCGATCCTGCATAACCCTCGCCAAGCCAAAGTCTGTGATGCGAGGTTCGAGATCTTCATCAAGCAGGATGTTAGTGGGCTTTATATCCAAGTGGATGATTGGTGTCGGGCAGTCATGGTGCAAATAAGCTAACCCTGCTGCAATTCCTCGGGCTACTCGGACGCGATCCACCCATGGAAGCACATGGTCATGCTTTAAACCATCATGTAAGGCACTGTCTGCGGCCAGGGGTTCTTTTATGTTAGATTGTATCTGGACAGAACTAGATGTGCTGCTGAAATACCATTTCTGGCTGAGATCCCCATTGGGCATATACTCTAGAATCAAGATGTCATTCTCCAGATCAGAATAATATCCGAGTAGACGCATGAGGTTTCTGTGCCTGACTTGTCCCATGGATCTCACCTCTGCAAAGAAGGGGCTCACCGGAGAGTTCCTTGGAAGGTCAAGCTTCTTAAAAGCCAGGACTTTGCCATCTTTTGTGACTCCCTTATATACCACACCAGTCCCCCCTGATCCCAGCACATTATCAGGGCTAAAATTGTTCGTCGCCTCCTGAATCTCTGTCAGTGTGAGCCTGAGAAACATTGGCTTTAACATCACGTCCTTGCCCTCTGTTCTGGGTAAGAAGTAGCAGAAGATGCCTATCAAAGCTATCAAGAGTACAGCTCCTGTTACTAAAAGACTGATGAGCAGGACGTGCTTGTTTTTGTTAGACCCATGTGGGCATGCAATGTGAAGCTTCAAGCCACAAAGCCTTGGGTTACCCAGGAACGAGGACGATGAAAACGTTCGGAATGAACCTGAGTCAGGAACTTCACCCTCTAGATTGTTATAAGATACATTCAAGAAGGAGAGGTTTGATAGCAGGCTTAGAAAGTTGGGTATCTCACCGGAAATAGAGTTGAAGGAAAGGTCAAGCTTTTGAAGATATGTGAGGTTGCCTATGCTCGTTGGGATCAAGCCAGAGAAGGAATTCCTCGAAAGGTTAAGCATGAGAAGGCTTGCAAGAGAGGCTGCAAGCTCAGAAGGAATGGAACCACTAAGATGGTTGGATGATAGATTAAGGTAATTGAGGGTAACACATGATGCCAGTGAGGCAGGTATGGAACCTGAGAGATTGTTGAAGGAGAAGTCCATGAGCTGAACTTGAGTCATGCTACCCAACTCCGGAGGGAGGGGGCCTGATAACTGGTTATTGGATATGTCATAATAGAGCATGTTGGGCAGTGAGGCTGCAAGCAAGGGACCCTCCAAAAGGTTGTTGTTCAGAGAGATGTTAGTGATGCGTGTGCAATTTGCCAGAGAAGAGGGCACCACTCCCGAGAGCTGATTGTTATCCAGAATGAGGTGTTCAAGTTTTGCGAGATACCCGAGAGTGGATGGGATTGATCCGTTTAGAAGATTCCTATTACCTGTTATTAGAAAGAGCTTTGTGCAGTTTCCTAGCTCACTTGGGATCCCCCCTGTAAACTGGTTATATTCAAAGTTAAGCTGTTCGAAAGCAGGGAGGAGGCCTAGCTGTGAGGGAAGAGTCCCTGTAAATTTGTTGTTGTTTAGAAGAAGCTTGGCCAGTGCTGAGGATGTATTGCCAATCTCTGGAGGAATGCCTCCGGTTAGTGCGTTGTATTGAAAATCATATTGGCTTACCTTTTGCAAATGGAAGAGCTCCTTTGGAATTGTGCCTGTAATACCATAATTGAATCCCAAAATCAAGACACCAAGCTCTGAACAGTTGCTTAAAGAGCTGGGTATGTTTCCATAGAAGTGGTTTCCTATCAATCCAAGGACTGTGAGTTGCGGGAGGCTGGTACCAATGTTTTCAGGCAAGCTCTCATTGAAAGAATTGCTCCACAAATCAAGGATGGAGAGGTTTGTGCAGTTGAGGAGATTGTGAAGGATTTGACCACCAAAATGATTGCCTCCCAATTCTATGTATTCGAGCTTGGACAGGGATGCAATAGTGGAGGGCACAGATCCATTGCAGCCATTATTCCCAAGAGAAAAGAAACTGAGGCTGTGGCGCAGCTGTGGGAACCACGATGTTGGGATGTTACCAGAGAGGTGGTTGTTGTAGAGGTTGAGGTGATACAGAAGGGTGCAATTTGCTAGTGATGGAGGCAAGCTGGAGCTGAATGTATTAAACGCCAGATCTAGATAGGCCAGGTGAGAGAGATTACCCAGTGAGGCTGGGATAGAGCCTTCAAAGGCATTTTGTGAGAGGTCAAGGATCTGCAGTGTAGGGCAGCCGGCCAGCTGGGTGGTGAGCTTGCCTTGGAGAGTGTTGGTAGAGAGGTTGAGGTGACGCAGTAGAGGCAGGGACAATGGAGGAAGCTCCCCACTCAAATTGTTGGCACTTGCCACAAGCGATCGCAAGTGGGTGAGGTTGGAGAACTCGTGTGGGATTGAGCCGTGAAGAAGCTGGTTATCATTAATGGAGAGCTCTGTTAAGCTTGTGCATTCACCGAGCTCCTTTGGCAGCGCACCGGACAGGCGATTGAAAGAGAGATTGAGGTAGGAGAGAGATGAGAGCTGGCCTAGCAGAGGCGTAATGCTGCCTTGCAACTGTCTATCTCCTAGTAGGATGCCTTTCACTTGGCGTGTCCCAGGACGACACAGCACACCTTCCCAGGAGCAGTAGTCAGCATTGCTTTGGTTAGTCGACCATTTCACGAGGGCTCCGGTAGGATCAGCTGTTATGGCACTGCGAAAGGCGGCCAGGACGTCCATTGTTGTTGAAAGTGCGGCTAAAGTCCCGGCCGAAATATTGGAGGCCAGGGCAATCACCAACAGGGCACCCAATAACCTTAGCTTGATCATTGTTTCCAACAGAGCGGCCCGGCCCACAACCTAGGCTTACTCAACTGTGTGTACTGCATGCATCGTGTTTGGTGTGAGCTCACTACGTAGTGTGTTTTGAGCTATCATGCTAGGAAGTCTACCGAGCGAAGCGAGCCTTCCACATATAAACGGAATGCAGGAGGAAGAAGGTGGCATGGGAGGCCTGCGAGATCTCAAGAAGGTTTTGCTTTTGGCACATTAACGGTGGTGCCCTTCAGAGCTCGGGGACCAGACTTTGCGTGGGACTTATTACTAATTAGTGAACATTGAAAAGTCTCCTTGCTTGCCGAAAGAATGAATATATTATATATGACCATTGACGACCTGTGCTTTGAAAGTCTAGTAGTTCAAAGTTCAAACCTTCAGGCTCCAGAGTCCAGAGTCCCCGGGGGTCGGCTCCCCACTAACCCTTCAATGCCATGACAGAGACATGACGGTCCACAGAAGAAAGAGAAATTTTGAACCACAAACAAATAAATCCTTCTCGTGGGGACGTCACTTGAGGACGCTTTCTAAATTCTACGATTTGAATTGAATTAGCTTTTTATCCCTGCTCTAATTCCAAATCTCTATATTTTCATTTCCTTCTCGGTGCTCACACCACCTCTTTTGCGACACCACCCGCTGCCTGTCAACGCAGTTACATATGTAGTAAGAGGAACTTCACTTTCAACCGGTTTTTTTTTTTGACAGTCTTGCCTGCGAAAACACACAAATGGACGGTTTTCTGTGAACACCGAGATTCACGACCAAAACTTTCAAGAAATTGTGTTTCCTCTCCACCAGCTTTTTGAAACGGAAGGCTTTTCGAAAACCTGAAACGCACTCGAAGATGAAGTGAACCCATCCTTTTCTCCATCTCAAACCCAAACACGCAACATTGAAACACACTCTAAGATAAAGTCAACCCATCCTTTTCTCCATCTCAAACCCAAACACGCAACATTGAAAACACATGCAAAAAGTAAAGAAAATAAATGAAAGGACTAAGTTGGCAGATATTGAAGATCTTTAGCAAAAGTTTGAGTTTCCCAACTAGTCATTGACCCCTAAAGACTTCCATTTTATGGTACAATGAGCTGAGGTTTTGGTCTTCAAGATTGGAAGGCCCATTTGAATATATTTTTTGCATGGAAAGACCTAAGTTCTAACTTGACCAAAAGTCTTCTTAAATTGAGTTGTAATTGTTTCTAGTATTATAATAATCTATAGTTGGAACTTGGAGGCCTCATCTATTCTATACATTATTTAGAGCTTTGCCTAGGGGATTTCGAAACCATAGGAAGGCTTTGAAGCACACATAGCACAAGGAGAAGGAGTTTGGTATTCAATGAATAAAGATGGCTTTCTCCCCCACTCAATTGAACACACTTACAGACATATATTCTCTCTCTCTCTCTCTCTCTCTCTCTCCAAATTTATCTTTTAATTAGATACTAAGCATTCCAAGCCTAGATTTTGCCGATCCTTTGCACCAGTATTCTTTTAGTGCTTCACATCGACGTTCGAAAATATATTTCATGTGGCTAAAGGGTTCATGGGAAGCTAATTTAAAAAATAGAATATAAACTTTGAAAGCTCTAGCAAGTTAGACTAATACATTGTTGAATGCACAAAAATGCAATATGTGGGGATATAGTAGTCTCTACTGTATATGGAGAGAAAGACCAACATTAATGGGATCAAGGCTAAACTATATCTCCAATGAAATCTTGTGACCATTTTTCAAAGTTTCTCAAAGACAAACACTTTTAATCATAGTTTCTATTCACATAAAGTTTATCATAGCATGCATATTATCTTCACACACTTAGCCACCATAAAATTGACAATCCATAAACTATATTAACTTCTTCATTATCATCATCATCATCATCTTTCTTTTCTTCTTTCTCCTCCTTCTCTCTCTCTTTGTCTCACATAATTAATAATTAATAGCATATGTATATAATTATATATGTATAATACATTAAGAGAAATATAATTATACATATTTTTTGAATAATTAGTGTATAAAAATTAAGGATTATTATTTACTTAATTATATAATTTATTAATAATTATAGTATATATGTTATAATTATCAATAAAATATAAATATACATAATAATTGATAATAATATATAATACAAATATCAACTATACATATACATATCGATTATAGATTAAGTATAATTTACATAATAATAGCTAATAGTTAATGACTAATACGTAATCAATGTATAGATGTATGTGAGCATGTATTTGTGAATGATACACACGTACATACACACATACATTTTTTGACCATATTCTTATATTTTCTATACTTTGTGTGTGTGCGTATGTTAAAGAGATATGTATCTATTTGTGTGGTCTTGTAAATATACGTATATGTATGCATGTGTACATATGTGTATATATGTGGTATACATTGCATGAATATGTTCAACCATTAAAATTATATCCCATCTCACAATGTTTTAAAAAACAAATAAACTCTTTTTGTATAGTGTATGTGATTTATGGATATTTTTAGAGTATGTACACATTGCATGCACATGTTTGATAATTAAAATATCATTTTACTTTATATATATATATATTCAAAGACTGATCTTTTCCCTTTCCATGATTATATCCTATATTCAATTAAAAAGGAGAGAGAGATAGATAGAGTATGCGTATTCGATTGGGGAGAAATGATAAAAAATAAAAATAAAGGCCATTCACCCTTTTTAAAAAAGCCTATCTTTATTTTTTGAATATCAAACTGACTCTTCTTGTGCCACATAGTCTTGGGAGCCTTCTCATTGGTTTGGGATTTTGAAGATGGAGCTCTCAATAATATATAAAATAGGTATGAAATAATATGATATTTTAACAGTTGAACATGTGCATGCAATGTGTATATAATCTAACAATAACCACAAATACACATACATTGTAAAAAAGAGCTCAATTTCTCCTTTTATCGAATATTATAGGATGTGATGATAATTTTAATGATTGAACATGTTCATACAATGTATACATACTCTAAAACCACACACAAATGCACATGGATTATAAAAAGATATGAACAATATGCACATGTATGTGTGCATATACATGTGCAAATACATACGCACGTGCGTATGCCAAATCCGGCTTGACAAAACATGCCAAATGTTCATAACACTGGTGCAATCTAGCACAATGACTATGTTTTCCAGTTTTGTATGATTAGACTTTGGTAAGCATTATGGAATAATGAGAAGAACATTGAAAGTTCACTACTCTCTGTTACAGCTCCATGTCTTTGTCTCTCTCTCCCTCTGAATCTTGAACATCTTTGTGTGCCAAGTGAGCTTGAAACACTGACACAAAGTGGAAAGTACAAGCTACAACCCACTGAAGTTAGGTGCATGACTACATTAATCATGGTGTCTCTTTTGTGCCAAGCCAAGAGGATGTGGAACCAAGACACCATGCTTAGTGCAAGCATAAGGAAAGACTTGCATATTTGTATGGCAAGCAAGTCTAGGACACCTACACAAAGCAAAAAGTACAAGCTATAAATTACTTAAGTCAGATGCATGACTACACTAATCTATTGTATCCCTTTAATGCCAAGACACAAGAATATGGGACCTAGGGACCATGCATAGTGCACACATAAGAAAAGCCTTGTGTCTTTGGATGCAAAGCAAGGCTTGGGACACTGACACAAAGCAAAAAGTACAAGCTATACACCATTTAAGTTAGATACATGACTACACTAATCCATGGTGTCCCTTCAGTGCCAAGCCACGAGGACACGTGACCCAGATACCATGTTTAGTGCAAGCATAAGGAAAGCCTTACACGTTTGTGTGTAAAGTGAGGCTGGGGACATTGACACAAAGTGGAAAGTGCAAGTTATAAGCCACCTAAGTCAAATGCATGACTGCACTAAATCCATGATTTCCCTTTAGTGCCGAGCCATAGGAATATGGAACCTAGACACCATGCTTAGTGTAGGCATAAGGAAAGCCTTATATCTTTGCATGCCAAGCAAGGCCTAGGATACTGAAACAAAGCTTTTCATATGTCAACATCTTAAGAAAGGCTTCTTCCTTTGAAAAAATGCCAACAGAAAAATCTCTAACTCTTTTTTCATAACACCCTTGACATGTATACCTCTTTTTCTCAACTCATCTTTCATCTAGATCACCTTATGTTGATCTAACAGTGTATATTCTAAGAAAGTGGCCTCAACACGGCTAGGTATATTAATCGAATTGCTTTTCAATTTTAAGGATATGAGATACATCATATTCAAATAAGAACACGATGCTACAAAGGATTTCCTTTATGAACATCATGTAGTAGCTTCTTCAAGAGTACAATTGGATGGTTTCACACTGGTATTACAACCTCCCTTTTTGCACAAGGGCTTGCGAGATTACTTCACGGGAAAGGAATTCCAGTACGCCCATTGTTATCCTAGTCATAATGATATCGGATGCCAAATCCGGCTTGACGAAACGTCATGCCAAATGTTCATCACACTGCTGCAATCCAGCACGATTACATGGCGCCGCCCTGATCACCAACTCAGCTCCACAACTCACGGCCAATCAATAAACACGCTGCCTACTACGCATGAGTGATTGCAATACCATCTCCAGCTCGACGCCAAGCTTACAATCATACTCCAGCTGATAAAGCACAGAATGCACGCCCCAAATCTGGAAGACAACTCTACCAAACTTCGTGTCTACCAACCAAAAGCAGCCCCCTTAAATCACAATATCGATAAGACAGCCTCTCCTTATGCCCATCATACGGTCCTTCTTCACTCTTGCTCCGTTAGCCTCCCCTCCCTCTCGAACCCCGCGAATCATGCTGACAGGTCGGCCTGCTCTCTCCGTCTCTAACTCAAAGCACACGCAATCCTCATATCACATAGCCACCTGCCCCCCAAATTAACAGCTCCCTCATAGCCTAAAGCTTTTTAAAGCCTTAGTCATGAAAAGCCAAGCTTTTTCGTTCTGTTCCACGCCCTGCTTTGGCTTTGCTTCTAGAAATAAATATTACACTTTTTTAATGAGAAAATCATTTACAGAAGATTTTCTTCCTCCTTGAGGCAATCCTTTGGGTCTTGAGTATGTCCTAGAGTCCAACAATTTTCAAAATACTGAAATATGCTGTCCCTGGAACCAACCCTTTGAAAATTCATAGTTGCACCTCTTTCATTATCACAAGAGTCCTTCTCAAAGCATCTTGAAACCATAATCGAAGCTAGTGAAGCTTCATATCAAGCTAAATAAAATATTGAGGATGATCACAAGAGAAGGTATGCCAAGAAGAAGTCAAGTGTGTCGTAGTTCCCCTTCGGGCCTTCATTAACATCTTCAACTTCGTTGAAACCTATTCATGAAGTGCTCCTACTAAATATATGCCTCCTTGATGCACCAGGTGCTCAACGAATCTTGCTTTGGAAAAAATGCAAAGCAAAATCAATGCTTTCAATTAAACAATCGATGCAATACACGAAAGGATGAGTGCACTAAAAGTATTCGTGCGCAGCCTGGTGTACTGAGTGCCACTGCATCATGCAAAATGCAAATATAATTCCTAAAAATTTCGAAGATCCTTAACCTCACCTCTCATCACTCAATGAAGAAAAATAATTGTACTACTCTCCACCCACTCAAATCTCACAAACTTGAGAAAATAACGGTCCTCATGATGTTGACCGAGTATACAACCCATCTTACAACCGGAGGAGTCCTTCAAGACCCTCAAACTCACCCATCCTCCTTGCCCTCTCAGCCTGAGGTTCGTGAAGTAGTGATGAATATTAGACTAAGTTGCCCTCTAGATTCGTATTAGACTAAGTTGCCAAATCTTTTGAAGTTCAAATTATGTTTCTTATATCGACCTTCCATGAACTCTCTTGCCACATCAAATGTGCTTTTAAACCCTAGTGCAAAGCACTGAGAGAATACCAATGTGATGTGCTCAGAGAATCTAGATGTAGAATGCATGGTTTCAATTGTCGAGAGTTTGATGCTAGTGTGCTCATTGAGGGTTACGTCTGAGCTCTAGTGTGAAGAGAGTGTGAACGTAGATCACTTGAAATTTTCACTTAAAAGGACCTTGAAGTTAACTAAAGCTTAGAAGCTAGGTTTGCGACATATCGAGCAGCCACCCAACTTGCCCAAACAAAAATCATACAAACAAGGTATGAGGCTTTCTTGACATCTTCTAATAGATTTGACTATTGCAAAGAAGATTAGGCTTTAAGCAAAGGTATATGAGAAGTCCTAAATTTTTATGGGGATACATCCCATAGACTTGTCATCATGGATAATTTCAAGCAAGAAGTTCAAGCTTGATTTTGGTCTTCTAAAAGAGCAATATGGGTGGTTGTCTTCAAATTTTAGCCTTGAGAAGAGGCATGACAAGCTAAATAAGATAATGTAATCAGTCTAGAAGATAGACCATGTGAACATTTGGATTTTTAATGCTTACATGTGTGTGGTCCATGTGTGTGCTTAGATTATTCTTCAATTATTTTTGTGTGTATATGTGTTTCTATATGCATAAATGTGTGTGAAAATATTGATGCTATACTTGTGTGTTTCGGGTGTATATATATGTGTGTGGATGTGCACATGTGCAAAAGCCAATGGAGTTTAGATGTGTGTAGAAAAGTCATTTTATGAAGGTCCATTAAGCATCCTCTTGAGTAATCACATACAATGAACAATGCAAGTAGTGGTAGTTGTATAGCCATTATGATGCCATTTAGTTGTCCTCTCAACCTACTTGTTTATGTGTTATCCCTTCACTCTTTACATCCTTTATTCTTAAAGGTCAACTTGTCCCCTCCTTGCTTTTACATGTACTATCCCACCCACGCAACCACCCACCCTTGTCCCCTTCCAAAAAACAAAAATAAAAAAGACAACCAAAAAAAAGAAAAAAAGGATGAATAATATTCTCTCTATCACTTAGATTTTGAAATTTCTTAATCCTATGTGCGGATATGTGTGTGTCTCTTCTCTAAATAAAATATTAAAGGTCTTGAGAAAATATAGATATTTTGATTCACACAAATTAGGATTTAAGAACTATAAATGTGTTCCATCAATTTCTAATGTCTATTTGAAAGGTTTGATCAACATTCAAACATGTCATAAAAATATCGTCTACTCTTAACTTTTGAACGTCTAATACATGGTTTACTTATTATCTTCAAGAGACGCTTGCCTTATCTCAAAGTTTAGACCAATATGAGGTGTGTGATTATCTTTTAAGGTAGTGTGAGAGATGTGACTATCGATTTTGGCTATGATGCAAAAGGTACTTTATGAGCAATAAATCCTGAAATTCACCATGGTTTTTGATGATTTGAACTATCTTTTTATTTGTATTCTTGCAAGATTTTAATGAAATCTATAAATTTTCAAGGAGGTTCAAGAAACATTTCCTTCTCACTTTAGCTAACCCGAAATTAATGAAATTAACCCACAAACATAGATGAGGTCATGGCTCAATATTCAAACAAATTTCACACCTCTAACCAAGCTATGCCTCATAGTCAACATAACAACATAGAATTCCAAATATTCCCCATTGATGACTAAAATTTTCAAGAAAGTATGTTCTTCTTCACAAGTTTTTGAAAAGGCTTTCAAAAACCTAAGTTGTTTAAAGAATGAAGTGAAGCCATCCTTTTCTCAAAGTGAAATAGGCAAGTTGCATAGAGGTTGCACATATGAAAGGTTAAGAGAGATATACATCAAATAGAAAATAACGGGAACCTCAAAAGGACATGGGAAAACTTGGGGAAGCCATGTTGCTAAAATTTGAAGTATTCATAGAGGTAATCCTTGGCCCCTACTACTAATGGAGAAGAACTTCCATTATATGATATGCAAAAGAAAACCAAGGTGAAGATTTGGTCTTTAAGATTGGAAGGCCCTATTAAAAAGAGTTTTTGCTTTGAAGAGCCACCTTGACTAGAAGTCTTCCTAAAATAAATCTTAATTGTTTCTAACATTATGATAATTTATAGTTGGAGGCTTTATTTTAACTCTTGAAAGTTCAAGGCTAGTGTGATCCTTAAGGGTTGAGCCTTGAGCTCCATGGTGAATGGACTGATGCCAGGAGGCATATTCCACGGTGGATTCCGTGAGGTTTTACGGTGGATTCCGTAAACTTAGATGACCGGGGCTCATACGCAAAGAGGATTCTTTGTGCGAGAAGTTGATGGGGACGCCTGTCCTTTTCGGGCGTTTCATTAATTTAGTGTGTACATGGGTGATTCCATAGCGGGTGATTCCGCAAAATGCATATTAAATTAATAAACGTTTATGAGTTTAGAGTGCGCACTCGTAATAAATTAAGGTTAGGATTTATTTCTAACCAGTTGATTTATTTATGTAGCTGAAGACTGCTAGGTATTCACTTTTGTCGGTTTAATTGTGTTATTTTACTAACGATTGTGAATGCTTCAGTTGATGTGTAGAGATAGCAGCAGTGGCGGAGGAAAGCATTGGAGTCTAGCGGGTTTTCGACCTTTGGACTATATTTTGATAGGCGCCATGCCTATATTTTGATTATGTCTATAGAGACATCGATTATTTATTATTATTTTGTATGCGCTTATGCGCCTGGATATGTTATTTTTATTTGGACATTGAGATTGGGCGTGCCAGACTCTTTGGGCACCGTCCATTAGCTTTATTTTCCTATTTTTGGTAGAAAGCAAACTCAAAAGCTAAAAGCTTGTCATATTTTTGTAATTGGGCTATTTTTGAGCAAAAAGATTGGAAATATATATTAAATACATGCTTTGTGAAGCACTCACACAAGGCATGGGGGAGATTCAACCCAATTTGTCTCTTGTCTCATGTCGTGCTTGTTTTTACATTGGTTTTTGTGCTAAAAAGTAGAGTGCTTTGTTCTTGGGGACCTTTGGGAATTCACTACGTGAGCTACCTGCGTCCGATCTGCGCATCAGTGGTATCAGAGCGGAGCAGAGATCAAGGGCTTCCAATCGCTACCAATCTCGGGCGAAGGCGGAGCTCCAGGAACAAACGGCCTCTACAGTCAATCTCGTCGCGAACCGTCGATACAGGTAGACTTCTGGCGATCAAGAACCCCTGTTTCCACTCTCAGATCGTGAAGGACCACTCTCTGTCGGCGGAGGACCACTCCCTCATCTTCATGAACAAGTCGTGATAAACCAGTAAGAGCCATATCTATTTCTTCATTAAAAAAGCTTAGTTTTAAGCTTAAGAAGCTTATTAGCTTCAAAACGTCGAATCGAGGCAAGAGGAGGAGCATCCCGAAAATCGCGCGGAATCAAAAACAGCCCCCCCCCCCCACGATCAGAAAAAAAACGGCACCTTCTTAAGCTTATTAGCTTAAGCTTAATTTATTAAGCTTAAGTCATCAAGCTACTCTGCAAGTTCTACTGGGCAGACAAGTCTGCAAACTCTCGGTCACGCACTCCAGAAGACAAGTTTCGTAAGTCACTTGGAATCAAGTCCTGCAAGTTCTGCAAGTCGGCTAAGTTCAGCAAGTCTGCAACTCTGCAAGTCAGACTAAATCAGAACTGACTAACGCTCGAAACTCCTAGAAGACTTGTTCGTTTGCAAAAATTCAGAACTGGAAAGTTGTTCGCAGCAAGCTGTTCTACCTATCTGCAAGTTCATTGAAGTACTTTCAGCAAACGGAGACAGAAATATTTCAGAATTTCTGAAAATTGAAGAAGAAAATATCCAAAAATACATAGCCTTGTAACCCCAAATTTGAGCTACGCTCATCCCGCTAACTGATTTTGAGTGAGAAAGGTTTGTTGAGTTTTACAGGATGACTACCCCACATATGGATGATCCTATGGCTGAAGACGACCTACCCGAGCCTACCATGGAGCAAAAGCTGGATCTTATCATGTTACAATTGGACGAAGAGCGAAGAGCTAGGCAAGCCTTGCAAGCGCAATTGACAAAGCTACAAGGAGCGTCCACTAATAAAGAAGAACCTCAAGCTGAAGATTTGATACGCCGTACCATCGACGCCACTCTTGAAGCACAAACCATTCGCAAGGAATCCAAGATAAGTAAACGAAGTTTCAAGTTTCGCACTTTCAATGGCATAAGAGAAGGAAAGACTGTTTTAACATTCATTAGCCAGTTTGATGACTATTTCCATGAGGAAACTTATCCCGAGAAAGATAAAATCAAGTGTGTTACTAATCATCTGATAGATAGAGCATCACTTTGGTGGACTGTCGTCCGCAAGAGCATAGAATGTCCTGCTACATGGGAAGATTTCAAGAAGAAGTTCATGCAAAATTTCCTTCCACCGCAATTTCATGAGAAGGCTATCAAGCAATGGGATTTACTCCAACAACGCGACCGTGAGCCTATTCCACAGTATACAGAGCGTTTTTGGAATGCACTTTTACAGCTACGCATGCTTGAAGACGTACCAGAGACGACCCATAAGCGGAAGTACATGTCTGGACTTCTTGGACATTACTACGCTGAGGTGAATATGTTCAAGCCTGCTACCCTTGAAGATGCCATCTCCTTAGCTCACGACACTGAAGATAAGTTACGCGGAAGAGATCGACGACCACAGCCATTCCAAGCAAACGGTAATTATGGATCTAAACAATTCAATTCAAATTTCAGAAGGTTTAATCCAGGTCGTTTTTCATCACCATCTTTCCGCAAGAATTGGCCTAAACCACCCGCATTACCATCCACTGTCAATCCAAATCCTAAGCCTATCCAACAAGCAAATCCAAATATACCCAGACTCCCAGCCATTGCAAATAATGTGACCAAAGCCAAGCCCATCGTATGCTACAAGTGTCACCAGCCAGGCCATCTCGCAGCAAATTGTCATTCAAAGAAGCCATCAGCACATATCAACTACCTTGGAGCTATGGACGAAGACGAGCATGAGGATATGCCGGACTTCACTGAAGAAGAAGATGATCCTACTACTACTTCCGACACTTTACCAGGTATGCCTACTTTACATTCATTGTTGACTATGAAATGTATGGTGCATGGAAAAGAAAGAACTATCTTGCATGATGACGGTAGTACGCATGATTTTATTTCAGCAAAATTGGTAAAGGAATTGAAATTGCATACAGTACCTACGCATTATCGCATAAAAGCTGCATTTTTAGGTACTAGGTACAATGGCACACAAGAAGTTCAAGATTTAGAAATTCAAATTGGTCCATATATTGAAAGAAGAAATTTCTTAGTTGTCCCATTACAGTCTAGCGACATTATTCTAGGAATGCCATGGAGACACCAACATAATCCCAATATAGATTATTCCACACACACAATGAATATAAATTTTCAAGGAAAATCTATTACATTATTTGGTATGCATGCATCTCATATGTTTTCACTGCTTTCGCATACTCAAGCAAAACGTGCACTACGCAAGAATACTAAATCATATCTCATTTGGGTGAATGAATTGCACGCAAAAGAAACTCATATGCACCCTAGGCATAAGGAATTTCTTGCATATTTTAAGGACTGTTTTGCAGAAGACCTACCACCAGGTTTACCTCCATCACGTCCAGAAGACCATAAGATTGACCTAATACCTGGCACACAACCACCTTGCAAAGCCCCATATAGGCACAATCAAATAGAGCAAAAAGAAATCCAGAGTCAAGTAGAAGAATTACTAAATAGAGGCTTAATTCGACCTAGCAGTTCTCCATTCGGTGCACCTGTGCTCTTAGTCAAGAAAAAGAATAATACTTATCGGATGTGTATTGACTACCGAGCATTAAACAAGATCACTGTAAAGAATAGGTATCCTATACCTAGAGTTGATGACCTTATGGACAAACTGCAAGGATCTTCTATATTTAGTAAAATTGACCTTAAATCTGGATATCATCAGGTGAGGTTAGATAGATCTGACATATTTAAGACTGCATTCAGGACACAGTTTGGCCATTACGAATTCTTAGTTATGCCATTCGGATTAACTAATGCACCTGCCACTTTCAGTAGAATGATGAACCGTATTTTTCTAAAATATCAATATTGTGTGATTGTTTTCTTTGATGATATTCTAGTGTTCAGTCAAAGTGAAAAAGAGCATTATGAGCATTTATCATTAGTTTTTCAATTACTGAAAGAAAATCAATTGTTTGCAAATCCTGACAAGAGTGAATTCTTTAAGACAGAAATAGAATATCTAGGTCATATTGTATCAGAAGAAGGAATAAAAGTTGATCCTAAGAAAATTGACGCCATATTGCATTGGCCTATTCCTAAAAATGTACATGAATTACGCTCATTCCTTGGTCTTGCTAGTTTCTATAGGAAGTTTGTACGTAATTTCTCATTACTTGCTTTACCATTGACCAAACTTCTTAAGAAAGGCATTGTTTATCAATGGACTGAAAACGAGCAGAAATCCTTTGATTTACTTAAACGTGCATTGACCAATGCCCCTGTCCTACAATTGCCTGACTTTAATAGACCATTCTTTTTAGTTGTGACCGATGCTAGCGGATCAGGAATAGGAGCCGTGCTAATGCAAGACAACCATCCAATAGCATATTCTAGTTCTAAGCTGAAACCCTCTGAGCTTAAATATTCCACTTATGACAAGGAACTCTTAGCAGTTGTACAAGCATTGAAACAATGGAAGCATTATTTAATGGGTTCAGAATTCATGATAAAGACCGATCAGCAAAGCATTAGACATCTACTTAGCCAACCCCAAATTTCTGACCGCCATATCAAATGGGCTTCATTCATTCAAAGTTTTCATCCTATCATTCAATACCAACCTGGAAAAGAAAATGTAGTTGCTGATGCATTGAGTAGAAGACCTGCAATTCATAACATTTCTATCATATCTTTTGATTCTTTGATTGCTATGAAAGACACATATCACCAGGATATTACTTTTCATTCTGATTGGCAAAAATTAGTTCAAAATAATTTCATTCCTGTTGATTCATTGTCATATAATGATGGATTCATGTTCTTTGAAAAGAGACTGTGTGTTACTATTCCATTCCGATCTTTTATTTTAAATGAAATTCATTGTCCCCCATATCAAGGTCATAGAGATATCATTTCTACATTACGCATGTTAACTAAAGATTTTTATTGGCCGCATATGGATGCAGATGTGTCTAATTTTGTTTCTGAATGTCTGATTTGTCAAAGAATAAAGAGACATCATGGTAAACAGTATGGGTTATTAATGCCTTTATCTATTCCATCTAAACCTTGGGAACATATATCTATGGATTTCATTACTGGCTTACCAAATACTAAATCTAACCATGACATGATTTGGACAATTGTAGATAGATTTAGTAAGCAAGCATATTTCATTGCATGCAAGAAAACTTTAACAGCATCACAAGCAGCACAGTTATTTTTGAAAACTATTTTTACTAACCATGGATTGCCGAAAGTGATTATTTCAGATAGAGATTCTAGATTTTGTAATAATTTCTGGATTACATTGTTTGCAAATCTAGGCACAAAGATTGATTTCTCATCTGCATTTCATCCAGAAACAAATGGACAAACAGAAGCCACAAATAGCACTATTTTAGATCTTTTACGTGCATACACTATCTCTAAACCTCAGACATGGGATACTCATTTACATTTATTACAATTTGCATATAACAATACACCGCACACATCTACAAAGAAAGCACATTTTGAAGTTATTTATGGACATAGATTATCTACACCTGTTGCATCTTTGTCTAATAGAATAGAAAGTGCCGATGATATTGCTGTTATGCATAACACTATTTTTGATGAGGTAAAGGATATGATTGCTAAAGCCCAACAATCATATACCAAACAAGCCAACAAGAAAAGACAAGCCATGAATTTCAAAGTTGATGATTATGTTTGGCTTAGAATAGAAAAGCGTAGACTGCAAAGTGTAGATAGACATCCAGTTGTCAAATTAGCCCCTAGATTCTACGGACCATTTAGAATCATTCATAAGATTAATGACAATGCATTCAAGTTAGAACTGCCATCACATTGGAAAATTCATAATACCTTCCATATTAGTTTATTGAGACCATTTAGAGGACAATTACCTATCCACCCTGTCTATGAAAACCCACCTTTACTAGAAGAAGAGACTGAAATACTTGAACCAGAAGCCATCATAGACACTGACTACATGACCACTAGAACTGGTCGAAGGTATTCTAGATATCTCGTGAAATTTAAGAACCATCCTGTAGAAGAAGCACAATGGATGCACGCTAGAGACCTAAATGCTTTCCCCACTCTGTTAGCTCCACATTGAGCTAATAGCAATTGAGGTCAATTGCTATCCCACCCCGGGGGTATGATGCCAGGAGGCATATTCCACGGTGGATTCCGTGAGGTTTTACGGTGGATTCCGTAAACTTAGATGACCGGGGCTCATACGCAAAGAGGATTCTTTGTGCGAGAAGTTGATGGGGACGCCTGTCCTTTTCGGGCGTTTCATTAATTTAGTGTGTACATGGGTGATTCCATAGCGGGTGATTCCGCAAAATGCATATTAAATTAATAAACGTTTATGAGTTTAGAGTGCGCACTCGTAATAAATTAAGGTTAGGATTTATTTCTAACCAGTTGATTTATTTATATAGCTGAAGACTGCTAGGTATTCACTTTTGTCGGTTTAATTGTGTTATTTTACTAACGATTGTGAATGCTTCAGTTGATGTGTAGAGATAGCAGCAGTGGCGGAGGAAAGCATTGGAGTCTAGCGGGTTTTCGACCTTTGGACTATATTTTGATAGGCGCCATGCCTATATTTTGATTATGTCTATAGAGACATCGATTATTTATTATTATTTTGTATGCGCTTATGCGCCTGGATATGTTATTTTTATTTGGACATTGAGATTGGGCGTGCCAGACTCTTTGGGCACCGTCCATTAGCTTTATTTTCCTATTTTTGGTAGAAAGCAAACTCAAAAGCTAAAAGCTTGTCATATTTTTGTAATTGGGCTATTTTTGAGCAAAAAGATTGGAAATATATATTAAATACATGCTTTGTGAAGCGCTCACACAAGGCATGGGGGAGATTCAACCCAATTTGTCTCTTGTCTCATGTCGTGCTTGTTTTTACATTGGTTTTTGTGCTAAAAAGTAGAGTGCTTTGTTCTTGGGGACCTTTGGGAATTCACTACGTGAGCTACCTGCGTCCGATCTGCGCACCATGGACCCATGTCATTTAAACTTTAAACTTAAAAAGGACCTTGATTTTTGCTAGAACTTTGAAGCTCAATTTGTGAAATTCCCAATGGCCACCCAACTTGCTTGACAAAAATTACACAAATATGACATGAGGCTCTATTGATGTCTTTTAATGTACTAAATCTTTAGAGAGACGACAAGGCTATTAGCAAAGGCTATGTGAGAAGGCCTAAATTTTTAGAGAAACATCCCAACGACTTGTCCTTGTGGATGATTTCATCATCATGGATTGTTACAAGTGGGAATACCAAGCTTGACATCGATCTTCTAAAAGAACACTATGGGTAGTCTTCATATTTCAGCATCAAGAAGAGATATGACAAAGGTAATGTAATTATTGTAGAAGATAGAATACATGAACATTTGGATCTCTGCACTAATAAGACAAAAGATTGAAATTAATAAAAAATAAGTGATGGATGATTCGTAACAATTGACATTAAAATATTACAAATTTTGGAGATATAACATCAATATTATAAGATAATCAGAAATAGTTATGTCTCGCTCAGAGATCCCATTCGTATACAGCTTGGCCTTGCACTCATGTCAAGACCTAAGGGTAAGATTTTCTCGTCTCTTTGATGCACTCAAGCTTGACACTAGGGGCAAGATGTTCTTGTTGGATATCTCTATCCTAGCACCAAGTACAAGATAGTTTAGAGAGTACCAATACAAATTCAGGACATGGGAGTTCTCCTTGTGCAAGATAGTTATCTCTCTCTTGGAGATCTCCTTGGTGTAGAGCTTAGGCTCGTGCTCGTGTCTTGACCTAAGGGTAAGATTTTCTCCTCTCTTTGATAATGCACTCAAGTTTGACACTAAGGGGAAGATGTTCTAAATCTTGTTGGATATCTCTAGCCTCACATTGAGTACAAGACAATTTAGAGAATACTATTACAAACTCACATCATGGGAATCCTCCTTATGCAAGATAGTTATCTCTCTCTCTTGAGATCTTGGTGGGAGAGCTTTCTCTTGAGTAGTGTCTCGAGAAAATGTGTACTTGCGTGTGAAAATAGTGATGTTATACTTGTGGCTTTTTGGTATATATGTGTGTATACATGTTCAAGAGCTAATAAAGTTTAGATAAGTGCAGAAAAATCATTCCATAGGAGCTCCCATTAAGCATCCCCTTAAGTAATCACATAGTGAACAATGCAAGTATTTTTAGTTATATCTATACTATGTTATTTTGCTTGTGGCCTCGGTAATCTTTGAACCTCCAAAATTGTCTCAATCCTTCCTAAACCTAGTTCCTCCTTCCCCAAACATGCTCCCTCCAAAACTTTGAATTAAAGCTATAATATTGAATGTATATCCTTTCTCCATCTCTCTCTCTCTCTCTCTCTCTCTCATGGACAATACACAATACCAATGAGAGGGGTTGGTTGTGGAGGTAGCAATGTTGCACACACACACACACTGTGTGTGTCTCTCTCTCTCTCTCTCTCTCTCTCTCTCTCTCTCTCTCTCTCTCTCTCTCTCTCTCTCATGGAGAGAACACATAAACAACTCTAGCATGCTTTGTGTGTGTGGTGTGTCTCATGGAGTAAATGTAGAAATAGTTCTGGCATAGTAGGCAGACTAGTTAGTTTGTCTAAGTACATGTGCGAGTCATCATTTTTTCACTATTGCCCTATTTGCTAAGCTATCACCATAACTTAATTGCCATGCTGCCATGTACTATGGCCTATTGCACCATGGCCTCTGCGCTCCGCTAGGATCTCCTCTCTCTATTGTTGTGTGCAATAAGGTAAGGCCTCTTTGACTCTCTCTCTCTCTCTTTGTCTCCAAATTTGACACATCAGCATGAGACCAGTCTAAAGTGCACATCAACATAGGGACTAAGCTACTAGAGAGAGCATGAAGTAGAGAAGGAAATGGCAAAGGGAGGCCAAAATTGTGGGAAAAGTTGACTTAATGGAGTAGTAGCAAAGCAATGCGATGGTGGGGCAAGGGAGGAAGTAACAAAATAGTAAAGGAGCAAGAGAAAAGTGGAGCAAAACCAAGGTGGTGCAGTGTAGCCAGGCTAGGCCTATGGAGCCTAACACGAGAGAGAGAGAGAGAGAGAGAGAGAGAGAGAGAGAGAGAGAGAGAGAGAGAGAGAGAGAGAGAGAGAGAGAGAGAGAGAGAGAGAGAGAGAGAGAGAGAGAGAGAGGGGGAGGGGAAGTTACTATATGTATATCCTCTACATCACGTGCATTCAAGGTCTATTTACAAATATCCTTATCTGTGAATTTCTCTTCAATAAAACATAACCCTTTTCCATTCAATATATAAATAACCCCTTTATATTACACCCTTTTGTATGTAAAAAATGGTATTTTAAAAATACCTTATTTGGAACCCATATGATTCACACATATATTCATGAGTAACTTACCCGAGGGGGAGGGGGAGAGGGAGAGGGCATGAGAGGACTCTTGCTTGCGCTTGTTCCTGTAGCCATTAGTGAGAAATTCATAGAGATAATTGGGCGATTGGATTCTCTATTGAGATGGTAAGTGCTTGTGAATCTAGATGTTGGACTTCTAAATGCAACTCAAACTCATCCTTATATATATATATATATATATATATATATATATATATATATATATATATATATATATATATATATATATATATAGAGAGAGAGAGAGAGAGAGAGAGTGTGTGTGTGTGTGTGTGTTTGCATGTATATGTATATGAGAGAGAGACGAAAATGGGGGAATGAGAGGGTGGGGGAGGGAGAGAGAGATAGATAGACAAGCTAAGAGAGGTGTATCTATTGAGGGATTTAGTTGTAAATGTATATGTGTTATGATCTTAGACTATCATGTGTGTGGGGTTATCTTTGCTTATGTGGGAATGTGATTTCATTAGTCGCACACCTACAGGGTTTGGAAGTTTAGCGGGTTCTTTATGTATGCATGTCTAATTTCTTATGTACATCTAGATATATGTGTACATCTATATAGATGCATGGAGTTTGGGAATTAGGTCTATGGATGTTGAGATTTGGGTGAATACATGTGCACATGTATATAGATACATCTAAGTGTATTGATGTTGAGGATTGGTTCATAGGTATCAAGGTTTGGATGCCTAGATATTGACATTAGGGAAAAAAATGAACTCAGAAATTGGCTTTTTAGCCTCCTCCTCTCTCCTTCTTAAAATAAGGAAATGTGGAGAGAAGAATAGTAAAATAATCCTATTCTCTCCTCTCAATTTTTGAAATCTTAATTTACATTTTTTAAACTATCCACAAATGAATTGTTCATATTCCTTCTCTCTCCTAATTTGAGAATCCTTTTTTAACCAAATATTATATTTAAAAAGGAGTTAGTTATGAGAATGTGTTGCTTGGTTTTCAATGAAAAATTATTAATGGATAAGAAATAATTCATTTTCATTGAAAATAAGAAAAAATAATTTTTTGAAGTTTCTTTAAAGATATCTTAGGGTTTTTATATTATGTCTTTTTGTCAAGAAAATAAAATTGCTAGTCGATTTTCCTATTCTTTGAAATGTTTTCGAATATAAAATTGAATGTTTCCTTACATAAGCTTCCTTACATGATGAACCACCTTGACCTCTCTTGCTCACAATCGGTCGCATCAATAACCAATGTATAAAATCTATTTGTGTGTGTGCACTTTCCAATATCTCACACTAAGCTACTTGCTTTCGTTTGACATCTCTTTGTGTTTAATTGTGCATCTCCAATCTATCTCTTGAGATATATAACTCCCTATTTTTATTGACATTTCTATGCATCCCCTCTAGTCTATCTCCACAAACACCAAACCAATCATTTACATTAATCTCTATGTGTATCTATCTTACTTAGCCTATATGTGCCTCTCTAGTTTACCTCCATAGACTTAACAATCCTATTTCTACTACCATATAACTGTATTGATATGTTTCTCTCCATTCTAACTCCATAGATGTCGAATCCCTTGTTCTCATAAGTATCTTTGCGTGATCATGTAAAGTATCTCTACACATTCAACATGCATCCAACTAAATCATATAATCAATTCATATATTTGTAACTAAAGGAGCTACAGATTGAGTTAGAGCTGGAATATGCCCCATTATTCAAAAGAACAATGCATAAAGTGTTAGTCTTGAAGTTTTGCAAAGTTATAGGCAAATGGGATTGAAGCACATGGACTTATGGCACAACGAGAAAATCTATCCAATTGATCCACTAACCAATAAACCTCTCATTTTCTCAAGAATTACAAACTTGTTAAAACGTGTGTGTAAGGGTGAAAATGGGTTGCTTGGTATACAATAATCAAGTATTCAAACTATTTAGAATCTACCAAGTTACTATAAGAAACTATCATGATGTGATGCTTGCAAACCAACTTCAAATAAAATAGCTCATAGGACAAGTTAAGCAATTGAATAAAATTATAATTTGTTTTAAAAAAGATTATCACAATACACGACACTATTCATGACATTGGTATCTTTTACGAGGAGGCAAAGATATAAATGGATAATCTTGGAAAGATCAACAACAAGCTGATAAAGGAGTGCAAATGAAAGAAAAAGCCAATTAATGAGTTAATTTGAAACAACGACCAATGGAGGTGACATATCAAAGCATGCAAGGTAGCTCAAAATAAAAACCTAGGTGATGGTGAACTTGGATCATTTTTCAAAGGTTGCTGAAGGCAAGTACATTGGAAAATACTGTGAGGAATCCAATGACATTTTCTTAATCTCGTCTCATCCTTTTCAATTGCTACTTGATGCCTGTGTAGCCTAATCTCTAATAGCACTCACTCTGCATTTTTACATGTTGCAATGGCTTCTTTTTCTAGTCACATCATATAAGCAAATCAAATATATTCATACACAAGTTTCTCCATAATTATAAGAAAAGCATGCAATGAAAAAATGTGAACATGATTCAATGGAATATTGAAGGCAAGCTTCCAAGTGGGATATTTTTTAATCACATATTGGTACAACAATTATTACCCTTTGCCAATTCTTCTTCTCATTCTTTTCTTCCATCCTCTTTGTGAAGCAATATAAGCATGGATATTTTACATTTGCATCATTAGAGACTCCACATGATGCAAATGGCATGAAAGGAAATCTCAAAGTGGATAATAGCCTTCCCAAAGAGAAGCTATTAACCCTTCATTACCTATTGAAGGAGAATTTGGATGTTTTTGCTTGGTCTTAGAAAGACTTAAAGGGAATTGATCCCATTGTGTATCAATATCACATCAACTTGTAGCCTAATGCTAAGCCAATACAGCAATGTCAAAGGTGCATGAATCATAAGTATTGTACCTTAGTCAAGACAGATTTGTTGAAGCTCTTAGAAGCTAAATTTATCTACCCAATGGCCAACGGTGAATGCATTTTACCCATCGTAGTCATACCTAAGAAGAATGAAAAGTTACGAATCTATGTGGACTTCCAAAAGCTGATCTCCAAAATAAAGAATTTAAGATCATTTTTTAATTTCCTTTATCAATCAACTATTAGCAATAATGGCAGGCCATGAACTCTATTTATTGCTATTGGATGGTTTTAATGGATACAATCAGGTACAAATTGTAGAAGAAGACCAATTCAAAACAACCTTTACTATAGAATGGGAGACCTATGCTTAGAAGGTGATGTCATTTGGGCTCTATAATGCTCTTGCTACCTTTCAGTGAGTTATGATGGCCACATTCCAAAATCACCTACATGATTTCATTGAGGTATATTTAGATAATTTATGTGTCTTTACTCTACAAGCATTGGGGACACCTAGATCAATGCTTTGATCGATGCTAGGAGTATGGAATCTCCCTAAACCGCAACAAATGCATCTTTGGAGTCTCTTAAGGAGTCATCTTGGATCTCATTTTCTGTGCATAAGGAACATCAATAGACCCTACGAAGATTGAGAAGATTACAATCTTAAAATTGCACCAACTAATCTAAAATAACTAAGAGGGTTTCTTGGCCATGTGGGATATTACAAGAGGTTCATCGCACACTTTGCAATTAAGATAGCCCCCTACACAAAATCCTAAGAAAAGATGTAGAGTTCATTTGGACAGATGATTGTGAAGAAGCCTTTAATACCTTGAAGTAGTGCTTGATCAGAGTACCTATCCTACAACCTCCTAGTTGGATGAATTAGTTTTATCTGCACATTGGTGTATTGGTCGCGAAGGCCTAGGTGTAGTTCTTTGTCAGAAAGGTTCCTCAAAGTTGGACTAACCAATTTATTATGCAACTTGAAAAGTCATTGATAGAGAGAGAAACTATACAATGATAGAGTTTGAGTACTTGGTGATGGTGTTCACCTTGGAGATTTCGGCATTATCTTTTGCCAACACATTTCAAGTTGTATGTGGATCATGAGGTTCTATCTTTCCTAATAATCAAGGAAGATGTGAAAGGCAAAACGATGTAGTGGTTAGTGTTATTTTAGGACCCTACTTTTGAAGTGGTCACTAAACTTGGTTGTTCCCATGTTCTAGACAATCATCTAGCACAAATCCCTTAGAGTGATGAATGGGAGCAAGGTGATCTTGACCTTCTTGATGTAGCTCTATTTCTAGTAGAGACAGTGACCCCATGGTATGTAGAAATTACCAACCTCTTGGCTACACAACAATACCCCCCTTGGTATTTCCACCAGAGAGAAGAAGAAGCTTGTATTGCAATCAGCCCCCTACACCTGCTAGGTAGTGCACTATACAAGAAGCGTAAAGATAAAGTGTTGTGGAGATGTGTTACACGAGATGAGATCGAGATCATGCTAAAAGCATGCCATGATGAGCCATGTGGCAGACACTTTCTAGGAGAGTGCATGCGAGAAGCGAGCTTTTTGAGTGAGCTTTTGAGCGAGCTTTTCTAGACAACCTCCATTTCTTGTTCCACATAGTCCACTTATTCCACCCCTTGATTTTTTTGACCTCTACCACCACAACCACCACCACCACAACTTCCACCACCACCACCACCGCTACGTCATTGCCACCATTGCCACCACCACCACCATGACTACCTCTGCCGCCACTACCACCATCTTTGCCACCACCGCCATTGTCGCCACCTCCGCCACCACTATCATTATCCCCACCACCTCCATGGTTGCCACCACTACCTTTACTCTATGTACCTGTATTTCTCTCTCTCTCTCTCTCTCTCTCTCTCTCTCTCTCTCTCTCTCTCTCTCTCTGTTTCTCCATCTATGTGTATATTCCCTTTGTCTCTTTCTAGCACACTCGATCAAATAGCATTCCATCTCATGTAAATGATCTCTCTCTCTCTCTCTAGCATGCAACATGGAGTTATTCATGCGATCACCTCGAAACAATGAAACATCATGGCCCACACCTCTCTCTCTCTCTCTCTATCTCTCAAATTACTCCATGTCTTTACTCTCTCTAAGTTTTTAGGTTTGTACATGCAATTTCTCCCTCTCACTCTACATTCTCTCTCTCTCTCCCCCTCTCACATATATATATATATATATATATATATATATATATATATATATATATATATATACGTATATAAATCTTAGTCACTCACTCACTCTCAGTGTTTATCTCCCTCTCTCTCTCATGCATGCGATCAATCCACATTGTATAATAATGCCTCACATCAGATCATGGTACGTGTTGTACAAACACGTCTCTTAAATCCTAAATACGTCTCTCTCTCTCTCTCTCTCTCTCTCTCTCTCATAATGTGAATGCTTGGGAAACCACTAGGTGTTTTTAGAACTTTAATTTCAATAGATTGATATCTCCCTCCCCTCCCCCCCTCTCTCCCTTCCCCCCTCTCCCCAAAAGATAGAATACAAGACAATTCATATAAGCAATCCAAATGTACATTTCTTACTATGTGTATCTCTTGCAACACACACACTCTCTCTTTCTCTAGACTCATTAGGACTCAATAGAGAAAGAGAGTATATATATATATATATATATATATATAAGTTTTTTATGTAAGAGAAGAGGAGAGGAAAGTTTTAAAATAATGTTTGATGAGAGAGAAGAGAAAAAATAATTACTAGATAGGAAGTTTAAATTATATATATTTATGATATATTTTAATATGAGACATAGTAGATTGAGACTTTTTGAATGAACTATATTAAAATGTTTGAACCTTATGAACAAAAAGTTATTCTCTCTTTTGGGACATTTTTTTCTCCTAATATAGAAAGCTAATAATTAACATAATATATAACGACTTTTGTCTTTTGAATTGTGTATTTGGAAAAATAAGGATCTTATCAAATATTTAAAAAAGTTTTATACTATTGAAATTATAATCAAAATGTGACTTTTTCATCCAACTATACTTGGGCAAAAAACTTTTAAATAGAGGAAGTTGATCTCAAGTTGGAGAGAGAGAGAGGGAGAGAGAGAGAGAGAGTGTGTGTGTGTGTGTTTTGATAAAAAAATCATAGCTATTAGTGTGTACGAAAGGCTCAAAGATAATATTGTAGTATTGAGAGAGAGAGAGAGAGAGAGAGAGATAGAGAGAGAGAGAGAGAGAGTGTGTGTGTGTAAAGATCCAAGGCTATTAATGTAGGAGAGGGTCTAAGGTAGTATTATAAGAGAGAGTTCTAGAAATTTTTGAAGCCAAGGAAGGGGGCGCCAGCCCCTTCCTTGGCTTAAAAAATTTCTAGCACTCTCTCCAATGATTTTTAAAAAGATACCTCTTTCTTGTCTCTAATTAATAATTGTTTTAATCTTCTCTCTCTCTCTCTCTCTCTCTCTCTTTCTCTCTCATCCAAAAGTTATTTTTACCTCTTTCTCCTCCCTCTCTTCTCCATTGAGCCCTAATACCCTTCCAATTGAAATTCCTAACATTCAAAGTATCTAGAATGTATTTTTGATTTTAAAGACTAGGCAAAACAATGATGAATTACTTAGTCAAGGTAGATTAGAGTGTGTATAAGCAATAATATTTAAAGATATGTCTTTAGTTTGTAATATATACTAGATAAACCTACCACCTTGATTTGTCTCTCTATATGTACATGCATGTGCATATATGCACGCATATGTGTGTCTTATTAAGAACTTGTCTCATTAAAGACTAGGCAAACAATGATGAATTACTTAGTCAAGATGGATTAGAGTGTGTATGAGCAATAATATTTAAAGATATGTCTTTAGTTTGTAATATATACTAGATAAACCTACCACCTTGATTTGTCTCTCTATATGTACATGCGTATGCATATATGCACTCACATGTGTATCTCATTAAGAACTTGTTTCTATCTCTCTCTCTCTTATTCAAATACCTTGATTTGTCTCTATATGTGTATGTGCATGTGCATGCATGCCCGTGTGTCTCATTAAGAACTTGTTTCTATATATCTCTCTTATTCAAAAACTATTATCACAAAAAATCTCCCTCTCTCTCATTAATATATATACATATATATATGTGCATGTATTTATGTGTGTATATTGGAAGTCTTAATATGCGTGCATACAAATGTACACACATATGATTAGCTCAAAGAAGTATAACTATGTTTTATAGTATGTGAACATTAATATTACAACAACATGATGTTAAGTTAGCAAAGACATGCAAAATGAGAGATCAAGAAGATGGTCTCTCTCTCTCTCTCTCTCTCTCTCTCTCTCATTAAGTATATTGATTGAGCATCAAATTTATACTTATTTTCACCAATCAATATCCCTTCTTGCCACCACAACAAATAATCACAAATGTACAAGCTTTAATAAAAAGTTTTTATTTTTAACCAATGTTTTTCTCTTTCCAAATATGAGATGTAAGTTCTTTTCGATAAGCATGAATTGGTTTATAAACATATCTATATTTGCATCCATTCCAAATCCTCTCTAAAAATTTTACTTTATACATGGCTCTAGCAACCTCATTAAACATTGGTTAAAAAATAAAAACATATTATTAAAGCCTACAAATTTGTGAATTATTTGTTGTGGTGGCAAGAAGGGATATTGATAGGTGAAAATAAGTTCAAATTTGATGCTCAATCAATATGCTTAATGAGAGAGAGAGAGAGAGAGAGAGAGACCATCATCTTGATCTCTCATTGTGTATGTCTTTGCTAACTTAACATCATGTTGTTGTAATATTAATATGCTATAAAATATAGCTATACTTCTTTGAACTAATCATATGTGTGTGCACATATTAAGACTTCCAATATACACACATAAATACATGCACACATATATATGTATATAGATTAATGAGAGAGAGATTTTTAGTGATAATAGTTCTTGAATAAGAGAGATATAGAAACAAGTTCTTAATGAGACACACACAAGCATGCATGCATGCACATGCACATACATAGAGAGACAAATCAAGGTAGGTTTGCCCCCCTCCCCCCCACCAAACACTCTTTGCCCCCATAAATTGTGAGTAGTACAAATTAATATAAACTACATATCAAGGGTGCGATTGGTCAACTTTAACTACTCTTTAGGTTTAGCATTACCTTATATAAAGCTCTAACATCAATGCCACTTTCTTGCTTCATGTGATAATTGACATTTGAGGTTTGTTAAATTTAAGAGTCTTTTAGGGAATCATTACTAGAAAATAAATAGATACACTCAAATCGTAAATCATACAACATATGCTAGGAGAACTTGAGTCTAAAAGACATTTCAATTTATTGAATAATTGTACAAAAATCTACTTTCTCTAGGTTAGTTTGTAGACTGAGACTTGAGTAGATGTCTCGATTTCCTAGCCCTCCCCCAAAACAGTTTTTGTCCCTCCCCCCCCTCCCCCCTTAAACATAATGCCTTTTTTATTAAGGTTAGCTTGATTGTTATTAGTCTTCTTTTTATTGGAAATTTGATTAAGATTAGCTTGATTGTTTTCTTTCTTCCCTTTCCTATTTACTTAATGAAAACCATCATCAGTAAGTTTCATGTTTTCTTTAGTTTCTATAGATTTCTTTGATTTTAATCCAGACAATCCCTAGCAAAATATCCCACCTTCATGCATTTGAAGCATGCATTAAGTAAATTCTTGTAAGATAGGGGTTGTTTTGTGATCACATTCCCCTTGAAATTAGATATGAGAAGAAATTCAGGGAGCTTGTTAATCAAATACTTGGGGAAACCATCAAGGATTAACCATGTTTGTTGGTCTCTTCCATAATATCTTCCTGAAAGGAACCATCAGAGTTTTAACAAAGGGCCAAAGGTTCTTGAGGAGGTGTGTGAGCTCACTCAACTGAATTTGGAATTGAAATTACAATCCATTGGTGTATCATGTTGATTACCCTCTCAAAGATCATACTGTAAACTTAGTGAAGGAGTTTGTCTATGGAACTTAAATAACTATAATAACTGGCTAGGAATTTTCTCTAGTCATGGAACAATGAAACATTGAAACTTCCCAAGGTAGCTTTGGAGGACTAAATAGAACAAACAAAAGGGTGGCCTAGGATTAACCTACTCAAACTATTAGAAAAAAATGGTAGGCAAATAGATTGTCCAAATCTTCTAGCATAAATAAAAAGATCGGGTTACTCTAATCCTAAAGAGCTATTACAATTTTCTCTTTGAAGGATGCCCAAGATGGGAGGAGAGAGAGAGGACATGTGATGTGTAAATTTTTATTGCCAGAAAGGGGTCACCGGCAACCCCTTATCGGACGAAATTTTTTTCTAGCGACCCATTCCTAGTGAGGGTAACTTTTCACCCAACTAAATTTGTGGATTTTATTTGCCCAATAAGGGGTTGCCGGTGACCCTTTTTTGGCAAAGAAACAAACCACAGTTTTGAGAGTAGACAGCATGCGAAGAAGAGAGAGCAACAGAGTGTAGTTTTTTTTTTTTGCCCACGAAGGCGCTATCGGCGACCCCTTCTTGACGGAAAAAAATCCCACACATCCAAGAATGCATGGGGGGAAGAGAGAGTAATAGAGCGATGGGAGAGGGATGAGAGAGAAAGACAATATGAATAAAGCAATGTTTGAATGAGTGTGTTTCCTCAACATGAATAAAGCGATATTTGAATGAGTGTGCTACCATTGTACATACTTTCTTGATATGAATATGACTTTTTGCCCTCAAGATGGGCCATTCTACAAACAAGTGAGCAAGTCGTGTTCCGTGTCGTGTTTCGTGGTAGATACATCAATCTTTTTTTTTCACCCAAGAAGGGGCTACCGGCAGCCCCTTCTTGGGTGAAACCAATAACCCCTTCATGGATGAAAAAAAACAATCTCTTGATCTCTCTTCTCTCCATCTTGTCTATTCTTAGAACTGTGGTTTGTTTTTTTGCCAAAAAGGGGTCGCCAACAGCCCCTAATTGGGCAAAAAAAAAACCACAAATCTAGTTGGGCCAAAATTTACTCTCTCCAAGAATGGGTAATTGAAAAAAAAAATTGTTTGATAAGGGGCTTCTAACGACCCCTTTCTTGGTAATAAAAAATTACACATATCGCATTCTCTCTCCCTTTCCCCTATTTTCTCTATTTTTACCTATAAAAGGACCCATTCCCCCTTTTCACATTGCGAATCATTCCCCAACGACTCTCGATATGTGACTCTCTCTCTATATCCCTCCCTCACTCTCACTCCTTTGTCTTTAAAAGGACTCCCCTCCCATTGCAATTCAAGTTCATGTTTTCTGCCCCTACCCTCGGCACGATTCTATCTCTCTCTCCCCCCTCTCTCTCTCCACACCTCTCTCTCTAACATAGTCACACATACTCTATCTCACCTTTCTATCCCATGCTTTTCCTCTCTCTCTCTCTCTCTCCACCCCTCACTCTCACTCTCTCCCTCTCTCTCTCTCTCTCTCCACCCCTCACTCTCACTCTCTCCCTCTCTCTCTCTCTCTCTCTCTCTCTCACTCTCACACATACACTTTCTCTCTTAATCTATCCCCACCTTCCTCCCTCTCCCTCTCCCTATCTCCTCCTTCCTCCCACCCTCTCTCCCTCTCCCTCTCCGTCTCTCTTTATCTCTTACTCTCTTATCCCAATGCCATCTCTTCCTCTCCCCCTCCCTCTCTCCCTCTCTCTCTCTCTCTCTCTCTCTCTCTCTCTCTCTCTCTCTCTCTCTCTCAATTGGTATTTCTTTGGCAATAAATTGAGGAAGCAATATATCTGTAAGGATTAACCACAAACCCCTCTATCATGGCCAAATCTAATTTCAAAAGACAATATCATGTCACCCTTTTTGAGGGCGATGAAAGAATTGCAGAAGGTTTAATATGACAAACGTTCCCCTCACCGAGCTTGCTCCCCTGGATGAGTGGGAGTTATTATCACATATTTTATCATTATATGATGTTAATCGTGATGTGTGTCCCTGTGTGTAGGGAAGGAAAGAATGCAAGAACATGAACTAGTTGTGCAAGGGGAGGTGGTAGCTATTGGCAAACAAGCGTGAATCGTGGTTTTTTTTTCCCACAATAAAATTCCAATAAGAATAGTCTGTATTTTTACAGAAGGAGATACTATTTTTTATTTTCAACCTACAATGCTGGAGGATGTGTCAACTACCACCACAGACACTGGTGGACTAACGTGTCTCAATAATACTATCTACAATAACATTTTGAATGAAAAATATGTTGCTAATTATAAATTTATCATGCAAGAGGGTACTTGAAAGTCACGTGGAAGTCCCCTTGCAAGACATCGTCTCCCATGAAGCTACAATTGTGTAAGATGTTCCAACCATACATGCAGGTAAACAAACATGTAAGAATAATATTATTTATCGTTAACATTCAGTAAGAAAAATATGTTACTAATCGAGGAGTCAATGTGAAGAGGTCCACAACATTGAAAGCCCCATGGAAGGCCCCTTGCAAGTTGTTGTCTTTGATGTTGCTATGATAGTGAAGGTGGAGTGGCGTACTATTCTGTGTTACCCATTTGGGATTGGAGATGCATTGCAAAATGATCAGCCAAGTGAGGCATTCTCTTGATTGGTAGAGGCATTGGAGAAGGTCAACCAACACAAGATGATCGAGGTTGACGAAGAAACCACAAATACAGCATGTGATATCATGGTGGTTTGTCTCCTTGAAGATAGTGCCATGCATGGATTGGGGGATGGAATTCCATCATGGAACTCCCATACTAAGGCAGAGTCAGCTGATCCCATGTATCTGGCTGATCGTGTTCTCAAGGACACATGGATGTTACTTTTCCTTGCCACAACATACTCCATGGTAGAGCTTGTCGAGTAGGTTGTGGAGGATGGACGCCAACAGATGGAGTCAAGGAAGAAGTGTTGGGCCTTAGGCATGGCACTGGTTGTTCACTATATGAGATGCATGCCTGTGTCATTAGAGGTAGGGAGGTGAGAGTTTTAAAGTTGTGATATAGTCATGCTGGATAATATTTATGTATCATACTTGTTGGCTCTGTTTAGTGAATGCAATTAGTAAAATTAGTATTTCAAGCTTTAAATGCAAGTACATGTGCTATATATTCTAGCATACATGCATTCAAATATTGCTTACAATGGAATCATCCTCCGGAGTTCACAAAAGATAACATTAGTGCGAATGAGTGGGTACGAGATACATCATGATCCCCAATAAGAGGTCAATATGAGATCCAATGTTGTTAAACTATTGTATAGATGTTTTGTAAACATTTAGTAGATTCCTAATCTGTTATATGATTACCAAATACTGTAGGTGGCATGCAACGTGGTAGGGCTTTTTGGAGCTCATTCTTGCAAAGATACACAAAAGAAGGGAACACGATTTTAGATTGCAATGCGAAATGTGGTGACTTTGCATTGGTAGCACTAAATTCCAATAGATAGATTGCATGTCTATATCACTTCGTCGAATATAGAAGATATCTTAGAGCAAAGGTAACATGTTTACATAAACTTGTATAATATATGATTGTAATGTAGTGTTCTTTTTCATCATACCAATACATGGGTGCTCACCCTTTCACGTGCGCATGTACAGCTACTTCCCACAACCCAAAAATTAATCGTGTTTGATATGAATGGGGCGCTTCTACTTGGCCAAAGAAAAAGGGATCCTTGTGAAACCTCTAGAAGTGGGCAGGTATTGGGTGATTTTGTGGCCAAGGCTCGCAAGGTTTTCGAAGAAAATATCTACATTGTTTGACATTGCCATCTAGAGCTCCATGAAGGAATACAACTTAAGTGAGCTACTCAGTGCCTTCCTTGTTGTTGTCGCCCATGCTTGATAGCTTTGTGGTCACAACATGCAGCCCTACACTTCCCCACCAACACTCCCTCTTCCTCTCCTTCTCCTTCTCCTACTCCCTCCACCATCATCCCCTCCTCGTTCTCACAACCCCCCTATTTTTTTTTCCTCCTCCTCTCCTCCTCCTCCTCCTCCTCCTCCTAGACGCCTCTCCCCCTCGCTCCCTCGCTCCCTCCCTCCCTTCTTCTTCTTCTTCTTCTTCTTCTTCTTCTCGTCCTCCTTCTTCTTCCCTCCCTCTTCCCTCCCTCCTCCCCCTTGTTCCTTTTCCTCCTCCTCCTCTTGCTCCTTTTCTATTCACTTCCTCCTCCTTCCTCTCATGGCGGCAGCTGAGGGTCATCGCCAAGTGGGTGCCTTGGCCGCCTGCCTTGTTGCCACCACTACCCATGCTCGGCAGCTTTGTGGTCATTGCCTGTGGCCATGTAGGGCTGCGCCTACATCACTCCCTCTTCCTCCTCTTACTCCCTCCACCACCCTATCCTCCCTCCCCTCCCCTTCTTCCCTCCACCTTCTAATCTCCCCTATATTAAACCTCATTCCCACACTCCCCTACCGAATTCCCCCTACCCCCATTCCCAACCTCCCATCTATATTAAAACTAGTCAAAACCCCAAACCCCCATTCACACCCTTACTGCACTCTCTTCTCCTCGTGGCGGCATCTGTTGGATAGGTGATCATGCATAGGCTTCTGTTTCAATTTCCGTGAGTTCACGGTTCATATGTGCATGTCCGTGATTCTTTGCTACCATTCATGCCCAAGGATACACATTAGATTTTGTCCATGTTGCGAGACTCATTGTGGATGATCACGCGTGCATGGTGAGTCATGGCGTCCGTCTTCCTACTGATTGAAAATTGTTGAAAACCTTTAAACACACAAAAATAAATAAAAAGTTCACAAAAAATAAGTAAATTTAAAAATTTTACAAAAAATAGTGACAAGTAAGAAAAACAATAACAAGTCTTTAGATAAAAAATCTCATCTAGATATTAAAATTTTTAAAAAAATCACTAAAAGTTTAAAAATCTTATTAAAAATATTTTAAAATTCACAAAAATGATTTAAAAATATTGAAAAATTTGAATCAAATTTTCATACTTTTCATTATTGTTTGCCCCTCTAATTAATTTATTTTGTTTTCAAAAAATAAAATAAAACAAAAATAATTAAAATTTTAAAAATCTCTAAATATACAAAATTCAATTATAGAAAAAATCAATCTCTCTACACCACTTGATAGCAAGAGATACCATTCCTTTCTTTTATAAGGATAATCAAAGTTCCATAGATATTTCAGTTATTGTCTATATCCAGTAGTTGTATTCTTCTTCTTATGAGGAAATGCAATAGTCCAAGGAAGAGTTATGGAAGGCTACTATAGAGCTTGCCTCTACTAAGGAAACTCTATCCGATCTATTCAACCAAATGGAGCAGTAGACTAAATTATTAGAAACCCAAAAGCTGGATATATCCTATTTATAAGCCCAAATAGCTGAAGCAAAAACTCAGGTAACCACTATTCCTAAGGAAAGAGATTGTATTTGTAATGAAAACCACAAGTTCAGAGCCTTAATTGCTACACAGATTGTAAAGTTATAGTCAAAAAATACAAATTTGATAGTTACAATATCCAAATCAAGGATTTGAAAGAATAGTTGACTTAGCTACTGCTTGTTCCATCAAGTCGTCGTGTACCCAACATCTTCTTTGTCAGAAACAGACTTGGTTGCTTTTCAACGTAGTGCAATGCTATATCTGTTATGTCAAGCTAAGGTGGAGAGATAAGAATATAGAATGAAACTTTTTGGACATGTTTTGAGCAATTTATAGAATAAATCCTACTAGATCACTCCTTTTTTTACATTATTAACAATAAAAGTTGGCCTTTTATATTAAGTTACCATACGAGCTAATCTTATGATTCTAGAGGATGAGCATTTGCGTTGGTATGTGGGGGATATTATTTTGCAAGTTGTTCTTTATGTTTGACATTTGGAGATAAGGATAGATGAGATTTTTCAAGATTATTCATCCAAAGTGGCTTACTTCCTTAAAGTTTATTGGCATCCAATGATTGATTATGTTGCCTTGAATAATCAACAATCAAAAGCCTCTACACATCTAGAAAATGCTAACCAACTGACGGAGGATCTTTTAGCCTATATCTACACAATCTTCTTTTGACATGTTCTTCTTTGAAGCTTACAATTGTTGCTCTATTTTAGATCCACACTACAAGGAAAGAGAGGTATAGCAACGGCGGGTAGCAACGCAAGAATAGCGGCATCGCTATTTGTGTCACATTTGCAACACAAATAGTGACGCCCCATAGGGAAAAAAAACAGGGCTGAAACTCAAGCGTGTTTCATTTTACGCATTTTCGTGAGACATTTCAAGAGGGACAGCGAGAGAGAGAGCGACCGTTTTGCATAGAGGCTGAGAGAGGGAGAGGAAGAAGGCTTGCCGCCGCCACCGCCGCTGCCGTTCGCGAAGGAGAGGAGGAGCCTTCGTCGCGAAGAGGAGCCGCCAAACCCTCGCCATATCTTTACGGTGAGTCCATTATCTCCTTCTTTTGCTTGTTTAGGGTTTAATTCTCTCCTTCTTTTGCTTGTTTAGGAGAGGAAATAAGAGAGAAAGAGAGGGAGAGGGAGAGGGAGGGAGAGAAAGAGAAAGAGAGGGGGAGAGAAAGAGAAAGAGAAAGAGAAAGAGAAAGAGAGGGAGAGGGAGGGGGGAGGAAATGAGAGAGGGAGAGAGAGAAAGAGAGGGAGAGGGAGAGGGATGGGGAGGAAATGAGAGAGGGAGAGGGAGGGAAAGTGCATTCTCTCTCTCTTTTACTTTTGCTTATATGATTTGTGTATATATATTGAGAGAGGGAGAGGAAATGAGAGAGAAAGAGGGAGAGGGAGAGGGAGAGGGAGGAAATGGGAGAGGGAGGGGGAGGGAGGGAGAGAGAGAGAAAGAGAGGGATGAAATGAGAGAGGGAGAGGGAGAGGGATGAAATGAGAGAACGAGAGGGAGGGAGAGTGTATTCTCTCTCTTATTTATTTATTTTTTGTATAATTTGTATATAATGAGAGAGGGAGAAGAAATGAGGGAGAGGGAGAGGGAGGAAATGGGAGAGGGAGGGGGAGGAAATGAGAGAGGGAGAGGGAGGAAGAGAGAGAAAATGAGAGAGGCAGAGGGAGAGGGAGAGGGAGACGAAAACATAATAGGGAAATGAGAGAGGGAGAGGGAGGGAGAAGAAATGAGATAAGGAGAGAATTAAGAGAGCAAAAGGAAATGAGAGAGGGAGAGGAGAGAGAAAAAAAGAGAGAATGAGAGGAGAGAGAAAAAGAGATAAGACGTTAAACATAATAGGCAAAGAGAGAGAAAAAGAGTGTGGGTGAGGGTGAGGGCGAGGGAGGGAGAGGAAATGAGAGATGGAGAGGAAGAGAGAAAAGGAAATGAGAGAGGGAGAGGAGAGAGAAAAATAAATGAGAGAGAGAGAGGAGAGAGAAAAAGAGAGAAAGATCATTAAACCTAATGGAAAAATAGAGAAAGAGAGAGTCAGGGTGAGGGAGGGAGAGGAAATGAGAGAGGGAGAGGAGAGAGAAAAAGAGAAAAAAATTATTAAATCTAACAGAGAAAGAGAAAAAGAGAGGGTCAGGGTGAGGGAGGGTTAAGAAATGAGAGAGGGAGAGAAAGAGAAAAAGGTAAATGAGAGAGGGAGAGGAGAGAGAAAAATCATTAAACCTAATAGGGAAAGAGAGAAAGAGAGGGTGAGGGCGAGGGAGGGAGAGGAAATGAGAGAGGGAGAGGAGAGAAAAAAATTGAGAGAGAGAGGAGAGAGAAAGATCATTAAACCTAATGGGAAAAGAGAGAAAGAGAGGGTCAGGGTGAGGGAGGGAGAGGAAATGAGAGAGGGAGAGGAGAGAAAAAAAGGAACGAGAGAGAGGAGAGAGAAAAAGAGAGAAAGACCATTAAACCTAATGGGAAAAGAGAGAAAGATAGGGTCAGGGTGAGGAAGGGAGAGGAAATGAGAGAGGGAGAGAAAGAAAGAAAGCGAAATGAGAGAGGGAGAGGAGAGAGAAAAAGAGAAAAAATCATTAAATCTAATAGAGAAAGAGAGAGTCAGGGTGAGGGAGGGACAGGAAATGAGAGAGGGAGAGAAAGAGAGAAAGGGAAATGAGAGAGGGAGAGGAGAGGGAAAAAGGAATGAGAGAGAGGAGAGAGAAAAATTAAAAAACATTAAACCTAATAGGAAAAGAGAGAAAGAGAGGGTTAGGGTGAGGGAGGGGGAGGAAATGAGAGAGGGGGAGAAAGAGAGAAAGGGAAATGAGAGAGGGAGAGGAGAGAGAAAAAAATGAGATAGAAAGAGGAGAGAGAAAAAGAGAAAAAATCATTAAACCTAATAGAGAAAGAGAGAAAGAGAGGGTGAGGGTGAGAGGGAGAGGAAATGAGAGAGGAAGAAAGAGAGAAAGGGAAATGAGAGTGAAAAGGAAATGAGATGGAGAGGAGAGAGAAAAAGAAATATGAGAGAGAAAAAGAGATAAGAATCATTAAACCTAATAGGGAAAGAGAGAAAGAGAGGGTACCCTAGCACTTGCTACGTAGTATCATAGTACTGGGTACTTGGCACTATGATACTAGAGTACTAGGTGCTAGATACTAAGATGCTATGATATTATATGCTAGGTACTGAGTACTAGGTACTAAATACTAGTGTTCTATGATACTATATGCTAGGTCATAGAAAAATAGAGAGATGGAAGGAGAGGATAACAATCTAAGAAAAGAAAAGAATGATAACAAAAATAAATTGTTTGTTGTAACATAGACAAAATGGAAAATGAAGAAGGTCCTGTTGTTCAAGATCGCGAGGCGTATCTTAATTAGCGTGTCCCATGTCCTTGCTCTCAATGCAAGCTAGCAAGTAGACGAAAATGTCGATTGTCTATAGAACACGTATGACGATTTGGCGAGTTTCAATCTGAGATCATTGATCAGGCGATTGCAAATTTTCAGCAAATGGTAATTTGAAGTTAATATCAATCATGCATTGTACTCGTAAGCTAATTGAATACCATATACAATACGATTGGGTCTCGCTAGCAAATTTTATATCCAAGGAGGTGATGACTCATCCTAAGGAGGAGTGCATCCTTTGCGGCCAATTAGAAGAGTACGTGGGCGTGCGATGGATGGAGTGTAGGAGCTAATCCACCACTTGCAAGGCCAATCTATATTGTCAATGCTAGAGGAAACAGGCAACCTTCCAGACCTACCTACAATCTTGGAGCCTGAGATGGAGGCAATGATCGATGCATTGATTCCCATGGATGTCGAGACTTTTGATCCGCTTAGAGAGGAAGCATCTATACCATTATATAATGGGTGTCGAGTATCTCGGCTGAAGACACTGCATGCACTCTTAAGTGTGCAAGCAAAATACGGGTGGAGCGATATGAGTGTGACCGAGTTGTTCAAGTACCTTGTACATACGTTTCATTGATTTTTTTTTCGGCACTATTATTACAAACATTTGTGCTTTTTCAAGGTGTTTATGACTTTTTTTCAGGTTATTGAAATATCATATATTACCACCTGCAAATATCATGCCTGAGTCTCGTGATGATGCACGACATGTTTAAAGAAAGGTTGGCATGGACTACAATAACGTCCATGCATGTATCAACGATTGCATACTATTTCGAGGAGAATACGAGACTATGGAGATGTCCAAAGTGTGGTGCTCACAGGTATCGACAGGATTTGCAAGGACAAACCATCCCTCAAAAAGTTCTGAGACACTTTTCGCCTATCCCCCGCATAAACCACATGTTTCGTACGTCCGACATATTGAGCTTGACAACGTGGCATGCGCAGAATAGGTCCACGGATGGAGTTCAACGAATATTAGCGGATTCATGCGCACGGAGCCACATTGACTCTACCTTCCTAGGCTTTGCCCGAGAGCCAAGTCGGCTCGGTCTTGCAATGGATGGCGTGAATCCATTCGGTCTGTGCTCAACTTCTTACAGTGTGTGGTCTATAGTCCTTGTCAACTACAATATCCCTCCATGACTTTCTACGAAGAAAGGACATCTCATCCTTAGCTTACTCATCCCCGGCCGCTACAAAGTCAAAAATATGGACGTTTATCTTCGTCCATTAGTCGATGAGCTTAAGATTTTATGGGAGGAGGGGGTCACCGTGCAAGATATGAGCAGGTGCAATGGTCGGCGGTCAGCCAATATTCGAGCCATTCTCATGTGGACGATGCATGACTTTCTAGGATTCAGAGAGTGCTCAGGTGAGTAGGCCTCCATTTTCGCTGGTAATATCTATATTTTATCTCGTTTAAGCAAGTATTCACTGGGTCGTGGTATTGGAACAAGTCTGGTTACCTCAGGTTATCATGCATGTCCATTGTGCGGGCCACAGTTAGACTCCCGAAGGTCACGAACCATGAAGAAGATGGTATATCAAGGACATGCTGCTTTCTTGCCAGAGGATCATGAACTCAGGGAAGGTTTCCTTGAAGGACCTCCAACACGTATGAACATCACAAGCTGGTATGAGCTGAAAATGGTCCACGTGGAATCACATCCAAACAGAATGTAGCGGTTCTCAGTTTTCTATGAGTTACCATATTGAATCCACTTACAGGTCAACCACTTGTTGGATCCCATGCATATTTTCACGAATGTGGGGAACTTTCTATGCGACCACATCATAAGAAAGAGAGACACTATAGGGGCACGAATGGATTTGAAGGAGGTAGGTAAGATGGAGGCACTTTGGCCATAGTCGAGTGCTGATGGTTGCATGCAGCTTCCTCGCGCTCCTTGGGTTTTGTCTAGTAAAGAAGAGCGCATTGTGAAGCAAGTAATCAAGTCTATTCACACTCCGACGGGTATGATGCGTTCTCTCAGATCCGCATTTTCTAAAGACGACTAATTATCAGGGCTAAAATCCCATGACTGGCATAAGATATGTCAGGTTTGTACTATGAATGGATTGTAATTGGTGTGCGCATTTTGCTATTTGGAGTGTAGTCATTATTCATAATGCTTTCTCATTTGTGGCAGTTTATACTACCGATCGCGATCGTAGGATGTCTTACTCCAAAAATATACAAGGCCATTTATAGGTTGTCGACTTTGGTGCAATGGATCTCACAGAAGGAGATTAAGACGTCCTCTATTGAATCCACGAGGCAGGGAGCAGTGGGAGACAGTGTGTCTCTTTGAGAAATACCTGCCCTCCAGCATGCTCATGATAGAAATCCACCTTCTTGTGCATCTTGTAGATGAAGTGGAGATTGCTGGACCTGTCCATATGCGATGGATGTTCTTCTTGGAGTGCTTCATGAAAGCCATGAAAGGCTTTGTGTGACAATGAGCTTGGCCAGAAGGTAGCATGGTTGAATGTTGGTTGCTGTTTGAGGCGCTAGTGCATATTTCACAATGGCTACCAACAGTGGATCCAGACAATGAAATGCTATGGTTGCTGAAGGACGATGATAGACTGATTGGAGATGTGGTGGCTGAAAATGGGGTAGAAAAAAGAATGGATGCCTCAATGGAGGAGAAGGTGAATCACTTTTGTATGTTGCACCGTGCCTCTATGGAGACGTGGCTCGCCAAGTACCAGATCGCTAGGCAAGATCGAGAGAAAGCGCGAGTTGAATTCCGATGTAGTATGCGTCATCGACCGATTTGATATCCTGAAGGCATGGAGGAGATGTCACAGTTCATATCAACACGATGGTTGCATGGAGCTTTGACCGCAGTGTCTCGCGAAGGGACAGAGGTCTCAATGGTGGAGTGGGAATTCTCGAGGGGATGTAGTCCAAAGGTGATGAGGGGTTTAGAATCTCTCGTATCTAAATTTTATATGCGACATCTAATTTGAGTGTTTCAATGTACAGTACAAAATATATAATACAGCGCGTAGTTGCACAGACGGCATTTTTGCGTGGAGCGTATTGACAAAATGCGCTCCACAATGGACTATGGTATCATGTTAAGATTTGAGCAAGAGAGCTGGCAACGAGCAACGGATCCAAACACGGTTGTGGATGAGATGGAGTATTTTGGGAACTTGCAAAGTATTGTTACAGTGGATTACCGTAGCTTCTCCATGATACTATTCGATGTGTAGTGGTTCAAAGTGGTACTTGGAGGAGCTAGAGCAACAGTTCGACGAGGTCCATCTGGATTTCTCGAAATAGACTCCAAAAAAAAAAGGACGGATTTGCGCGACACCTTTGTGTTTCTGGCCCATTGTGAACAGGTGTATGGACTCATTTGTTTGCTAATTGTATTACGACATGGTTTATGTCACAATGGTTTGAACTCTCTTGTACGTGTTTGTGAACATGTAATCTTCTATCCAAACCCCCAACAACCTCAATGGTGGTATGTTATACCTTCAGCTCCCCGAAGTGCGAGAATATATGATCAAAGTGATGTTCCGAGCATAGATGAAGATAATATGCAAATAGAGGGGTCAATATTGCAAGGGTGGAGGCCGTCGAAAGCTTGGAGCCAGCATCGGCTAACAATGATGGAAATACAAGAGTCGAAGAATTCTTTGAGAACGAGGTGGACTCATTCTTTTGTGCTGACATGTCTATCAACCTTCCAGTGTATGCAGAGTTGTGTTAAGAGATTAACATGGGACCATAGGATACTTCATACTTGGAGCATCCACTTACTCAATTCGTTGACCAATCGCTTATAAGGGTACATAAGATATGCATTTTAAGTGAGTATTTTTTTAAATGATTTATATTACTATGCTTTGTATGATTTAAATTGATTATTCTAATATCATTTTTTATTTGTGCAGGTGACATTTTCAAGATGAGTCGAGGGATGAGCGATAAGGAGTTACAAGACATCTTCACACGCATGTCTCCAGACCAAATCGCGAGATTCAGAGATATGGCAGACCAGGAGCTGTCTCAATCTTCGTCAGGGCGCTTTACTAGATCTACTTCAGCGCGATTGGATGCTTCGGCTTCAAGCAGACGAGCTCCATGCTCCAGACTTGGGCCAGAGGGAGGGAGTGCTTGAGGGTCAGGGGGATGCTGCAAAGATACAGAGGTAGTGAGCCCGTGATCGACATGGGATACAAGTGCAACTCCTTGCTCTCGTGGCCCTTCCAGGGAGTGTGGCTCAGGCTCAGGTGGATGCTGTGGAGGCATGGACATGGTGTCTCCGTCTCATCATTTAGCTGGAGCTGCATCACCTCAGGGATTTGTCACACCTGTGGGGACATCTACTCCAGTTACTCCGCCTTTTGCTCACCCGATTTTTGCTCAGCCATCAGCAGGTGGCACCCCTATGGGTGCCACTCTGAGAGATATTACCCTGGTCGGTACACCGGATGCACAGGGTTCCTGGATATGCCCAGGAGCATGGACGCAGATGGAAGAGGACCCATCTTAGGCAGACTCCAGGGGGATATGGATATCTAGTCGATGGTAGGTCAAGAGCCATCATCATGAATGATGAGGGGAGGAGCGTGATGGCTCGCATGAGAGAGTTATGCCAACAAGTTTTTCGGCACAACATCTTGGATCATTGGAAGAACATACCGGAGGGGAGTAAGGACTACATAGTAGCATCCTTACACGAGAAGTTTTCGATGCTAGCCTCAGTAGATAGATTCTCTATGGGCTGGATGATGGATTGCATGCGTGCATACATGTCACACAGACATCTAACGAAAGCAAGGCAATCAAGAGTGGGGTTACAAAGCCCGAGTGGTTAGATGCAGACGATTGGCATCGACTGAGGGAGGAGGCTACAGATTCTCTAGGATGTTGGAGTCAGTGGCGCAAGGCGGCGAGGGTACGACTTGAGGCCGGAGTGGTCCATCATCTTGGGAGTGGCGGCCACAAGACATATTTGGAGGACTTTGTAAGTTTTTCTTTTGTTTTGCTTGTTTATTTTTTTGCAATATTTTTTGTACTAAAAATCATGTTTCTAACAGTTAGTATTTTGTTTTCTTTGCAGTACTCCATTACAAATCGCAATCCGACTGGCCTTGAGACTCGATATGTAGAGAGGCATGGTCTCACTTCATTGATCGACCGATTGTATAGACGTGGCGGCCTTGTAAGTCACTCATCTTTCCTGTTCGTAGTTACCATGTTTAATTAGAATGGATTATTGTATGGTGGACTGATGTGTTGTTTCTTTTTCTGCAAAGTTCGTTCGATGCTCCTTTGCGACGGGATGAGCTTTCGGGGGACGAGGATATGTAGCTCGCCCTTGGATCCCTGGAGCTCACACACCTTTATTTTTGAGTCACCTGATCTATGTAGACATTTTCTATGTATTAGTGATATCTCCTCATGATTGTATCAATCGCTTATTATGCGATCATGTGTTTATTTCATGTATCAGTGTTATGATTTCAGTATACATTGTTTTTGTTTGCAAGCGCATTGTACCCAGTGCAAATTTTTTTCCCCTGTTATCGTCGCTATTAGTGTCGCGAATTTTACTGCTCGCGTCGTTATTTACGTTGCAAACCGTTGCTATTAGCGTCAGTATTGGCGTCGGTATCAGCGTCGCATTTGCGATGCTGATACTGATGCCAATACCGACGCTAATAGCGATAATAATACCGACTGTTCTATGGCGTTGCCAATAATGACGCTTTTTGTGACGACGGGGGTAAATTTTGTTATTTGCATTTTCGTCGCTTTATTTGCAACACTAATACCGATGCCAATACCAACTCTAATAGTGACGGTGATACCAACTGTTCTATGGCGTCACCAATAACGACGCTTTTTGCGACGATGGGGGAAAATTTTGTTATTTTCGTTTTCGTCGCTTTAAACGTTGGTATAAGGCCTATATCTTCTAGTGCCATAAGTACTTTCACTTGTTTATTATAAATAGATTACCCATATATTTGAATCTTATTTATCCATACTTTAATTGACTTCCCATGTTATTGCTTCACTTTTTTCAACCTCAATCAAATCCACAAATTTTTTTAAAAAACTCATTGCTCATTCATTATACATCATGTTTTCTCACCTCCTCCCTGTCCTCCCTTGTCTACTACACTCCTTTCTACTTTTCTAGTAAACTTCTTAACTCCTTTCTTATCAAATTATATTAAGTTAATTGAATCTCCATCTTTAAGCCTTTCTTCTTTTTATGATTTTGCATGTCTATCACTTTATCCTTTAATTCTTATTCCTCTTCCTTCTTCTACATCTTTCATTTTTGATATGCCTCAATTGGTTAGTAGCCACTCAAGTTTTGATTTGAAAATCCGTAGATGTAGAGAGGATGGAGTTAGATAGATTCATTGATAAGTCCCTAGATTAATTCACATATCATTCTAGGGGAATGGAATACTCTTATATAAGCTTATCAGGGTTATTTGCAATTTGCCCACATATATTATCAATCTGCTGATCCTTTAGTCAAATTAGCTACTCATTTTGCTTGGTACTTAGTATACATGCATCATCATTCTCATAATGATCAAAAGTTAGTACGCAAATTATGCCTTAATACTAATTTGGATATTGATCCCCATCAGTTGGACATATTGTATTTCCATGCTCTTTGTCTTTCGAGTAGATATCTTGTAATTGTGGAGAGAATGTGATGTTTGCAGTTCTTTCAAAATCCTCCCAAGACATTTGTGGATGTATCCTTCTCCATATACAGATTTAGAAACCATTAAGCTTTTAGATGTGATAAACTCCATTGATTCTTGATGTCTTTTCACTGAGCCAAAATGATATATAATACTTTTTGGAGATGCCATTTAGGCAACTATTGTATATTTAGTGTGTATATGGTGTGTAAGTTATGTATGAAGGGGTCGTGGTTTAACAAAATTGCTTGAGATGATGGTTCTTTGGTGATTACCTAGTTTTTGATAATTTCCATGGACAGAAGAAAACCTATTATATCCTTTATAAATTTCTCATGATTCTATCTTTTTAGGATGAGTTAATGGATAAAATGTATTTTTCTTTTGTTGGAATTATTTGCTAGATATATATTATTAGAAGGGTTTGTGAATTTATTTGAGCTAGTGTTGATAATTGATAATGGTTGTTTTAGAGCTTTTGTTCTCTTTTTTCAAGGTTGCAAGGATGCTCTCTTAGCTAAGTGTGGGGATATGTTGAATGCTAAAATGATTGTATTTTTAGCTATTTTTTGTTGGATTTTTGGATAGTTTTTGTTTAATTTTGTGATTGATTGATTGATTTTTGGATGGTTTGGAAGTGACTTGAAGAGTTTTGGAATATATTGAGTAGTTTTGAGAAGCTCATGATGGTTTTTAGTTGAGTTATGATATACTGATAGGTTTTGTGGTGTGACTATTTGGTTCTGATATGTCTATTTTGCTTCTGTTTTGATTTATTATTATTTTGTTTGAAAGGTTATGCTTGTGAATGAATGGTTTGAGGAACGATTGAGAGTGTATTGAATGGTTTTTTATGTTTTGAGTTGGTTTTGGTTTGAGCTATATAGTTTTTATGCCTTCTATGGATCTTTTGTAGTGTATTGTTGAGCTTATGTATACTTTATGTTATCTTCTATATACTTTTGTAAGTGTTATGATAGATGTTTAGCTTGGGAATATTTTCAAATCTTGGAAAGAGAAGGATGAAAGCTATTAGTATCTTGAAGAAGTAGTTGATGAAAACTTGAACTGAAGACCGAAGTGACAACACTCATGAGCTCTCAAGTGACACTATAGTGTCTCTAGTGCCCCTTCATATCAAGCATACCTCTTGGAAGGGGTATCCACAACCAAGAGAGTATAATTTAAGGTGACTCTTTTTTATTCTCATGTATTATTAAGAAAAAGCCATATATGAGAGAGATAGTATATAAGAGATAGCTAATTTCTATGAAGAAACATTATATCTATATGAGAGAAATTGAGAAAAAGACTATGAAGACTATGAAGATAATAAATTATAAATACTATGTGATAAATTTCATTCAAAATTAAGATTTTTTTGAGTAAAATTGGTTCTTTGATGGTTTCTATGAAGGATATGTTGAAGATTTGTTATGATAAATGTTGAGGGTTGATATGACTGTGTTTTTGGCTGTTTTTTATTAGAATTTTGGGTGATCTTTTTGTATGATTTGAATGATGATTGATTATTTTGGAAGTGTTTGAGAGAGCTTTGGATAAGGTTGAATAGGTTTAATAATCTCATGATGTTTTTCGGTGGAGATATGATGTGTTGAAAGGTTCTGTTGAGTGTTTAATAAGTTCTAATTGGCTTTGTTTAGCTTATGTTTTATTCTGATTTCTTTTTATAGGAGAGGATGGAATGATGATTGATGGAGTTTAAGAGTGATTTGAAGATTATTTAATGATTATTAATGATTTAAAATGGCTTTAATTGAGTTAAATGCTTTCTGATGACCTTCTGTATGGTACTATAGACTCTCTATAGAGCTTGTGTAGAGTCACTGTCTCTATTTTGATTTTGTTCTGTATACCTCTATAAGTGCTCTATGGGATGAATGTATAGTTTGGAGAAGTTTTCTAATCTTGAGAAGAGATGAATACAAGTTCAAAATAGCTCAAAGAAGTGGAAGAAGCAGTTGCTGAAGACTTAAGTGAAGACTAAAGTGATAATGACACTATTGAGCTACGAAAGGATACTATAGTGGCTCAGGTGACCCTTCATATCAAACATAGCTCTTGGGAGGAAAATCAATGATGACCAAAGAGGAATTATATATGGTTATTCTTCATTATTCCAATTCACTATTGAGAGAGAGCATACGTGAGAGATAGAGTGTGAGAGGTAGTCGATTTTCTATGAGAAACATTATATCTACATTAGGCTAAGACTATTAAGACTATGAAGAAGATGAAATATGAATACTATGTAATGATTTCCATTCAAATGGAGCATTTTGTATTGTTATCAAGACTATCAAGACTATGAAGAAGATGAAATATGAATACTATGTGATGATTTCCATTCAAATGGAGCATTTTGTTTTGTTATCTTGTTATTTTGATGGTTTCTATCAAGAATATGAAGAATTTGTTGAAGTTCTGTTTGTGATAAATCCGTGGAAGAATTGTTATATGATTATGCGTGAAGATTTGAGAAGATTGGTGTTGTTTTTCTTCTTGTGGTTGATTAAAATATGAAGAACATGCTTGTTAATGATACAATATAGATTTTCTTGCAATCTTGCTATTTTCTTTTCCTTCCACACATAATACTATGTACACAAAGTATAGATGATAAGATACAACATAAAGAAAAGTGGTTTATTAAGTCAAATAGTACATAATTGACTATACTTATTGAATGGCACTATAACTATACCAGCTCTAGGTAGGTGTAACAAACTAAATATAATAAGTGATAAGTCAGTGGTGGGTGGCCATGTTAGGTTCATAATGAAAATCAATGTGCTAAGTGCAAATGTGCAGACTCATCTAGCTAGGCGGTTCACCATCAATATTTGCACATATTGAGCTTGCTATCTCAATACTCCCCTTCAAGCTCAATTGTATTTCTACAACTCCAAATAAGCTTGAAAACTTTCAAAGCTGCTTTGCACCCTATGCCTTTGTGAAAATATCAATCATTTAATCATGTGTGTCGATATATACCAAGTCAATCTCTCCTGCAAGTACATTCTCTACCATAAAGTGGTAATGCACCTCAATGTATTTTATCCTAGCATGGAACACTAGGTTCTTAGCTAGCTATATGCTACTCATGTTGTAATAGTGAATGAGAAGTGGACCATCTCCCTGCACATCCAAATCACTTAGTAACTTTTATAGCCATACCACTTCACATGCTGCCATAGCAATACCTCCATACTTAGCCTCTGTACTTGATAAAGTAACTATAGATTGCTTTTTGTTGCCCCATGTAACTATTGCAATACCAATGGAAAATATGAATCTAGCGATAGATCTTCTGTCATAGATGCTACCAATCCAATTTGTACTTGTGTATCCAGATACTTGTATACCCTTACCAACCTTATAAAAAGGTCCATAATGCAAAGTGAACTTTACATACCTCAATATGTGTCTAATCGTATCCAAGTGAGGGTTTCTAGGAATTTGCATAAATTGACTAACAAGGTCAACATCATAGCTCAAGTTTAACCTTGTGATAGTCATGTAAGTCAAACTTCCTACTATTCTCCTAAGCATAGTAGGGTCTTCTATCTCATCACCAATATTAGCACTAAACTTCACATTTTTTCCCAATGGCACTGATAATGGCTTACACATTGTCATACCAAACTTTGATAATATATCCAAGCCATATTGCCTTTGGGATAGCCATATACCATCATCACATTTGATTACCTCAATACTAAGAAAGTACCTCAAGTCACCCAAATCTTATTGAGATGTAGAGAGAGAAGATATGTAGAGACAAGAGAGGGAGAGTAGAGACACACCATCTACACTCATAAAGACACTTTCATATTGATCACAATCTACATATATATAGGTGAGACCTAGTGTAGATAGGGTGAGTTATATATAGCTCTAACATCCCCACTCAAACAAAGGTCTCTAGTTGCTGATGAAAAAACGCATGGGGAGCATAAGGGAAAAACCTGAGCTCCTATATACAAATGTACAAACATGATCGAGAAGGATTATTGTGTGCATGTAAAGTGAATCCATGCATGTGAAGTGAAACTAAATATGTATGTACAAAGATGACCAAGAGGTTTGAGGTGTATGTGCATATATTAATTTATGGTGCCTACAAGGAGTATATATAATGACACTATAATGTCATAGTAGAGTAATTCCCAAAGATTAAAGTTAAGACAACTCCAAGTTTTGAGCACGGCAATAGAGTGAAGCATGATTCATTGAGCCCTTTGGTGAATATATCTATAGTCATTTTATCACTTGAACAATGTTCAATCATGATCATGCCTTTCTTTACTTCATATCAAACATAATGATAATGCACTACAATATGTTCAAACTTGTTATAATGAACATAATCTTTTTTTGGTGTGCTGGAGAGAGGGGGATGGCCAATATATGATAGAACTTGTCAAAGCTATACTAACTCTCGAGCCGCTAAAGATGCAACTACATATTTAGCCTTTATAGTGGAAACAACAACCTCGACAACAACACAATGTTGTTTCTTGCTAGTCCAAGAAATAAGACAACCTTTGATAAAGAAACAATTTACACTTATAGACCTCATAGATTTATAACCCAAAAGTTAAAGTGAATGTAGAGAATGAGAGTTTCTTTTGCACTGATAAACCAACCCAAAATCTTTAGTGCCTTTCAAATACTTCAAAGTGTGTTTATTTGCAGTCTAATGTTCAAGACATGGAGAACTAAGATGTTGTTCAAGAAAATTTGCAGGCAAAAAGAATGTTAGGGTGAGAATCTAAGTCAATAAATTGAAGACATTTAACAAGATCAGCATAAGTGTAATATTTTCGCTCAAAAATATTACTAAACTCGACTCCCCGCATGCCAAGTAAAACTCGTGCAAGGTTATCTTCCGCATTGTATTTATCGGCAGTCAATCCGTACCCCGCATGCACAAAAAGAGGCCTCCGCATTGTGAAATCAAGCCAAGGGGTTCAAGTCTGCATAACCGCGGGGAAACACCCTCCTGGGAGGGGGAAAAATGGATAATAATAATGCAAATTTTTTAATTATTATCCCTTTCCCCCAGCCGATGCATGGCTGGAGGAGAGGGAGTGTGGGGAGGGATGGGCTAGGTGAGAGGTATGGGCTGCATGAGGGGGGGAAAGCCATGCACAACCCACATGGTGGAGCTTCCCTCTCCCCCCCTTAAGCCTATATAAGAACTCCCCTTAGTGGGGGATTGGAAGGGAGGAAAGGCTGCGTGGAGAGAGAGAGGGAACACTGTTGTTGACTCGTGACATGGAGAGAGGAGGAGGATTGCTACACTGCTGGTTGAGAAGCGCCGCCCGCAATGCTGTTGTTGCCGCCATTTTCCCCTGCCACCCCCGTCAACAATCCCTTCTTTTTCCCAATCATTAGCCTCCCCACGACGTCTCTGTGGGATCCTCAGAAGCTTCTTAGAAGCTTCTCTAAGAAGCTTCTAAAGGATAAGGCCATAGGCCTTCTTCATGCGTGGCTTCTCGGGTTTAAAACCGAGCTCATTAAGCTGCATTTCCGCAGCTTCCTCATAAAGCCCCCATTCCCACAAGCCTTTTCAATAAGAGCCCCATTTCCGCAAACTTCCTCGTAAAGCCTCCATTCCCATAAGCTTTTTCGTAAAGCCTCCATTCCCATAAGCTTTTTCGAAAAGCTCCATTCCCACAAACAAAGCTCCAACCCCACAAGCCCTCCCATAAGCCCAAATCCCACAAGCCCCGGTATTTTCAAGGATCCACATTTCGGTGAAGGGATCTCCTACATATGAGGGAGAAGGGCAAGATCTTGAGGCTGTTTACCAAGGCTGGAGGAAATTCACTGATCGCATAAGGGTAAAGGCAAACCGAAAGTCCGTAATCATGCCTACGATGGCCTCCAAGATGTCGCATGGCGCGCCTGCGGGAGGTTCTTCTCCTAGCATTCACGTGGACATCTCCCCAAGCCCACAAGCCCAGGTTTTACGATTTCGATTCCACGCTAAAGTAATGCATTAAGCACGATAACTTCATGGAATAGGAAGCACCTATGCATGTTCAAATTCATCTAGCCTAGTTAAATGCAATTGGAAAAGAATTGATTATTTAACCAATTACTAGAATTAATTCATGACATGCAATTGGGTCATTGGTATTTTCAATGTGATGAACGTAAATTGTCTATCCATCTGACGACCTTAGTAGTATGTTGCCTTGTCGTGCATTTCAAAGTGATGAGCCTAGAACACCTATTGCCTATCATTATAAGGTTGAAATTATTGAGTGCACTTTTGACTAGACATGGGAAGAATAAGCATATGTTGCATTTTGAGGAAAAATCTTCATTGTCATGGTTCATGGGAAAAAGTCGCTAACACCCGTAGGATGTTATCCGAAAAGTAATTGCAGAGTACGAAAAATGAATCTATGGATTTGCATGTGGCATGTGCTTGCAAGATGGAATAAGCCAACACTAGTCCTACTATATTCACTTTGGATGAACTTCATTTAACTATGTTGTAGTAAGGAAAGGGTTGCATGTTGCACATTCGTCGTGCATAAAATTCATTCATCAAGAGTTGCATTTAGGAAAAGGTTGCATAGTTTATTAAAGCATGAAATTCTAAAGCTTAGAAAAAGAGTTGTAGGCATGATTCTTGAATGTAAGTCCTAGTAGGTTCTATGAAAGTCTCTACAAATTATTCATGAGTTTTGAATTTAACAAGAAAGGTTAGGATTATTGCGAATCTAGTGGTACGTAGAAGCAATCAATCACGTGTTTACGTGTTTTGTGACGTGTTGCAACTAGTTTTCTCCTTTAGATCAAGTTTATCATCTCTAGGAATGGCTCGTCCTTGTCGCAAGACAAGTAGATCAAATTATCTAAATCACCTAACCCACAAGGGATTCGTATAGACATGATTCAGTCGATATGATAAATACCCCAAGTTCCAACTAGGGTTTAGCACGTTAAGGATTCGGCCTAGTTTTGCACTTGTTGCCAAGTCAGAACCCTCAAACCCAAAGGTTCTATCCACATTCATGGAATGTTGGGTCAATTGGACACTCATGCAAATAACGATCTAGGGTTTCTACCCTAAGGATCATTCGTTCAAATGCTAAAAATCGGATTGAGTTGGAATCCCTAGGACTCAACATTGTCGGCCTAGTGCAATTAGGATTGGGTTGGTTAAGATGACACCCTAAACCCTGCTTCGTGTCTAGACATAATTCCTTGACCAGAAAACACATTTCAATGGGTGAAATGATCCCATGGAATAGATGTGACACTTGTGCAACAAGTTGCAACGTCACTTGGCCTTGTGGTTTAATCACAAGTGAGTTTTTCTATTCCTTGGAATGAGGTTGGCAGGTTCTTGCACAAGTTTAACTTGCAAGAGGATGGGTAATCATCTTGTTACATCACCTTCCTTGGGCACAATTGCCAAGTTAAGGGAAGATATGTATTTTCTTGGAAGTAAAGGACCTATCAAGTTAGACATGGTCGTCAGGATTTACTATTAATTTATGAAACCTAAGGTGTTGGTTAAGTTGGGTTAACAGGGTATGGCCCTAACCCAAGGACAAAAGGGTGAACAAACAAACCCTTGGGGAATCTTGCCAAGTCGCAATTGATCCTGAATCGAATGTTGGATGCATTTGGAGAGAAGGATTCACTCCTTAGCAGTTGGCCAAATAAATGACCACTGGTTTGTTTGTGCTTGTAATAGTTTAGGAGCACTGTTTGCATTGTTTGCTCAAGGAACTAATTGAGGGAAAGTTAATTAATGCTTCAGGTTGAAGGCCTGGAGAGAGAGGCAGCATTAGTAGTTACCCCCGACTGTCTGCCTGACCCTAACCAAGGGGGTTGTTAGCTGCGCCGGGAACGTGGATCAAACCCCCTGTGTGAGATCTCTCCGTTGGGTGCTACTTGGAGCACGAGGACTCTTGGGTGCCAGGGGGGCTCTAGCCATAAATCCTTTGCCTTTCCGGCCCTGCACAAGAGGCCAACGTGACTCGGGATTGGATCTCGAGGCCCGCATACTAGTCTACGGGCAGAATCTTGGATTAGTAATCCCTGTGGATTGCTGGATAGCCTTTGGGCAGATTATGAATAGCCTTCGGGCGGATTATGGATTAGCTGACGGGCTGGATTTTATGGATGTATTCCAAAGATAAATAAGATAACCTGTTGAAAAGGAACTTGTTTGACAATGTTTTTCTATGTCAAGTGCTAAGATTGCATGAAGGAACCAGTGTCTAACTGGCTAATTAAGGAAGCTGCTTGATGCATGTCCAACTAAATGTGATAGGTAATTAGACAACTAAAGAAACCTTGAGGAAAGTGCAGTGGATGTGGCCATAGGTCTGTCCTACGGATGGGTGGTCCCGGTTGGCTGCCAATAACTTTTCTAAGTTGAAATGGACAGCAAGGAGCTCTTCTTGAAGGAAATGAACAGTAAGGGCGCTGACCTAGAGTTTAGGTTTCTAGAATCTCGATTTATGCTGTTTTAGGGGAACGGAATGGGACTATGCCTCATGGGAAGAGAGGGCAAGGCTTGCATCCCTCTCATTTTCCATTCTCCTTGAACCAAGTGCAGCATGAATCCGCTTCGTCCCTGGCATTTCTGCGTAAAGTAGTTTGCCTGGGGTTCGACGCTAGCTGCCATTTAGGAAAGTGACCATTAGGGAAAACCCTGATTTAGGTCTGTCCTAAGTGGGAATGTCCAGAATGCTTCCGCTATGTGGCAGACTCGGGAAGTCATAGATCGCAAACCCCGTAACATTCCATGAAAGTGCTAGGCGGAGCTTTCTAGACTCTCTTTCCGATGGGCTGCTAAGACATGTCCTGGAAGAGAATAGGTGGACACGTTACAGTTGGTATTAGAGCGAACCTACGAAGGATCTATCTTTATAAGAAAACTTAAGAAGTAAAGCAAATATTACTGTTAAGAACATTTTCTTACTTATCGATGTTGTCTTGCAGAATTATGAAGCATGGAACAGATTCATGATGTTCCAGGTCATGTTTATGACCATGATGCATGTCTCAAATTATCGACGAAGGATCGATATGATGAGCATCCTAGACCATATTTACAATCCATTACCTCTGCACTACAAGGATTTGAGCTAGCTCCACAGGGAAAAAAAGCAACCGAAACTGAGCGCGGTTTTCATTTTGCGTTTGCTCCATTGTGAGTTTTGAGAGCGAGAGTGAGGGAGAGAGTGACCGTCGTGAGAGAAGGAGAGGAAGAAGACTTGCCGCTGCCACCACCGCCATTGTTTGCAAAGGAGAGGAGGAGCCTTCATCGCAAAGAGGAGCCGCCCCACGCTCGCCATATCTCATCGGTGAGTCTCCCTCTCTCTTTCTTTTGCTTGTTTAAGGTTTAAATCACTCTCTTTTGCTTGTTTAGGAGAGGAAATGAAAGAGAAAGAGAGGGAGAGGGAGAGAGAGGGAGAGAGAGAGGGAGAGGGAGAGGGAGAGGGAGAGGGAGGGGGAGGAAATGAGAGAGGGAGAGAAAGAGAAAGAGAGGGAGAGGGAGGGAGAGGGAGAGTGCAATCTCTCTCTCCCTCTCCCTTTTGCTTGTTTAATGTTTAAATCACTTTCTTTTTTGCTTGTTTAGGAGAGGAAATGAGAGAGTAAGAGAGAAAGAGAGGGAGAGGGAGAGGGAGAGGGAAAGAGAGGGAGAGAGAGAGGGAGAGAAAGAGAAAGAGAAAGAGAAAGAGAAAGAGAGGGAGAGGGAGAGGGAGGGGGAGGAAATGAGAGAGGGAGAGAAAGAGAAAGAGAGGGAGAGGGAGGGAGAGTGCATTCTCTCTCTCTCCCTCTCCCTTTTGCTTGTTTAATGTTTAAATCACTTTATATTTTTCTTGTTTAGGAGAGGAAATGAGAGAGAAAGAGAGGGAGAGGGAGAGGGAGAGGGAGAGGGAGGGGAAGGAAATGAGAGAGGGAGAGAAAGAGAAAGAGAAAGAGAGGGAGAGTGCATTGTCTCTCTCCCTCTCCCTTTTGCTTGTTTAATGTTTAAATCACTTTATTTTTTGCTTGTTTAGGAAATAAGAGAGAAAGAGAGATAGAGAGGGAGAGAAAGAGAGGGAGAGGGAGAGGGAGGGGAAGGAAATGAGAGAGGGAGAGAAAGAGAAAGTCTCTCTCACTCTCCCTCTTGCTTGTTTAATGTTTGAATCACTTTCTTTTTTGCTTGTTTAGGAGAGGAAATGAGAGAGAAAGAGAGAAAGAGAGGGAGAGGGAGAGAGAGGGAGAGAAAGAGAGGGAGAGGGAGGGGAAGGAAATTTAAGATAATAGACTTACCGATAATGGTATGCAATGTGCTTTGCCATGGGCCATGTACATTGGTGACTCTTTAAGATGGCTTAAAATTGGTCATGTCCTTCATAATGTCCAAGTAGGGAATCTAATTGTAATATGCATAATTCATTGTTTTTGTATTAACTTTATAGGCATAACAAATTAGAAATCATGCCACCTAGTCAACGGAAGGACTAAAAGAAAATGATACCCTAGCTAATGGTCATTACGGTACTTCATCAAAATGAACCCAAAAGTATTGTTATAGAAGAAGAATCCCTTAAATTGAGTATAGGATATTTTCTCTCATGTCTTATGACTACGAGTAGAATTGATTGAAATAAATTTTATTACTATAGTTCATAAATTTCATAGATGGCATTAATTTTAATACGCGATCCTAGGACAAAAAAACCACATTTCTAAGATGCTTTTTGTTGAGACTGATTTATTATTAGACTAAGAGATCCTCAATGATGCTAATAAATGGATTACTTATACTCAAAGCCCTCTAGTGCAGTTTTTTACAATAACGAATAATTATCTATCGGGACAAACAAATCCTTGAGCATGATACAAGGCCGAGATATAACATCGAAAATCTCTCAACTACTATGTATAATGCAAGATTTATGGTCAACTTGCATCTTGACGTTGTCGAAGGATTCTGAAAGCAAAGTCGCGACCACAGAAGACCTTGACTAATTTCAGGATAGAAGTTCAACAAATATGCGAAGAGGACGGGCATTTCCAGCATACGCATTCCACATTATTGTTCAATGCCTTATCTTTGTTGGTGTCTTTTAGAGAAGAGAAGATCCCATTCTTTGTATTCAAATAGCCAGTTCTTTTAACTTGACTTTGCTTAACTAGTCAATCTGAGATTGTCCTTACAAGAAGCACAAAAACCGTGTCTAGTTTAACAGCAACTTGAATGTGCGGAACCAGAAGCTTATTGTATTCAGTTAAAGTCTAGAAAAGCCTCAACATTCCATGCTGTCCATAATCAATAACTGCTAGTATTCAAATGGTAAACCTTGGTGAAACCCATGGAGTTTATCTACAATACACAGTCTTGTCAACCTCTACAATTGAGAAGACCTTTGCACTTTCCATACATGTGAATAAAGGTGTTGTTGATGGCAATGTCGTGCTCAAATCCACTGGAGAGGACAGCAGAATGAACTTCCTTTCCCTCGTCTAAGCAATCGACACAACATCCATAAATCCAGCAGGATAGTACTTGTCCGTGTGAACCTTTCCATCAACTGAGATGAGCCGTTGCATTACAATCACATTCACCTCACGGTAGGTGAGAGCATATTTAAGCTGGTTCCTGAGGAGTACCACAAGCGGCATGCACTCCCTTGTCTTGTGAGGCGGAACAGATGGTTATGGAGAAAAGGCACCACCGAGCTTGTCGAGCATCCAATGCTTGGGTGCATTGAGTCTCTTTAACAGAGGCAGGAGGTAGTGTCATTGGACTTACATTGGGAGAGGACTGCAGCACTTAGCGTGGTCCGGCGTTGTAGACGCACCATTTGACACAAAGTAGGGAGTGCACCCACTTTAGATCTCCGTCATATATGTTGAACAATCCACTGCTGCTGCCGTTGTCTAAGTCTGCGCCTCTGTCTCTGTGGCGTAATAAGAAAGGAAGCAGAACGCGGAGGAAACGGAGAAGCAAAACAGGAAGAAACACGCATCCCTTCAAAATAACCAGCCAACAAGTTCAACACGGTTCCAGGAGTAATGCTAAGCCTGAGCTTTGTCTTCTTGATGGAACGCTTGTTCCGGAGAGGCTTCGGCACATCATCGGCAGGGTAGAACTTGGGAGGCTTCTCAGCGGAGGGCGGTACGAAGAGAGAGATGAATACACTAGAGAGAGAAGATGATTGATTAATAGTTACTCCATTGTCCACTGCAATTGTCGGCCAGTTTTGAATTTTGTCGAGACCGAGCTCCACTTTCTCTTTCCAATTGCTCGACGGCTGAGAAATGCTGGCCGTAGTTATCCTGCTACGCCTTTTGTATGGATTGTGGATGAAATTGTGATCTCTGGTCAGAAGCGGCTAAAGAGAAAGTAATTTTCTCTATGAATGAGTATGGCGGCTGATATGGTTGCACAAGACGAGAAATTGCAGCAAGCAACACTGGACTTTGTTGCCGTCAGAAAGTTTGATAGTTGTGGTCGCCAAGTGTTCCGATGATGCTGTATCTGAAGACGTAATCAAAGCTGAATATGGATCACCCTGGATTCATGAAGCTCTTCTCTTGATTCATGCATGTCGCCTCTCTGGCCCATCTCTGTTCTGGAGGCTAATCGGAGCTTAATTTCGCCATGGATAGACCAAGCTTCCCTCCTATACTGAAAATCTCCTTGCCCACCAAAAAGCAGAGCGCTTTCCTTCCCAATCCTCTGTCTCCCCTAAAACGTAGCTCCCTTGTTCCCCAGATTAGAGTCCTCCTTTCCCATACAGCAAATCATCCTTTTCGTCTTCAACATCATGATTCCTCCGATCCTCCCCAAAATTGCCAAGCTCCCTTTTTCTGCGTGTCCACTCTTTTTCTGCTTTTCCTCTATTTCCCTCCTTTTACGATTCAAAAAGCTCTTTCTTTTTCTAGAAAAGCTTTCTTTTTTCTTCCCAGGAAAGCGGGGCAATTTTAGCATTAACCACACCTTCTAATATCAACCATGCCTGCAAATCACTTCATTGTCAATATAGTTAAAGATATTTTCCCATGGCCCTCACGACAATTAGGCGACCTTAGCAAAGCTTACACGTGTATTTCCATAATCGAAAACCGTGTGGTAAACGCCCATGAAAACATCACCAAGAATCCATAGAGGCCCTGATGGAACATCCAGACCCATAAACCCACTAACACATTGCATTTCATTACCCTCTCCAACTTTCAAGATATACTACTCAAGCGTAAGATCAAAATGTTTCCCTCCTATCGTAAAGGTCACTGTGGGCATGGAAGAAACTTGGACACACTCCACAACACTTTCTCCATTCAGATTCGGAAGGCATTCGCACATCTTGCTAAGATACGCTTTGATAAGCTCTCCAGACTCATCAGTGATCAGTTGGTTCTATGCCCATACTACTGCCATTTCACACATAGTACATCCAGTTGTAGATGTTGGAAACATCCTCACAAAGCCCATAATCGACATTTCTTGAAATAAGTGTAGCCCATGAGATTGCATCTCGAGTTTCCAATCTATCAAAAACCTTATTCTTCTCCATCTTTAGCATAGAATGAAAGAGCAAACATAACAACTAAGTATGTACAAAGTAACAAATCTCATGCACAACTTTTGGGTGGTTTACACACCTCGAATGCGCAGCAATACGACATCCACCCCCTCTAATCCTGCGCATCCTCCGGATGGGCCAACTACCCATGATCATTATCATCAAGATCCACAAACAAATCAATCTCTTCGTTATGCATTTCCGGTAGATCAACAAGATTTTCAGCCATATCATCTATCCCTTCCATTGGAGTTTCTTGTCGTTGCTCTTCTCTCGAAAATTCTTCCAATGCATAATCCTCATCATCTCTTTTCTTGAAAATCTTGATTCTTTTCCCAGCAATAGGCATTCTAAGCACTGTTCCATCCAATTCTGTCAACTCATATGTTGCATTATCAAAGACATGTCTGACTATGTACGGCCCAAACCATCTTTTCATCATCTTCCAAAAAAATCTGCAATAACTTCCTCATTTTCCGCATGGTTCTAGTGTGGCTCTCATCCCAAAATAGTTTCTGCCCTTTTCGAAACAGCTCATATAAACAATCTGCTATGTGTGCAAAATGGGGTGTCCAATTCATGTAAAACACACAAGCTCCAATGAATCTCTGTATCTCTGAAGTGGTAGAACAATACTCCATAATCTTGCCTATAAAATCCACCTTCTTATCCACAGTCTTGTATTTCGTGTCAACCCTGGCTTCATTATGCTCTTCTGCATTACATAAACCTTGCTGTAAATCAGCAATTCTGCACTCCAATGGCTGAATATTCTCAGCCCTCTGCTCTATGGACTGCATAGAAACAGCCCCAAACTCTGAATGCTGAAATATTTCAGCAGTAAACTCTGTTGGCTGAAAATTTTCAGCCCTCTGTCTCTCTGAAAGCTGATCATAACCAGCTGGAAACTCTGTTTGCTGAATTTCTTCAGCACTCAACACTCTTTGCTGAGTTTCCTCAGCCTCTGACTCAATCTGTGACACAAAATCTGCAATTTCATGAAACATGTCCAGGGACTGCACTAATATATTACCATGACAATTCAGCATATCAGTTTTCAGCATATCTCCCATTTCTGACATCGTATCTGCACAAATCACACTGTCATACATACCATCTATGTGCTCATCATCCTCCAAAATTCCTGCATTTTTCAAATTTTTCTCCTTCCTGCATATATACTGCCTGGCAGCTCTAGACAATCTAGAAGTCTTCTGATAGCTCATTGAACTGTTTGCTGAAATCCCAACATAACCGGAGGAGAAAACACTGCTGCCAGGAGGCGAGAACTCCAATCTCCTCTCCTCTGTACCACCGTCGTCTCGCGAAACGGCGGTACCTAATGAAAACCCGAATCCCTCACAGTGGGCAAGGGTGCATCTCTGAGAGTATCCCTGTTTCTAACATGGTTCACACATACAGTCATAAACTGAACTGCTCTCATACCATCTTTACTGCGAATCCGTGCATAAGCAGATCCATCATCCATGACCTTTGTCTCCATGCGCATCTCTGTAATGAATGGCTGACCAAGTATTATAGGATATGAGCATGAATCCTGCACAAAGAAATGAAAATCCTCCTCTACATCACCAATAGAAACTCTGACACTAGGGCAAGCAGCATATAAATCACCTGCAGTGTTATTGGCAGCTCTCATACGCCACCCATGCTCTACATCCATAGGCCATCTGTTACTCTCATAAACTCCACGAACAATGAGATTAATCTCTGAACCATGATCAACCAATGCAACATAAGGCACCTGTTTCTCTCCAACCTTTACCATCGTCTCTGTAGTTGCCCTAGCCCAATGGCTCCGCGAAAAGTGACTACGCGGTATCAAAACAGGCTCATCAATTTCAGCATAATGCATAGGCTGAACCCTCTTCTCTACCTGCGGCAAAACAGAAGCATTATCAACCATAACCTCATCATCATCATCATCATCCAACTCTCCAATCAAAACTCCCTGTGTATCAGTGGTAGCCAATGCATGTCTTTTCCTCTTCAGGACCTCCTGAAACTGATCCTGAAACTCTCTTTTTGAGATGCCCAAAATCTCGGAAATAGTGAAAGTCACCTCACTGGCAAGTATCTTATCATTGAAGATTTTCTTCATGTCTGTAGATGTCTTAATATCGGACATCAATCTAAATCTTGGCTGCTTTCTCTCTCTAGGCTCTTGCCTCTTTTCCCTCTTTTGAGCATCCTCCATCTGTCGATCTGGCCCTGGTCTTGAAGACGGTCCTGCAGTAGGTGGAGTAACAAACTCACCCCCTCTAGTCTTCTTAGCTGCACTTGTATTGTCTTCATCCCTCTTACGCTTCTCCTCAACAAATACATCTGCACCATGAGATTTAGCCAAAAAAGCATAAATAGAATACCTGTCAACAGGCGAGTCCCATCCTGTCTCTGATCTGATGCTAGAGCCTGCATTAGTCAAAACAGTTTGCTGAATTTTTCCCTTGTTTGCAGTCTCCATAGCATAAGTCCATAGTGCGGACTGAGTCTCTGATCCCTTCTCAATCTGTACTCCATATGCAGAAGCATCACCTCTAACCGTCACATAAGAAGTACGCACAGCCATGTCCTCCACTAACTTCTTCATTCCACCTTTACCAAAGTTGGTAGCAAGTGGAGCTCCTGTCTCAGTCAACCAAATCTTACCATCTTGCCCCCAATATACCAAATTCTGCCTCCTTGCATCCTGGAAAGAGTCACAATCCCTGCAATGCTGATGCTCCATACTATCACACCAAATACATCTCCGATCTGTCCTAGGTACACTAGGAGCACTCCTAGGTGCAATAGGAGCACTAGAAGAAGTAGCAGGCACAGTTGAAGCAAACTGCTCCTTCAACTTACCCACCAACTCCGCTTTGACTGACTCAAGTGTCAAATCTGTGATACCTTTGATTATGTCATCAAGAGAAGTAGGCACCGATGGAGCGGATGGTTTTGGAGCAGAAGGTGTAGGCATCGGTCGTGGAACAGGAGGAATAGGTGGAGTAGAAACAGTAGGCACTGGCATAGGCCAAGAAACTGGCTGAGGAGGAGAAGAAATAATAGGGATAGAAGTAGGTATAGGAGCAGATGATGGTGTAGGTGTCATGGAACCATTCTGTAGGCGAGTCTTCCATATCCTCCTCTTGGTCAATGTCGAGACTGCATCCTGAGCATCCTGCCAATCAGTTTTAAGACCCATAGGCTTCGTGCGATCTTCAAGAAGCTCACCCAATTCTTCTTGAAGAGCAGGATCTGCAGCTTGCAAGAAAAGTTCAACTTTTTCAACATCCAATGCTCTTTGTTCAATAGCATCAAGCTGACTATACCTCTCTTCGAATTCTCGAATCAACTCCGAAGCAGCAAGACCCTTGTTTGGCATGTAGACCCACTCTCGGAATGACCGTCGAGTAGCCATACCAAAGTCCTCAAGGAAGTATTCTTCTTTTAGAGCCTTTTTAAAATCTTGCCAATGTGTATTTTGAATAAATAAATCAGTCACTTTTGTCCTCAAAGCAGGTCTGACAAGACGAAGGAAGTACTTACTCATAAGTCCAGCAGGAACTCCAAAAAACCCCATCTTGATCTCATATGTCTTCAAATATGCTGAAACATTACGCCCGTCAAATAGCTTCTTCTCACTCTCAACTGCTTCAATAGCCTTAGTCGCGCTGTTTGCATTCTCCTGCTCCGAATAGAGTTGCCTTTGCTGAGACAACTGCTGTTGATGCAATTGTTGTTGCTGCTGCATATACATTTGTGTTTGCTGATTTTGGAGTTGCATATACATAGACATATTCTGCAAAATCTGTTTTAGATCCTCCGTTGAAGTACTTGACGCAGCAATCATTGATGGAGCTGAAGTAGAGGCAGCTGGAGTTGTAGAGGAAGCTGAAATAGAGGCTGAAGTGTCTCCCATCCTGAAATTTCTGCGACGCTTTCACGTCGGGTTCACCAAAGATGTCGAAGGATTCTGAAAGCAAAGTCGCGACCATAGAAGACCTTGACTAATTTCAGGATAGAAGTTCAACAAATATGCGAAGAGGACGGGCATTTCCAGCATACGCATTCCACATTATTGTTCAATGCCTTATCTTTGTTGGTGTCTTTTAGAGAAGAGAAGATCCCATTCTTTGTATTCAAATAGCCAGTTCTTTTAACTTGACTTTGCTTAACTAGTCAATCTGAGATTGTCCTTACAAGAAGCACAAAAACCGTGTCTAGTTTAACAGCAACTTGAATGTGCGGAACCAGAAGCTTATTGTATTCAGTTAAAGTCTAGAAAAGCCTCAACATTCCATGCTGTCCATAATCAATAACTGCTAGTATTCAAATGGTAAACCTTGGTGAAACCCATGGAGTTTATCTACAATACACAGTCTTGTCAACCTCTACAATTGAGAAGACCTTTGCACTTTCCATACATGTGAATAAAGGTGTTGTTGATGGCAATGTCGTGCTCAAATCCACTGGAGAGGACAGCAGAATGAACTTCCTTTCCCTCGTCTAAGCAATCGACACAACATCCATAAATCCAGCAGGATAGTACTTGTCCGTGTGAACCTTTCCATCAACTGAGATGAGCCGTTGCATTACAATCACATTCACCTCACGGTAGGTGAGAGCATATTTAAGCTGGTTCCTGAGGAGTACCACAAGCGGCATGCACTCCCTTGTCTTGTGAGGCGGAACAGATGGTTATGGAGAAAAGGCACCACCGAGCTTGTCGAGCATCCAATGCTTGGGTGCATTGAGTCTCTTTAACAGAGGCAGGAGGTAGTGTCATTGGACTTACATTGGGAGAGGACTGCAGCACTTAGCGTGGTCCGGCGTTGTAGACGCACCATTTGACACAAAGTAGGGAGTGCACCCACTTTAGATCTCCGTCATATATGTTGAACAATCCACTGCTGCTGCCGTTGTCTAAGTCTGCGCCTCTGTCTCTGTGGCGTAATAAGAAAGGAAGCAGAACGCGGAGGAAACGGAGAAGCAAAACAGGAAGAAACACGCATCCCTTCAAAATAACCAGCCAACAAGTTCAACACGGTTCCAGGAGTAATGCTAAGCCTGAGCTTTGTCTTCTTGATGGAACGCTTGTTCCGGAGAGGCTTCGGCACATCATCGGCAGGGTAGAACTTGGGAGGCTTCTCAGCGGAGGGCGGTACGAAGAGAGAGATGAATACACTAGAGAGAGAAGATGATTGATTAATAGTTACTCCATTGTCCACTGCAATTGTCGGCCAGTTTTGAATTTTGTCGAGACCGAGCTCCACTTTCTCTTTCCAATTGCTCGACGGCTGAGAAATGCTGGCCGTAGTTATCCTGCTACGCCTTTTGTATGGATTGTGGATGAAATTGTGATCTCTGGTCAGAAGCGGCTAAAGAGAAAGTAATTTTCTCTATGAATGAGTATGGCGGCTGATATGGTTTCACCAGACGAGAAATTGCAGCAAGCAACACTGGACTTTGTTGCCGTCAGAAAGTTTGATAGTTGTGGTCGCCAAGTGTTCCGATGATGCTGTATCTGAAGACGTAATCAAAGCTGAATATGGATCACCCTGGATTCATGAAGCTCTTCTCTTGATTCATGCATGTCGCCTCTCTGGCCCATCTCTGTTCTGGAGGCTAATCGGAGCTTAATTTCGCCATGGATAGACCAAGCTTCCCTCCTATACTGAAAATCTCCTTGCCCACCAAAAAGCAGAGCGCTTTCCTTCCCAATCCTCTGTCTCCCCTAAAACGTAGCTCCCTTGTTCCCCAGATTAGAGTCCTCCTTTCCCATACAGCAAATCATCCTTTTCATCTTCAACATCATGATTCCTCCGATCCTCCCCAAAATTGCCAAGCTCCCTTTTTCTGCGTGTCCACTCTTTTTCTACTTTTCCTCTATTTCCCTCCTTTTACGATTCAAAAAGCTCTTTCTTTTTCTAGAAAAGCTTTCTTTTTTCTTCCCAGGAAAGCGGGGCAATTTTAGCATTAACCACACCTTCTAATATCAACCATGCCTGCAAATCACTTCATTGTCAATATAGTTAAAGATATTTTCCCATGGCCCTCACGACAATTAGGCGACCTTAGCAAAGCTTACACATGTATTTCCATAATCGAAAACCGTGTGGTAAACGCCCATGAAAACATCACCAAGAATCCATAGAGGCCCTGATGGAACATCCAGACCCATAAACCCACTAACACATTGCATTTCATTACCCTCTCCAACTTTCAAGATATACTACTCAAGCGTAAGATCAAAATGTTTCCCTCCTATCGTAAAGGTCACTGTGGGCATGGAAGAAACTTGGACACACTCCACAACACTTTCTCCATTCAGATTCGGAAGGCATTCGCACATCTTGCTAAGATACGCTTTGATAAGCTCTCCAGACTCATCAGTGATCAGTTGGTTCTATGCCCATACTACTGCCATTTCACACATAGTACATCCAGTTGTAGATGCTGGAAACATCCTCACAAAGCCCATAATCGACATTTCTTGAAATAAGTGTAGCCCATGAGATTGCATCTCGAGTTTCCAATCTATCAAAAACTTTATTCTTCTCCATCTTTAGCATAGAATGAAAGAGCAAACATAACAACTAAGTATGTACAAAGTAACAAATCTCATGCACAACTTTTGGGTGGTTTACACACCTCGAATGCGCAGCAATACGACAACGTACATCTCCATAAAGCTATCCATTTAAGTCTCGTTTGCTATAATGTAGATAAGATGGAAAATGAAGAAGGTCTTATTGTTCAAGACCGCGAGACGTATCTTAATCAGTGTGTCCCATGTCCTTGCTCTCAATGCAAGTTGGCAATTAGACGAAAACACCGATTGTCTATAGAACACCTACGACGATTTGGCGAGTTTCAATCTGAGATCATTGATCAGGTGATTGCAGATTTTCAACAAACGGTAATTTGAAGTTAATATTAATCATGCATTGTACTCGCAAGCTAATTGAAAACCATACACAATAAGATTGGGTCTTGTTGGCAAATTTTCTATCCAGGGGGGTGATGTCTCGACCCAAGGGGGAGTGCACCCTTTGCGGCCAATTAGAAGAGTTTGTGGACGTGCAATGGATGGATTGCAGGAGCCAATCCACCACTCGCAAGGCCCATCTATACCGTCAATGCCAGAGGAGACAGACAACCTTCCCGACCTACCTACAATCTTGGAGCCTGAGATGGAGGCAATGATCCATGCATTGATTCCCATGGATGTTGAGACATCTGATCCGCTTAAAGAGGAAGCATCCATACCATTATATGATGGGTGTCGAGTATCTCGGTTGAAGACATTGCTTGCACTCTTAAGTGTGCAAGCAAAATACGGTTGGAGCGATACGAGTGTGACTGAGTTATTCAGGTACCTTGCACATAGGCTTCATTGATTTTTTTTTTTACAGTATTATTGCAAACATTTGTGCTTTTTCAAGGTGTTTTATGATTTTTTTCAGGTTATTGAAATATCATATATTACCACCTACAAATACCATGCCTCAGTCTCGTGATGATGCATGACATGTTTTACGGAAGCTTGGCATGGACTACAATAACATCCATGCATGTATCAACGACTGCATACTGTTTCGAGATGAATACGAGACTATGGAGACATGTCCAAAGTGTGGTGCTCATAGGTATCGACAGGACTTGCAAGGGAAAATCATCCCTCAAAAAGTTCTCAGACACTTTCCGCTCATCCCCCGCATAAACCACATGTTTCGCACGTCTGGCATGGCAAGCTTGACAACGTGGCATGTGCAGAATAGGTCCATGGATGGAGTTCAACGAATATCAGCGGATTCGCGCGTATGGAGCCACATTGACTCTACCTTCCTAGGCTTTGCGCGAGAGCCAAGGAATCTTTGGCTCGGTCTCGCCATGGATGGTGTGAACCCATTCGGTCTGCGCTTGACTTCTTACAGTGTGTAGCCTATAGTGCTTGTCAACTACAACATCCCTCCATGGATTTCTACAAAGAAAGGACATCTCATCCTTAGCTTGCTCGTCCCGGGACGCTACAAAGTAAAAAATATGGACGTGTATCTTCGTCCATTAGTCGATGAGCTTAAGATTTTGTGGGAGGAGGGGGTCATTGTGCAAGATATGAGCAGGCGCGATGGTCGGCAGTCAGCCAACATTCGAGCCATTCTCATGCTGACGATGCATGACTTTCTGGGATTGGGAGAGTGCTCAGGTAAGCAGACCTCCGTTCTGCTGGTAATATCTATATTTTATTTCATTCAATCAAGTATTCACTAGGTCGTGGCTCGCCTTACAGGTCTGGTTACCTCAGGTTATCATGCATATCCATTGTGTGGGCCACAATTAGAGTCTCAAAGGTCACGAACCATGAAGAAGATGGTATATCAAGGACACGCCGCTTTCTTGCCGGAGGATCATGAACTCACGGAAGGTTTTCTTGGACGACCTCCAGCACGTATGAACGCTGCAAGCTGGTACGAGCTGAAAATGGTAAACCCGGAATCACATCCAAATGGAATGCAACGGTTCTCAGTTTTCTACGAGATGCCATATTGGACCCACTTACAGGTCAACCACTTGTTGGATCCCATGCATATTTTCAAGAATGTGGGCAGCTTACTATGGGACCATATCACAGGAAAGAGAGACACTATAGGGCCACGAATGGATTTGAAGGAGGTAGGTAAGATGGAGGCGCTTTGGCCACAGTCGAGTGCTAAAGGGGGAGTGCAGATTCCTCGCGCTCCTTGGGTTTTTTCTACCAAAGAAGAGCGCATTGTGAAGCAAGTAATCAAGTCTATCCGCACTTCGACGGGTATGATGCGTTCTCTCAAGTCCACATTTTCTAAAGATGACCAATTGTCAGGGCTAAAATCCCATGATTGGCATAAGATATGTTAGGTTTGTGAATAGAATGGATTGTAATTAGCGTGGGAATTTTGCAATTTGAAAAGTGGCCATTATTCATAATGCTTTCTCATTTGTGGCAATTTGTCCTACCGATCGTGATCGCAGGATGCCTTACTCCAGAAATTCACGGGGCCATTTACAAGTTGTCGAATTTGGTGCAATGGATCTCACAGAAAGAGATTAAGACGTCCTCTATTGAATCCGCAAGGCGGGGAGCAGTGGAGACGGTGTGTCTCTTTGAGAAATACCTGCCCATTAGCATGCTCACAATACAAGTTTATCTTCTTGTGCATCTTATGGACGAAGTGGAGATTGCTGGACCTGTCCATACGCGATGGATGTTCTTCCTAGAGGGCTTCATGAAAACCCTGAAAGGCTTTGTGCGACAACGAGCTCGTCGAGAAGGTAGCATGGTGGAAGGTTGGTTGGTGTTAGAGGCGTTAGTGCATATCTCACAATGGCTACCAACAGTGGAACGAGACAATGAAATGCTATGGACACTGAAGGATGATGATAGACTGATTGGAGATGTGGTGGTTGGAAATGGGGTAGAAAAAAGAATGGATGCCTCAATGGAAGAGAAGGTGAATCGCTTTTGTATGTTGCACCATGTCTCCATGGAGACGTGGCTCGCCAAGTACCAGATTGCAAGGCAAGATCGAGAGGAAGCGCGAGCTGAATTCCGACGCAGTACGCGTCATCAACCGATTCGATATCCCGAAGGCATGGAGGAGATGCCGCGGTTTATGTCAACACGATGGTTGCATGGAGCCTTGACCGCAGCATCCAGCGAAGGGACAGAGGTCTCAATGGAGGAGTGGGAGTTCTCGAGGGGATATAGTCCAAAGTTGATGAGGGGTTTAGAATGTGTCGTATCTAAATTTTATATGCGACATCTAATTTGAGTGTTTCAATGTACAGTACAAAATATATAGTGCAGCGTGGTCGCGCGGACGGCATTTTCGCATGGAGCGTATTGACAAAATGCGCTCCACAGTGGACTATGGTGTCATGGCAAGGTTTGAGCAAGAGAGCCGGCGACGAGCAACGGATCCAAACATGGTTGTGGATGAGATGGAGTATTTTGGGAACTTGCAAATTATTATTACGGTGGATTACTGTAGCTTCTCCATGATACTATTCGATGTGTAGTGGTTCAAAGTGGTACTTGGAGGAGCTGGAGCAATAGCTCGACGAGGTCCGTTTGGATTTCTCGAAAGAGATTCCGAAAAAAAATGGACGGATTTGCGCGACACCTTTGTGTTGCCGGCCCATTGTGAATAGGTGCATAGAGTCATTTGCTTGCTAATTGTAATATGGCATGGTTTATGTCACAATGGTTTGAACTCACTTTGTACGTGTTTGTGAACAGGTAATCTTCTATCCAAACCCCCGACAACCTCGATGGTGGTATGCTATACCTTCAACTCCTCGAAGTGCGAGAGTATATGATCAAAGCGATGTTCCAGGCATAGATGAAGAAAATATGCAAATAGGGGTCGATATTACAAGGGGTGGAGGCCACCGCAAGCTTGGAGCCCGCATCGGCTAACAATGATGGAAATACAGAAGTCCAAGAATTTTTTGAGAACGAGGCAGACTCATTCTTTTGTGGTGACATGTCTATTGACCTTCTAGTGTATGCAGAGTTGTGTCAGGAGATTAACATGGGACCATAGAATACTTCATTCTTGGAGAATTGTATTACTCAATTCGTTGTTTAGATCTTCCATAAAAGTACATAAGATATGCATTTTAAGAGGGATTTTTCAAAAATGATTTATAATACTGTGCTTTGTATAGTTTAAATTGATTATTCTAACACCATTTTTTATATGTGCAGGTGACATTTTCAGGATGAGTCGAGGGATGAGCGATGAGGAGTTTCAGGACATGATGGCACGCATGTCTCCAGATCAGCTCGCGAGATTCAGAGAGATGGTAGACCAGGAGCTGTCTCGTTCTTCGTCAGGGTGCTCTGCTAGATCTGCTTCAGCGCGATCAGATGCTTCAGCTTCGAGCAGACGATCTCGACGTTCACGCCTTGGGCTAGAGGGAGGGACTGCATCGGGATCAGGGGGTGCTGCTGTGGAGACATGGATGTGGTGTCTCCATCTCGTCGTTCAGCTGGAGCTACATCACCTCTAGGATTTGTCACACCTGTGGGGACGTCTACTCCAGTTACTTCGGCTTTTGCGCAGCCGTCAGCGGGTGGCACCCCTTTTGGTGGCATCCCTTTTTGTGGCACCCCCTTTGGTGGCACCCCTTTGAGTGCCACTCCGAGAGAGGTTACCCCCGTCCATACACCGGATGTACTGGGGTCTCCTAGATATGCCCAGGAGCGTGGATGGAGATGGGAGAGGACCCATCTTAGGCAGACTCCTAGGGATTATGGATACCTAGTTGATAGTAGGTCAGGAGCCATCATCATGAATGATGAGGGGAGGAGGGTGATGGCTCGCATGAGGGAGTTGCGCCAACAAGTTTTTTGGCACAACATCCTGGATCATTGGAAGAACATACCGGAGGGGAGCAAGGACTACATAGTAGCATCCTTGCACGAGGAGTTTCTGGTGCGAGCCGCAGTAGATAGATTCTCTACGGGCTGGATGATGGATTGCATGCATGCATACATGTCACATAGACGATCCGATGCACGCAAGGCAATCAAGAGTGGGGCTGCAATGCCCGAGTGGTTAGATGCAGACGACTGGTGCCGAGACTGAGGGAGGAGGCTACAGATTCACCAGGACATTGGAGTCAGCAGCGGGAGGTGGCGAGGGCACGACTCGAGGCCGGAGTGGTCCATCATCTTGGGAGTGGCGGCCACAGGACATATTTGGAGGACTTTGTAAGTTTCTCTTTTGTTTTGCTTATTTGTTTTTTTGAAATATTCTTTGTACTGACAATCATGTTTCTAACAGTTAGCATTTTGTTTTCTTTGCAGCACTCCATTACAAATTGCGATCCGCAAGGCCTTGAGACTCGATATGCAGAGAGACACGGTCTCAATGCATTGATCGACCGATTGTATAGACGCGGCGGCCCTGTAAGTCACTCATCTTTCTTGTCCGTAGTTACCATGAGATATTTGAATGCATTATTGTATGGTGGATTGATATGTTGTTTCTTTTTCTACAGAATCCGTTCGATACTCCTTTGCGGTGGGACGAGCTTTCGGGGGACGAGGATTTCTAGCTCGCCCTTGGATCCTTGGAGCTCACATACCTTTAGTTTTTAGTCGCATGATCTATGTAGACATTTTCTATGTATTAGTGATATCCTTTCATGATTGTACCAATCACATTTTATGCGATCATGTATTTATTTCATGTATCAGTTTTATGATTTCATTATACATTCTTTTTGTTTGCAAGCGCTTTGCATGCAGTAGTGCAGAAACTATTTTGTATGGCTCTCATACAGCACACAGTGCCAAGCTGCCCTGCCACAAATTTTTTCCCCTATTACTGTTGCTATTTGCGTCACAAATTTACTGCTCGCATCGCTATTTGCCTCGCTATGCGCGTCACAAATTGTCTAGTTGCATCGCTATATGCGTCGCAAATGCGACGCATATAGTGACGCCAATAGCGACGTTTCTATGGCGTCATCAATAACGACGCTTTTTGCGACGACGGGGGAAAATTTTGTTGTTTGTATTTTTGTCGCTTTAAACGTCGGTATAAGGTCTATATCTTGTAGTGCTGTACATGGAACAGAGATGGACGGGTGACTCAGGAATCTATTATATAGCTGCCCATCGGTTTGCGTACCTTTGAACCAACCTAAAGAGAATCAAATATTGGAGGACCTCAAGATCGTGAAGTTGTTCATTTTTGTTGAGACTCACCTAAACACAACTTTACATGTTGAAGGTCGGAGGATCGAGCTGAACTCATATGTGCATGAGGAGGTGACCCGCATAATCCCTGACAGGATCAAGGTGTTGGGACGCTATGAGAAGAATGGGTACCAAAGGAAAGGATACCCTAATCTTCCAATGACATATCAATTCCTGAAGATCCATGACCCAAATCCATACTACTACCCAGTTCCCGTAGCTAAATGTAACACAACCTTATTCTCCCAGAATTAATGTAGCAGTTGCTCTACCATCCCAAGAAATATTGTACTCTGAAAGGGCTATGCCTATACGAATGAAATAAGACTTCTTTTTATCAATGATTGTCTTGTCTATGAGTATTGATAAAAAGTTAAGTGATTGGGTTTCTTGGCTGAAAGCTGAGTAGGACATAATGTGTAATGTAAGAGACATTTAGCGAGTTGTTAACGTTAAGAATCTCAATGCCTAGGCACAAACCCAGGTACATGTTCTTAGTCTAACCCCTACACCAAGTACGGACGTGATTCAGGAGAAGAAGTTTCTTCTCAAGCAGATCAAGCCGCTAGAATTTGACAGAAAAGGAAGGACTGTCCAAGCTGATGCTGAGATTTGGATAGAGTCCATGGAAGATTTTTTTGAAGTGGCCGGTATTGCACCCGCCAACTAGGCAATGCTCCCCAAGCTGAAGCTCACCGGCAAAGCCAAGCTTTGGTGGAAGCAATGGTGGAGAGATCAAGGGATCTCGGAAGGATTCGTTACCTGGGAAAAGCTAAAAAAAGCTGTGCAAGGAAGATACTTACCACCTGTGTACTGCATGTAGAAAATGAATGAGTTCTATGAGCTGAAACAACGGGGCCTGACTCTTGATGCATACTACTCAAAGTTTGTCTCTCTTTTGAAGTATGCGCCGCAAATGGATATGACACGACAGGTGTCAAAATTTTGTGCCGGTTTAAATCCGCCTGTAAATAGTGCCTCGAATCAATGTGTCCAACAGATCTTCAGGACTCACTCATTTGAGCTGCACCCATAATTCAGGAAGTGCATGCCAGGCCAAGAAGTAACAAGACTTGGTCTTATAATGATTAGAATAGAGGAGCATATAGGCCCCAAGACAAGAGAATTCAAGGTCAAAACTGGGAACAAAGAAAGAAAGCAAGGACCAATAATGTCAATAACTTTGTCCCTACCCAAGGTAATGGCCGCAATCTCCGTTGTTTCCACTGTAACGAGCCCGGTCATTTCAAAAGGCAATGTCCCAAACTTGGCAGAGGATAACGTCAAGGACCTTTCCAAGGAACCGCCCGTGGTCAAGGAGCCACCACCCGAGACAGAAGAATAATCACCTGTGTTGCCAATAGGGAAATATGCGAAGAAGAAGACCCAACCATGGAAGCAGACCTTGAAAGGGCAACAATCCATGCCGCCCTTCACGAGAAAGGCCCAAATCACCAGTTTTCGGTGATTCAGACACCATTAGACTATCAAGATAAAGGCTTCAAAACCTTGATTAATTGTGGCAGTACGCAATCCTTTATCTCACCAGTTTGTGCAAGAAGATTAGGAATAGCCACAATAGAAGCATCTACCCTGCTTGTGGAATTAGCAAATGGTCGTGAGGTCACTTGTACCAGGCAAACTGCTAAGGTGGAATTCTTTCTGGGAGGAAAGTCAACTTCGGTCAGATTCAGAGTCATGAACCTAGGTATCCATGAGAGTTTTCTCGGAATGGATTGGCTTAAACCTAATGATGCCCACATTCATTGTGGAAAGGGCCAAGTTTCCTTTCGAAACTCTGAAGGGGAATTGGTCACAACTCAAGAAGAGGCTGGAAAGCCAAAAATTCAATTGGCCAAAGCATCCTGGATTATAAAGGGAGTTAGAAAGGGACTACATGTCTACTTGATTAAGCTTAATAAGCTAGATTAGAAATAGGAGTCTAGTGAAGGACCTTCATGGCTAAAGGAGTACGTGGACGTATTTCCTGAAGAGCTGATAGAACTTCCGCCTCAAAGGGAAGTTGATCATGAGATCAAGCTAATGCCGAGAGCTGCGCCAATTGCAAAGAGGCCTTATAGAATGTCCATCCCGGAAGCAATTGAGCCGAAGGAGCAACTCAAGAAACTGTTAGATCAGGGCTACATCCATCCCAACAGTTCGCCATGGGGAGCTCTAGTGTTGTTCCAGAAGAAGAAAGATGAAACGCTTCGACTATGTATTGATTACAGAGGGTTGAATCAATCAACGATTAAGAACAAGTACCCTATTCCTAGAATAGATGAACTTCTTGACCGTCTTCAAGGTGCGAAGATCTTCTCCAAGATTGATCTCAGGTTTGAATACTATCAGATAAGGATCAAGGAAGAAGATATCCCAAGGACGGCATTCAACACAGGATATGGATACTTTGAGTTCCTAATCATGTCATTCGGGCTTACGAATGCACTGGCCACCTTCAATAGGTTAACGCAGGACATCTTTAGGCCATATCTTGACGACTTTGTACTCGTCTTCTTCGACGACACCTTTTTCTACTCCAAACAGGAAGAAGACCATGAACCCCAACTTCGCATAGTCCTTGAGACAATGAGGGCACACAAGCTTTATGCTAAGATGAAGAAGTGTGCATTCTTTAAATGTCAGATTGAATATCTGGGATTCATCGTATTAGCGGAAGGAATATCAGTGGATCCACAACCAAAGTCAGAGATGCTCTAGAATGGCCAATACCAACAATTGTTAAAGAAATATGCAGTTTTCTTGGATTGACAGGATGGTATAGGGTCTTTATCAAAGACTATGCTTTGATTGTAGCACCTCTGATGGATCTATTGAAGAAGCAAACATCCATTGCGTGGTCAACTGCCAAACAATCTAGCTTTGATAGATTAAAGCAAAGTTTAGTATCAGCACCTTCTTGAAACTCCTGGACCTCAGTAAGGAGCTCGAAGTAGTAACTGATGCTAGCACACTTGCCCTAGGATGTGTGCTTATACAAGAAGGTCATCCTGTAACATACTCTTCAAGGAAATTGAAGAGCCATGAGAAGAATTATGCTACCCATGATCTAGAGCTGTTACTTGTCATCCATGCTCTCAAGCTTTGGAGACACTACCTGCTGGGTAACAAGTTTACCCTAGTGACGGATCATAAAAGTCTCAAGTGGATCTTTATCCAGAATGAACTCAATATGAGGCAACGTCAATGGATTGAAGTGCTAGAGGAGTATGATTTTGAAATCAAATATCGGCTTGGAAAGGAGAATGTAGTTGCCTATGCACTGAGTCGCAAGGCATTCCTTAATTCTCTAATCTTGCAAAATCCATCAACAGCTAGATCTCTAGCCACAAAGGTATCCATGCCAAACAATCCAATACTTGAGGTAGCTAGAGAAGAAGCAAGCCATGATCCAACCTATCAAAAGATGCTAAGGGAGATCCCTATCAAGGATCAAGACTCGAAGCTATAGGCTAAGTATCAAGAATTCTCTACCAATAGTGGACTTGTCTACTATAGAACGAGGTTATGTATACTAGCAAGCCAGCCACTCAAGCAGAAGATACTTTGGGAAGCTCATGATTCCCCTTTCTTAGGACATCCTGGCTATGCCAAGATTCTCAATGTAGTAAAAAAGAGCTACTATTGGGAGAGGCTTAAAGGTGATGTTCTCAAATATGTCACTGAGTGTTTGTCTTGTCAACATATTATGGCCGAACATGTCAAAATCCCAAGAAAGTTGCAACCACTTGACATTCCCCAAATGAAATGGGAATTCATCAGTATGGACTTTGTTGTTGGTCTACCCCAAGTTCAGGAAATATACAACTCCATTATGGTTGTGGTTGATATTCTTACTAAGGTTGCACACCTTATCCCTGTTAAGACAAACTATAAAGCCTCAGACATTGCAAGGTTGTTCATCAAGGAGATATTCAAGCTACATGGGTTGCCCAGAAGAATCATTAGTGATCGTGATTCTCTCTTCACATCACACTTCTGGAGAGCTATCTTCGAAGCTATTCGGACTCAACTCTGTTTTAGTACAGCTTACCATCCTCAAACCGATGGTCGAACGGAGCGAGCCAACCAAGTCATCGAGGATATGCTAAGGGCACAATGCTGTCGTGAACCAAAAAGGTGGATTCAATGCTTGCCATTGGTTGAGTTTGCCTACAATGCTTCTTACCAACAAAGTATTCAGATGACCCCTTTTCAAGCATTGTATGGGCATGATTGTCAAAGTCCTTTAAACTTCTGAGATCCAACCTTGAGGGTTGAAGCTTCAAGGTAGATGCTGGAAGAGATGGATGACCAAATGAAGTCAAGAAGACAGGGCTTCCAAGCTGCCAAGGATAGACAGAAGGCATACACAGATTTGAAACGTCAAGATAGAACCTTCAATGAAGGAGACATGGTCTTTATCCGCGTACTCCCAAAGAAGAGTTCCCTATCCTTAGGAGATTACAAGAAGCTAAGTCCAAGGTTTTGTGGACCCTACAAGATCGTCAAATGCCTAGGACCCAATGCTTATAGACTGCAACTCCCTGAGAACCTAAAGGTTGATAATGTATTCCATATCAGCCTATTGAAGAAGTATGTACCCAATCCTAGCCATGTACTTGATGACCAACAAGTTGTAATGCCTAGACAAGGAGTCCTTGAGCTACGACCTGACAAGATCTTAGATATTAGGGAGAGACAATTGAGATCCAGAACCTTGAGAGAATGCCTCGTCCAGTGGAAAGATTATCTCAAGCAGGATGCCATTTGGATGGATGAAAGCACTCTCAATCAACAATACCCCCAGTTCTTCTCGAGATGAGGACATCTCGATTCCTCCAAGGGGGAGAGAATGTAATATTTCCGTTGGAAAATATTACTAAACCCAACTCCCCGCACGCTGTGTAAAACTTGTGCAAGGTTATCTTCCACATTGTATTTATCGACAGTCAATACATACCCTGCACGCGCAAAAACGAGGCCTCCGCATTGTGAAATTGAGCCCAGGGGTTCAAGTCTGCATAACCGCAGGGAAACGCCCTCTTGGGAGGGGGAAAAATAGATAGTAATAATGGAAAATTTTTTAATTATTATCCATTTTCCCCAGCCAACACGTGGTTGGAGGAGAGGGAGTGTGGGGAGGGATGGGCTAGGTGAGAGGTGTGGGATGCATGAGGGGGGGGAAGCCATGCATAGCCCACGTGGTGGAGCTTCCCTCTCCCCCCCTTAAGCCTATATAATAACCCCCCTTAGTGGGGGATTGGAAGGGAGGAAAGGCTGCATGGAGAGAGAGAGAGGGAACGCTCAATGTTGTGACGTGAAGAGAGGAGGAGGACCACTACGTTGCCGGCTGAGAAGCGCCGCCCGCAATGCTGTTGTTGCCGCCATTTTCCCCTGCCATCCCCGTCAACAATCCCTTATTTTTTCCAATCATAGGGCCTCCCCACGACATCTCTGTGGGATCCTCATAATCTTCTAAAGAATAAGGCCATAGGCTTTGTTTATGCGTGCCTTCTTGGGTTTAAAACCGAGCTTATTAAGCTCCATTTCGGTAGCTTCCTCGTAAAGCCCCCATTCCCACAAGACTTTTTCGTAAGAGACCCATTTATGCAAACTTCCTCGTAAAGCCTCCATTCCCATAAGCTTTTTCGTAAATCCTCCATTCACATAAGCTTTTTCGAAAAGCTCCATTCCCACAAAAAGCTCCAACCCCACAAGCCCTCCCATAAGCCCAAATCCACAAGCCCCGGTATTTTCAAGGATCCATTTTTGGTGAAGGGATACGTACAAGGGAGAAGGGCAAGATCTTGAGGCTGATTACCAAGGCTGAAGGAAATTCACCAATCGCGTAAGGGTAAAGGCAAACCCGAAGTCCGTAATCACACCTACGATGGCCCCCAAGAAGTCGCAAGGCGTGCCTGTGGGAGGTTCTTCTCCTAACATTCACGTGGACATCTCCCCGAGCCCACAAGCCCAGATTTTACGATTTTGATTCCATGCTAAGGTAATGCATTAAGCATGATAACTTCATGGAATAGGAAGCACCTATGCATGTTCAAATTCACCTAGCCTAGTTAAATGCAATTGGAAAAGAATAGACTATTTAAACAATTACTAGAATTAATTCATGACATGCAATTGGGTCATCGGTATTTTCAATGTGAAGAACGCAAATTGTCTATCCATCTGACGAACTTTGCCTTGTTGTGCATTTCAAAATGACGAGCCTAGAACACCTATTACATATCATTATAAGGTTGAAATTATTGAGTGCACTTTTGACTAGACATGGGAGGAATAAGCGTATGTCGCATTTTTAGGAAAAATCTTCATTGTAATGGTTCATGGGAAAAAGTCGTTAACACCCGTAGGATGTTATCTGAAAAGTAATTGCAGAGTACGAAAAATGAATCTATGGATTTGCATTTGGCATGTGCTTGCAAGATGGAATAAGCCAAAACTAGTCCTACTATATTCACTTTGGATGAACTTCATTTAACTACGTTGTAGTTAGGAAAGGGTCGCATGTTGCACATTCGTCGTGCGTAAAATTCATTCATCAAGAGTTGCATTTAGGGAAAGGTTGCATAGTTTATTAAAGCATGAAATTCTAAAGCTTAGAAAAAGAGTTGTAGGCATGATTCTTGAATGTAAGTCCTAGTAGGTTCTATGAAAGTTATTTTGCAAATTATTCATGCGTTTTGAATTTAACAAGAAAGGTTAGGATTATTGCGAATCTAGTGGTACTTAGAAGCAATGAATCACATGTCTACATGTATTGTGACGTGTTGCAACTAGTTTTCTCCTTTAGATCAAGTTTATCATCTCTAGGAATGGCTCGTCCTTGTCGCAAGTCAAGTAGATCGAATTATCTAAATCACCTAACCCGCAAGGGATTCATATAGGCATGGTTCAGTCGATACGATAAATACCCCAAGTGCTAACTAGGGTTTAACACGTTAAGGATTGAGCCTAGTTTCGCACCTGTTGCCAAGTCAAAACCCTCAAACCCGAAGGTCCTATCCACATTCATGGAATGTTGGGTCAATTGGACGCTCATGCAAATAACGATCTAGGGTTTCTACCCTAAGGATCATTCGTTCAAATGCTAAAACTCGGATTGAGTTGGAATTCCTAGGACCGAATGTTGTTGGCCTAGTGCAATTAGGATTGGGTTGGGTAAGATGACACCCTAAACCCTGCTTCTTGTCTAGACATAATTCCTTGACCAAAAAATGCCGTTCAATGGGTGAAATGATCCCATGGAATAGATGCGACACTTGTGCAACAAGTTGCAACGTCGCTTGGCCTTGTGGTTTGATCACAAGAGAGTTTCGCCATTCCTTGGAATGAGGTTGGCAGGTTCTTGCACAAGTTTAACATGCAAGAGGATGGGTAATCATCCTGTTACATCACCTTTCTTGGGGACAATTGCCAAGTTAAGGAAATATATGTATTTGCTTGGAAGTAAAGGACCTATCAAGTTAGACATGGTCGCCAGGATTTACTATTAATTTATGAAACCTAAGGTGTTGGTTAAGTTGGGTTAACAAGGTATGGCCCTAACCCAAGGACAAAAGGGTGAACAAACAAACCCTTGGGGGATCTTGCCAAGTCGCAATTGATCCTAGATCGAATGCTGGATGCATTTGGAGAGAAGGATTCACTCCTTAGCAGTTAGCCAAATAAACGACCACTGGTTTGATTGTGCTTGTAACAGTTTAGGAGCATTGTTTGCTCAAGGAACTAATTGATGGAAAGTTAATTAATGCTTCAAGTTGAAGGCCTGAAGGGAGAGGCAACATCAATTACCCCCGACTATCTGCCTGATCCTAACCAAGGGGGTTGTTAGCCGTGCTAGGAACGTGGACCGAACCCGCTGCGTGAGATCTCTCCATTGGGCGCTACTTGGAGCATGAGGACGCTTGGGTGCCAGGGGGGGACTTTGGCTGTAAATCCCTTGCCTTTCAAGCCCTACACAAGCGGCCAATGTGACTCGGGATTGGATCTCGAGGTCCACATACTAGTCTACGGGCGGAATCTTGGATTAATAATCCCTGTGGATTGCTGGATAGCCTTCGGGCGAATTATGGATAGCCTTCGGACGAATTATGGATAGCCTTCAGGCGGATTATGGATTAGCCTACATGCTAGATTTTATGGATGTATTCCAAAGGTAAATAAGATAACCTGTTGAAAATAAACTTATTTGACAATGTTTTTCTATGTCAAGTGCTAAGATTACGTGAAGGAACCAATGTCTAACTGGCTAATTAAGGAAGTTTCTTGATGCATGTCCAACTAAATGTGGTAGGTAATTAGACAACTAAAGCAACCTTGAGGAAAGTGTGGTGGATGTGGCCATAGGTCCGTCCTACAGATGGGTGGTCCCGGTTGGCCGAGAATTTTTCTCAGTTGAAATGGAAAGCAAGGAGCTCTTCTTGAAGGAAATGAATAGCAAGGGGGCTAACCTAGATTTTAGGTTTCTAGAATCCCGATTGATGCAGTTTTAGGGGAAAGGAATGGGACTATGCCTCATGGGCAGAGAGATCGAGCCTTGCATCCCTCTCGTTTCCCATTCTCGTTTAACCAAGTGCAGCATGAATCTGCTTCGTCCCTGGCATTTTTTGCGTAAAGTAGTTCGCCTAGATTCGACGCTAGCTGTGTTTTAGGAAAGTGACGATTAGGGAAAACCCTGATTTAGGTCGGTCCTAAGTGGGAACGGCCGGAATACTTCCGCTACGTGGCAGACTCAGGAAGTCCTAGATCGCAAACCACGTAACATTCCATGGAAGTGCCGGGCGGAGCTTTCTAGACTCTCCTTCCGATGGGCTGCTAAGACGTGTCCTGGAAGAGAACAGGTGACACGTTACAATAAGGTTGATGTAATGCTAATTGTCTATCATTTTGTAGAAAGTGAGAGTTTTTGGTAAAGCTCACAAGACAAGGAGTACTAATAGGATGTGCAAAACCCAATCCAAAATTTTGAATAATATCTTCAATGAACTTTGTTTGATGCAGTAATAAAACACCATTTTCTTGATAGGGTTGAATTTGAATACCAAGACATGAGTGTATGTCTCCAAGATTGACCATGTCAAATGCAGAACATAAAACCTTCTTTACTTATTTAAGGAAGTTGAGATTGTTAGAAACAAGTATGGTACCATCACTAGGATCTAAAGAACAAGAGATAAAACCTTGTTTTGTAAGGAAGATATCAATCTTTTAATAAGCTTGTGAAGATTGTTTGAGACCGTCGATGAAGTCTGCAAGCAAGATTTTCCTTATGTTTGACTACAAATCCCTCTGGTTGCTCCATGTATATCTCTTCCTTTAAATCACCATTAAGAAAAGTAGTTATTGCATCCATTTGGTGAGCCTCCAAATCAAACTCAACATAAAAAACTAGCAAGACACGAATACTGGTAATACAAATAATAGGTGAGAAAGTTTCTTGATAATCAACTCCTGCAATTTGTGAGAAACCTTTGGCAACTAGCCTTGCTTTGAATTTTTCATATGTTCCATCTACTTTTGTTTTAGTCTTATAAACCCACTTGCATTTTTAATAGCAGTACATCTAGGTGGTAACTCAGAACCCATGTACCTTAAGAGCGAAGAGATTCATACTCAACTTCCATGGCCTCCTTCCATTGTTTCTTTTGTGGGGATGACATGGAGCCACTACAAGAGATAGATTCTTCACAAATATTGAGAGCATTCTCAAGAATATCAGCATCATAAACATGACAAGTACCATGCTCATTATTAATTGGAAGATCAACATAAAGATTAATGCCAAGGTAATCTTTAGCAATAATAGGTGGAGGTTGTGAGTCCTAATTTGAAGAGTCAATATTATCCCGTGAAGTAGGTTCATCATCATATAGAATAGGAAAAGAAGTGAGTAATGACTTTGTATCATCAACTTCCTCTAGTGACCACGTCTCCTCCTGAGACCATGTGTTGCCCATAAGTTGCTCATTGAAAATAGCATCATGACTTATGATTGCCTTCTTAGAAGATAGAACATAAAGCTTGTACCCCTTAGAAAAAGTTGAATATCTAATGAAAATAACTTTCAAATTAGGAGGATTGAGTTTTATATGAGTCTCTTTGGGTACATGAATATAAGCAACATATCCAAAAGTTTGAAAATATGAAATAGAAGGAGTTTCACTTGTCCAAGTAGTAATCAGTATTTTACCACAAGGAGCAGTTATAGGAAGATAATTTTGCACAAATACGGTTGTTAAGACCACTTCTGCCCAGAAACATCGAGATAAGTCAAAATGAATGAGTGTACATCACATGGCATTAAAAAATCCTATTTTTATATTCAAAAATATCATTTTATCAAGGAGAGTAGGGAACCATATATTCATGATGAATGCCTTGATTATTACAATAATCATCAAGATCATTTAAAATGTATTTTCCACCATTATCTCTGCAAAGTTTCTTGATGTGACAACCAATATGAAGTTCTACCACTTTTTTATATTGCTTATAAAAGATAATAAATCTTCTCATTTGTGTCGCAAGAGAAAAATAGTGGTGTATCTTGAGAAGTCATCAATAAAAGTCACTAAATACCGATATTGAGATTTTGATGGAGGAAAAGGTCCACAAATATCAGTGTGAATAAGATTAAGCAAATCTCTAGAATGAGTTGTGGTGGAAATGGAAAGGGTTTACAAAAAGGCTTTCCAAGTGCACAATATCCACAAATACCCATATGAGGACGAGCTTTGAATTCCATACCTTGAACAAGGTCACACCAATAAAGGTTGACAAGCTTAGAAAAATCAGAATGAACAAAGCCATGATGCCATATTTTGCTATTAAGATCGTCAAGAGTTGTAACAATATTTGCAACATCTTAATTTATAGATAGCTCAAAAAGATTACCATTTCAAGGAGCAACAACTATGGTTTGGCCATCTTTCTTAATGCAACACTTGGTATGGTCAAAACCAACAAAGAGACCAAGATCCACAAGTCTTGTAAAACTGAAAAAAGATTTCTTTGTAGATATGGGATATGTAAAACTTCACGTAGAATTCTTGTTGAAAAAAGAGTACGCAGATATAAATCACCTATACCTTTGACTTGATAGGTTGTGTCATTAGCAAGATAAACCAATTTCTCGACACGAATAGAATGATAAATATGTAACCATTGAGAATGATATGTCATGTTTCCCATAGCACCAGAATCAATAATAAAAAGAGATCCATTAGAAACATGAAGTATCCTTTTCGGAGAGATAGAATAACTCAAACAATTTGCTTCTTCAGTAGAGTTGTCATGTGTAACAACATATGCTCTATTACGATCCGAATCAAAATGCCTCTTGAAACATATATGGATTGGATGATCACTCTTTTTGCAATAGTCACAAGGAGAATAATCTTTGGTTAAACATGGTTGTTTATTTGTAATACTATGTTCTTTATCGTATTGTTTTTCCTAGCAATCATTTGTAGTGTGACCAATACTATTGCAATAAGAAAAATGTTTGTTAGGAAACTTGAGATGAGAAAAGTTAACACCACAACAACTCCTACCTGTAGAGCATGGAAAGGGATGCCTTCGAGCAAGTAAATCTTGGTCGATTTATTATGATAGTGTGTCCTCTTGTGAGATCATAACTATTTCTTGATTTGTGTGTTGTGAATATTCAACCAAAGATATAGAAGCTTTATCAAAATTGATCCATCTTTGTTATTGGATGATATGGTAACAATATTACCATAAGAAGGATCCTTTACAGTGTCAAGAAGTTGTATTACCAATTGCTTTCATGGAATAGCATCACCAGTAGCAACAAGCTGATTGATACTGTTATTGAATGATTTGATATGTCTTTTCATTGAAGTTCCGATGTTGTATTGTAACTCAGTGATGAGCTGACTACAAATATAAAGGATTTTTGTAATAGATTTTGCCTCAAAATTTTCCATCAAATACTCCCATATAGCTTGTGAGGTTGAAAGATTATATACATCAAGCAAAATAGATTTTTTAAGACAAGAAATAATATACTGATGAGCTACTTTGTCACATCTGACCCACTCATTATAAATAGTTTGCCATTCTTCAAAGATAGGTCCCTTAGTTACAAGGGTATTATCATGAGCTTGATCAATTGGTTGAGGCAGACATTCATAATTACCAAGAACAATATCATGCAAGTTATCGCCTTCAAGAATTAGTAGCATCTTTACCTTCCACACAAGGAATCCTTGTCCTTGAAAGTGTTAGATATGATCAATGCTGTAATATTCCCACCCGTGAATATTAACGTCCCGCACACGACGTAAACCTTGTGCAAAGGTTATCTATTGCATTGAAATTATTGGTAGGGTAATGTGTGACCCGCACGCGAGAAATGGGGTCCTCCGCATTGGTAAATTAAAACCGAGGTTCTAAAATCCAAACTCCCGCAAAAACTCCCTCTTGGGAGGAGGATAAGGGGATAAGGGGATAAAACGACCTAATACTTGAGCTAGCTAGAGAGGAAGGATGCCATGATCTAGCCTATCAAAGGATGCTAAGGGAAGTCTCTATCAAGGACCAGGAACAAAAGCTAGAGGCTAAGTATCGTGAATTCTCTGTCAATAATGGACATGTCTACTATAGAATGAGAGCATGTATAGGAGCAAACCAGTTATTTAAATAGAAGATATTGTGCGAAGCTTATGATTTCACTCTATCGGGACATCAAAGCTGCGAAGGATAGACAGAAGGCATACACGAAATTGAAGTGTCAAGATAGAATATTTGAGGAAGGAGACATGGTCTTCATTCACGTATGCCCAAAGAAGAGTTCTCTATCCTTAGGAGATTGCAGGAAGCTAAGTCCAAGGTATTGTGGACGATACAAGATCCTCAAGTGCTTAAGACCTAATGTTTATAGACTGCAATTCCCTGAAAACCTAAAGGTTCATAATGTATTCCATAACAGTCTATTGAAGAATGAAGTATGTACCTAACCCTAATCATGTACTTGTTGACCAACAAATTGTAATGCCTAGTCAAGGAGACCTTGAACTAAGGCCGGACAAGATTTTAGATGCTAACTAAGATCCAGGACCTTGAGAGAATGCCTCGTCCAGTGGAAAGATTATCCTAAGGAGGATGCTACCTGGATGGATGAAAGCTCTCTCAATCTTCGATATCCCCAGTTTATCCCGAGATGAGGACATCTCGATTCTTCTGAGGGGGAGAGAATGTAATATTCCCACCCGTGAATATTAACGTCCCGCACACGACGTAAACCTTGTGCAAAGGTTATCTATTGCATTGAAATTATTGGCAGGGTAATGTGTGACCCGCACGCGAGAAATGGGGTCCTCCGCATTGGTAAATTAAAACCGAGGTTCTAAAATCGAAACTCCCGCAAAAACTCCCTCTTGGGAGGAGGATAAGGGGATAAAGGTGGAATTATTTCAAATTTTTTTATTATTCTCCCCAGCCGATGTGTGGCTGGGGGAAAGGGATGGGCTAGGGGAGCATGAGGACGTGGGGGAGAGAGCCATGCAACAGGCCACGTGGGGAGGTCCCCTCTCCCCCCTTGGACTATAAGAACCCCCTCTTGGGGGGGGGGGGAGAAAAAAAAGAAGGGCGTGAGAGAGAGAAGGTGCCGGACGTGAGAAGGAATGGGCAGAAAACTGTCGTGTGAAGGCCGTCGCCATGTGAAGGAAGTCGCCGTGTGAAGGAGGGAGGTGGGCGTGTGGAGGAAGGACGGCTGTGAGAAGGAGGGGACGGGCTGTGTGAAGGGGAGAGAAGGTCGCCGTGTGGAGGGTGAGAGGAGCTGGAGGAGGTGCCGACGTGAAGGGAGGAGGCCGCCGTGGAGCCGCCGCGCTACCGCCCAGTCCACCAGCCGCCGCAGCCGCCCAATCCGCCAGTCGCCAAGCCTTCAGTCCGCCGCCACTGGATTACGATCCCCCTCCTCTTCCACACGTGGACGCTGCTGGAGAAGCTTCTTAAGAAGCTTCTCTAGGAAGCTTCTAAGGGGGCTTCTCAAAGCCCCTTTCCCGTGGAGGCCTTTATAAGCCCATTTTTTTTTACCCCGGGATTCAATCCCCCTTTTCCATTGTATTCCCACACAAGCCCATATTAGCCGGTGTAAGTTTCCCCCCTTCTCGTGGATTTCCAACACAAGCCCCTTCCCACCGATCACCCATAAGCCTTCTAGGCTCGGATTTAAAGCCCCGTTCCACTAGATTCTCCAAAAGTCCAATTTTTCCCCTCGGGTTTCGAAGAGGAAGCCTATAAGGCCTTCCCACCAATCACCCACAAGGCTGGGCCTAGGATTTTTGGGAAGGAGAAGAAGAACTCTAAAGCCCCATTCTTGCAAGGCCCATTCGCAAGAGCTCCTTCCCATAACAAGCTTAAATTCCCACAAGCTTGCTCGAGAAAGCCCCAATTTCCACAAGCATTTATTAAGTTTCATTTTTTCCACAGCTCTTCTGCAAAAAGCCCAAGTTCCAATCCCTAAGGCCTTCCATAAGCCAAATCCCACAAGCCGGTATTTCCTTTTTTCAAGGATCCGTACTTACAAAAAGGATCTTGTACGTATGAGGGAGAATGGCAAGATTCGGAGGCTGCATTTCGAGGCAAGTCAATTCGTAGACCACAAAGGCAAATCAGAAACGGAATCCACGCCTACGATGGCCCCAAAAAGATCACAAGGTGCGACTGCGGAAGGATCTTCTCCTAGTATTTACGTGGATATTTCACGGAGTCCACAAGTCCAGGTTTTTATCTATTTGGATTCCACACAAAAGTATTGAATTATTCACGATAACTTCACGGATTAGGAAGCACTCATGCATGTTCGAATTCAACTAGTCAAGTTAAATGCAGTTGGAAAATGAATTGGCTGTTTGAACATTTATTAGAAATAGCTTAAGATATGAAAATTGATCATTGGTACATTCAAAGGAATGAATGAAAAGAGCATAAGGTGTCTATGCATTTGTAAGACCTTATCAGCAAGTCTTCCTTTTGTGTATTCAAAAGCGACGAGCCTAGGACAACCATTGCCTCATTACAAGGTTGAAATTATTGAGGTACACCTTTTTACTAGGCATGGAAAGATTAATGGCATGTCCCATTTTTAGATAGATCTTCCTTGTAATGATTCATGAGGGAAAGTTAACACCCATCAGACGTTATTCGAAAAGGAATAGAGGGGCACGAAAATGATCTATGGACTTGAAAGTGGAATGATTATTTGATGTAAGTAGGACCTAGGGAAGTTAGTGTCCGGATTATCAGGCATTTTTACCTTACCAAGGAAGGATAGGGTTATTGTGAACCATGTGATGCGTAGAAGCAATAAATCGCATGTTTACGCGTATTGGTGTAGTTGTAACTATTGTTCGCCATTAGATTTAGTTTATTACCTTGAGGAAAGGATCATCCTTGACGCAAGACAAGTTTATTGAGTTGACTAGGCCACCTAAACCACAAGGATTCATATGGGCATGATTGAGTCGATATGATAGGTATCCCAAGTGTTAACTAGGGTTTAGCGCAATAATAATTTGACCTAGTTTTACACTGGTTGCCAAGACAAAACCTGCGAATCTAAAGATCTTACACACGATCACGAAATGTCGAAGCAATTGGATGTTCCTGCATGAAATGATCTAAGGTTTAAGGATCATTCGTTCAAATGATGAAACTCCGACGGAGTTGCAAACTTCTAAGACCATGGGCCAACATAATTAGGAATGGGTTGGAGGATACCCTAAAACCCTGCTATTCGGCTGGAGGTAAATTCCGTGACCGGAAAACGCTAAGCAATGGGTAGAATGATCCCGTGGAATAGATGCAATACATGTGTAAAAAGCTGCAACTTTGTATAGACTTGAGATTTGCCCACAAGAGAGTTTAATCATCTCTCGAAATGAGGTTGGCAAGTTATTGAAAGAATTTAACTTATAAGAGGATGAGTAATCATCCTGTTACTCACTTTTCTTGGGGGATAATTACCAAGGAAAAGGAAGGTTAGGTATTTGCCTTGGAGCAAATGACTAGACAATAAACTAAAGCGACACGGTTGCTGGAACCTACCACAACAAAACCTAAAGTATTGGTAGGGTATGACCCTAACCCAAGAATACTTGGAATCTTGCCAAGTTGCAATTGATTCCGGATCGAATGCGGGTTGCATTCGGAGAAAAGGAGTCACTCCTTAACAGTTTGCCAGCTAAAACGACCATTGGAAATTGATTGTGCTTGTAACAGTTTGGAAAGCACTGTTTGCATTGTTTGTTCAATGAACTAAAGGATGAAAATATATCTAAATACTTCAGGTTGAAGCCTAAAGGGAGAGGCAGCTTCAGTTACCCCCGACTGCCTGCCTGACCCTAACCAAGGGGGTTGTTAACCGCTCCGGGAACGTGGACCGAACCCGCCGTGAGAGGTCTTGCCGTTGAGCTCTACTTGGAGCAGGAGGACGCTTGGGTGCCAGGGGGGGGCTCTGGCTGTAAATCCCTCGCCTTCCGGGCCCTGCACAAGAGACTAACGTGACTCGGGATTGGATCTCGAGGCCCGCATACTAGTCTACGGGCGGAAAATTGGATTAGTGATCCCTGGTGGATTACTGGATAGCCTTCGGGCGGATTATGAATATGCCTACGGGCGGGAACTCCTTGTATTTCAAAGATAACAGGATAAAATGATAATAAGGAAGTTGTTTGACATTGTTTTCTTTATGTCCTGTGATAAGATTACGTGAAGGAACCAGTGCATAACAGGGTTAATCAAAGAAGCTGTTTGTATATGTCAAACTAATGTGGTAGGTAATTACATAACTAAAACAAACCGAGGAAAGTGCGGAGGATGGACCATGGGTCTGTCCTACGGATGGGTGGTCCCGGTTAGCCGGGAACTTTTCTCAAAGTCTTCGACGAACATCAGGTTGATCTTCAGCATCAAAGCGAATAACGAGGACGATGACCTAGTGTTACATCCTACCCGATTTACGCTGTTTTAGGGGAACGGAATGGGACCATGCCTTATGGCAGAGAGGTCGACCCTTGCATCCCTCTCGTTTCCCATTCTCCTTGAACCAAGTGCAGCGTGAATCCGCTTCAGACCGGGCGCTTCTGCGTAAAGTAGTTCGCTTGGGTCTGACGCTAGTTGTTGCTAGATAATGACCAAACAGGAAAACCCAAATTCAGGTCGATCCTAAGTGGGAACGGCCAGGATACTTCCGCTACGTGGCAGACGCGGGAAGACCTAGAACGCAAGTCCCGTAACATTCCATGGGAGTGCCGGGCGGAGCTTTCTAGACATCCTCCCCGATGGACTGCTAAGACGTGTCCGGGATGATTCTAGCGGTCACGTTACAAATGCCCCACCCTCATTAGGTGCCACCAATGATCCATGGTGCTCAAAGTTGTAAGGCCCCCATTATGAGGAGAAGCTAAATGTGAGCCCGGACATTGGTTGAGTCCTGACTTGTATATCAGATGAGGTCTATGTGACCGGATGGCAAAAAGGTGACCATTGTGGGTTTAATCTTTGGGTTAGATGGAGTGGTTAAGCTGGTAGCAACTCGAGGCGCAGAGGTCCCAGGGGGGCCAGTGGCTCCCTTGGCAGGAGTCCAGGGACAGCGCCCCCGGCCCGATGGTAAATGGAATATTCCCTGGCCGAATAGTGGAGGCTCATATGGTAGGTCGGTCAGGCCGACCTAATAGCCTTCGCGGGCTATAAAAGCTAAACCCCTTCACAGCCATCTATCACTCATCTTTCACCCAGTCAGAGTTGTTGTACTAGCTAGCCTTAAGCTCTTCACCTATCTTTTGTCTAGATCTCCATCTAAGCTTCACACAGTGGAAGTGCACGGGTGGACAGAGCCATCATTGTATCAGTTGTTTGGAGTTAAAGAATTTACTGATTCTCCTCTTATCTATTGTGTACTCTCTATCTCTTTCTCAGATTCTGTTTGCTACGCCATGTAATATTTTACATGGTATCAGAGCCCACGGGGCTCTAGAGATCAGAGAGTGTGCAAGAGGCAAAGGCTTCAACAGCAAAGAGAAACTATGTTGACTTTCGGAAGCGGTTTTGGCGCATCAGGAAGCAGTGTAGGAGGTGGTGTTGCTGTATCGACTATTCAAACACTGAGGATTCGTCCACCAACCTTCAGCGAAGGCAAGTTAGATGGTACAAACTACACCTTGTGGAAGTTCAAAATTACAACTATCCTTGATTCTTATGAGCTTCTAGAGACTGTGCTGGGGACTAACGCAGAACCACAGCCTACCCCCGACCCATCAAATCCTAGTGTGATGATTCCTCTGAATGTAGATCTTCTACGAGCTTGGAAATGAAGGAATGCAGATGCATTGTGTGCCTTAGTTACAAGTTGTTCTGATAGTGTTCTGACTTTGATTCAGCATACAACCAAAGCGTCAGAGGCTTGGAATGTACTAAGGAGTCAATATGAAATATGAAACCAAACAAGGATTCAAAACTTGGAGAATCAACTAGCGGCGGAGAAGTTTGCTGAAGGAGAGACGATTGAAACATTCATCACTCAAATTAAGAATCTGCGCGACCAGATGGTTGGCACTAAGATACAAAAGAATAGCGAAGAGCTAGCTCGAAGGTGTCTTCGAATTTGTCCACAAAAGTTTGATGGACTAGTAACTGCCCTTAATACTCAGGTGAGACCTCAAGCTTTGACTTTTGAGGAGTTTTGTGCATTATTAATGGAGGAGGAGTTGAGGTTGAAAGCTCGAGAAGGAAGCAACAATGGAGATGCTACATTCTCTGCCAATGCAAAAGGCAAAGGTGGTTCCTCCACCAAAAATGATGGTGACAAAAAGAAGAAGGGCAGAAAGAAGAAGTTTCAAAGAGAGTGCTTCTACTGCAAGAAGAAAGGACATGCAATTGCAGATTGTCGTGTCAAGAAGGCAAATGAAAAGAATGGTACCCTCAAAAGTAAAGGAAAAGAGACAGCCAATACAGCTGAAGCAGAGCTGGAATTATTCATGGCAACCATTGAGGAAGTGTGCTCCTCAGTGCAAGAATAATCTACCACTGACTCATGGGTGTTGGATAGTGGGGCCTCCCGTCACATGACCAAAAAGAAAGGTCTATACAGTTCTATGCAACCTCTACAAGAATCCATCACTGTGACGGTTGGAAATGATGCTAAATGCCCTGCTGCGAGCATAGGTACTATTTCTTTTGTTGCTACAAATGGTGAAGTCAAAAAGCTTTCAAATGTGTTGTATGTTCCCAAAATCAGGAGAAATCTCTTATTAGTTTGCTGCCATAACTGATCTTGGTCATGAAGTGAGGTTCAAGAAGACATGTGCAGAAATTCTTGATAGTGCTGGCATAATTGTTGGCAAAGGAGAAAGAAGGAACAACCTGTATGAGCTAAGTGCTCTTACAGCCACCGCTGGAGTGGGCACAAGTAAGCATTGGCATGAAAGGCTTGGACACATCGGATTTGCAGTGTTGAAGGAGATGCAAAAGCAAGGTATGGTTGCTCACCTACCTACAATAACTGAATTGAAGGAACCATGTGAAGCTTGTATGATGGGCAAGCAACAAAGAAAGGCATTTCCACAAGAAAGCAAGAATAGAGCATAGGCTCCTCTAGAGTTGGTGCATGCTGACTTGTGTGGTAAGATGCCTACATAGGCCTTGGGGGGATCTTCTTATTTTATGTTGATTGTCGATGACTACAGTAGGAAGATGTGGGTGTACTTCCTTCGTGATCAGGCTCAAGCTTTTGGTAAGGTTAAAGAATGGCTAAAACTTGTTGAGAATGAAATAGGGAAAAGTGTGAAGAAATTTAGAACAGATGGTGGTGGTGAGTTCAACTCAAAGAAGTTTGAAGGCTTTTGCAAGAGCAAAGGGATCAAGCGTCAATTGACGACGCCTCACACACCTCAATAGAATGGTATTGTGGAACGCAGGAATCGCACCATTGTGGAGATGGCAAGATGCATGCTAAAGGGCAAGGGATTGCCTAACCATTTTTGGGCTAAAGGTGTTAATACTGCAGTCTACATTCTAAATCGGAGCTACACAAAGGCTCTCAAGGGAAAAACACCTCATGAGGCTTATAGTGGTAAGAAACCATCTGTCTCACATTTCAGAATTTTTGGATGTGAATGTTATGCACATGTTCCAGATGTGAAGAGAAACAAGTTAAAACCAAAAAGTAGAAAATGTATCTTCTTGGGTTATAGTGATGAGCAGAAGGCTTACAAATTATATGACCAAGAGGCAAAGAAGATCATCGCGAGCTGTGATGTGGTGTTCAAGGAGAAGCCGCATACAGTGGAGGAGTAGAAGGCAAGTTCTTCCACTTTATCATCAAGCGAAGAAGTAGTCCACTATGAACCTGTCCCAAGAGCTATCCCTATCCTTAAGGAGGAGGAAGCATCATCTTCAGATGATGAGGAAAAAGTTCACCAACTTGACATCACCCCACTGGAAAAGCCATTGCCACGCTGGGTGAAGCAGCTCTATGACCACAATAATCCTATGCCTACTTTTGTTGAGGAGAAGGCAGACGGACCAAGGAGGTCTCAGAGAATAGAGCAACAAAGGAGGGCTTCTGCTCACATAGTCAATATGGCCTTGATGAACGAGATTATGAGAGAAGTAAAGGAGCCAACTGACTTAGAAGAAGCACTTTCAAATCCATCATGGAAGGCTGCTATGCAAGCAGAGTATGACAACATAATGAAGAATGACACTCAGAAGTTGAAGGGTTTGATTTTCAAGAGTCATTTGTCCCAACTGCTAGAATGACCACTATTTGCACGATACTTGCAGTGGCTGCCCATAAGAAGTGGCTAGTGTACCAAATGGATGTTAAGTCAGCGTTCTTAAATGGTGACCTCAAGGAGGAGGTGTACGTGGCACAACCACCAGGGTTTGAGGCCCCCCATTCTGAGAACAAAGTGTATAAGTTGAAGAAGGCATGATATGGGCTGAAACAAGCCCCCAGAGCATGGTACCAGTGGATAGATAAGTTCTTTTTAAACCTAAACTTCAAAAGATGTGCCTCAAATGCTAACTTGTATGTTTACAGGGATAGTAAAAAGTTTGTAGTGATTTTCCTATATGTGGATGACCTTCTTATTAGAGGTGACTATGAAGATATGATCAACCAAACTCGAAAGGCTTTGATTTCTGTGTTTGAAATGACAGACTTGGGCTTGCTGCACTATTATTTGGGGATTGAAGTCTGGCAAGAGCTAGGAATGATCTTCATCTCTCAGAAGAAGTACGCATGGGAGATCTTGAAGGCATTCGGCATGACCGAGTGCAAGGAGATAGCTGCACCTATGGAGGTGATTGCAAAGTTATCCGTCGAGGATACATCAGCACTAGCAGACATTGGGAGGTATAGGAGGTTGGTCACCAGTCTGATCTACTTGCGTAACACAAGACCAGATATCAGTTTTGCTGTTGGTGTTTTGAGCAAGTTCTCAAACAAACCTCATGAGAGTCATTCGAAGGCTGGGATACGAGTGCTCAGATACTTGAAGAAAACTCTTGACTATGGTATCACATACAGTTTTGAAACTTCTCTTGTGGGGAACTATGACTCAGATTGGGCAGGAGACATTGATTCCAGGAATTCAGTTTCTGGTTATTGTTTCTCTTTGGGTTCAGGAATTTTCTCTTGGATTAGTAAGAAGCAGCCAACAGTGGCATTGTCTTCTACCGAAGCAGAGTACAAGGAAGCTTGTTTTGCTGCATGTGAAGCAGTATGGTTGAGAAGGATTCTATGGCATATGGGAGTGCAAGACGAAGAACCAACTGTGCTGAGATGTGACAATCAGAGTTGCATCACCATTGCCAAAAATCTAGTGTTTCATGCACGCACCAAACATATAGAGATCCAGTATCACTATGTGCGTGATTTGATGGAGGATGGGATAGTGGAACTTGTCTACTGTCCAATAGAGGAGAATGGAGTGGATATCTTCACCAAAGCACTTACGAAGGATCTGCTTCAAGTTCATCTTCAGAGACTCAGCATTGGGCCGAGGAGATAGTTCACCTATGGGTGGACATTGAGGGGGGGTGTTAGATATGATCAATGCCCCACCCTCATTAGGTGCCACCAATGATCCTTGGTGCTCAAAGTTTTAAGGCCCCCATTATGAGGAGAAGCCAAATGTGAGCCCGGACATTGGTTGAGTCCTGACTTGTATATCAAATGAGGTCTATGTGACCGGATGGCAAAAAGGTGACCATTGTGGGTCTAATCTTTGGGTTAGATGGAGTGGTGAAGCTGGTAGCAACTCGAGGCACAGGGGTCCCATGGGGGCCAGCGGCCCCCCTGGTGGGGGTCCGGGGGCAGCGCCCCCGGCCCAATGATAAAGGGAATATTCCCTGGAATATTCCCTGGCCGACTAGTGGAGGCTCATATGGTAGGTCGGTCAAGCCGACCTAACAACCTTCGCGGGGTATAAAAGCTAAACCCCTTCACAGCCATCTATCACTCATCTTTCACCCAGTTAGAGATGTTGTTCTAGCTAACCTTAAGCTCTTCACCTATCTTCTGTCTAGATCGCCATCTAAGCTTCACATAGTGGAAGTGCACGGGTGGACAGAGCCATCTGTGTATTAGTTGTTTGAAGTTAAAGAATTTACTGATTCTCCTCTTATCTGTTGTGTACTCTCTATCTCTTTCTCATGTTCTGTTCGCTGCGACGTGTAATATTTTACAGAAAGTGGGGAACTAAACATTGTCTAGAAGGAAATCTATTGATGATTATAGAATTCCACATAGCTGGTTAAGAGAATACATACAATATGAGATCATAGAATTCGCACATCATATATGAAGCAAGGAGACAAAAGTGTAACATAAAAAATTATACACAAAAGCTATGCTGTAAGGAAACATGTTTAGTCCAAAAAGCATACTCCAAAAGAAAAAGACCCAAGATAGACAAAATGTGGGCAAGAATAAAGCGACCCAAAATAGACAAAACATGTGAGAGAAGAAATTAGTCTAACATAAACGAAAAATATGAATGATTCTCAAAAAATTATCACTTTACTTTTTGGCCAAGAATAGATGATGATCTAGCTAGTTTTGGTAGAAACGTAGAAACGCAAGAGTGAGTAATCATGACAAAACTTGTGTCATGGAAGTTTGCACAAAAAGCTATTTTCTTGTTTGTTATCCTGTTTCGAGTCTAGTTTACCTAAGCTGACATAACTTTTTGACACAAAACTCCACATTGAGCATGGATTTGATAAGAAGAAAGCATGTGAGTTTCCTAAATAGATTTGATATGTGTTTTCTTAAGAGTTTCCCAAATAGAAACATTTAGGGTGTCCAAGCAAGGCAAATCTACAATTCAACATGTCTGTAATCTAAACGATGCTCGAGTAAACTTCTTCTATGCTTAAAATTCATAACATCATATGCTCACAATAGACACAATACATCAAATTTAAGTATGAAAAGAACATGAATCAAAAATTGAAGAGATACTACATAGATATACTTCCTGATTATTTTCTTCCCAAGTTGTAGTTGATCATGATAGCTCTGATACCATGTTGAGATATAGAGAGAGAAGATATAGAAAATTTCATGTTGATCACAATCTACATATATATAGGTTAGATCTAGTCTAGATAGGATGAGCTATATATAGCTCCAACAAATCCTTCATCTCAAACTTCTTCTTCAAAAAGTCCTTAACTTCAGCAATCCCACTGCCACTATCGCCTCTAATAAATAAGTCATCCACATATATGACTATGATGACCAAATCTACATCTCCCTTTCTCACATAAAGTGAGTGATTAGCATCAAAAATATAAAAGCCAATGTTGACAAGATACTCTCCAATCTTCTCAAACCATTCTCTAGGTGCTTGCTTCAATCGATAGAGCTTCTTCTTTAAGTTGCACACATATATGAGATACTTTGAATTCTCATAGCTTGCTAGCTACTCCATATACATATCTTATTGCAATTCACCATGCAAGAAGGAATTCTTGACATCCATTTGCTGCAAACTTCAACCTTTGGCTACTACCAAAGCAATCACGCATCTAACAGTTACCATCCTAGCAATTACACTAAATATCTCTTCATAATCTATGCCATATGTTTGAGCATAGCCTTTTGCAACTAGGCTAGCCTTATACTTGCTAATAAAACCATCTAGATTATGCTTGATTTTATCAATCCACTTACAAGTGATAGCTTTTTTGCCACCATTAGGCAATGGTACCAAATTCCAAGTCTTATTGGCTTCTAATATAACCATGTTCCCATCCATTTTTGCATTCCAATGAGCATGACTAACAATATCCTTTAAAAAAGTAGACTCAACATACTCAACCACCTTTATCATACAAGCATAATAATGAGTTTTATAACCTTCAAAACTAAATCTTTTAATAGGGTATTTGACACTATTAGACATGTGTACAACTAGATCTCTCAATAGAGACTTTACATTATCATGTTCTCTCTGTACATCTGGTGTCCTAACTGAAGGAATATCAATCTCATAATCCAAACTCTCCGAACCACCAAGATCTCATCCCAATCCCAAATGACTACATCATTACCATCAAACACTTTCTTCTTTCTTTTGTCTTTACTTGCAACACTTGTAGATGCACTTGAAGATGTGGGGCTACTCCTTAATCTTCGAGATCAAGGGCCAACTATAGATATAATATCAGATAATGTTTTTGATCCACTAGGACTTTGTGCTTCTTTATTTTTTAAAATACATAACTATCATCATCATCATCCAATGCATTACCACTAGATGCATACCAACTGCTCCTCTCATTAAAAATAACATCTTTGCTAACTTCAAACTCACTTGTGACAAGGTTATAGCAATGATACAATTTTTTCTCTAAGGAGTATCCAATAAAAATATATTTTTAAGCCTTTGGATTAAGCTTATTTCACAACTTATCTAGCACATGAACATATGCAATATAGCTAAACATTTTCAAGTGTGACATATCAAGCTTGTTGCCTATAAATCTTTCTTTAAGGGTCATTCCATGAACCACATCTATGGGAGTTCTATTCATAATATAGACGGTAGTATAAAAAAATTTAAACTAAAAATATTTTGACATATTCCTTTTAGCTATCAATGCCCATGCAATTTCTGCAATATGTCTATTTTTCCTTTTTGTAACCTCATTTTGCCATGCGATATACCTATAAGTAAATTGTCTCTTTATTCCATGAGATCTTAAAAAATCACTACACTCATTAAAGAGGTATTGTTCCTCTCCATCTAACCTCAAGCACTTAACTTTCAAGCCTGTTTATGTTTTGATGATAGTCTTAAAAGTTTTGAAGTGCTCAAATACATCACTCTTTTCTTTCATAAAATATATCCATAGCTTTCTTGAACAATCATCAATAAACATGATAAATTATTTGTTGATGTCACTAGGAGAAATGTTTTATGTAAGTCCCCAAATATTTATATGTATAACATCAAGTATATTTTTTCACACATCTCTTTCATGCAAAAAAGTTATCTTGCCTACTTACCAAATAGGTATACTTCACACACTTCATGAAATTCTGTAACTCTAAAAGTAGCCAACCCTGTAACCAATCCTTTGAACTACATTGACTTCAACGTTTATACATTTGTATGTGTAATACATTTATGTCATATTTCAATATAAGAAACCACTTCTTTTCCTTTAGTATATATAACAACATTCATAGCAAGAATTCCAACATCTAAAGTGAATATACAACCAACTTTACTTGCTTTTGCCAGCAACCGACACATATAATTAAAATCTTCTATAAAACAAACTTTTGCATTAAATCAAGCTTGGTCCTTGCTCTATCATTTGGCTAATGGATACTAAATACTTTATGATTGATGGCACGTGTAATACATCTAGTAGACTTTGTCTAGCTATCATGCAAGGAGAAAGAAACCTTTTCAATGTATGAAATTGGGCGACATGAATCATCATCTGTCTGCACATAAATTAGATTTTGCAAATCTTGCATCTCATCAAACTATTTAGCATGATTGGTCATTATTAGATGCACGCAAATTGACAGATCATACATCATCATGTATCCCCTTTCGTATAATAACATTTATCATATATTTCATAACAAATAGATGCTCATTTTTGTCTTCACCATTCTGTCTTGAAGACAATACATAGTTTCCTTGCTGCAATTTACCATTGTGGATATCATTCTTCTTAGCATAGCAATGAGATACAATATGACTTGCTTTGCCATAATAATGAGAAATAATACTAGAATTGCTAAAACCTTTGTTCCACTATTCACCTCTTCCTCTAGAGCTACCCCTACTTGTAAAGTTTCCATGGTCTCTTGAAGCTAGTATTTCATTGAATTACTGATTTAATAAAAATATGTTTTGCTAGTTATCACCACCATGTCTCATACCATGGCCTCTCGAAGAGGATCTGCCACATCCCCTTTTTAAACTTGAGTAAAATTCTTGGACTTCTTCACCACTTCTTTCACGTGATTCACCTTGCATATTGATCTCTTTGGTAATCATGAGAGAGACTAACTTATCAAAATCTAGAAATGGCTTTCCTACATATATAGAAGTGACAAACGATTTCCATGCCTTCTCATTATATTAAGGCCCCCCAAAGTAGATGATTTCCGCACATAAAAGGAAGCTTACTCAAGGACACAAGAAGAGAGATGGAGGCCAAAATATTTTATTATTGGTTTCTTCTTCTTCTTCCATACACAATATTATGTGTACAAAGTATAGATAAAATACAACATAAAGGAAAGTGGCCTACTAAGTTAAACAATGCATAATTGACTATACTAATTGAATGGTACTATAATTGTGTTAGTTGTAGGTAGGTGTAACAAAAAAAATATAATAAGTGATAAGTCAATGGCCATGCGAGAATCATGATGCCTATCGATGTGCTAAGTGTAAATGTGTAGACCCATCTAGCAAGATGTTCCATCATCAACAATATCCACACCTATTGATCTTCCCATCTCAACAAATTTAATGAAGATGGAATTTCATTTATGCAAATTGTGTTATCACAAACTGAATACTCGAAGTTAGAAGGAGTATGATTGTAACCTTGAGAAAGACCAACAACTATAAAGATAGTTGCACATCTAGTTCATGAATGATCAGATTGTTGGAGCTATATATAGCTCATCCTATCTAGACCAGGTCTCATCTATATATATGTAGATTGTGATCAATATGATGTAGTCTTTGGGAGTGTATATGGTGTGTCTCTTCTCTCCCTAACGTTTCTCTACATATATTCTCTCTCTACATATCAACATGGTATCAGAGCTATCATGATTGACTACAACCAATTCCTTGAAGAGGATAATCAGGAAGTATATCTATGTAGTAACTCTTCAATTATTGATTCATGTTCTTTTCATGCTTAAATTTGATGTATTGTGCATGTTATGAGCATCTTATGTTATGAATTTTAAGCATAGAAGAAGTTCACTTGATCATCATCGATTATCATCGATCATCATTTAGATTGCAAATATGTTGAATTATAGATATGCCTTGCTTCGACACCCTAAAAGTTTCTATTTGGAAAACTCTTAACGAAACTCATTTCTTAAGAAAACTAGTTTTTGTCATGTGGTAGGACTCATAATATTTCTTCCTATCAAATCTGTGCGCTCAATTTGGAGTTCAGTGTCAAAAGTTATGTCAAATCAGGTAAACTGGACTTGAAATAAGAAAACAAACAAGACAATAGCTCTCGGGGAAGTTACTATATGTATGTCCTCTACATCACGTGCATTCAAGACATATTTATAAATATATATTACACCCTTCTGTGTGTAAAAAATATATAAAAATGGTATTTTAAAAATACCTTATTTTGAACCCACGTGTGATGTACACATATATTCATGAGTAACTTACCTAAGTAATAGCTTTTCATGCATACTTCTACAACGCAGGTTTCATTATGATTACTTCCTGTAATGTGTCCACCTGTTCCCTTCAGGACACGTCTTAGCAGTCCATCAGAAAGGAGGTCTAGAAAGCTCCACCCGACACTCCCATGGAATGTTACAGGTTTTGCGATCTAGGAATTTTTGCATCTGCCACGTAGCGGAAGTATTCTGGCCGTTCCCACTTAGGACTGACTTGAATCAAGGTTTTCCGTAATGGTCATTTCCTAAATGGCAACTAGCGTCAAACCCCGAGTGAACTACTTTATGCAAAAATGCAAGGGCCAAAGCGGATTCACACTGCACTTGGTTCAAGGAGAATGGGAAACGAGAGGGATGCAAGGCTCGATCTCTCTATCATAAGGCATAGTCCCATTCCGTTCCCCTAAAACAACATAAACCGGGATTATTATAACCTAGACTCTAGGTTAGCACCCTTGCTATTCATTTCCTTTAAGAAGATCTCCTTGCCGTCCATTATGATTGAGAAAAGTTCCCGGCCAACCAGGACCACCCATCCGTAGGACGGACCCATGGCCACATCCACCGCACTTTCCTCAGGTTATTTTCATTGTCTAATTACCAACCACATTTAGTTGGACATGCGTCAAGCAACTTCCTTAATTAGCCCGTTAGACACTAGTTCCTTCACATAATCTTAGCACTTAACATAGAAAAGAAGGGTCAGACAAGTTCCTTTTCAACAGGTTATCATATTTATCTTTGGAATACATTCATAAAGTCTAGCCCGTAGGCTTATCCATAATCTGTCCAAAGTCTATCCAGCAATCCACATGGATTACTAATCCAAGATTCCGCCTGTAGACTAGTATGTGGGCCTCGAGATCCAATCTCGAGTCACGTTGTCCTCTTGTGCAGGGCCCGGAAGGCGAGGGATTTACGGCCAGAGCCCCCCTGGCACCCAAGCATCCTCCTGCTCCAACTAGTGCCCAACAAAGAGACCTCACGCGGTGGGTTTGGTCCATGTTCCCGACGCGGCTAACAACCCCCTTGGTTAGGGTTAGGCAAACAGTCGGGGGTAACTGAGGCTACCTCTCCCTTCAGCCCTTCAACCTGAAGCATTAGATATCTTTTCATCCTTTAGTTCCTTGAGTAAACAAAGCAAACAATGCTCTTTAAACTATTACAAGCACAATCATTTCCAGTGGTCGTTATTTGGCCAGCTGCTAAGGAGTGAATCCTTCTCTTCGAATGCATCCAGCATTCGATCCGGGATCAATTGCAACCCAGCAAGATCCCTAAGGGTTTGTCCGTTCTCCCTTTTGTCCTTGGTTTAGGGCTGTACCCTATTAACCCAACTCAACCAATACCCTAGGTTTTATTAATAGTAAATCATGGCGACTATGCCGCTCCAAATTGTTGATTGGTCCTTTGCTTCCAGGCAAATATCTAATCCCCTTATCTTGGAAATTTTTCCCAAGAAAGGTGATATAACAGGATGACTACTCATCCTCTAGTAAGTTAAACTTGCACAAGAATATGCGAAATCTCATTCCGAGGAATTGGTCATTCTCTTGTGATCAACCCACAAGATCATTCGACGTTGCAACTTATTACACAAGTGTCGCATCTATTCCATGGGATCATTTCACCCATTGAACGACGTCTTCTGGTCACGGAATCATGATTATAAAAAGCAGGGTTTAGGGCGTCTTCATATCCAATCCATTCCCGATTGCACTAGGCCGACATCGTTCGGTCCCAGGGGTTCGAACTCAATCCGAGTTTCATCTTTTGAACGAGTGATCCTTAGGGTAGAAACCCTAGATCGTTTCTTACAAGTACGTCCAATTGTCCCTACATTCCGTGAATGTGGGCAGGACCCTTGGGTATGAGGGTTTCGACTTGGCAATAAGTGCGAAACTAGGTCAAGTCCTTAATGTGCTAAACCCTAGTTAGCACTTGGAGTATATTGTATCGATTTAACCATCCTATGCGAATCCTTTGTGGTTTAGGTATTTTGGGTAATCTAGTCTACTTGTCTCATGACAAGGACGGACCATTCCTAAAGATGTTGTCTTGATCTAAAAGGGAAAAAACTAGTTGCATTACGATACATTTCTCATAAGCACATGATTCATTGCCTCTACGTATGATTAGATTCACAATCCCTAACTCTTCTTGTTAAGACCAAAACACATGTTAAGTTACGGCATAATTTCCATTGATCCTACTAGGACATGCATTCACGATTTATGCCACTAAGCTTTTAAGGTTTTATGTTAAAATGAACTATGCAGCCTTTCCCTAACGACATCTCTGAATGAAATTATTCGTATGATGAATGTGCATTATGAAACCTTTCCTAACTACTACACAGTTAAATGAGATTTATGCAAATTGAAGCTAGAGTTAACCTTCTTCATGCAGCCCTTAGAATCTTTTCCATGCCTTGCAATTTCCTATAGTTGATAACAACTTCTTTTTAATGAATCATTACGAAGAAGATTTGTATAAAATTGTGACATGCGATTTAATCTTTCCATGCATAATCAAAGGTGTACTACAACAATTTCGACTTTGTAATAGTAGTCATTAGTTGTTCTAGATTCGTTACTTGCAATGCACAAAGGCAACTTGCTAAAAATACTTAGACACCTTATGTTCTTTTTCGTTCATTCCTTTGAAAGTACAAATGACCGATCTTCAATCGTGAGTTACTTCTAGTAAATTTAAAATAACCAATTTATTTCAATCGCATCTAACTAGGTGGATTTGACAAGCATAAGTGCATCCTAATTCCATGAAATAATAATGCATAACTGCAATACTTCCACGTAAATCAAAAATAGGAAGAAAACTTGGACTTGTGGGCTCAGTGAGATATCCACATGAATATTGGGAGATGATCCTCCTACACGTGCGCCTTGTGACTTTTTAGGGGCCATCATGACTTCAGCTTCTGGATTTCCTTCACGGAGTCGAATTACTTGCCTTGGTTCGCAGTCTTATGATCTTTGCCCGTCTCCCTTGTACACGCAATTCCCTTTGAGATACGGCTCCTTGATAGAAATACCGACTTGCGGAGTTTGGATTTGGAAGGCCTTAGGGTTCGGAGCTTGGGCCTTCTTCCTTTAGGGAAAAAAGGGGATTCGTGAAAGGGTTCTTATGAAGGCCCTTGTGGCAACGGAGGCTTGAGAGCTATTCTTCTCCTTGAAATTCCGGGGTTAGGAATGGTTTTGTGGGGCCTTGCGAGAAAGGGGACTTTAAATCCCAAGCCTAGGAGCTTGTGGGTGATTGGTGGGAAGGGCTTTATACTTATTTTCTTCAAAATCCCGTGTTAGATATGATCAATGCCCCACCCTCATTAGGTGCACCAATGATCCATGGTGCTCAAAGTTGTAAGACCCCCATTATGAGAAGAAGCCAAATGTGAGCCCAGACATTGGTTGAGTCCTGACTTGTATATTAGATGAGGTCTATGTGACCGAATGGCAAAAAGGTGACCATTGTGGGTCTAATCTTTGGGTTAGACGGAGTGGTTAAGCTGGTAGCAACTCGAGGCACATTGCATCGAGTTGTGGGGTAAGGGAGTTAAAAGGGGACCCTATTTTGGGGTCTGGGGGCCGTGGAAGCAGCCCCTAGCTGGGGAGTCACAGGGGGGCTAGCGGCCCCTTGGCGGGGGTCCAGAGCAGCGCTCCCAACCCGATGGTAAAGGGAATATTCCCTGGCCGACTAGTGGAGGCTCATATGGTAGGTCGCTCATGCAGACCTAATGGCCTTGGTGGGCTATAAAAGCTAAAACCCTTCACAGCCATCCATCATTCATCTTTCACCCAGTTAGAGTTGTTGTTCGAGCTAGCCTTAAGCTCTTCACCTATATTCTGTCTAGATCGCCATCTAAGCTTCACACAGTGGAAGCGCATGGGTGGATAGAGCCATCTTTGTATCAGTTTTTTGGAGCTAAAGAATTTACTAATTCTCCTCTTATCTGTTGTGTACTCTCTATCTCTTTCTCAGATTCTGTTCGTTACGCCGTGTAATTTTTTTACATGGTATCAGAGCCAGGGGGCTCTAGATATTGGAGAGTGTGCAAAAGGCAAAGGCTTCAACAGCAAAGAGAAAGTATGTCGACTTCCAGAAGAAGCGGTTTTGGCGCATCAGGAACTGGTGCAGGAGGTGGTGTTGTTGTACCGACTATTCAAACACTGAGGATTCATCCACCAACCTTCAGCGAAGGCAAGTTAGATGGTATAAACTACACCTTGTGGAAGTTTAAAATTACAACTATCCTTGATTCTTATGAGCTTTTGGAGAATGTGCTAGGGATTGACGCAGAACCAGAGCCTACCCCCGACCCATCAAATTCTAGTGTGATGATTCCTCTGAATGCAGATATTCTACGAGCTTGGAAATGAAGGAATGCAAATGCATTGTGTGCCTTAGTTACAAGTTGTTCTGATAGTGTTGTGACTTTGATTCAGCATACAACCAAAGTGTCAGAGACTTGGAATGTACTAAGGAATCAGTATGAAACACGAAACCAAACAAGGATTCAAAACTTGGAGAATCAACTAGCAGCGGAGAAGTTTGCTGAAGGAGAGACAGTTGAAGCATTCATCACTCGGATTAAGAATCTGCGTGACTAGATAGCTGGCATTGGGATACAAAAGACTAGCAAAGAGCTAGCTCGGAGGTGTCTTCAAAATTTTCCACAAAACTTTGATGGACTAGTAATTGCCATTAATACTCAGGTGAGACCTCAAGCTTTGACTTTTGAGGAGTTTTGGGCATTATTGATGGAGGAGGAGTTGAGGCTGAAAGCCCGAGAAGGAAGCAACAATGGAGATGCTACATTCTCTGCCAATGCAAAAGGCAAAGGTGGTTCCTCCACCAAAAATGATGGTGACAAAAAGAAAAAGGGTGGCAAGAAGAAGTTTCAAGGAGAGTGCTTCTCCTGCAAGAAGAAAGGACATGCAATTGCATATTGTCGTGTCAAGAAGGCAGATGAAAAGAATGATACCCTTAAAAGTAAAGGGAAAGAGACAGTCAATATGACTGAAGTAAAGTGGGAATTATTCATGGCGACCATTGAGGAAGTGTGCTCCTCGGCGCAAGACGAATCTACCACTGACTCATGGGTGTTGGATAGTGGGGCCTCTCATCACATGACCAACAAGAAATATCTATAGAGTTCTATGCAGCCTCTACAAGAATCCATCATTGTGACGGTTGGAAATGATGCTAAATGCCCTGCTGCGGGCACAAGTACTTTTTTTTTTGTTGCTACAAATGGTGAAGTCAAAAAGCTTTCAAATGTGTTGTATGTTCCCGAAATCAGGAGAAATCTGTTATCAATTGCTGCCATAACTGATCTTGGTCATCAAGTGAGGTTCAAGAAGACAAGTGCATAAATTCTTGATAGTGTTGGCACAATTGTTGGCAAAGGAGAAAGAAGGAACAACTTGTATGAGATAAATGCTCTTACAGCTACCGTTGGAGTGGGCACAAGTAAGCTTTGGCATGAATGGTTTGGACACATTGGATTTGCAGTGCTGAAGGAGATGCAAAAGCAAGGTATGGTTGCTGACCTACCTACAATAACAGAATTGAAGGAACCATGTGAAGCTTGTATGATGGGCAAGCAACAGAGAAAGGCATTTCCACAAGAAAGCAAGAATAGAGCACAGGCTCCTCTAGAGTTGGTGCATGTTGACTTGTGTAGTAAGATGCCTACACAGGCCTTGGGGGGATCTTCTTATTTTATGTTGATTGTCGACGACTACAGTAGGAAGATGTGGGTATACTTCCTTCGTGATAAGGCTCAAGATTTTGTAAGTTTAAAGAATGGCTAAAACTTGTTGAGAATGAAACAGGGAAAAGTGTGAATAAATTTAGAATAGACACTGGTGGTGAGTTCAACTCAAAGGAGTTTGAAGAATTTTGCAAGAGCAAAGGGATCAAGCATCAATTGACGACGCCTCACACAGCTCAACAGAACGGTGTTGTGAAATGCAGGATTCACACCATTGTGGAGATGGCAAGATGCATGCTAAAGAGCAAGGGATTGCCTAATCATTTTTGGGCTGAAGCTGTTAATACTGCAGTCTACATTCTAAATCGGAGCTACACAAAGACCCTCAAGGGAAAAAAACCTCATGAGGCTTACACTGGTAAGAGACCATCTGTCTCACATTTTAGAATTTTTGGATGTGAATGTTATGCACATGTTCCAGATAAGAAGAGAAACAAGTTAAATCCAAAAAGCAAAAAATGTATCTTCTTGGGTTTAAGTGATGAGCAGAAGGCTTACAAATTATATGACCAAGAGGAAAAGAAGATCATTGCGAGCCGCGATGTGGTGTTTAAGGAGGAGCCGCATACAGTGGAGGAGTAGAAGGCACGTTCTTCCACTTTATCATCAAGCGAAGAAGTAGTCCACTATGAACCTGTCCCGAGAGCTGTCCCTATCCTTAACGAGGAGGAAGCATCATCTTCAGATGATGAGGAAAAAGTTCACCAACTTGACATCACTCCACTGGAAAAGCCATTGCCAAGCTGGCTGAAGCAGCTCTATGACCACAATAATCCTATGCCTACATCTGTTGAGGAGAAGGCAGATGGACCAAGGAGGTCTCAGAGAATAGAGCAGCAAAGGAGGGCTTCTGCTCACATAGTCAATATGGCCTTGATGGTTGAGATTATGAGAGAAGTAAAGGAGCCAACTGACTTGGAAGAAGCACTTGCAGATCCATCATGGAAGGCTGCTATGCAAGCGGAGTATGATAGCATAATGAAGAATGACACTTGGGAGCTAGTGGATCGACCAGCAAAGCGGAAGGTTATTGGCACCAAGTGGATCTGGAAGGTGAAGTACAAGGCTGATGGTACCTTAGAAAAGTACAAAGATAGACTGGTTGCCCAAGGATTTTCACAAGTTGAAGGGTTTGATATTCAAGAGTCATTTGCCCCAACTGCCAGAATGACCACTATTCGCACAGTACTTGCAGTGGCTACCCACAAGAAGTGGCCAGTGTACCAAATGGATGTTAAGTCAGCGTTCTTAAATGGTGACCTGAAGGAGGAGGTGTACGTGGCTCAACCACTAGGGTTTGAGGCCCCCCATTCTGAGAACAAAGTGTGTAAGCTGAAGAAGGCATTGTATAGGCTGAAACAAGCCCCTAGAGCATGGTACCAGCGGATAGATAAGTTCCTTTTAAACCTAAACTTCAAAAGATGTGCCTCAAATGCTAACTTGTATATTTACAGGGATGGTAAAAAGCCTGTAGTGATTGTCCTATATGTGGATGACCTTCTTATTACAGGTGACTATGAAGATATGATTAACCAAACTCGAAAGGCTTTGAGTTCTGAGTTTGAAATGACAGACTTGGGCTTGCTACACTATTGTTTGGAGATTGAAGTGTAGCAAAAGTTAGGAAAGATCTTCATCTCTCAGAAGAAGTATGCATGGGAGATCTTGAAGGCATTTAGCATGACTGAGTGCAAGGAGATAGCTACACCCATGGAGGTGAATGCAAATTTATCCATCGAGGATACATCGACACTAGCAGACATTGGGAGGTATAGGAGGTTGGTCGGCAGTCTGATCTACTTGTATAACACTAGACCACATATCAATTTTGCTGTTGGTGTTTTGAGCAGGTTCTCAAACAAACCTCATGAGTGTCATTGAAAGGCTGGGATGCGGTTGCTCAGATACTTGAAGGAAACTCTTGACTATGGTATCACATACAGTTTCGAAACTTCTCTTGTGGGGAACTGTGACTCACATTGGGCAGGAGACAATGATTCCAGGTAGTCAGTTTCTGGTTATTGTTTCTCTTTGGGTTCAGGAATTTTCTCTTGGATTAGAAAGAAGCAGCCAACAGTGGCATTGTCTTCTACCAAAGCAGAGTACAAGGCAGCTTGTTTTGTTGCATGTGAAGCAGTATGGTTGAGAAGGATTCTATGGCATATGGGAGTGCAGGATGAAGAACCAACTGTGCTGAGATGTGATAATCAGAGTTGCATCGCCATTGCCAAAAATGCAGTGTTTCATGCACGTGCCAAACATATAGATATCCAGTATCACTATATGCGTGATTTGATGGAGGATGGGATAGTGGAACTGGTCTACTATCCAACAGAGGAGAATGGAGTAGATACTTCACCAAAGCACTTACGAAGGATCTGCTTCAAGTTCATCTTCAAAGACTCGGCATTGGGCCAAGGAGATAGTTTACCTATGGGTGGACATTGAGGGGGGGTGTTAGATATGATCAATGCCCCACCCTCATTAGGTGCCACCAATGATCCATGGTGCTCAAAGTTGTAAGGACCCCATTATGAGGAGAAGCCAAATGTGAGCCCAGACATTGGTTGAGTCTTGAATTGTATATCAAATGAGGTCTATGTGACCAGATGGCAAAAAGGTGACCGTTGTGGGTCTAATCTTTGGGTTAGATGGAGTGATTAAGCTGGTAGCAACTCAAGGCGCATTGCATCGAGTTGCGGGGTAAGGGAGTTAAAAAGGGCCCCTATTTTGGGGTCCGAGGGCTCAATGGTAAAGGGAATATTCCCTGGAATATTCCCTGGCCGACTAGTGGAGGCTCATATGGTAGGTGAATCATGCCGACCTAACGGCCTTCGCGGGCTATAAAAGCTAAACCCCTTCATAGCCATCCATCATTCTTCTTTCACCCAGTCAGAGTTGTTGTTCTAGCTAGCCTTAAGCTCTTCACCTATCTTCTATCTAGATCGCCATCTAAGCTTCACATAGTAGAAGCGTACGGATGGACAGAGCCATCTTTGTATTAGTTGTTTGGAGCTAAAGAATTTACTGATTCTCCTCTTATCTGTTGTGTACTCTCTATCTCTTTCTCAGATTCTGTTCGCTGCACCGTGTGATTTTTTACATCTCGGGGGTTAAAGATCTTGTGGAAAGGGGTTTAAGGAACCCTCTTCTTCTCTACAAGACCGGGGCCTAGAGAGCTTGTGGGAGATTTGATAGGAAGGCCTTATAGGCTTCCTCTTCAAAGCCCAGGGGAAAAAAATGATTGGTGGGAAATCTAGTGGGGGCTTAGAGAAGCCCCCTTAGAAGCTTCTAATAGCTTCTGACAGCTATATAGCGGCATGGAGACAGATGACGCCGTTTGCGGGTGGATTTGGCAAAGGCTAGTGGTGGCATGATAGTCTGTGGCGGAGAGTGGTGGCAGTAGGCAAGCCCGACGGTTGGTGGCGGCTATCTTCTGCAGTGCGGCGACGACATCTCTTGCAGCTTGCGTAGCCTCTTTCCTACCTTCCCTTCCCCCCCTCCACAAAGGGGGGTTCTTATAGTCCAAGGGGGGGAGAGGAGACCTCCCCACGTGGCCCGTTGCATGGCTCTCTCCCCCCACCTCCTCATGCTGCCCTTACTAGCCCATCCCCTTCCCTCAGCCAAGCATCGGCTGGGGAAGATAATTTTTTTTTGCAATAATTACACCTTTATCCCCATAACCTCCTCTTGAGAGGGAGTTTTCCTGTGGTTTTGAACCCGGTCCCGGTTTGCCAATGCGGAGGCCTTGATTCCTTGCGTATGGTTTACAAGTTACTCTGCCAGTAGCTCCAATGCCAAAAATAACATTTGCAGGAGTTTCACGCGGGGTGTGGAAAGTTGGTCTAGTAATATTTTTCAATCAAGAATATTACATTCTCTCCCCCTTAGAGGAATCAAGATGTCCTCATCTCGAGATGAATTGGGGATATTGTTGGTTGAGAGTGCTTTCATCCATCCAAGCGGTGTCCTCTTCGGGATAATCTTTCCACTGGACGAGGCATTCTCTCAAGGTTCTGGATCTCAATTTTCTCTCCCTAACATCTAAGATCTTGTCAGGCCGTACCTCAAGGACTCCTTGGCTAGGCATTACAACTTGTTGGTCATCAAGTACATGGCTAGGATTAGGTACATACTTCTTCAGTAGGCGGATATGGAATACATTATGAATCTTTAGGTTCTTTGGGAGTTGCAGTCTATAAGCATTGGGTCCTAGGCACTTGAGGATCTTGTATGGTCCACAATACCTTGGACTTAGCTTCTTGCAATCTCCTAAGGATAGAGAACTTTTCTTTGGCCGTACGTGAATGAAGACCATGTCTCCTTCCTCGAAGGTTCTATCTTGATGCTTCAAATCTTCGTATGCCTTCTATCTATCCTTGGTGGCTTGGATATCCTATCGTATTAACTTTACTTGGTCATCCATCTCTTCCAGCATCTGCCTTGAAGCTTTAACCCTCAAGGTTGGATCTGAGAAGTTTAGGGGACTTCGACAATCATGCCCATACAATGCTTGAAAAGGGGTCATCTGAATGCTTTGTTGGTAAGAAGCATTGTAGGCAAACTCAACCAAGGGCAAGTATTGAATCCACCTTTTTGGTTCATGGTAGTAGTGCGCCCTTAGGATATCCTCGATGACTTGATTGACTCACTCCATTTGGCCATCAATTTGGGGATGGTAGGCTGTACTAAAATAGATTTGAGTCCCAATGTCTTCAAAGATAGCTCTCCAGAAGTGTGATGTGAAGAGAGAATCACGATCACTAATGATTCTTCTGGGCAACCCATGTAGCTTGAATATCTCCTTGAAAAACAACCTTGCAATGTCTGAGACTTTATAGTTTGTCTTGACAGGAATAAGGTGTGCAACCTTAGTAAGGATGTCAACCACAACCATGATGGAGTTGTATCCTCCTTGAACTTGGGGTAGGCTAACAACAAAGTCCATACTGATGAATTCCCATTTCATTTGGAGAATATCAAGTGGTTGCAACTTTCTAGGCATTTTGACATGTTCGGCTTTGATACATTGACAAGACAAACACTCAGTGACATATTTGAGAACGTCACCTTTAAGCCTCTCCCAATAGTAGCTCTTCCTAACTGCATTGAGAGTCTTAGCATAGCCAAGATGTCCTGAGAAAGGGGAATCATGAGCTTCCCACAGTATCTTCTGCTTAAGTGACTGGTTTGTCGGTATGCATAATCTCGTTCAAGTCCACTACTGATAGAGAATTCATGATACTTAGCTTGTAGTTTTTGGTCCTGGTCCTTGATAGGGATTTCCCTTAGCATCTTTTGGTAGGCTAGATCATGGCATGCTTCCTCTCTAGCTAGCTCAAGTATTGGGTTGTTTGGCATGGATACCTTTGTGTCTAGAGATCTAGCTCTTGATGGATTTTGCAAGATTAGAGAATTAAGGAATGCCTTGCGACTGAGTGCATCGGCAACTACATTCTCCTTTCCCAGTCGGCATTTGATTTCAAAATCATACTCCTCCAGCACTTCAATCCACCGACGTTGCCTCATGTTGAGCTCGTCCTGGGTAAAGATCCATTTGAGGGTTTTATGATCCGTTACTAGAGTAAACTTGTTACCCAACAGGTAGTGTCTCCAAAGCTTTAGAGCATGGATGATAGCTAACAGTTCTAGATCATGGGTAGCATAATTCTTCTCATGGATCTTCAGTTTCCTTGAAGAGTATGCTACAGGATGACCTTCTTGCATGAGCACACATCCTAAGGCAAGCGTGCTAGCATCAGTTACTACTTCGAACTCCTTACTGAGGTCCAAAAGTTTCAATATAGGTGTTGATACCAAACTTTGCTTTAATCTATCAAAGCTAGATTGTTTGGCAATGACCATGCAATGGATGTTTGCTTCTTCAGTAAATCCGTCAGAGGTGCTGCAAATCAAAGCATAATTTTTTATGAAGACCCTATACCATCCTGTCAATCCAAGAAAACTGCATATTTCTTTGACAGTTGTTGGTATTGGCCATTCTAGAACATCTCTGACTTTGGCCGGATCCACTGAGATTCCTTTCGCTGATACGATGAATCCCAGCTATTCAATCTGACATTTGAAGAATGCACGCTTCTTCATCTTAGCATAGAGCTTGTGTGCCCTCATTGTCTCAAGGACAATGCGAAGCTGGGTTTCATGATCTTCTTCCTGTTTGGAATAGATTAAGGTGTTGTCGAAGAAGACGAGTACAAAGTCATCAAGATATGGCCTAAAAATATCATGCATTAACCTGTTGAAGGTGGCAGGTGCATTTGTAAGCTTGAATGACATAACTAGGAACTCAAAGTGTCCACATCTTGTGTTGAAGGCTGTCTTTGGGATATCTTCTTCCTTGATCCTTATCTGATAGTAACCAGACCTGAGATCAATCTTGGAGAAGATCTTCGCACCCTGAAGACGATCAAGAAGCTCATCTATTCTAGGAATAGGGTACTTGTTCTTAACAACTGATTGATTCAACCCTCTGTAATCAATACACAGTCGAAGTGTCCCATCTTTCTTTTTTTGGAACAGCACGAGAGCTCCCCATGGTGAACTGTTAGGACGGATGTAGCCCTGATCTAGCAGTTGCTTGAGTTGCTCCTTCAGATCCATTGCTTCCGGGATGGACATTTTATAAGGTCTCTTTGCAATTGGCGCAGCTCCTGGCACTAGCTTGATCTCATGATCCGCTTCCCTTTGAGGTGAGAGTTCTATTAGCTCTTCAGGAAATATGTCTGCGTACTCCTGTAGCCATGAAGGTTCTTCACTAGACTCCTCCTTCTGATCTAACTTATTGAGCTTAATCAAGTAGACATGTAGTCTCTTTCTAACTCCCTTTTTAATGAGATGCTTTAGCCAATTGAATTTTTGGCTTTCCAGTCTCTTCTTGAGTTGTGACCAATTCCCCTTTAGAGTTTTGAAAGGAAACTTGGCCCTTTCCACAATGAATGTGGGCATCATTAGGTTTAAGCCAATCCATTCCAAATAGACACTCATGGATACCTAGGTTCATGCCCCTGAATTTGACCGAAGTCGTCTTTCCTCCTAGAAATAATTCCACCTTAGCAGTTTGCCTGGTACAAGTGACCTCACGACCATTCGCTAATTCCACAAGCAAGGTAGGTGCTTCTACTGTGGCTATTCCTAATCTTCTTGCACAAGCTGGTGAGATAAAGGAATGTGTACTGCCACAATCAATCAAGGTTTTGAAACCTTTACCTTGATAGTACGATGGTGTCTAAATCACCGAAAACAAGCGATTTGGGCCTTTCTTGTGAAGAGCGGCATGGAGTGTCGCCCTTTCAAGCTCTGTTTCCATGGTCGGGATCTTTCCCTTTGCGCATTTCCATGTTAGCAACACAGGCGGTTCTCCCTCTGCCTTGGGTGGCGGCTCCCTGGCCACGGCCAGTTCCTTGGAAAGGTGCTTGACAATGTCCTCCGCCAAGCTTGAGACATTGCCTTTTGAAATGACTGGGCTCGTTGCAGTGGAAACAATGGAGATTTTGGCCATTGCTTTGGGTAGGGACAAAGTTGTTGACATTATTGGTCCTTGCTTTCTTTCTTTGTCCCCGGTTTTGACCTTGAACTCTCTTCACTTGGGGCCTATATGCTCCTCTGTTTTGGTCATTATAAGTCCAAGTTTTGTTACTTCTTGGCTCAGCCTGCACCTCCTGAATTATGGGCGCAGTTCGAATGAGTGCGTCTTGTAGATCTGTTGGGCGCATAGATTCAAGGCGGGTATTCACTGGTGGGTTTAAACCAGCAAAAATTTTCGACACCTGTTGTGTCATGTCCATCTGTGGTGCATACTTTAGAAATGAGAAGAATTTTGAGTAGTATGCATCAAGAGTGAGACCCAGCTCTTTTAGCTCGTAGAACTCATTCATTTTCTGTGTGCAATACGCAAGTGGTAAGTATCCTCCTTGCATAGCTTTCTTTAGCTTTTCCCAAGTAATGGATCCTTCCAAGATTCCTTGATCTATGCACCATTGCTTCCACCAAAGCCTGGCTTCACCGTGACCTTCAGCTTAGTGAGCATAGCTTGGTTGGCGGGTGCTGTATCGGGTGCTTCAAAGTAATCTTCCATGGACTCTATCCAAATCTCAGCATCCGCTTGGATAGTCCTACCTTTCCCGTCAAATTCTGGTGGCTTGATCTGCTTGAGAAGAAACTTCTTCTCCTGGATCACGGCCGTACTTGATGTAGGGGGCGAATTGGAAATCTGTAACTGGGGTTGTGCCTGGATAGAGGATTCTTAACGTTATAACTTGATAATTGTTATGATTTATATTTCATACCCAATTCAGCTATCAACCAAGAAACCTAGCCACTTAACTTTTTATCAATTCTCATAGACAAGATAGACATTGATAAAAAGAAGTCTTATTTTATTTATATGGGCATAACCCATTTGGAGCACAATAATTCCTGTGATGATAGAGCAACTATTACATTAGTTCGGGGAGAATAATGTCATGTTACATTTAGCTATGGGAACTGGATAATAGTATGGTTTCGGGTCATGGATCTTCAGGAATCGGTAAGTCATCGGAAAATTAGGGTATCCTTTCCTTTGGTACCCATTCTTCTCGTAGCATCCCAACACCTTGATCCTGTCGGCGGGGATTATGCGGGTCACTTCCTTGTATACATATGAGTTCATCTTAGCCCTCCAACCTTCGATATGTAAAGTTGAGTTTACGTGAGCCTCCACAAAAATGAATAGCTTTACGATCTTTAGGTCCTCCAACTACTTGATCCTCTTTAGGTTGGTTCGAAGGTATGCAAACTGGTGGGCAGCTATATAGTAGATTCCTGAGTCACCCATCCACCTCCGTTCCATGTACAAAGGTGATGGATTATAAATACAGCCTAGGATGTTCATCATATCGATCCTTTGTCGATAATCCCGGGAATGGATCGTGGTCATAAACATGACTCGGAACACTAAGAACCTGTTCCACACTTCATAATTCTACAAGACAGCATCGAAAGTAAGGAAATGTTCTCAACCTCAACGTTTGCTTTACTTCTTCTTATTAAGATTTCTTAAAAAACAAATCCTTCGTTGGTTCACTCTGATACCAACTATAACGTCTCCACCTATTCCCTTCAGGACATGTCTTAGCAGTCCATCGGAAAGGAGGTCTAGAAAGCTCCGCCCGACACTCCCATGGAATGTTACGGGTTTTGCGATCTAGGACTTTCCACGTCTACCACGTAGCGGAAGTATTGTGGTTGTTCCCATTTAGGACCAACCTGAATTAGGGTTTCCCCTAATGGTCATTTCCTAAACGGCAACTAGCGTGAAACCCCGAGCGAACTACTTTACGCAGTAACGCCAAGGCCAAAGTGGATTCACGTTGCACTTGGTTCATGGAGATTGGAAAACGAGAGGGATGCAAGGCTCGACCTCTCTACCATAAGGCATAGTCCCATTCCCTTTCCCTAAAACAACATAAACTGGGATTATTATAACCTAGACTCTAGGTCAATGCCCTTGCTATTCATTTCCTTTGAGAAGATCTCCTTGCTGTCTATTATGATTGAGAAAAGTTCCTGGCCAACCGGAACCACCCATCCGTAGGATGCATGGCCATATCCACCGCACTTTCCTCAAGTTATTTTAGTTGTCTAATTACCTACCACATTTAGTTGGACATGCATCAAGCAGCTTTCTTAATTAGCCTGTTAGATACTCGTTCCTTCACATAATCTTAGCACTTGACATAGAAAAGCAGTGTCAAACAAGTTTCTTTTCAACATATTATCATATTTATCTTTGGAATACATTCATAAAGTCCAGTTTGCAGGCTTATCCATAATCTGTCCGAAGGCTATCCAGCAATCCATAGGGATTAGTAATCCAAGATTCCGCCCGTAGACTAGTATGAGGGCCTCGAGATCCAATCCTGAGTCACGTTGGCCTCTTGTGTAGGACTCGGAAGGCGAGGGATTTACGACCAGACCCCCCTGGCACCCAAGCGTCCTCCTGCTCCAAGTAATGGCCAACGGAGAGACCTCACATGGTAGGTACGGTCCACGTTCCCGACGTAGCTAACAACCCCCTTGGTTAGGGTCAGGCAGACAGTCGAGGGTAAGTGAGGTTGCCTCTCCCTTCAGGCCTTCAACCTGAAACATTAGATATCTTTTCATCCTTTAGTTTCTTGAGCAAACAAAGCAAACAATGCTCTTTAAACTATTACAAGCACAATCATTTCCAGTGGTCGTTATTTGGCCAACTACTAAGGAGTGAATCCTTCTCTCTGAATGCATCCAGCTTTCGATCCGGGATCAATTGCGACCTGGCAAGGTCCCCAAGGGTTTTTCCATTCTCCCTTTTGTCCTTGGGTTAGGGCCGTACCCTATTAACCTACCTCAACTAATACCTTAGATTTTATTAACAGTAAATCATGGCGACTATGTCGCTCCAAATTGTTGATTGGTCCTTTGCTTCCAAGCAAATATATAATCCCCTTAACTTGGCAAATTTTCCCAAGAAATGTGATATAACAGGATGACTACTCATCCTTTAGCAAGTTAAACTTGCGCAAGAATATGCGAAATCTCATTCCAAGGAATTGGTCATTCTCTTGTGATCAACCCACAAGATCATTCGACGTTGCAACTTACTATACAAGTGTCGCATCTATTCCATGGGATCATTTCACCCATCAAACGGTATCTTCCGGTCATGGAATCATGATTATAAAAAGCAGGGTTTAGGGCGTCTTCATATCCAATCCATTCCCAATTGCACTAGGCCGACATCGTTCGGTCCCAAGGGTTCCAACTCAATCCCGATTGCACTAGGCATCCTACGCCGACATCGTTCGATCCTAGGGGTTCCAATTCAATCCGAGTTTCATCTTTTGAATGAGAGATCCTTAGGGTAGAAACCCTAGATCGTTTCTTGCAAGTACATCCAATTGTCCCTACATTCCATGAATGTGAGCAGTACCCTTGGGTATGAGGGTTTTGACTTGGCAACAAGTGCAAAACTAGGTCAAGTCCTTAACATACTAAACCCTAGTTAGCACTTGGAGTATATTGTATCGATTTAACCATCCTATGCAAATCCTTTGTGGTTTAGGTATTTTGGGTAATCTAGTCTACTTGTCTCATGACAAGGACAGACCATTCCTAAAGATGTTGTCTTGATCTAAAAGGAGAAAAAATAGTTGCATTACAATACAATTCTCGTAAGCACACGATTCATTGCTTCTACGTATGATTAGATTCACAATCCATACCTCTTCTTGTTAAGACCAAAACACATGTTAAGTTACGGGATAATTTCCATTGATCCTACTAGGACATGCATTCACGATTTATGCTACTAAGCTTTTAAGGTTTTATGTTAAAATGAACCATGCAGCCTTTCCCTAACGACATCTCTGAATGAGATTATTCGTATGATGAATGTGCATTATGCAACCTTTGCTAACTACCACGCAGTGATCCGGGTTTTTTACAACCCGGATTATTACCACAAAATTTGGTCAAAGCCCCTATCAAGAGCTTACCATATCACATTGGGTTTACTCTTCAAGCACTAGGTATGCTACATTGCTTCTCAATTATGATAACTCTAGCAAATGGAGGGAACAAGTTCTTAGGAGGCACGTCAATGTAAAGGGTAAAAGGGATGGTTATCTTAGTGAAGATGAAAATGGATTACACCTAGGAGTTGAGTGAGTGCATAGATTTTTCAAAGGACTAGCCTCCAACTACACATGGGCTCCGTCTGCATCACTAAGACTTGGAATCTATCACCATCATTAGAGGACACCTCACCCTAGCACACAAGTCAATATCCACATCATGGTGTCATTTGGATCTTACATAAAAGCTTACAAGCATGGACCCCTTCAGTCACATGCTTATATGTATTTATATATATGGGGGACTAAAGTCAAAGTAGCTTTTGGAAGCCATTTTTTATAATCTCGATAACTTCCAAGAAAAAGCGAATTTCAAAAAAATTCCCGCGTTGCCCGATGGGTTTTGACCTGGTCTACAAAGTTGCAGAAGAAACTTTTTTCAAATTCTTCACGGAATTGAAGTTACGAAGGCACAGACTGCTGGCTTCTCTCTTTCACCACACCAACTTTCCACTCTATCCTTCTTGTAAATATATTATAATAATGTGCTTTGGGCACCCACCTCTTGTAATCTAGCTCCATTTCTCTATTTTGTCTACCACCACCCTTGGCTTCTTGCATGATGACCAAGGTGGGGACTTGTCCCATCCACTATTCTCCATATTTTTAAAGATGCCATACATCATCTAGGATTATGTTAATCAAGAAGATTAGCTTAATCTAATCCCTCATGGAGGCTATATAAAGAGCCCATGGAGAATGAAGAGAGGGGAAGGAGGACAATGACAAGCACATGAGAGCACTCTAGAATACCCTAATATCTTTGAGGTAAACTATGAGTAAGTTCTTTTATTATATAGTATAATGGCAAGATTCCTCTACCTCTTCTTCTCTTGTCTCCCTCTCTTCTCATCTTCCCATTCCATGAATACATAATGGAAAGCTCCCTTTACCTCTTCTCCTCTTGTATCCCTCCCCTCTAATCTCTCTCTCTCATATTCTAATAGAGTGTCTAGTGCATATATTCTCTCTTGTAAATTTGTGTCTTGGTTCTTTTGATTCTCTTTGAGAAAAGGGATGTCCTAGCCCATCCTCCCTTTGGCTAGGTGGTGCCCCTCTTTAGTTCTCTTAGTGAGGATTGGAGGTTGGATGGGTAAAAGGCAACCCGTTCATCATTTCAGCCCTCAGCAGTTAAATGAGATTTATGCCAATTGAAGCTAGAGTTAACCTTCTTCATGTAGCCCTTAGAATCTTTTCCATGCCTTGGAATTTCCTATGGTTGATAACGTCTTCTTTTTAATGAATCATTAGGAAGAACATTTGTCTAAAATTGCGACATGCAATTTAATCTTTTCATGCATAATCAAAGGTGTACTACAACAATTTTGACTTTATAATGGTAGTCATTAGTTATTCTAGATTCGTTACTTGCAATGCACAAAGGCAACTTGCTAAAAATTCTTAGACACTGATCCGGGTTTTTTACAACCCCGATTATTACCACAAAATTTTGGCCAAAGCCCCTATCAAGAGCTTACCATATCACTTTGGGTTTACTCTTCAAGCACTAGGTATACTACATTGCTTCTTGATTACGATAACTCTAGCAAATGGGAAGAACAAGTTCTTAGAAGGCATGTCAATGTAAAGGGTAAAAGAGATGGTTATCTTAGTGAAGATGAAAATGGATTACACCTAGGGGTTGAGTGAATGCATAGATTTTTCAAAGGACTAGCCTCCAACTACACATGGGCTCCGTCTGCATCACTAAGATTTGGAATCTATCACCATCATTAGAGGACACCTCACCCTAGCACACAAGTCAATATCCACATCATGGTGTCATTTGGATCTTGCACAAAAGCTTACAAGCATGGACCCCTTTTGTCACATGCTTATATGTATTTATATACATATGGGGGACTAAAGTCAAAGCAACTTTTAGAAGCCATTTTTTATAATCTCAATAACTTCCAAGAAAAAGCGAATTTCAAGAAAATTCTCGCGTAGGCCCATTGGTTTGGACTTGGTCTACAAAGTTGCAGAAGAAACTTTTTCCAAATTCCTCACGGATTTGAAGTTACGAAGGCGCAGATTGCTGGCTACATGCAATTTTCTTCTCTCTTTCACCACACCAACTTTCCACTTTGTCCTTCTTGTAAATATATTATAATAATGTGCTTTGGGCACCCACCTCTTGTAGTCTAGCTCCATTTCTCTATGTTGTCTACCACCACCCTTGGCTTCTTGCATGATGACCAAGGTGGGGACTTGTCCCATTCACTATGCTCCATATTTTCAAAGATGCCATACATCATCTAGGATTATGTTAATCAAGAAGATTAGCTTAATCTAATCCCTCATGGAGGCTATATAAAGAGCCCATGGAGAATGAAAAAGGAAGAAAAAGAAGGCCAATGACAAGTCCATGAGAGCATTCTAGAATACCCTCATCTCTTTGAGGGAAGCTATGAGTGAGTTCTTTTATTATGTAGCATAATGGCAAGCTTCCTCTACCTCTTCTCCTATTATCTCCCTCTCTTCTCATCTTCTCATTCCATGTAGCATAATTGCAAGCTTCTTCTACCTCTTCTCCTCTTGTCTCCCTCTCCTCTCATCTCTCTCTCTTATATTCCAATATGGTGTCTAGTACATATATTCTCTCTTGTAAATTTGTGTCTTGGTTCTCTTGATTCTCTTTGAGAAAAAGGAAGGAGGGACAATGACAAGTCCATGAGAGCATTCTAGAATACCCTCATCTCTTTGAGGGAAGCTATGAGTGAGTTCTTTTATTATGTAGCATAATGGCAAGCTTCCTCTACCTCTTCTCCTCTCATCTCTCTCTCTCTTATATTTCAATATGGTGTCTAGTACATATATTCTCTCTTGTAAATTTGTGTCTTGGGTTCTCTTGATTCTCTTTGAGAAGATGGATGTCCTGGCCCATCCTTCCTTTGGCTAGGTGGTGTCCCTCTTTAGTTCTCTTAGTGAGGATTGGAGGTTGGATGGGTAAGAGGCAACACGTTCATCATTTCAGCCCTCATTTTCGGTGCCCCCACTGAGGACATTCTCAACCACAATTCTCTACCTCCTTATGTGGATTGATACAACACATGGTGGTGCATCCTCTACAATAAGTTCCCCAAGTGGCTCTTCCTCAATGCCTTCACCAACTATTTTTGAAGCTGGTCCAAGTCCAGGACTCCCAAAATTTTCTCCTAAAGAAGCTCAAGAAAGAAAGTATGCCTATCGGATGACGGCACGCATGCGGGTAAAAGATGTTCACTTTAGAAATTCCATTATCTCACAAGGGAAAAAAATATGTTTCCGTCAATTGCTAGGTTCTCATAATTGTGGTGAGTGTTTTGCAAACAAAGTGAAAGCCCTTCCGAGAGGTCCTTGTCTCCAAATCATCAAATCCCTCTCTCTCTCTAGCCTAATCCACATCAAAGGAGGACAACTATGCATGAACGGTGTGGAGTTTTGTAGAAGTGCAAAGTATGGAGACTACCTTCAACTGTTGTTAGCTTGAAGGTTGGGTGTGGTTGAAAAGGTGGCCATCACACCTTATGAAATATATGTCACCGAGGATGGACACACCAAGGCAAAAACAATCACTGGTGAGCAAATTCTCCATATAGCAAAGTTGGTGGGTTCCAAAAAGAAACACTCTAGGAAAAATCCTTCATAATTCAAAAAAGTGCATTCCCTCTACTCCCTTAAGTAGTCTTCACTCATGAATAATAACAATGGCCCGAATTTCTACACCTTTCACTCTGTACAAAACATCCGAGTTAATGTATGCATCAGTAGGAAGATTTTCTTCCAGCAACGTCTTGTGATGTACTTTGGGGCTGAAAGATTAAGGGAGATTCTTATATCACCAGAACCTATAATCTTCCCAATGCTAGACTACAATGCATCCTTCAATGTACATGTATTTATCCTATTATAATAGTTTCTCATGAATCAGAACGAGTTGTATGGACCTATCCGTCCACTTGCTATGCAAACTGTGCATATTGTAGCTAGCACAAAACTTAGATTTCAAGGCATTATTAGGAGCATACTGGGGCCTAGATGTCTTCCTGAAATCAATGCATCTGTGAACCCATTCATCATTCCCCTTATAAAATACAACTTAAGTCTAGACGTTTTCATCTTCATACTCTACAAAGGCAACATGGCATTTCCAAGTTTTTTTGGGCACAAAGGGGAGAAAGCTCTAGACTTTTTGGATGACTTAGAAATGGCATTCCTAGTCACATGCCGGGATGATGAAGCAACCAAAGTACGGGCCTTTCGTTTATTTCTAAAGGGTGATGCTCGAGTGTGGTATCAAGCTCTCTCAGAGGTTGCAAGGGGTAATTGGGAGAATCTCAAGACCGCATTCATGCACAAGTACCAAGATGCAGAGCCACCTGCAGATATTTGGAGACAGTTCTTAGATCTTTGCCAAACCATAGCAGGGGAGTACCAAGCATATGAAGGCATGTTTATAAAATTGTGGGATAAATGGACAACATCTTTAGCCGAGGGAGAAAGAGTACCTGATTGCCTTAAGAAAGATTGTTTTTTAGCCGGACTCCATCCTCTACTAAGGGATAAGGTCAAAGGAAAGTTTCCCACATCCTATGAAGAATCAGTTATTTATGCAAGGGAGAAAGATAGAAAATTAAAGTATCAAGCTCAATTGAAGGGGGGAGTTGAGCCCATGCAGGTTTTACCAACCATGCTAAGGCCTAGAGAAATAGCAGAGGCCCCACCTGAACCGGAGATACCACAGCAAGAGCTCCTACAACGCATTACTAATCAACTTGAAAGCCTTTCGTTAAATTTGGTGTAAGGAGTACGACCCCCTCCCCTCATAAATGAAGGCAATCGAGGTCCAAGAAGACAAGAAAGAGAGTATGTTTGCTATAATTGTGGGGAGATTGGCCATGGTATGTACTTTTGCCCTCATCCCAGGCATTTTCCAAGAAATGGGTTCCAACCAAGAAGGAGGGGACAACAAGTGACACCACCTAGGGAAAGGTTTGTTCCACCGAATCCAAGGCCTCCACCACCGGTTCAAGTTCTCCAGCATCCTCGACCACTTGCAGAGATGCCGCCCTTGCCTGTTCAACCGCCAGAGAATCATGATGTTAGGATAATTAGTTTAGATGAGAGTGATGTCAAAGGGAAGGACAAAGTAGTAGAGGTTGAAGCAATGCCAGTGAAGAAAGCCCGGAGAATTGAGAGAATGGAACCTACACCACCAAAGGAGGTTGAAAACATGGAAGAGGAGGCAGAGTCATCAATGGCTGCAAAGACACGCAACAATAAAAAGAGGAGGGCTCGCTCACGCTGACACATTGAGCCAGATGATTTTTCCTTGGGTAAATGTACTAAAGCTTATGATTTGCTTGTTGATGTGAGGAATCAAGGGCCAAAAATTTCATGGCCACAATTACTACATCTATCTCCAACAGTGCGGCGACAATGGTCAAAGATGGTAAGCATTAGATCCATGAAGAATAGACATGTGAATGCAATCCAGGCTAGAAAGATGAAAGATATTGTGCCTCTAGTGGAAGCCGAAATCAATGGACAGAGAGTGTCAAAGACATATGTGGATGGAGGTGCAGAGATTTGTGTCATGACGGAAAAGTTGATGCATCGTTTGGGATTAGAGGTAAATGAAACTACTAAATTTGGGGCCAAAATGGCTAACAATGTAGTAGTAAATTGTTTGGGAGTTATAAACAAAGTCAAGGTAAAGGTGTGTGGAGTGCAATTGGAGCTTGACATGTATGTGATGCCAGTGAAGGGGGACGGCTATCCGCTCATTCTTGGGCGACCATGGCTAATGGGAATGAAAGCCAGACAAGATTGGGAAACATGTGCTTTAGAGCTAAGGCCACAAAAGGGGCTGCATAAAAAATGGAAGAGCACTATCTACAACATGAAGGAGGGCGGACAGAGGATCTTATGTTAGAAACCACCGCTGATGAATGGAGTTCCAGCGAGGGTTGGTCATCTATGACAGAGGGAGAGTCTTCTAATGAGGGGGAAGAAATCTCTCTAGAAGTGATGGGGATTACATTAAAAGGGCCTTCTAGTAGTGAAATTCCGCAGCAGCTTCCAAAGGTCGAGAAGGAGGGGTTAGAAAAAATGTTGGCTAAGGATCTATCAGTTGAGGAGAAGGCAGCCTACATGGAAGTGGTGTTAAAACACTCTGCACTTTTTATTTTTGATTATGAACACATCACAGGTGTGACAGTAGTACAACATCACATTAATTTAAAAGAGGGAGCACGGCCAGTGGTGCAGCGACTACGACGATTGGGAGTAGTTCAACAAAACGCTCTACTCACTGAGGTGCAACGACTTTTAAAGGCAGGCTTCATCTATCCAATAGGGGATTCAGAGTGGGTTTCACCTATGGTGGTGATACCCAAGAAAAATGGAAAATGGAGGATTTGTGTGGATTACAAGCCGCTAAATGCTGCAACTAAGAGAGATCACTTTCCTCTTCCCTTTCAGGATGAAATACTCAACGAGGTGGCCGGGCATGAGAGATACACTGTTTGTGATGGGTATTCAGGTTATTTCCAGATCCGAATAGCTGAGGAGGATCAACAGAAGACTACCTTCATTACACCTTGGGGTTGTTTTGTTTACAAAGTAATGCCATTTGGATTAACAAATGCCCCAGCTACCTTCCAGCGATTCATGAATTATGTCTTCCAGCCATATTTTGGAAAATCCATCAGGGTCTTTATTGATGATTTTTGTATTTATAGTTCTAAGGCTTTACATCTAGGAAAGGTTGATGAAGCTTTCAACCGACTCGCACAAATGGAGGGGCAATTAAACCATGAGAAGTGTCAAATGGGCGAAAGCAGTGTAACTTTGTTAGGGCATGTCGTAAGTGAGAGGGGCATTGAAGCAGATCCAAACAAAGTTAAGGCCCTATTGGCGATGCCATCACCATCTTCTGTGAAGCAACTAACCTCTTTCATTCAGAAGGTGCGATATATGGGGCGGTTCATTCATCTCCTCTCCCAATTAATATTTCCATTGCAACAGTTAACCCACTCTGAGGAGCTCCTGTGGAGTGACGAAAGTGAAAGGTGCTTTCACGAGGTGAAGAAGGCTCTTAGCACCCTTCCTATAATTTTACAGCCTTGTTGGGATCAGGAGTTTTTTGTCAATCCGAGTTTTGGGAAATATGCTCTAGGGGCAGCACTAATACAAAAGGATGCTAAAACTGGCCTAATGAGACCGGTTTACTTTTCTAGTAGAGTAATGACAGCATCAGAATGGGGGTACAAGATGGTCGAGTTGATGGTTTTGTCTCTAATGTTTGCTGTAAGAAAGTTTCGTCCTTATCTTCTCCCTAGGCCATTCACAATGATCACGATAGAAGAGCATTTTCCCTATGCCTTACAGCACATGGATGTTTCAGCTAGAATCGCTAAGTGGGTGATACAACTCCAAGAGTTTGACTACACCTTCAAGGTGGAGGATTCTACTCGAGCTTGCCTAGCTGATTTGTTGACCCATAGATGCCATCAAAAGAAGGAAAAGGAGAAGGGAAAGGTAAAAGAGGAGACACCTCCTTTTGAGGAGCCACCACGGGTGGAGAATGCCCATGCCCTCTACTTTGATGGAGCCTACAAGCGTATTAAAGACAAAGCGGCAGCAGGAATAGTGGTGTTCAGTCCCGAAGGTGACAAACTTTATGGAGAAGGTATCAGCTTGGAGGATATCCATTCTAACAATGAGGCAGAATATCAAGCCTTGCTTTTAGGTTTGAGGTGGTGTCTCTCACATGGTATCACTCGACTAAATGTTTTTGGGGATTCTATGCTAATTGTTAAGCAAATGAAAGGAATCTGGGCTTGTAAAAATGATAACTTAGCAGTGAAAATGAGGGAAGCTAAAACTCTCATGAGAAAGCTACAGAAAGCCCAAATCTATTTTGTGCCAAATGGCAACGCAGATGCTCTAGCAGCTGAAAAATGGAAAGAGGTAATGGTGGGCATCATTGCAATAAAGCTTCCCTTGTTTCAGGGTAAGTTTCAACTACAAGATGTGCTTTATTTTCTTGAGCATGGTGAGGCACCTATCCATATGAGTAAAAGTGAGAAAAGGTGGCTAGCTACTAAGGCCACTAAATACCGCTTGATAAATGATGTGTTGTATTGCAAAGGAAAGGATGCAATGCTTAGAAGGGTGCCAACATCAAAGGAAATTATAGATGTGATTAAGAGCTGCCATGAGGGGGTTTGTGGCGGACATTTTGCTCAAGAAATAACCAGTAGGAAGATTCTCCAAGCTGGTTTTGTGTGGCCTAGTCTACATCGAGATGTGCAACATTGGTGCCGCACTTGTGACGATTGCCAAAAGGCCGGACCAAGGAAGCTAGTGCATGAGGAACAAAATCCCATAACTACATATGGCCCATTTGAGAAATGGAGGATTGATGCAATAGGGCCACTCCCACGAACTCAATCTGGCAAGGAATACATCATAATGGGAGTAGACTACATGACGAGGTGGGCAGAGGCTTCAGCAACTAGTAGGATCACAGTCCAAGAAGTGGGAAAATTTGTGTTTGAAAATATTTGTTGCAGGTTTGGCACACCTTCGGAAATTATCTCTGATTGGGGTCCTGGTTTTAGGGCGAACCTAGTAGGGGAGCTAATGGAAAGGCTAAAAATCAAGCACAGGCATTCTACTCCCTATTATCCACAATGTAATGGTTTGGTCGAAAAAGTGAATGGGCTGATTTGTAAGATAATTACCAAGCAGGTACACATGCACCCCAAGCACTGGGATAAAAAATTGAATGCAGCTCTTTGGGCCTACAGGACTTCATTCAGAACCTCACTTGGCTATACTCCATTTCACCTCGTCTATGGCCAAGAGGCTTTGCTTCCTATAGAGGTGGAACTGGCCAGTTTGCGTGTTTTAGTAATGAGTCAAGAGAAGAATCAAGATAAGAAGTTAGAGGAAAGGATCTTGGATCTGGAGAGGCTGGAGTTAGATAGAGAAGCAGCAGTCCAACACTATTCCATGCAGGCCGAAGAGAGGAGGAAGACCTTTAACAAGAAGCTGGCTAGCAAACGCATAAGGGAAGGATCACTTGTGCTACGTTGTGATAATCGCTTTGATAACAGAAAGGATGCTAAACTTGTGTTCAAGTGGGAAGGGCCATTCATGGTCATAAGGAGATATTCAAATGGCAGCTATAAGCTAGGTGACATGGATGGGAAGATTCACAAGACAAGGGTAAATGGATGGCGATTGAAGCCTTATTTTCAAAGAAATATGAACACTTTGGAGCAGTCATTCAATGAAGAGCCACCAATGAGGGGGTGCAGTCCTCCTTGCTCTATTGGACCATCATTATCAAGCTAGAGGCATGAATACCTCTAGCCTAAGGGGAGGGCTAATGATCCGGGTTTTTTACAACCCGGATTATTACCACAAAATTTTGGCCAAAGCCCCTATCAAGAGCTTACCATATCACTTTGGGTTTACTCTTCAAGCACTAGGTATACTACATTGCTTCTTGATTATGATAACTCTAGCAAATGGGGGGAACAAGTTCTTAGAAGGCATGTCAATGTAAAGGGTAAAAGGGATGGTTATCTTAGTGAAGATGAAAATGGATTACACCTAGGGGTTGAGTGAATGCATAGATTTTTCAAAGGACTAGCCTCCAACTACACATGGGCTCCGTCTGCATCACTAAGATTTGGAATCTATCACCATCATTAGAGGACACCTCACCCTAGCACACAAGTCAATATCCACATCATGGTGTCATTTGGATCTTGCACAAAAGCTTACAAGCATGGACCCCTTTTGTCACATGCTTATATGTATTTATATACATATGGGGGACTAAAGTCAAAGCAACATTTAGAAGCCATTTTTTATAATCTCAATAACTCCCAAGAAAAAGCGAATTTCAAGAAAATTCTCGCGAAGGCCCATTGGTTTGGACCTGGTCTACAAAGTTGCAGAAGAAACTTTTTCCAAATTCCTCACGGATTTGAAGTTACGAAGGCGCAGATTGCTGGCTACATGCAATTTTCTTCTCTCTTTTACCACACCAACTTTCCACTCTGTCCTTCTTGTAAATATATTATAATAATGTGCTTTGGGCACCCACCTCTTGTAGTCTAGCTCCATTTCTCTATGTTGTCTACCACCACCCTTGGCTTCTTGCATGATGACCAAGGTGGGGACTTGTCCCATTCACTATGCTCCATATTTTCAAAGATGCCATACATCATCTAGGATTATGTTAATCAATAAGATTAGCTTAATCTAATCCCTCATGGAGGCTATATAAAGAGCCCATGGAGAATGAAAAAGGAAGAAGAAGAAGGCCAATGACAAGTCCATGAGAGCATTCTAGAATACCCTCATCTCTTTGAGGGAAGCTATGAGTGAGTTCTTTTATTATGTAGCATAATGGCAAGCTTCCTCTACCTCTTCTCCTATTATCTCCCTCTCTTCTCATCTTCTCATTCCATGTAGCATAATGGCAAGCTTCTTCTACCTCTTCTCCTATTATCTCCCTCTCTTCTCATCTTCTCATTCCATGTAGCATAATGGCAAGCTTCTTCTACCTCTTCTCCTCTTGTCTCCCTCTCCTCTCATCTCTCTCTCTTATATTCCAATATGGTGTCTAGTACATATATTCTCTCTTGTAAATTTGTGTCTTGGTTCTCTTGATTCTCTTTGAGAAAAAGGAAGGAGGGACAATGACAAGTCCATGAGAGCATTCTAGAATACCCTCATCTCTTTTAGGGAAGCTATGAGTGAGTTCTTCTATTATGTAACATAATGGCAAGCTTCCTCTACCTCTTCTCCTCTTGTCTCCCTCTCCTCTCATCTCTCTCTCTCTTATATTTCAATATGGTGTCTAGTACATATATTCTCTCTTGTAAATTTGTGTCTTGGTTCTCTTGATTCTCTTTGAGAAGATGGATGTCCTAGCCCATCCTTCCTTTGGCTAGGTGGTGCCCCTCTTTAGTTCTCTTAGTGAGGATTGGAGGTTGGATGGGTAAGAGGCAACCCGTTCATCATTTCAGCCCTCAGACACCTTATATTCTTTTTCGTTCATTCCTTTGAAAGTACAAATGGCCAATCTTCAATCGTGAGTTACTTCTAGTAAATTTAAAATAACCAATTTATTTCAATCGCATCTAACTAGGTGGATTTGACAAGCATAAGTGCATCCTAATTCCATGAAATAACAATGCATAACTGCAATACTTCTATGTAAATCAAAAATAGGAAGAAAACTTGGACTTGTGGGCTCGGTGAGATATCCACATGAATATTGGGAGATGATCCTCTTGCAGGTGCGCCTTGTGACTTTTTAGGGGCCATCATGACTTCGGCTTCTAGATTGCCTTCACGGATTCGAAATACTTGCCTTGGTTCACAGTCTTATGATCTTTGCCCGTCTCCCTCATACACGCAATTCCCTTTGAGGTACGGCTCCTTAACAAAAGTACCAACTTGCGGAGTTTGGCTTTGGAAGGCCTTAGGGTTCGGAGCTTGGGCCTTCTTTCTTTCGAGAAAAGAGGGGACTCGTGAAAGGGTTCTTGTGAAGGTCCTTGCGGCAACGGAGGCTTGAGAGCTATTCTTCTCCTTGAAATTTCGGGGTTAGGAATGGTTTTGTGGGGCCTTGCTAGAAAGGGGACTTTAAATCCCAAGCCTAGGGGCTTGTGGGTGATTGGTGGGAAGGGCTTTATACTTATTTTCTTCAAAATCCCGAGGGTTAAAGATCTTGTGGAAAGGGTTTTAAGGAACCCTCTTCTTCTCTACAAGACCTATGCCTAGTGGGCTTGTGGGAGATTTGGTAGGAAGGCCTTATAAGCTTCGTCTTCGAAGTCAGGGGAAAAAAATGATTGGTGGGAAATCTAGTGGTAAGGGGGGCTTAGAGAAGCCCCCTTAGAAGCTTCTAACAACTTCTGACAGCTAAGTAGCGGCGTGGAGACGGATGATGCTATTCGCGGGTGGATTTGGCAAAGGCTGGTGGTGGCGTGATAGCCTGTGGTGGAGAATGGCGGCAGTAGCAGCAAGCCCGGTGGCTGGTGGTGGCTATCTTCTGCAGCGTGGAGACGACGTCTCCTGCAGCTTACGTAGTCTCTCTCCTACCTTCCCTTCCTCCCTCCACAAAGGGGGGTTCTTATAGTCCAAGGGGGGGAGAGGGGACCTCCCCACGTGGCCCATTGCATGGCTCTCTCCCCCCACCTCCTCATGCTGCCCTTACTAGCCCACCCCCTTTCCTCAGCCACGCATCGGCTGGGGAAGATAATAAAAATTTGCAATAATTCCTCCTTTATCCCCTTAACCTCCTCCCAAGAGGGAGTTCTCCTATGGTTTTGAACCCCGGTCCCGGTTTGCCAATGCGGAGGCCTTGATTCCTCACATGTGGTTTATAAGTTACTCTATCGGTAACTCTAATGCCGAAAATAACCTTTGCAGGAGTTTCATGCGGGGTGTGGAAAGTCAGTCTAGTAATATTTTTCAATCGGGAATATTACACTTGCTCTTGCGTTTTGCATTTTTATCAAAATTAGCTACATTATCATCAATTCTTGGCCAAAAAGTAAAGCCATAAAGTTTTCAGTGTTGTTTATATTTCTGGTGTATGTTGGACCGATTTCTTCTCTCACACATTTTGTCTATTTTGGGTTGCTTTATTTTTGCCCATGTTTCATCCATCTTGGGTCTCTTTCTTTTGGAGTATGATTCTTGAACTAAACCTCTTTTCTTATAGCATAACTTTTTCATACGATTTGTTGTGCTGCACTTTCGTCTCGTTGTTTTGTACATGGTGTGCAGATTCTATGATCTTATTGTACGTATTCTCTTAGCCAGCTATGTCAAATTCAATAATTATCAACGGATTTCTTTCTGACAACATTTCATTTGTCACTTTCAAGGACAAGGATTCCTTGGGTAGAAAGTAAAGATGGTGCTAATTCTTGAAGGCAATGACTTGCATGATATTGTTCTTGGTGATTATGAATGTATGCCTCAACCAATTGATCAGGCTTATGATAATACCCTTGTAACTAAAGGACCTATCTTTGAAGAATGACAAAGTATTTATAATGAGTGGGTCAGATGTGACAATGTAGCTCATCGCTATATTCTTTTTGGTCTTCAAGAATCTCTTTTGCTTGATGTATATAATATTTCAACCTCACAAGCTATATAGGAGTATTTGATAGAAATTTTTGAGAAGAAATCTATTACAAAAATCCTTTCTCTTCATAGTCATCTCACTGAGTTACAATAAGACATCAGAACTTCAATGAAAAGACATATCAAATGTAACGTGTCCATTAGTATCATCCCGGATACGTCTTAGCAGTCCATCGGAAAGGATGTCTAGAAAGCTCCACCCGGCACTCCCATGGAATGCTACGGGGTTTGCGATCAAGGGCTTTCCACGCCTGCCACGTAGCAGAAGTATTCTGGCCGTTCCCACTTAGGATCGACCGGAATTAGGGTTTTCCTGATTGGTCATTTCCTAACATCAACTAGCTTCGGACCCAAGCGAACTACTTTACGTAGAAATGCCAGATCCAAAGCGGATTCACGCTGCACTTGGTGCGGAGAGAATGGGAAACGAGAGGGAATGTAAAGCTCAACCTCTCTGGCATCAGGCATAGTCCCATTCCGTTCCCCTAAAACAGCGTAAATTGGGTAAGACATAACTCTAGGTCAACGCTTTTGTTATTCGTGCCTTTTGACAACCATCTTGCTATTCCTCGTGATTTGAGAAAAGTTCCCGGCCAATCGGGACCACCCAACCGTAGGACGGACCCATGGCCCATCCTCCGCACTTTCCTTGGTTTATTTTAGTTATGTAATTATCTAACACATTAATTTAGACATGTAACAATCAGCTTCTTTAATTAAACCATTAAGCACTGGTTCCTTCACGTAATCTTATCACGTGACATAGAAAAACAATATCAAAAAAGTTTTTTATTAACATATCATCATATTTATCTTTGAAATACAAGGAGTTCCGCCCGTAGGCTTGTCCATAATCCCCCCGAAGGCTATCTAGTAATCCACAGGGATCACTATTCCAAGCTTTTGTCCGTAGACTAGTATGCGGGCCTCGAGATCCAATCCCGAGTCACGTTAGCCTCTTGTGCAAGACCCGGAAGGCAAGGGATTTACGGCCAGAGGCCCCCCTGGCACCCAAGCATCCTCATGCTCCAAGTAGAGCTCAATGGAGAGACTTCTCGTGGCGGGTTCACTCCACATTCCCGGTGCGGTCAACAACCCCCTTGGTTAGGGTCAGGCAGGCAGTCGGGGGTAACTGAACTACCTCTCCCTTCAGGCCTTCAACCGGAAGTATAGATATTCATTTAATTTGTAATTCATAAATCAAACAGTGCTCTAAAATCTCTAGCAAGCACAAACATTTCCATTCACCGATCTTGTTGTTGGCAAACTGCTAAAGAAGGAATCTCTCCTTTTGAATGCATCTAGCACTCGATCCGGGGTACCTTGCAGCTTGGCAAGATCCTTTATATTCTGGGTTAGGGCATACCCTATTAACCCAACTTGGTCAACCCTAAAGTTCATTGGATACTTTAGTTTCCGGTTTTTAACCTTCCTTACTTAGAAGGATATCAAAGAATACATCCTTTTGCAAGATAACTTACATAAGGATTCGCCATCCTTGTTGAGGGTATTTAACCTTTCTTCTTGTGAATCAATCACAAGACCATATGACTTCGTACTTGCTGCGGAAGTCCTGCATCATAATATGCGATGAAACAATTCATTTCAGTTTCTTTAAGCTAACGTTTGCCAGACCTAGGGTCTCCTTTTATTATTTTCTTTAAGAACCTCAAGGACAAACCCTAGTTCTTTACGTTTACAATATATTGACCCTACAATCAGGGAAGGTGGGCAAGTATTTAAGGTATAAACATTTCTTAGATTTTTAAATCATTCCCAATGCATATTTCGTAGCATAGGTATTTCTAAGTTTATATTAATTCGGTTAACTTTTAGAAGGTAATATCGAGATCACCTCGGCACGATTTGTTACCTATGTGACAATTGATTTTTCAGTCATAAACTTTATTGCTTTGAGGTTAGGTAAATTCAATTAATCTTCCTTTTTCCTTGCGAACAAAACTCATGCCAAATAAACAATCTTTTCCTTACTAAGATATGCAGTTAGCAATGATAACTTCCTAGAGTTTAAGCAACGTAAGAAACCTTTCATGAATTTCATCTTTTATGATGATTCGTTGTAAAAAGAATAGGGATTAATGGTGCAAGATGCAGTTTTTATTCCTTCAAGATTTAACTGAAATATACTACTTTAGTGGGCAAATAATCTTGCTCATAATTCGCTTCAGTGCATAAGGCTATTTGAAGGAAAACTATGTTTATACTTTATCCATTTTGCATGATCAATTAAACTAAATTCCTTCATCATAAATAACTAGGACAAAATATATCTTATCCCTAACAATTCATCTTGCATGATTAAATTAAAATCGATATAAAATTTAAGAAGGAAAAACTTGGTTTTGGGGTGAGATATCCACATGGATACCGGGAGATGACCCTCCCGCAGCTACTCCTTGGACTTTCTTAGGCAGCATCGTAGTTGTAGCTTTACACTCCTTTTCGGAATTCACAGTCGCTTCAATATTCCTCTTCTCTCTTTCGAGTCAAGGAATCGTTAAGGGATTGACCACAAGAAAGGGATAACAAGACCTTTAAGGTCTTAGCTTCTTCGGAGAGGGAAAGGTTTATAAAGCCTAAAAGAAAAAGGCCCTATAGGGATTTATACGCGGTGAAAATGGTGTGTGTGAGTGTGGTTTCAAAAAACATATGAAGGGCCTTGAAAGGGTATAAAAAGGGGGATCTTGAAGGGATTTTTGGACACGGGGTAAGTCCCAAACCAAGGGGACAGGTGAAGTGTGAAAGGGGGTAAAAAACACAAGAAGGGATTATTAATTCAAGCACGGGGGGGGGGGGGGGGGGGGGATTTGTGGTTTATGAGGCCAAGGGGAGTGGGGGTTTAATGGCCCCATGGGAAGGGGTTAAGGGTTTAAGACCGGAGGGGGGGGTGAAAGGATAAAAGGGAATAAAACCGGGAGGGGGGTGAAAGGGTAAGTGAAGGGTATAGGAAGGGGGGCTTAGAGGAGCCCCCCCTTAGAAGCTTTAGAGCTTCAAAACCGGGGGGTGAGGGGGGGGGGGGGGGGGGGGGGGTGGTTCCAAGGGAAAGGGGGCTTAGGGCCACTTAGAAGCTTTAGAGATTTAGCATACATGTGGCAGGGGGGGTAACCAGCCATCCGACGGCTACGAAGGCGGCGGCGGCGGCTCAACAGCCTCGTCCGGCCAGAGTGGTGACGAGGCGGCCTCCCTCCTTCAATCTTGCACGAGGGCGGCAGGGGCTTGGCTTTATCCTTCTCTCTCTCCCTTAGCGTTCAGCACGGCGTTATGGCGGCACTCCCTCTCTCACAGCAGATAGACGGACGTTTTAGCGTCAGTCGACAACAGCAATTAACTTCGTCTTCAGTCCTATCTCCCCTTCCCTGTAGCTTGCGGCCCTCCCTCAATTTTATAGGGGAGGGGAGGGAATCGTCCCCCTCCTATGCGTCATTGTGCATGCCCATGAAGCTGAGCAAGCTCCAGCGAGGAGGTTGCTGGCTCGTCTATTCCCTCCCCCCTTCCATCTCAACGCGCCACCGAGAGAGGGAAAAAATAGATATTTGATATATATTACATCAAATCATTCAAGAACATTATCAATCAACTTGTTGCTAATTGGTGATGCTATTCCATGAAAGCAATTGGTAATATAGCTTCTTGACACTCTAAAGGATCCTGCTTATGGTAATATTGTTACCATATTATCTAATAACAAAGATGGGATCAATTTTGATAAAGCTTCTATATCTTTGGTTGAATATTCACAACAACATGAACAACCACACACAAATCAAGAAATAGCTATGATCTCACAAGAGGACACATTGTTAGAATAAATCAACCATAATTTACTTGCTTGAAGGCATCCCTTTCCATGCTCTACACGTAGAAGTTGTCGAGGTGTTAACTTCTCTCGTCTCAAGTTTCCTAACAGACATTGTTCTTATTGCAATATATATGGTCATACTACTAATGATTTCTAGGAAAATCAATATGATAAAGATCATGGTATTACAAATAAACAACCATGTTTAACCAGAGATTATTCTCATTGTGACTACTACAAAAAGAGTGATCATCCAACCCATCTATGTTTCAAGAGGCATTTTGATTCAGATCATAATAGAGCATATGCTATTACACAAGACAACACTACTAAAGAAGCAAATTGTTTGAGTTATTCTATCTCTTAGAAAAGGATACTTCATGTTTTTTATGGATCTATTTTTATTATTGATTTTGGTGCTACGAGAACCATGACATATCAATCTCAATGGCTACATAATTATCATTCTATTCGTGTCAAGAAATTGGTTTATCTTACTAATGACACAACTTGTCAAGTCAAAGGTATAGGTGATTTATATCTCTGTAAGCTTTCTTCAACAAGAATTTTGTGTGGAGTTTTACATATCCCAAATCTACAAAGAAATATTCTTTTAGTTACAAGACTTGTGGATCTTGGTCTCTTTGTTGGTTTTGACCATACCAAGTGTTGCATTAAGAATGATGGCCAAACCATAACTGTTGCTCCTTTAAATGGTAATATTTTTGAGTTATCTTTAAATGAAGATGTTGCAAATATTGTTACAACTCTTGGCGATCACAGCAAATATGGCATCATGGCTTTGTTCACTTTGATTTTTCTAAGCTTGTTGACCTTTATTGGTGTGACCTTGTTCAAGGTATGGAATTCAAAGCTCGTCCTCATATGGGCATTTGTGGATATTGTGCACTTGAAAGCATTTTTGCAAACCCTTTTCCATTTCCACCACAACTCATTCTAGAGATTTGCTTAATCTTATTCACACTGATATTTGTGGACCTTTTTCTCCATCAAAATCTCGATATCTATATTTAATGACTTTTATTGATTAATTCTCAAGGTACACCACTCTTTTTCTCTTGTGACAAATCAAAAGCTTTATTATCTTTTAAGTAATATCAAAAAGCTGTAGAACTTCATATAGTCATTGCATCAAGAAACTTTGTAGTGATAATGGTGGAGAATACAAATGATTTTGATGATTATTGTAATAATCAGGGTATTCATCATGAATATATGGTTCTCGACTCTTCTCAATAGAATGGTATTGTTGAATGTAAAAAAAAAGACTATTCTCAATGCCATGCGATGTATGCTCATTCATTATTAGCAATAGTATTTGTACAAAATCATCTTCCTACAACTACTCATGTTGGTAAAATACCGATTACTACTTGGACATGTGAAACTCCTATTATATTTTTTAAACTTTTGGATGTATTTCTTGAATTCATGTACCCAAAGAGACTCACAGAAAACTTGATCCTCCCTATTTGAAAGTTATTTTCATTGGATATTCAACTTTTTCTAAGGGATACAAGTTTTATGATCCATCTTCCAAGAAGGTAATCATAAGTTGTGATGTTATTTTCAATGAGAAACTTATGTGTAACACATGGTCTCAGGAGGATGTTGGGTGAATGTTGTCACTAGAGGATGTGATGCCAGGAGGCATATTCCATGGTGCATTCCGTGAGATTTTTCAATGGATTCTATAAAACTATTTATTTGTTGGGGCTCGTACACATGAAGTTGACGGGGACGCATGTTCTTTTTGGGTATCAGATTAATTTAATGTGTACATGGGTGATTCCATAGCGGGTGATTTCATAAAATACATATTAAATTAATGTAAGTTTACGAGTTTAGAGTGTGCACTCAAATTAAATTAAGGTTAAGACAAAGCTCCAACCTATTTAATTATTTTGTAGTTGAAGTTTGTTAGGTATTCACTTTTGTTGGGTTTTATTAAACTATTTTCTAATAATTGTGAATGCTTCAGTTGATGTGTAGAGCAAGTGAGCGGTGGTGGCATTGGGTAGCATAGGGTGATGGTGTGAATCCAAATGCTTAGAAGAGTTACTATTTTTGATGGATGTGCGCCTTATCACTAAAGGTGTGGCACCAATATTTATTTAAGCGCTTAACAAAGCATTTATTATCTTGTATGCACATAGACACTCGATTAAATATTTCATTATTTGATATTTGTATTAGGGCATAGCCTGACTTTTGGATGCCCAGACATCTCGCTTTATATTTGGGCAAATACAAACGTAAAAGCAAAAGCATGTTATTTGTAAAGTAGGCTATTTTTGAACTTGAAGTTAAATAAATCAATAAATACATGCCTTGTGAAACATTCATACAATGCATGGGGGCCATTGCACCCAATTTGTCTCTTTTGTCTCATGTTGGATAATTTTTCTTTTGCTTTTTACTTGAAATTATGAAGATTTGTAGAGTTCTTTGTTCTTGGGGACCTTCCAACATTCACTACGCACGCATCCAATATCCGATGTGCACACTAGTGGTACTAGAGCCAAGTTGAGATCAAGAGCTTCCAATCGCTTGTTATCTCGCACGAAGGCAAAGCTCCTGGAACGAATGGGCTCTACAAGCTATCTTGCGATGAACTGACAACACACGCATGTTCCTAGAGATGAAGAACCCCCTACTGTATCCTCTGATCGCGGAGGACCTCTCGCAGCAGGTGGAGGACCACTCAATAAGTCTCTTTTACAATTGTTGTTTTTTAGAGAGGAGATAGAGAAAGCAATTTATGTTAATGGCAATGCCAAGCTTTATGTTTAAGTTGAGAGAGCTTAAGCTCTAAACTCCTCACATTAATACTTCGTCATGTACTCGCTAGCAATGATTCCATCAAACGTATACTATCGACCTACACCCATTTTGTCTAGTTACTTAAGCTTTTAAAGCTTAAGCTATTAGTAATTAAAGCCTAACTTAAGCTTACAACTTAATTACCCACACTTTATATAGAAGGTGTTCATATTGTGGTACTCCCAAACCAATTATGAAGCTTCAGTAAGCCCCTATTCCCACTTGCAACTTGACTGAACAAATTTATACCAAGTAGGCTATCATGTGCAGTCTATGTGGAAGACTATTTTGCTTGGAAGAAGACAATTTTCAATTGATGTACCCGAGAAAAGAAAGATCGTAAAAGAAAAAGCATATTAATAAAGAAAGTAAGTTTGTGGTGGTCTTATTTACACGTGATTATAGGATGAGTGCCGGATCTTCAATCAGATCCAGGATGTCGGATCAGAGCATGTTGATTTTATGGGCAAAGGCGATTTGTCAGAGCCGACTATGGAACAGAAATTGGATCTACTCATGATGGAGCTTCAAGAAGAGCGAAAGGAACGTGAAAAATTGCAAGCACAATTGGTTGCACTTCAACAATCCGCCGTAGAGCAAGATGGAGCGCAACCTGAATATGTCATTTGACGTACTATTGATGCGATGCTCCATGCAAAGGATCTTAGGAAAGAGGCCAAGATAAGTAAAATAAATTTTAAATTCCACACTTTCAATGGGCAACGTGATGGAAAAATTGTTCTTGCTTTCATTAGTGAGTTTGACGATTATTTTCATAAAGAGCAATATGCTAAAATATATAAACTTAAATGCGTCACTAATCATTTAGTAAACGAAGCATCAATATGGTGGACTATTGTCCGAAAGAGTGTTGATTGTCCCTCTACTTGTGAAGCCTTTCAAAGTAAATTCTTGCAGAATTTCCTTCCACCTCAATTCCATGAGAAAACCATCAAACAGTGGGATCTCCTACAACAAAGAGATTGTGAATCCATCCCACAATACACTAAGTATTTTTGGAGTGCCTTACTTCAACTTCGAATGCTTGAAGATGTTCTTGAATTGATCCACAAGCACCAAGTACATGTCTGGTTTGCTTGGTCACTTCTATGCAGAAGTGAATATTTCAAGCCAAAGACTTTGGAGGATGCGATTTCTTTAGCACAAGATGTGGAGGATAAAATTCATGGACAAGAAAAGTGACCACAATAATTTTTTATTAATGGTAACTTTGGTAAAAAGCAATTCAATTCTAATTTGTGAAAATTCAATCAAAATCGTTTTGCTCCTTCTTTCTGTAAACCCTGGACTCAACCTCCTACTTTACCATCAACTGCTAATTCAAACCCGAAGCCTTCCCTCCAGCCAAATCCCAATATACCCAAACTTCCAGCCCTTACCAACAATGTCTCCAAAGCAAAGCTTATGGTTTGCTACAAGTGTCGTCAACCTGGACACTTAGTAGCGAACTGTCAATCCAAGAAGCAAGTTGTTCAAGTCAATCACTTGGGAGCAATTGATGATGAAGACCATGAAGATATACTAGAGTTCATTGAAGATGATGATAATATCGGCGATACTTCAGATACTTTACCAGGTATGCCGAGTCCTCATTTGCTAATAACAATTAAATGTTTTGTACATGGTCAATAAAAGATTGTTTTCTATGATGATGGAAGAACACATGATTTTATTTCCACAAAGTTGGTAAAAGAATTAAATTTATCTACTGTTCCAACTCATTATTGCATAAAGGCTACATTCCTAGGCACTCGATACAATGGTACACAAGAAGTGCATGATTTAGAGATTGAAATTGGTGATTATGTTGAGCGCATAAATTTCTTGGTTGTGCCTTTGCAAGCTAGTGATATTATTTTAGAAATGCCTTGGCGTCACAAATATAACCCTAACATAGATTATTCCACACATTCCATGAAAATTTATTTTAACAGAAACCAAATCACATTGCATGGATTACACACCCTTGATAAGTTTCCACTACTTAGTCACACACATGCTAAATGTGCATTGAGAAAAGGTAGTCACAAAATGATGTTACCATGATCAATATAAGGATTTAGGTGAGGTATGACAATATAACTCTATAAAAAAAATAGTAAGTACCCTTAAAAGTGAATTATCAATGAATTGAGCAAGAAGATGCAAATACAATCGAGCCTATGGGTCCATGTCAAGCTCTTGACATAGCTCGACATACACTGAAAGGTCTATTTATAGGTCTCTACCATAGAGAAAGAGGAGTCCACTTCATTCTTGAAAAAACACTAGCCCCTTGTCTCTTCCTCTACATAACCCGTGCCTATCTCCTCCACATGCTCCAAGTGCTTTTCACCCTCCATTCCCCAACATCAACCCCTCTATCTGCATACTCTCCTTGTCCATGTTGGGGACATTGCTTTCATTATACATTCTCATGCTCCGAGGTAGTGATGGCACAACATACCACCATTGAGATTACAGGAGATTTGGGTAGAAGATTACATGTTTGATATCACATATAAGTGTATAACAAAGAGTGAATCAATATTTGTGACTGTTTTCTATCATGGAAAAAATAACCAAAAAGGTCATGCACCTATTCACAATGACTTGGCAAGACAAAATTGTCGCTCATATAATTTCATCTTTTATTAAAAATTAGATTTACAAATCTAGATGGACCTCCTTGAATGGTTGCTTGAGCTTCTTCAAATACTAGTTTAAACCATTGTATATTGAATATATGATCATAAGGAAGCTACAGTAATCCTGTAAATTTTTGAAATACTACAATATTTGGATTTGTGGTCTGGTATTGGCTCTCTTGCTCCAACTTTTCCATGACACCACAATCCATTGTGGAGCGCATTTGGTGGATGCGCTAAACTTGAAATGTTTCCTCCACAACCACATCGCTCTTAGATTTTTAATGTATACCAAAATGGTTAAGTTAGTTTTGTATAAAATCTAGATATGACAAAAAAGAAAGCATGTGGTACCTTTCGACTACATCCCCTTGAGAATTTTTACTACTTCTTAGAGACCTCTACCTTTTTCCATGAAGTTATGGCTAAAGCTTCATGCAACCATCATATAAGCATAAGCTACAGCATCTCCTCCATGCCCTTGGGATATCAAACCCATTGATGGCATATACTACATCAAAATTTAGATTGTGCTCGCTCCCGCTCTCTTTTAGCCTGCTCACACCTATCGATCCACTTCTCCATGGATGTACGATGCAATATACAAAACTAATTTACTTTCTCCTCCATAGCACCATCCAATACCTCTTTAATTCCATTTCTAACCACCATATCTCCAGTTATTCTATCATAATCTCTAAATTTCCATAGCATACTATTGTTTGAATCCACTATTGGCAACCACTTTAAAATATACATGAATGCCCCTGACACTAGCAAATCTTCAATCATGTTGCCTTCTGGGCAAGCTCATTCTCGCACAAAGCCCTTTAGGGTTTTCATGAAGTGCTTCAAGAAGAATATCCATCATGTATGGATGAGGACCACAATCTCCACTTCATCCATGAGAGATATGCTAGGAGATGAGTTTGCATCATGAGCATGCTCATAGAGAGGTACTTCTCAAAGAGAAAAACCATCTCCATCACTACCCACCTTGCAAATTCAATGGGGGATTTCTTAATCTCCTTCTGTGAGATCCATTACACTAAATTTGACAACATATAAATCGCTAAACATATTCTTGGAGTGAGATGCCCTACAATCACAATCAATAGTATGAACTGCTAGAAATTTAAAGCATTATGAACATCAAATCAACACAAAATAGTGAAATACTAAGGTTACGTGCTATCAAGGCTGGGACACAAACCTAGTATATCTTATGCCAATCATGGGATTTTATTCTTATTACTTGGTCATCTTTAGAAAAAGTATACCTAAGGAAACACATCATACCCATTGGGGTACAAATAGACCTAATAATTTGCTTCACCATGCGCTCTTCTTTAGGGAACATGACCCAAGGAGCACGAGGTGATTGCAAATGAACATCAAAGCTTGACTATGGCCAAAGCACCTCCATCTTGCCTATCTCCTTTAAATCCATCCATGTCCCTATAATGTCTCTCTTTCCTATGATATGGTCACTCAATATGTTATCCGCATTTTTGAAAATGTGCATGGGATCCAAGAAATGGTTGATCTGTAATAAGTGGGTCAAATATGAAAACTCATAGAAAATTGAGAACTCTCACATTCCACTTGGATGTGACTCCTTATGAACCATTTTAAACCTGTACAAGCTTTAGGCATTCGTTCGTGCTGGAGGTCATCCAAGAGAACCTTTCCTCAATTCATGACCCTCTAGCAAGAAAGTAGCATGTCCCTAATATACCATCTTCTTCATGGTCTGTCAACTCTAAGAGTCTAACTGTGGCCCACACAATGGACATCCATGATAACTTGAAGTTACCAAACCTGTCACAATATTCCTATCGAGTCAACACAAACTTGAACGAGCCATGTTAGATATCAATGAATAGAAGTCCACTTATCCTAGCACTCCCAAAATCTTGAAAAGTCATGCGTGGTCCACATAATAATGGCTCGTATATTAGCAAACCATTGACCATCATGACCCCTTCCTCCCACAAAATCTTGAACTCATCAACTAATGGACAGAGGTAGATGCCCATGTTCTTAACTTTGTAGCACTTACGAACGAGTAAGTTAAGGATTAGGTGTCATTTCTTCATAGAAAGCCATGGTGGGATGTTGTAGATTATAACGACTATAGGCTACATAGTGTAAGAAGTTGAGCGGAGATTGAATGTATTCAGACTATCCATAGCAAGACCAAGCCGAAGACTCTTTATCTCTCATGCAAAGCCTAGAAATGTGGACTCAATGTGGCTCCATGTGTGTGAATCTACTAATATTCATTGGAATCCATCTATGGATTTATTTTATGCATGCCACATTGTCAAGCTTGTCATATTTGACGTACAAAACATGTGTTGAATATGCGGTATAATTGGAAAGTATATAAGAATTTTCGAAGGGATAGTTTTTCCTTGCAAACTCTATTGATACCTATGAGTACCACACTTTGGACATGTCTCCATAGTCTCGTAGTCTCCTTAAAATAATACACAATCCTTGGCACATGCATGGATACTATTGTAGTCTATATTAAGCTTCCGTAACACTAGTCATGCATCATCATGGGACTTAGATATCGTGTTTTCAAGTGGTAATATGTGATACTTTAGCAACCTAAAGAAAAAAACCAAGTACCTTTGAAGAGCATAAAAAATATTTTTATAGTAATGTAAAAAATAAAGGAGCGTAGTATGTACTTGAATAACTTGGTCACACTTGCATTACTTTGTCTATACTTTGCATATACACTTAGGAGTGCAAGTAGTGTCTTTAACCAAGATATGCAGCACCCATCATACAATGGTATGGATGTCTCCTCTCTCAGTGAATCAAATGACTTGGCATCCATGGGTAGTAATGCATTGGTCATTATCTCCATCTCAAGCCTCTCTAATTCTCCCCTCCTCTCTCTCCCTTCCTTATGTCTCCCCCCATCTATTTTCATCTCTTCTTCTTCTCTATTTCTCTCCTTTGTCTAGTCAAGAGGCTGTAAAATGGGTGCTTTAATGAGATACTAATTTAGGTATTGAAGGCATCTTCATGATCATTTGTCCAAATGAAATTTGCATATTTATGAGGAGCTTATAAAGAGGGGCTATCTTTGCCACAAAATGTGCAATGAACTCCCTGTAATAGCCCATATGGCTAAGAAATATTTTCAATTACTTAGTATTAGTTAGTATAGTTAGGGTAGCAATATTTTCAATCTTTGTAAGATATGTTTCTATCCTCTATGTGAAGAAAATGTTTCCCAATAGAAATCCCAAGGAGACTTTAAAGATGCAATTGTCGAGGTTAAGGGAGATCCCATACTCCCAACATTGCTCAAAGCATTTCTCCAAGTGTTCCCAATGCTAAAAAAGTAAACTCAATGTAAAAATAATCTAGGTATACATCAATGAGATCATGCAAGTGATTTTTGGAATACAGCCATCATGATTCATTAGAAGGTAGCAGGGGCATTGCATAGTCCAAACAATATCACGCTATAAGCATAGGTTCCCCATTTTGTAGTGAAGGTCATCTTGGATTGATTATCTTCTACTATTGAAGCTTAGTTGTAAAGCCATCTAGTAAGAAATAGAGCAGCTCATCTCCTTCCACTTTGTCCAATAGTTGGTCTATGAAAGGAATAGGAAAATGATCCTTCTTTGTCTTAGAATTCAACTTTTGAAAGTCAGTACATATTTGCAATATCCCATTCTTCTTTGGTACAACCACAATGGGCAAAACACATCCACTCTTAGTCATTATATTAATGAGCTCGGCATCTAAGAGCTTCAATACCTTTGCTTTTACCAAGGCTAAGTAATTTGGATTCATGTGCTTCTAATGTTTTCATATTGCCTTGGCATCAAGCTCTAAGTCAATGTGGTGTTGACACACTATGGGATCAATCCTCTTTAGGTCTTCGTAAGACCAAGCAAACACATCCAACTTCTCCTTCAATAATTTGCAAAGGGTTAATAATTCCTCTTTTAGAAGACTACTACCCACTTTGAGATGTCTTTCTATGCCATTTACATAAATAAAACTCAAATTCCTTTTACCTTCCACCTCTTTGATAAAGGTCCCATAAACTACTTCTGAATACAAATTTGACTCCTTAAAGGAAGAAGCTCCTTCCTCTATTGATCCATTGAAACCATCTTTTAATGCTTCCCACTGTATATTGTCTACTCCTTCTGGATGCTAAATGGTATAAGAGCAGCTAAGATACTCACTTCTTGACTTGAGTGATTTTTCCAAGATGCATCCAAGTCTATAACATGACATGAATCTTCTAAGTTTTGTTTGGAATATGGGACTGGTACACTACGAAAGTGTGTCTTTATCATCCTTCCTTGAGAAGATTAGATTAGGGTGACAAGAGCGATTGCTAAAGGAATTTGCTATTTGTCTCTTTCACTTTGTGTACATCGTCTACGTGCATTGCGAAAAACCATTGACGAGCTTAAAAGGGACCATTGTTATTCCATCCAAGAGTAGGGGCTCTTCATCATTTGAAGCCTCTACCATCTCCTCATGGACATCCTCTTCAATTTTTCGGGATTCTTGCTTGTCATTGCTTCCATTAACTTTATCTTTGATTTTATTTTCATCCTATTTAAACTTTGCCTTTGCTTCTATAAAGGCTTTGTAAGACAAGAGTAGGCTCTCTGTCTATAATATTTCCATGCAATTAATAGTTAATTGGTTAGTTCAAAAGGTAGTTAGTCAATTAGTAATTTAGCAAGGTTACTAACTAAGGATTAAATAAAGAAAAAAATAACTAATATTAATAACTAATAATCTTTATTTAATTAAAAATATTAAAATTAAAAAAACCAAGACTTGTAACTCGACATTTTCTTTGAATTGAGAAGGATTGTAGCCACCCATCACGAACATTATCACATGAATGAGAGTTATGAGCCATATTAGTCATTAATGACAGTGTGTAAGTTTAGATGGTCCAAAAATATCAGATTTTTGGACAAAACTAGCATATTTTAGATATTATTGTAAATATCCTAAAAACATATGGAAATTTCTAGAACAATATATCATGTAAAAAAAGCAAGAGGTTTTTTTTTCCAATTTTGGAGATTTAATGTAAAAAAATGATTGGCAAAATTCCGCGCATCGAAATCACAGTTTACAAGCAGTAAATAACACTTCGAATAGGGAGAACAAGAAGGAGCGATCCGGAAGATTTCTAACCAAGTGTCTCAAGGTTTTACCCCCCTTCAGAGCCAACAGAACCATCACATTTGTGACTTGAGCATCAGATCACTGATTTTGCCAAGATCCCCTCCACAAATAGCTCTTCTTCTCAATCACAACCCTTTTTGTCTAACTCACTACAAATAAGAGACATAGGGAGTCGTTTAGAAAGCACAAAGAGACCCCCAAAGACTGTGAGAGAGAGATACAAAGAGGGAGGTAGAAGGATACCCCTTCAAGAGACTGTGAGAAGGAGCTTGAGAGAGAGATAGAGAAAGAGAGAGAGAAGAGTTACCCTAAGAGGGTGTGAGGGAGAGAGTTAGCTCAATCCCCCATGTCTTGGTCTTCCACTAAACCATCTTCTCTTACACTCTCCCATCTCAAATTTGTTCTTCCTTCTTTATCTCTCGAACATGCTCGCGGATGATGGCTCCAAAGCAATGAAGTGGAAAGACCATGGGAACCACCATAACCGATCAAGGAATGAGTATTGCCAGAGATACTGGAGTACCTGAGCTTATTAGAGTTGCCACTACCAACGAAACATTGGGTGTGGCAAACCTGAGTATGGACAAAGACAAAATTTCCAATGTCCTCATGACAAACCAAGTTATTCACTATTAGGTTATTATTTTGTCACTTAAAATAATAAGATTTATGGAAAATTTTTACATAAAATATTAGCTTTCATATTTTTTACTTACACGAATTGATAACTTTATCTAGAAATCATACTAGTATAAGAATAAACAATTAATCAGTATGAATTGTAGCTAGATTAATTGAGATTCATTACAAGGATATGGAGGTATAGCGACGGCGATTTGCAACATAAAATAGCAGTGTCGCTATTTAATGCGACGCATATAACGACGATACCCAGACGAAAAAAACGCGGGCTGAAACCCAAGCGCGTTATTTTGCGTGCATACACGAAAGAGAGAGCGAAAGGGAGAGCAAACAACTTGCATTTGAGAGGGAGAGGAAGAGAAAGAGAGAAAGAGGGAGAAAGAAGGCTTCTCACCGCCGCCACCACCGTTTGTGAAGAAAAGGAGGAGGTGTACGGAGGGCGAAGAGGAGCCGCCATCGCGAAGAGGAGCCGCCAAACCCTTCTTCAAGCCTTTACGGTGACTGAATTGTCCATTCTTGCTTTGATTTTTTGTTTTCTCTCTCTCTTTTACTTTTTTTTTTATAATTCGTGTGTATTGAGAGAGGGAGAGGAAATGAGCGAGGAAGAGAGGGAGAGGGAGAGGGAGGGAGGAGAGGAAATGAGAGAGGGAGAGGGAGAGGAAGAGGGAGAGGGAGGGGAAGAGGGAGGGAGAGGAAATGAGAGAGGGAGAGGGAGGGAGAGGGAGAGAGGGAAACATTCAACATAATAGCGAAAGAGAGAAAGAGAGGGAGAGGGAGAGGAAGAGAGAAAAGGAAATGAGAGAGGGAGAGGAGAGAGAAAAAACATTAAACATAATAGGGAAAGAGAGGGTGAGGGTGAGGGAGGGAGAGGAGAGAGAAAAAGAAATGAGAGAGGGAGACAAGAGAGAAAAAGAGAGAAAAAACATTAAATATAATAGGAAAAGAGAGAAAGAGAGGGAGAGGGTGAGGGAGAGAGGAAATGAGAGAGGGAGAAGAATTAAACATAATAGGGAAAGAGAGAAAGAGAGGTTGAGGGTGAGGGAGGGAGAAAAAATGAGAGAGGGAAAGAAGAGAGAAAAAAGAGAGAAGGAGAGGAGAGAGAAAAAGAGAGAAAAAACATTAAACATAATAGGGAAAGAGAGAAAGAGAGGGAGAGGGTGAGGGAAGGAGAGGAAATGAGAGAGGGAGAGGAATAGAGAAAAGGAAATGAGAGAGGGAGAGAAGAGAGAAAAAAACATTAAACATAATAGTGAAAGAGAGAAAGAGAGGGAGAGGGTGAGGGAGGGACAGGAATGAGAGAGGGAGAGGAGAGAGAAAAAACATTAAACATAATATGGAAAGAGAGAAAGAGAGGGAGAGGGTGAGGGAGGGAGAGGAAATGAGAGAGGGAGAAGAAAAAAGAAAAGGAAATGAGAGAGGGAGAGGAGAGAGAAAAAACATTAAACATAATAAGGAATGAGTAAAAGACAGGGAGAGGGTGAGGGAGGGAGAGTAAATGAGAGAGGGAGAGGAAAAGAGAAAAGGAAATGAGAGAGGGAGAGGAGATAAGAGAAAAAATATTAAACATAATAGAGAAAGAGAGGGAGAGAGAGAGGGAGAGAGAGAGGGAGGGAGAGGAAATGAGAGAGGGAGAGGAAGAGAGAAAAGGAAATAAGAGTGGGAGAGGAGATAAGAGAAAAAATGTGAAACATAATAAAGAAAGAGATGGAGAGAGAGAGGGAGGGAAAGGAAATGAGAGAGAGAGAGCAGATAAGAGAAAAAACATTAAACATAATAGGGAAAGAGAGAAAGAGAGGGAGAGGAAGAGGGAGGGAGAGGAAATGAGAGAGAGAGAGAGGAAGAGAGAAAAAGAAAGAAAGAACGAGAAAGAGAGGGAGAAAGCATTAAACATAATAGGGAAAGAGAGAAAGAGAGGGAGAGGGAGAGGGAGGGAGAGGTTGTTGTTTTCTTGTTTGTTGTTGTTCAAGTAGTCATCGTAGTTTTTTTAATTTTCTTGTTTATTGTTGTTTAATTTTCTTGTTTTTTGTTGTTGCTCTAGTAGTAGTAGTAGTTTTTTCTTCTTTTCTTATTTATTGTAGTGGTAGTGGTAGTCGTGGTAGTAGTCATGGTGGGCATGGTTATGGTAGTAGTAGTAGTTGTTGTTTTTTCTTCTTTTCTTGTTTATTATAGTGGTAGTGGTAGTGGTACTAGTAGTGATAGTGATAGTGGTAGTGGTAGTGATAGTGGTAGTGGTAGTGGTAGTCATGGTTGTGGTCGGGGTCGTGGTCATAGTCATGGTTGTGGTCGGGGTCGTGGTCATAGTCATGGTCATGGTCATCGTGGTCGTTGTCCTAGTCGTAGTCATGGTCGTAATCGTGCTCGTGGTCGTAGTCATAGTCATAGTCATGGTCATGGTCGTCATCGTAGTCATAGTTGTAGTCATAGTCATGGTCATGGTCATGGTCGTAGTCATAGTTGTGGTCGTAGTCGTAGTCGTAATCGTAGTCATAGTCGTAGTCGTGGTCGTGGTCGTGATCATGGCCGTGCTCATAGTTGTAGTCATGGTTGTGGTCATCATCATAGTCGTAGTTGTAGTCCTAGTCGTGGTCATGGTCGTGTCATAGTCGTAGTTGTGGTCGTAGTCGTGGTCATGGTTGTGATCATAGTCGTGGTTATGGTTGTGGTCGTGGTCATGGTCATCGTCGTAGTCATAGTTGTAGTCGTAGTCGTGGTCATGGTCGTGGTCATAGTTGTAGTTGTGGTCGTAGTCGTAGTTGTGGTCGTGGTCATAGTTGTAGGCGTGGTCGTGGTCGTGGTCTTGGTCTTGGTCGTAGTCATAGTTGTAGTCGTAGTCATGGTCATAGTCGTAGTCGTCGTAGTTGTGGTTGTAGTAGTAGTAGTGGTTTTTTTGTTTGTTGTTGTTATTGTAGTAGTAATGGTTTTTTTTTCTTGTTTATTGTTGTCTAGTTTTCTTATTTATCGTTGTTGTTGTAGTAGTAGTAGTAGTAGTAACAATAGTAGTAGTAGTAGTAGTTGTTGTTGTAGTAGAGAGATATATATTTTGTTAAAGAAAATGAGAGAGGGAAAGAAAGAGAAAAAAGAAGGAACAAGAGAGAGGGAATAAACATACGTGATCGTGGTTGTGGTCGTGGTCATTGTCATAGTTGTAGTCATGGTCGTGGTCCTAGTCATAGTTGTGGTCGTAGTCGTAGTCGTGGTCATGGTCACGGTCGTGGTTGTAGTCGTGGTCGTGGTCGTGGTCGTGGTCGTGGTCATAGTCATAGTCATCGTAGTTGTGGTTGTAGTAGTAGTGGTGGTTTTTTGTTAGTTGTTGTTGTTGTAGTAGTAATGGTTTTTTTTTTCTTGTTTATTGTTGTCCAGTTTTCTTAGTTATTGTTGTTGTTGTAGTAGTGGTAGTAATAGTAGTTTTTTTTTCTTTTTTTGTTTGTTTGTTGTTGTTGTTGTTGTTGTAGTAGCAGCAGCAGTAGTAGTTATTGTTGTTGTTGTAGTAGAGAGAGATATATATTTTGTTAAAGAAAATGAGAGAGGGGAAGGAAGAGAAAAACAAAGAAGGAACGAGAGAGAGGGATAAATATACAACATAATAAAGAAAGAGAAATGGAGAGAGAGATTGAAGGAGAGGAGATAATCAATGGATAAAAAACAAAGAGAGAATGGTGGCGAGGTTCGGTGAGGTCCAGTGCAACACCACGAGATGGGAAACACTCCGATATATATATGTTAATTTGTGGGTGGGTGGGTAGAGACTTTACATACGTTAATTTTTGCTGCTGAGTTACAAGAGAAGAAATCCCTTCTCAAACAATTTAAGAAAGAAAAAAAGAATGATAACAAAAATAAATTGTTTGTCGTAACGTAGTAAAAATAGAAAATGATGAAGGTATTGTTGTTCAAGATCGCGAGACATATCTTAATTAGCATGTCCCATGTCCTTGCTCTCAATGCAAGCTGGAAATTAGACGAAAACATCGATTGTCTATAGAACACATACGACGCTTTGGCGAGTTTCAATATGAGATCATTGAACATGTGATCTTGGATTTTTAGCAAGCGGTAAGAAAAGTTAATATTAATCATGCATTGCACTCGCAAGCTAATTGAATACCATATACAAGAAGATTGGGTATGGTTGACAAATTTTCTATCCAGGGAGATGATGCCTCTTCCCAAAGAGGAGTGCACCCTTTGCGGCCAATTATAAGAGTTCATGGGCGTGCGATGGATGGAGTGCCTTAGCCAATCCACCACTTGGAAGGTACTACCCAATCTATACCGTCAATACCAGAGAAGACAGGCAGCCTTTAGACCTACCTACAATCTTGGAGCCTGAGATGGAGGCAATGATCAATGCATTGATTCCCATGGATGTCGAGACTTCTGATCCGCTTAGAGAGGACGTATCCATACCATTATATGATGGGTGTCGAGTATCTCGCCTGAAGACACTACTTGCACTCCTAAGTGTGTAAGCAAAATATGATGGTGGAGTGATGCAAGTGTGATCGAGTTGTTCAGATACCTTGTACGTACGCTTTGCTGATTTCTTTTCGGTACTATCATTAAAAAAATTTGTGCTTTTTCAAAGTGTTTTATGATTTTTTTCAGGTTACTAAAATATCATATATTACCACCTACAAATACCATACCTGATTCTCATGATAATGCACGACATATTTTACGAAAGCTATAACAGCATCCATGCATGTATCAATTATTGCATACTGTTTCGAGAAGAATACGAGACTATGGAGACATGTCCAAAGTGTGGTGCTCACAAGTATCGACAGGACTTGCAAGGCCAAACCACCCCTCAAAAAGTTCTTAGACACTTTCCGCTTATGCTCTGCATAAACCACATGTTTCGTACGTCCGGCATGGCGAGCTTGACAATGTGGCATGCGCAGAATAGGTCCATAGATGGAGTTCAACGAATATCAGCGGATTCAAGCGCATGGATCCACATTGACTCTACCTTCCCAGGCTTTGCCTGAGAACCAAGGAATCTTTGGCTTGGTCTTGCAATGGATGGTGTGAACCCATTCGGTCTGCTTTCAACTTCTTACAGTGTGTGGCCTACAGTCCTTGTCAACTACAATATCCCTCCATGGCTTTCTCCGAAGAAAGGACATCTCATCCTTAGCTTACTCATCCCTAGCCACTACAAAGTCAAAAATATGAACATGTATATTCGTCCATTAGTCGATGAGCTTAAGATTTTGTGGGAGGGGATCACCGTGCAAGATATGAGCAAGCGCGATGGTTGACGGTCCGCCAATATTCTAGCCATTCTCATGTGGACGATGCATGAATTTTTGAGATTTGGAGAGTGCTCGAGTAAATAGGCTTCCATTCCTGTTGGTAATATCTATCATAGCTCATTCAAGTTTGTATTCACTGGATAGAGGTATTGGAATAAGTCTGGTTACCTCAAGTTATCATGCATGTCCATTGTGTGAGCCACAGTAAGACTCCCGAAGGTCACAAACCATAAAGAAGATGGTATATCAAGGACACACTGCTTTCTTGCCAAAGGGTCATGAACTCAGGGAAGGTTTTCTTAGATGACCTTCAACATGTATGAATCCCGCAAGCTAGTACGAGCTGAAAATGGACCACACAGAGTTGCATCCAAATGGAATGCGATGGTTCTCAGTTTTCTACGAGTTGCCATATTGGACCCACTTACAGATCAACCACTTATTGGATCCCATGCATATTTTCAAGAATGTGGGCAGCTTGCTATGGGACCACATCACAGGAAAGAGAGACACTATAGGGGTATGAATGGATTTGAAGGAGGTAGGCAAGATGGAGGCGCTTTGGCCACAGTCGAGTGCTGATGGTCCCATGCAGCTACCTCGCGTTCCTTGGGTTTTGTCCACTAAAGAAGAGCGCATTGTGAAGCAAATAGTTAAGTCTATCCGTACTCCGACGGGTATGATGCGTTCTCTCATGTCTGCCTTTTTTAAAGACAACCAATTATCAGGGCTAAAATCCCATGACTGGCATAAGATATGTTAGGTTTGTACTACGAATGGATTGTAATTGGTGTGCGCATTTTGCTATTTGGAGTATAGTCATTGTTCATAATGCTTTCTCATTTGTGGCAGTTTGTACTACCAATCACGATCACAAGATGCCTTCCTCCAGAAATATGCGGGGCCATTTACAGGTTGTCGACTTTAGTACAATGGATCTCACAGAAGGAGATTAAGACGACTTCTATTGAATCCACGAGGCGGGGAGCAGTGGGGACAGTCTATCTCTTTGAGAAATACATGCCTACCAGCATGCTCATGATACAAATCCACCTTCTTGTGCATCTTGTAGATGAAGTGGAGATTGTTGGACCTGTCCATACGCGATGGATGTTCTTCTTGGAGCATTTCATGAAATCCTTGAAAGGCTTTGTGCGACAACGAGCTCGGCCAAAAGGTAGCATGAATGAAGGTTGGTTGGTGACTGAGGCGCTAGTGCATATTTCACAAAAGCTACCAATGGTGGATCCAAACAACAATATGCTATGGTCGTTGAAGGACAATGATAGACTGACCAGAGATGTGGTGGTTAGAAATGGGGTAGAAAAAAGAATGGATGCTACAATGGAGGAGAATGTGAATCACTTTTGTATGTTGCACCATGTATCTATGGAGACGTGACTCGCCAGGTACCAGCAAGCTAGGCAAGACTGAGAGGAAGTGTGATCTGAATTTCTATGTAGTACGCGCCATCAACCGATTCGATATCTCAAGGGCATGGAAGATATGCCATGGTTTATGTCAACGCAATGGTTGCACTTTGATCGTAGCCTCTCGCAAAGGGGTGGAGGTCTCAGCCAAGGAGTGGGAATTCTCGAGGGGATGTAGTCCAAAGGTGATGACGTGTTTAGGATTTGTCATATCTATATTTTATATGCAACAAATAATTTGAGTGTTTCAATGTACAGTACAAAATATATAGTGCATGTGGTCGTGCGGACGACAATTTCATGTGGAGCGTATTGGCAAAATGCGCTCCACAACAAACTGTGGTATCATGGTAAGATTCAAGCAGGAGAGTCGACGACGAGCAACAGATCCAAACATGATTATAGATGAGATGGAGTATTTTGGAAACTTGCAAAGTATTATTACGGTGGATTATCGTAGCTTCTCCATGATACTATTCCATGTGCAGTGGTTTAAAGTGGTACTTGAAGGAGCTGGAGTAATAGTTCGACGAGGTCCATTTGGATTTATCGAAATAGATTTCGAAAAAAAAATGGATAGATTTGCGCAACACCTTTGTGTTTCCAGCCCATTGTGAACAGGTGCATGAACTCATTTGTTTGTTAATTGTATTACGACATGGTACATGTCACAATAGTTTAACCTTTCTTGTACGTGTTTGTGAATAGGTAATCTTCTATCCAAACCCTCGATAACCTTGATGGTGGTATGTTATACCTTTAGCTCCCCGAAGTACGAGAGTATATGATTAAAGAAATGTTTTGAGCATAGATGAGGACAATATGAAAATAGAGGGGTCAATATTGCAAGGGATGGAGACCATCGAAAGCTTGGAGCATGTAGAGAAGCCAGCATTGGGTAACAATGATGGAAATACAAGAGTCCAAGAATTCTTTGAGAACGAGGTGGACTCATCCTTTTGTGGTGACATGTCTATCAACCTTCCAGTGTATGCGGAGTTGTGTCAGGAAATTGACATGGGGCCATAGGATACTTCATACTTGGAGCATCCACTTACTCAATTCATTGACTAATCGCTTATAAGGATACATAAGATACACATTTTAAGCGAGATCATTTTTTTAGAATTTATATTACCATGCTTTGTATGATTTAAATTGATTATGATAACATCATTTTCTGTCTGTCCAGGTGACCTTTGTGGATACTTAGATCATCAAGATGAGTCAAGGGATGAGTGATGAGGAGTTGCAAGATATCTTCACGCGCATGTCTCTAGATCAGATAGCGAGATTCAACGACATGGCGGACTAGGAGCTGTCTCAGACATTGTCAAGCTGCTGTATTAGATCTACTTCGGTGCGATCAGATGCTTCAACTTCGAGTAGAGGAGGTTAATGCTCCAGACCTGGGCCAAAGGGAGGGAGTGCTTCAGGGTCAAGGGGATGCTGCAGAGATACAGAGGCAGTGAGCCCATGGTTGGCACAGGATACAGGTGATACTCCTCGCTCTCGTGGTCGTTCCAAGGAGCGTGGCTCAAGTGGTTGCTGTGGAGGCACAGACGCAGTGTCTTCGTCTCGTCATTCTGCTGGAGTTGCGTCACCTCTAGGATTTATGACACATGTGGGGACATCTACTCAAGTTACTCCGGCTTCTGCTTAGTCGTCTGCAGGTGGCACCCCTATGGGTGCTACACCAATAGATACAACCCCAGTCGATATACTAGATGTATAGGGGTCTCCTTGATATGCCCAGGAGTGTGGTCGCAAGTGGGAGAGGACCCATCTTAAGCATACCCCAGAGGGGTATGCCTATCTTGTCGATGATAGGTTAGAAGCCATCATCATAAATGATGAGGGGAGGAGGGTGATGGCTTGCATGAGAGAGTTGTGCCAACAAGTTTTTTAGCACAACGTCTTAGATCATTGGAAAAACATACCGGAGGGGAGCAAGGACTACATAGTAGCATCCTTGCATGAGGAGTTTCCGATTCCAGCCATAGCAGATAGGTTTTTTATGGGTTGGATGACGGAGTGCATGCGTGCATATATGTCACAACAGACAATCAAATGTACGCAAGGCACTCAAGAGTGGGGCTGCAAAGCCCAAGTGGCTAGATGCAGAGGATTGGTGCCGACTGAGGGAGAGGGCTACAGATTCTCTAGGACATTGGAATCAGTAGTGCGAGGCAGCGAGGGCACGACTAGAGGCCGGAGTGGTCCATCATCTTGGGAGTGGCGACCACAGGATATATCTGGAGGACTTTGTAAGTTTTTCTTTTGTTTTTCTTGCTTATTTTTTTGCAATATCCTTTGTACTGACAATCATGTTTCTAACAGTTAGTATTTTGTTTTCCTTGCAGCACTCCATTACAAATCGCGATCCAACTGGCCTTGAGACTCGATATGCAGAGAGGCACGGTCTCACTGCATTGATCGACCGATTATATAGACATGGCGGCCCTGTAAGTCACTCATCTTTCTTGTCCGTAGTTACCATGTTTAATTAGAATGCATTATTGTATGATGGATTGATGTGTAGTTGTTTGTTTTTTTGCAGAGTCCATTCGATGCTTCTTTGTGGTAGGACGAGCTTTCGGATGGCAAGGATATATAGCTCACCCTTGGATCCCTAGAGCTCACACACCCTTCTTTTTTGGACACTTGATCTGTGTAGACATTTTCTATGTAGTAGTAATATCTTGCCATGATTGTACCAGACGCTTTCATTATACGATCATGTATTTATTTCATGTATCAATGTTATGATTTAAGTACACTTTGTCTTTATTTACATGAGCATTGTACATAGTGCAGAAACTATTTTGTATGGCCCAAATAAAGCACACGGTGTTATATGTGGCAGGGTAGCAAGCCACAAATTTTTTTTTCGCATGTTATTCTCGCTATTAGTGTCATAAATTTACTTGCACACGTCGTTATTGGCATGGTTATTAGCATCACAAAGTGTCGTTATCAGTGTCGTTATTGGCGTCGGTATCAGACGCTGATAACGATGCTAATACTGACTGCTCTATGGCGTTGCCAATAATGATGCTTTTGCGACGACGGGGGCAAATTTCTTTATTTACATTTTTGTCGCTTTTAACGTCGGTATAAGGCCTATATCTTGTAGTGATTCTAAATCATAGAATCATGTTGGAAATAATTGCCACAGGTTATTGCACATATATCTTTATGCGCATTCGATATAGTTATGGTCAAACGTGACAAGGTCAAGTGTTGACTAACACTTATTATAAAAAGTGAAAGTCTATTTAAAGGATCTATAAGGCATTTCATTAAGTTATTAGCACAACATATTTCTTTAAAGAATTTTGCTTATGTTGGGTAAGGTAGCCCAAACAAGAAATTCATGCCTTGCTTAACATATTGTAAGAGATGTACTCAACACTTGTTTATGGGGAGGAGAATCCTCATTAGAATGTAAGGTTACCTTGGGATAAGGACTACCTTGGCTATGGAAGCTCTGAGCTGCACAATGGTGTGATTGACATTGCATAATTTGATATAGATTTGAAAGAACTATTTGTGTTTGCTAGAATCTAGATCTTTGATTGAAAATATTGACAAATAGAATAAAAGGAATGATCGAGCTAGGCTAACCCCAAGCTAGCTATGCGACCCTCCTCCAAGGGGGTCATGGTTATCACTTTGAGAGGCTTAGACTAGCTCTATAGTGAAAGTTCTACTCATAGGGATAGTCTCAGGTAGTAAAAAATGTGGGTGTCAAGCGGGGCTCTAGCTCTAAATCATGCATTGTTCCTAGAATCTAAAGATCTCCTTTGTCACCGACGATGGGATCGTGGAACCCTAAATACTAGTTACAAGGGTGGAATCTTGGTAAGAGAGTACCCTCATGTAATTCTATGTATATTTTGCAGAGTCAAAAGGATAGAAATTGTAATAAGATTTCGATATAATAAATAATTTTTTTTTACTCAAGAGTTGTTTGAATTGTATGCATATCTTTATGCGCATTCGATATAGTTATGGTCTAATTCGACAAGGTCAAGTGTTGACTAATGCTTATTATGAAAAGTGAAAGTCTATTTAAAGGATCTATAAGTCATTTCATTAAGTTATTAGCACAATATATTTCTTTAAGAAATTTTTCTTATGTTGGGTAGAATAGCCCAAATAGGAATTTCATGCCTTGCTTAACATGTTGTAAGAGATGTACTCAACACTTGTTCATGGGGAGGTGAATTCTCATTAGAATGTAAGGTTACCTTGTGATAAGGTCTACCTTCGCAATGGAAGTTGTGAGCTACACAATTGTGTGATTGACATTGCATCATTTGATATACATTTGAAAGAAATATTTGTGTTTGCTAGAATCTAGATCTCTGATTGAAAATATTGACAATCAAAATAAAAGGAAGAATTGTGCTAGCCTACCCCTAAGCTAAGTGCGAGACGCTCCTCCAAGGGGTCATGGTTATCACTTCGAGAGGCTTAGACTGACTCCTTATCCGTAGGGATAGTGTTGGGTACTACAAAATGTGGGTGCTAAGGGGGGGTTTTGGATGTAAATCCTACATTATTCCTAGAATCGAGCGAGCCCCTTCATGACATAGGATGGGATCCTAGAACCCTAAATACTAGTTACAAGGGTGGAATCTTGGTGGGCAAAATATCCACGTGGAGTTCTTTGTATCTTCCACAAGGTCAAAAATATAGAAATTGTAATAAGCTTTCAATATAATAAAGAAATTTATTTTACTCAAGGGTTATTTGAATCCTATGCGTGTCTTGAGATAACTTACGTGAAGGAACATGTGATTTAACGGTCTAATTAAGGAAGCTGGTTGTATATATTCCAATAAATGTGATGTAGGTATTTCAAAACTAAAGATGATTCTGTCATCAAAGGAAAATAGGTGGGCGTAACCCCCGACAAGTCTGTCGAATGGTAGGGTGGTCCCGATCCGCTAGGAGATTTTCTTAATCGATGCAATAGAAATCGGAAGACAATAAATTGACCAACTAGTCATTAGGTAGAACTGACTTGCATTGTTTTAGGGGGACGGAATGGATTTTTTCCTTATGGATAGGAGGGTTGACATACCGGACTCCCCTCCGTCTCCCATTCTCTTTGAACCAAGTGCAATGGCAAGTCTACTTCAGATTGAGTAATCCTGCACAAGTGGAAACTCAAAACTTTTGGCACTAGCTGGATGTAAGAAGACCCGTTTGATTCTAGGAACCCAAAAATTCAGGTCCATCCTAGTGGGTTCGGTCGTAAATCGTTCGTTGATAGATAGACTCAATAGGGCCTAAGTGACAAACCTCGTGATACTCCAATGGAGTGCTAGGTGGCATCATTTTGGAAAACCTACTGGTGGACTACAAAAAGGTGTGCCATGGATTGAGACTGGTGGACTCCTCACAGTTGGTATCGGAATGCATGTTAGTATAGAAGATGATGTAAGCTTAAGAAATAATTTGAGTATCAAACTCTAATATTGATGCTATATAAATTTCGTAAAATTTAACTTGGGAATTGTTGAAAACTTCCCAAAATTTTTCACCCACAATAATTCCCTACGAAGCTCAAGAGAAAATGAATCTTTTGAAGCAAGTCAAACCTCTAGAATTTGACGACAAAAGTGAGAATGTGGAAGCCGATGCATAAATTTGGATCAAATCCATGGAACATTATTTTACTACTACTAGAACTGTCCCAGCCAACCAAGCCATGATAGCTAAGCTAAAATTAGTTGGCAAAGCTCAATTCTGGTGGAAGCAGTGGGGCCGAGATCAAGGTGTCCCTAAAAATGCCATTACTTGGGATTTGCTGAAAGAAGCTATAAGAGGAAGATATTTTCCTCCAACTTATTGCACCTTGAAGATGAATGAGTTCTTTAATTTGAAACAAATGGGATTGACCCTAGAAGAATATTACTCCAAGTTTGTTTCACTTCTTAAATATGCACCGTCCATGGATACTGCTCAACAAGTGTCTAAGTTTTGCAATGGGCTAAATTCTCCTCTAAATACTCATTTGGAACCAATGCGCCCACAATAGACCTCCAAGGAGCTTTGATTCGACCTGCTTCTATTATGTGAGAAATACAATTAAAGCCTAACAATAATAAGTTCTGGAGATACAATAACGAAAACAAAGGAGGATTCAAAGACCAAGCAAAAAGAACCCAAGGCTAATTTTACTAAGGTTAGAAGAAAAAGGAAAAATCCAATGCAGTTGGAAATTTTGTTTCTACCTAGGGAAATATGGATGGTCTTACATGCTTTCACTGTAATGAGCAGGACATTTCAGGAGGGATTGTCCAAAGCTTAGTGGAAACCATCGCCAAGGCCGATTTTGAGGTCAATGTAGAGCTGCCTAACGTCTTGGTCAAGTAGCTATGGCAAGAGGAAGAATGTCAAATCTTAGCCTAAAAGAGACTAATAGGGATGAAGATTGTACTATGGAAGAAGATATTGAAAGAGCAATAGTCCATGCTACATTCCACAAGAAGGGTCCAAATTGTCAATATTTGATAATATAGACACAAGTTAGTCATTGAGATAAATCATTTAAAGTTTTTATTGATTGTGGAAGTATACATTTATTTATTTCACCCAAGTGTGCTAAGAAGTTAGGAATAGATATAGTAAATGCATCAAAACTTCTTGTGGAATTAGCAAATGGAAAGGAAGTACTTTCCACACAGCAAACTGCCAAGGTAGAGTTTAACCAAAGAGGAAACCTTTCAAGTATGAGATTCAAAGTAATGAACTTAAGAGCTTATGAATGGTTACTAGGAATGGATTGGTTGATTCCCAATGATGCTTATATCCATTGTGAAAAAGGTCGTCACATTCTAGGATTTGAACAATGAACTAGCAACTACACAAGGTGAAACAGAGAAACCTAAAGTCAAATAAAGATGGTCAGATAGAAGAAGAACCATGTTGGTTAAAAGAGTATGCTGACATATTTCTTGAAGAGCTAACCGAGTTACCTCCGAAAAGAGAAGTTGATTATGCGATCAAAATTATTCCAGGATTGGAGCCCCAAGAGGAACACCAAGGAAAAGGGAATTCTCTTGCAAGAAAATCTATCTTGTAACATCAACAAGCTTTTATTTCATTCTTTTGATCATCAAAACAAATAAAACAACAAATCTTCATGCAGCATCATAGTAGATATCTCCCACGGATTTGATAGAATCAACCATAATCTTCAACATCTTCATAAAATTCTTCAATAGAACAAGGAACATAGAAGAATACACCATATTTGAATGAAAATCAATCACATAGTATTCATCTTCAATGTCTTCAGAGTTCTCTCTCTCAATCTCTCATATACAGTTACACTGTTTTGATAAAATTGACTATCTCTGACTCTCTCTCTCTCTCTCTCAATAGTACATCATATCCTCACTACAATACTCTCACAATAACTATCAATAATCCTTCTTAGGTTGTGGATGCACCTCCCAAGAGGTATGCCTGATATGAAGAGTCACCAAAGCCACTACTGTGTCTTTTCACAGCTCAATGCTGTCGCTGTCACTTAGTCTTCTCTTCAGTCTTTAGCAGCTGCTTCTTCCATTTGTTTTAGCTCTTTTGAACTTAGATTCATCCTTTCCAAAGATTAGAAAACTTTTTCAAAGTCACACATACATTCTACAGAACTCTTACAGAAGGTCTGTAGAACAGTTACAGTACAGTACTAGAGCAGCTACAGTATAGTTACAGTACAGAGATAGAGCAGAGACAGAGGCTCTATAGAGGGTCTACAGAAGGTTACAGAAGGTCATCAGAACCTCATAAATCATACTCAAACCATTTCAAACTATCAAAAACTATTCAATAATATTTCAAAAGATCTCAATCTACATCAATCATCAATCCATGCTTCATACAGAAGACAATCAGAACAAAATAGAAGTTATACAGAAGGTATACATAACCAATCAGAACCTCAACAGAACCTACCAGAACATCACAGAGCTTCATATCTCCACTAAAAATCATCATAAAATTCTGGAGACCCAAGAAAACCATACTCCCAGGAACAGAATCAGAACAAAATCTATGTTGAGAATAATCTCCCACTCATGGAATTGAGTAGAAAGCAACCAAAAATCTGAATCGAAAGCCTCTTCCTCTCCATCCTCAATGCTCTCCATATTGAATTAAGCAAACCACACAAGCCACACACAGAGAGAGAAAAGAGACTTCTTTTTTAATACACGAATCATTCCGGTCTGCCTGCGAGAGAGAGAAGGGGTGTGTATGGAAAGAAACACACCCAATCATCCCCCACATGCACCCTTTCGTATGACAATTTATTAAACTAACATGTATTTTTTTTTGTTTACATTGCCCTTTACCACTATTTCTTTAGGGCCTTCAAAGTTATGGCTTTCTTTATGAATACAACCATTGATAAGACATAATAAGAATACATTAATATATGATATGGTTGATGTAGATGTATTGGGGGGGACCAGATTTCGAGCATCTTTAGGCCTCATCATTCTCCCCGGACACAATTGTGAAGCCGTCCTCGGCAAGCACAAAGAAGAAGAACTACAAAACCATTGAACATGTCTTTAGCGTCGATGACGAGCCGAGTCGTAGGAGACCACTTAGGGACCACCACACCAAGGATGCCATCCCTTGCTCCGCCATGAGCTTATGCACTTCAAAATCTTAGAGGACCACCATCTTCTTCATGCCCTTGAGGATGCTTCAAGAAATAGTGTACTGAGAATGATCCACATATAAATGCTTTCTTCAATAGGCACACTTGATTGAATATTTGAGGAAGGATTACTAAAAATAATCAACCAGATTGTGGAAGAATCTAATTAAAGAGGGAAATTTGATCTATCATAATCAACAGCCTATTAGGATTGAGTTAGGCTTGATGATTCGACGTCTGCCCTGATAGAATGGCGTTGCTGCAAGACGATAATATAGGCCTGCTACGTTTGTCCTCCATGTCTGTGGTACATATCGCCTTCTACTTTAAGGAAGAACCGCCCCATGTCTATTCTTGAGACTAGTAGAACCTTGCGTGGGATCATGATAAGTGATGCTGGCCAGATCTTCGTTTTTTCTCTTTTTTGCCTTAATCAAAAGCTTACTACGCTTGATGATGAAACGATGACGATCAAAGATGCCATGAGGGAGAGTGCAACAGGAAGTCGACAATGCCTGTGTTGATGAAAGGCCATGATATCTGCTTCTTGAAAAATCAAATAGTACCCTGCCACCATCAGTTTGATAAACTTCTTCACCATGAGCGTCTGAGTTCCCGGCCAGTGCACCAAAAATGGAGACCCAAGAAAACCATACTCCCAGGAACAGAATCAGAACAAAATCTATGTTGAGAATAATCTCCCACTCATGGAATTGAGTAGAAAGCAACCAAAAATCTGAATCGAAAGCCTCTTCCTCTCCATCCTCAATGCTCTCCATATTGAATTAAGCAAACCACACAAGCCACACACAGAGAGAGAAAAGAGACTTCTTTTTTAATACACGAATCATTCCGGTCTGCCTGCGAGAGAGAGAAGGGGTGTGTATGGAAAGAAACACACCCAATCATCCCCCACATGCACCCTTTCGTATGACAATTTATTAAACTAACATGTATTTTTTTTTGTTTACATTGCCCTTTACCACTATTTCTTTAGGGCCTTCAAAGTTATGGCTTTCTTTATGAATACAACCATTGATAAGACATAATAAGAATACATTAATATATGATATGGTTGATGTAGATGTATTGGGGGGGACCAGATTTCGAGCATCTTTAGGCAAAATGACAGCAACCCTCCCACGGCAGGAAATGAACATAAAACCAAGGTAGAAGCATGCAAAATCTATGCACATGGCTGAGCCATTAATCTCAAAACTAAAAAGAAACCATAAATCTTCCACTTAATAATGAACTGATTCGTTATCTTCATCATCTTCATCCATAGCTTCAACAATTATACAAGAACAAAAAGGAAAAAGAAGAATGTCTGCACAAAAGACAGAGGAGAGAGGAGAGAGAACAACTTTTTGGTCCACCAAAAAGGAGAATGTGTGATTGGACAAGAGAGAGAAGGGAAAAGAGGCACATAACCATTCGTGCACTCCACCCCACCTCTTCCCCAAAAAGCACACCCCTTCGTATTTTTATTATTTCTTTGAAACTTTGATACATTTGATATTATAAGACCTTTGGCCTTTAATTTTGAGTATTCCTACCCTTCATCAATGCATGCACGTAACACTTTTGTGTATACCATTTTTTTATTATGGTGGATGTATGTGGATGTGGCCCCCTCATATAGGTGTGTATTTTAGTGATTTTGTAACAATGTAGTATTATTCTCTTGACAAAAAATGAAAATATGATGCATGCTTGGATTCTTTTGTGCCTTGTTTTTATGCTTCTTTTGGGTGTCATCATATTCCTCCCACACTGAAATGTGAAGCGTCCTCGCGAACCTTGCCAAAGAAGAACCACTGTCTAACACAAAACACTTCCAAAATTATTAGTAAAACAACTTTGATCATAAGGATGAGGCCTAGCCATGGTAGCGTATGGGACTCCAAATCCACGACCACCAGAGTAAGGGAACTCCTGCCTCAAATACTCCCACACTGAAAAACTTTACTAGTCTTCAAAGGATAGGGTTTTGTCTTCCACAAGGAATCACAAGCACTACTTCTTTGCCCAATGTAGAAAGGAAGAAGACTCCATCATGTAGCTCCATAGGCACTTGAGGGAACACCATTTGATTGTAGCCACATCTTTATGTATCTTCGGATGTAGGGGTTTATTAGCATTGATAGCTAGGAAGAGAACCCCACTAGAGATTTACCGTTGCAAAAAGCTATTTATTTATTTATTTAAAAGCAATGCTAATAATAGATATTAAGAGTTGTTAAACCTTATGGTTGCCTTTTAGGGTTTTGTTTCTCGTGTCTTTCAAGAGCTTATTTATCTTAGGTTGTGTAACTTGAGTGAGGCTTTAACTTTTGTGTTGTTAAAGGTTGTTGTTAGATGATGTTAGATTTATTTAAGGTATGATACCCTTAACAATAGGATAATGGGTCTAAGATGGTATCATAAGAGAAAGGGAAATGAAGATGATGTGTGTCTCTTAAAAGATAGGAAGATAGCAATGGGGAGGAAGATATTGGCAAGGATGGAGAGGTGAAGAGTAGGGAAAGGCCACCATAAAGGAGGATGAAGATGGTGCCATGGTGGAGAGAGATAGTGTGGTATTGCTAAGGCTAAGGGAGGGGGATGAAGGGAATATGAAAGGACATGGAGGTACTTTCAAGGGGTCTCAAAGGGATTGAACTTAGAGATTCATTGGAGAGGCAATATAGAATAGGACCATGGATTTGTTTTGTTTTTTTAAAAGTGTTTTAGTAAATTAAATATGTTATTTGTTTATTTTTCATTAAAAGTTAAGGGTTAGGGTATTTGGTACTTCATTAGGGTTGAGGGAAAAGAAGATACGATGGGATTTGTTGCAGCCTCGACGCCTTGCCAAGGAGCATCCTCTTCCTTCGTATCCTCTACCTCCGCAAGACCACAACGCGATGATGGCGCCTTGTACTTCCTGGTGGTCAAGGGCGTTCTCTCTCTCTCTCGCCGTCTCTCTCTCCTTTGATATTCCTCAATCCAGCCCCTGCATCAGTGGTCCGTCACCATGTCCCGCAACACCTCAGACATCACCCACATGCCCTCTGTCACCTCTAGAGGCTGCACGTCTAAGCTGCCCATTATTGTCCCGCGACTTGGCAATGCTTCCATTTTTTTTTCGTAAAGGCAATGCTTCCATCTTTTTTTTCGTAAAGGCAATGCTTCCATCTTTCTCTCTCTCTGCGTTCGAGGCGTCTGGCTCTGGCTGCGATGGAGTCTTTTCAGATCTTTCAATCGGGCTGAATTCCGCTATGACACGGCGAACTGAGAGACATGGTGCCAACGAGGATAGGCAGGACTTTAAAGCAAGACCAAGGGGCGGATGTACGGAAAGAAATGGAACCGCAAGAAAATGCGGGGCACAGACTGACTAAAGCGCAGGGCTCTCTCTCTTTCTCACTCTCTCTCTCTCTCTCTCTCTCGTTCGCGCTTTGTCTGCGTGTCCATTTGAGCTGAGGCAGTGCACCACACCAGGCCCAAAAGTGCAGACAGGCGGGGTTTCGATCTTTGAGGCCTGTGTCGAGCCTCGCTTTGCTTCTCAAATCCTTCACCGTCTATCCCTCTCTCTCTTTTAGATCTGACTACCTAATAGATCTTTTCGCTCTTTACCATACATTACTCATCAAAGGCCTCCATGGCAACCGCATAGATGCAGCTTCACAGCGAGGAGATGATGATCTTTCTCTCTCTCTCTCCCTCGTTTGAACAATCTTCCTCCTCCTCCTCCTCTTCCTCTGAACGTTTCCCTTTGCATCTGTTGAGATTTTATGACAGTGCGAGCACAGCGTCATCATATTCACGTTCTTCTTCTTCTTCTTCGTGCTACTATCCATAGAATCTCTCAGCAATTGTAGTTGTTGAGATCAGCTTCTTCCCCGGGTGCGCACCAAAATGACAGCAACCCTCCCACGGCAGGAAATGAACATAAAACCAAGGTAGAAGCATGCAAAATCTATGCACATGGCTGAGCCATTAATCTCAAAACTAAAAAGAAACCATAAATCTTCCACTTAATAATGAACTGATTCGTTATCTTCATCATCTTCATCCATAGCTTCAACAATTATACAAGAACAAAAAGGAAAAAGAAGAATGTCTGCACAAAAGACAGAGGAGAGAGGAGAGAGAACAACTTTTTGGTCCACCAAAAAGGAGAATGTGTGATTGGACAAGAGAGAGAAGGGAAAAGAGGCACATAACCATTCGTGCACTCCACCCCACCTCTTCCCCAAAAAGCACACCCCTTCGTATTTTTATTATTTCTTTGAAACTTTGATACATTTGATATTATAAGACCTTTGGCCTTTAATTTTGAGTATTCCTACCCTTCATCAATGCATGCACGTAACACTTTTGTGTATACCATTTTTTTATTATGGTGGATGTATGTGGATGTGGCCCCCTCATATAGGTGTGTATTTTAGTGATTTTGTAACAATGTAGTATTATTCTCTTGACAAAAAATGAAAATATGATGCATGCTTGGATTCTTTTGTGCCTTGTTTTTATGCTTCTTTTGGGTGTCATCAAATTCCAAAACATAATCAATATCATCCAAAACACTCTCAAATACTTTCATTAACAACCATACATCACTCTAAATCCATCAAAAATCAATCATTCAGACCTCAAAAAACAAAAATCAGTAAAAAATTCAGTCTTTTTCCACTCTCAACATATCCCCACACTTAGAAAGGAAGCGTCCTCGCGACCTAAGGAAAAGAAGAATATAAGTTCATTAAAGAGCTCAATTTTATCTTCCGTTGGATCTTCAATAATCTTTCTAAACCACGACCCCAACTTATCACATGTATCTGATAGAAAAATACTACTAAAGGAAAACTTCCATTATTCAATAACTCATCTGATTAATCATTTAAAAACCATAAAAATTTTGTAAAGGATATAAGAGGTTCTCTTCAGCTTTCCACCATAGGCTTTCCATCCACCATCAATCGGTTGAAAAGAGCTCTCGAACAAGTTATTCTCAATCAGCACGAACTCATCACATACAATTATTACAACACACATATAAACACTAACACAACCATCTGAATGACACCTCCAAAAAGAGATATATATCATTAAGAATCATCCAAGATACATTGCAAAGGCATCAATGAAGATGATCCCTTTTAAAGGCTTGGGGGTTTCGAAAGCGATCCATGGAGAAGGATTCATCTACAAACGTCTTTGGAGGATTTTGAAAGAATTACAAGCCGCACATCCTTTCTAGCAACACAAGGTATCTACTAGGGAGACATAGGGCATGAAAATATAGGACATCCAACTGGTGGGAGTCAATGTTCACATTGACATTCATACAAAGTTTTGGAATGGCCTTTTGATCATTATAGGAATTCCTATGCATGTATGCTAGATACCAAGCAAAATGAGCTTTCAATCTCACTAAAGGATCTAGAGATTGTGAATATGGGTGAGCAAAGTGAAGGTAGTTCTGGTATGCTTGACTGGCAGTTGTCCAATCTCCTCGAATTATTGGCCAGGTTATCTGCAGTCGTGTAAGAGAATCAGTCGAGCTCCATCCTCTTCTTCTAGGAATCTGTTGATCAAACCCTTCATATTCACTAACTAGCTGAGGGGGTTGAGAGATAGAAGTGGCACGAGATGGAAGTGGAATAAGTAAAAGTGGATGAAGAGATGGGTAGGAAAAATCATAAAAGGAGGAATAAGTTAAAGAAGGAGTGGCTGAAAATTTTAGGGAATCAGTTAGGAAGGGTGTCAATTGATAAATAGGAAAAGTAGAAGGCACATGGATAGATGGAGAAGAGCATGGTGGAGAAGGAAAAAATACTCTATCTTCGATAAAAGAGCAATATGTAAATATTAGAATTTGAGGAAAAGATTGAGGTTGGAAAAGAAGGGGTAAGATTGCTATTGAATTGGTTTGATAAAGGGAAAGATATGTATCATAGCGGTGAGCCATTTGTTGGTAGTACAGTAGGCTAGGAACAGAGGGACCTAAGACAGATCTTCTCTGATAGGCATAAAAAAAGGTTGAATCAAATGGATGGTTTTTGGAAAGGTGAGCTAAGAGATCCACCCTCAGTTGGTTAGTGCTCTGTACATATGTAGAAGCTGTGTTCTACCGGTGATTCAAGACCACGGAATCAATCATTGAGTGCTAGGAATTATCAGGGAAAGTAGCCACTATTGAAGAGTAACTCTAGAACATGTCATCTATTCGCAACTCCAAATAGTTGACATACAAAACAGCTTGTAAAACCACGTCCCCCACATATGAGGCCATATCTATTTCATCTGGAATCAACAGATCTCCCAGTAGATACATATATGACAGCAACATGGTATCTGTCGTCACAGAATCTTCACACACCATACGGACCACTTCTGTCAGCAACTCAGGAGACCAAGCCCCACTCCAACCATCCTCTAGAAGAGGAAGATCCATCATTGAAAACTTCATGTAAAAGGCCAACTTTTGCAATTAATAGTGGACAAAGAAAGAATGGTCCAGAGGAACATATTCTTGGAAATGCTCAAATGTAGACCATAGTAGATCCATCCTGGATTGCAATCGTTCCACTTTATCTTGGAATAAAGGACACAAGGTAGCCTGTCTTTGGAGAACTGCCAAGTCATGCTTTGAGAGAGAAGGGATCAGGGGAACATTAGAGCTAGGAGGAAAAAACCATGACGGTGCCAGTTGGTCTTGCATCTGCTTGATTTGGGAAGCTTGTGATTCCACTGTGTCATTAGCAGCCTGTAAGGCTGAGAGTTTTGCATCTAAAAGAGTTTGAAACTCTTGCGCTTCTTTGGACATCCTCTCCTTCTCCTCTGAGATTCTAGTGACCTCTGATTGAGCTTCTGTTAATTGAATCTTCAAAGAAGATATCTCTTCTCTTTGGGTCTCAATCATTTGGGTTTGTTGCTCCATCTGCTTAAATAGATCTGCTAATGTCTCTTTGGCAGAGGCTAACTCTCATGTTGCCTTATGAAAAAAATCTTTGGACTGCATCAATTCTTCATAAAAGGAAGCATACAACTGTTGAACACAGGCTATCATCTGAAAGTTTAATTGAATTCTGGATGTCTTTACATAGGAATGGAATGGCATCTCCCGACAATAAACTATTCAGTGAAGGGACTGATATGTCCAAGGAACCTTCTCTATGTGCTCTGAACAAGTTGTTACATGTGAGATAAGCAGGGAGGTCACTGCTAGATGTAGCAGGAATTGTAACTGAAGGAAGAACCAAAGGAGCTTTATCTACTACCCGCTTCAAGCGTTTTCATTGAATGACCAGGGGAGGAGGAGAATCCAGATGCTCTATATCAATAGGTTCTGACTCTTCTGAAGTTGGTGGAGGAGGTACTGGATCAGATGGAGGAGGTGGAGGCACACCCTTCTTGAGGCCTGAGTATGTCAAGAAAGCAGACAGGTAGGACCCACATGTGACGTTGGTGACATTTCCCCTGGTTACTTTAAAGAAATGTTGATCCATCTTTGTGAGTAGGTAAGTGCTCCAATCAATAGCTACTCCTTTTAACACCATCCTGGAAGCTGTAAAGAGCTCTTTGGACAAGTAATGGGATGGTGTCTTGGCAGGCATAAACCTGTCTTGGAGGAACTGGCAGACCAACTTCCACACATGATCAGTGATCATAGAAAAGGAAACTTCTGAAGTGTTGATCACTTTCTTAATATCTAGAATTTCCTTTGTATATTTTTGTAACAGCTTCAAAATCTCATCGTTAGAGAATAGTTGTCTAGTTGTAACAAAGGGCTCTCCTTTGTAGGGAAGAGACAAAGCCTTCCCTAACCCTCGGGGTATCAATGTCATGGAAGCACTATGGACCAGTCCCGACTTCTTGCTGTATGAGGCAAGGAACTCATCACACATAGATGGATTGTCTAGAATCAAGGGAAATGAAGCAGCCACGAAAGTCGCAAGTCTTGCCTTCGCGATAGGCTCAAAAGTGAGTAGGAAAGAGTCATCCCTACTAACTAGTGGGACATACTGGATAGGAGGAGGAGCGTGAGGCGCCATTCAGATGGAAAACACACACACTACAACACAGACAATCACAAAGAATGCTTGCAAAACAACCAAAGGGCTATCAAAAGAAATCAATCCAAAAAGAAGGACACACATATATACATAGATGTAACTAACCCATTTACCACCCCAGATAATACACATCCTAGAAAAAATTCGGTATGACCTCTACACATATGCGACCGAAAACTTCATGTGATGCAATAAACAAGCACCCAAATCCCTGTATCAAGCAGGAAAGAAAGAACTACACACCGTACCCATAATCGTAACACAGAGACAAATTAGAAGACCATAAAAATGTACATCGAGACTTGGCCATAACCTTGACCATCAGTGTCAACTAAAAGACTTTTACGCACCCATCCCACGAAGCGTGTTTATTAAAAAGGGGAAAAAAGTGCAGTGAGGGGGGATTATTTTAATGAAGGGTTCATTTTAAGAAATTATTAACAATGGGTGATATTTTATTAGGTGATAAACCTTAATAAGAAAATGGCGGTTCCTTCTTAAAAATTTTAAATTACAATTTATTATGGTGAAACGGTGCTTTAGCGCAACCCGGGCTACGATTCCCACAGTGGGTCTCTAAATGCAAATTTCTTAATTAAAAATTAAGAGTGATGTGAAGTGCTTTTTTGTCAGCGCATGCTTGTTCGTGAGGGTTGGTTTAGTTTTATAACAAATTAAGGTACCTCTTAAGCACATGTAGCGCGTGCAAAGTGAATGGCTGGTTGATTTTTTAAATTATTACATTCTGTGTTTAGCGCGAATGCGCGTGGAAAAGGTGGGTGAATAAATAGTTCATTTTAACAATTAATTGGGATTAAGGGGGAATGAAAATAAATAAAGCTCACAAAATAAATACCTGGTAGGGGTGTGTATACAATGGCCTGAAGGCGCATGGAGGAGTCCCCCAAAAGCAATGAATCTAGTCAAACAAAATCAAAGACCACGGACTGAACAAAAAAGAAAACACCTTAGTGGGTTTGTCAAATTTTAATGTATTTTTCATTGTTTTTATTTTGTATCTTGTTTGTTTTATATTGATTATTTGGTTTGGTTTATTTGTTTTATGTGTTTTATTTAAAAATTTCAGCCACTTACCTACCTAGGGTTAGGTTTCCACTAACCTAACTGTAGTTAGTCACACTAACCTGCCTCAGGTTAGTTCCACCCCCCACTAGCTAATCCTAGGTTAGTTAGTCTACCCTTGGTTAGTTAGGACTGACCCTAGTTTAACTTAATTGACTAACTAACTAACTAACTTAACTTGACTAACTAACCCTAGACTAACTTAATTGACCTAACTAACCTAGACTAACTCAGACTAACCTAATTACCCCTGACTAACCTAACTAGCCCAGACTTGACTTACCTTGACTTACCTACCTTATCTAGACTAACTTGACTTAGTTGACTTGACTTGACTTTACTTACCCAACTAACCTTATTTACATAATTTAATCTATTTAATTAATTTAAAAAGTTCATTTAAATTTAAAAAAATTATAGAAATTTTTCTAAAAACTCCCTAATATTTTTTCCATTTTTTGGAATATTTATTAGGTGGAAATTTAAACAAACAAAATTACAGAATATTAAAAATTTAAAAATTCATTCGAAATGACCTGAAAAATACATAAAATTCATTTAAAATTAGTAAAAATATAGAAAAAATTCAAAAAAATCTAAAAAAATTCCACCCACCCTGTCACCTTTTTCCACTAATTTCTCACTTCAAAATATTTTCATAAAGGCACAAATATTCTTTGAAAAAAGAAACAATAAAAAGTATATTTTAAATAAAAAGTACATTTTAAGTAAAAAGTATACAATAAAATTTCAGCCACTTACCTAGGGTATACTTTTTATTGTTTCTTTTTTCAAAGAATATTTATTGTTTCTTTTTTCAAAGAATATTTGTGCCTTTATGAAAATATTTTGAAGTGAGAAATTAGTGGAAAAAGGTGACGGGGTGGGTGGAATTTTTTTAGATTTTTTTGAATTTTGTCTATATTTTTACTACTTTTAAATGAATTTTATGTATTTTTCAAGTCATTTCGAATGAATTTTTAAATTTTTAATATTCTGTAATTTTGTTTGTTTAAATTTCCACCTAATAAATATTCCAAAAAATGGCAAAAATATTGGGGAGTTTTTAGAAAATTTTCTATAATTTTTTTAAATTTAAATGAACTTTTTAAATTAATTAAATAGATTAAATTATGTAAATAAGGTTAGTTGGGTAAGTAAAGTAAAGTCAAGTCAACTAAGTCAAGTTAGTCTAGATAAGGTAGGTAAGTCAAGGTAAGTCAAGTCTGGGCTAGTTAGGTTAGTCAGGGGTGATTAGGTTAGTCTGAGTTAGTCTAGGTTAGTTAGGTCAATTAAGTTAGTCTAGGGTTAGTTAGTCAAGTTAAGTTAGTTAGTTAGTTAGTCAATTAAGTTAAACTAGGGTCAGTCCTAACTAACCAAGGGTAGACTAACTAACCTAGGGTTAGCTAGTGGGGGGTGGAACTAACCTGAGGCAGGTTAGTGTGACTAACTACAGTTAGGTTAGTGGAAACCTAACCCTAGGTAGGTAAGTGGGAACCTAACCCTAGTTAGGTTAGGGTAACCAAAGGGGGGTTTAGTAACTTAAATTAGGTTAGTTTTTAACTTAAGCTAGGTTAGTTGTTAACTAAAACTAGGTTAGTTGTCAAAGGGAAGTTAGGTTTAACCCAAGGAAGGTTAGTAGTAACCTGGCAGGGAGGTGGTAGAGGGGGAGGGGGAGGAGGAGGAATCGGTGGTGGCGGGGGAGCTGCAGGCGGGGCGGCGGTGGTGGCTGAGGAGGAGAAGGAGGAGGGCACAGTCGGTGGTGGCGGGGGCGAGGTCGACAGGAAGTCGATGGCGGCAAGGGGCCGGGCTCTACAACAAAGGGAGGCCGGGGCGCTAAAACAGAGAGAGGCCGGGGCGCTACACACGACGGGAGGGGGGGAAGAAGAGAAAAGGAGGAAAAAGGAAAAAAGAGAAGGAAGAGGAGGAAGAAGAGAAGGGAGAGGAAGAGGATGGAGAAGAAAGAAATGGAAGGAGAAGAAGAAGGAGGGGGAGGAAGAAAGAAGAAAGAGCAAGAGAGGAAGGGGAGAAGGGGAGGAGGAAGGGGAAGGAAGAGGAGGAGCGGGCGGGGAACCGAATTGCAACGGGAGATATGTTTTTTTTTGTTTTCTTTTTCTTTCTTTTTTTCTTTTTCTGTTCTTTTGTATTTTCATTTGTGATGTTAGTGTGTGTGTTCTTTTTTTCCTTCTTCTTCTTCTTCTTCTTTTTCTCGGAGTTTTGTTTGTGTTAACTTTTTTTAAAAAAATTGTGTGTGTAGTTTTTTTTTTGTTTTTTTTTTAAATAATGAAAAAAATAAATATAAAAAAATAATAAAATAAAAGAACACATCCCCGTCCCGTGCGCATGCTCGGGTAGGGGTAAAAAAATTTGCAATGACGGGGTCAAATTGTCAGAGAGAGAACTAGGGAGAGAGGAAGAGGAGAGAGAAAGACTGCAGAGGAGAGAGAAAGACTGCAGGAAGAGAGAGAAATAGAGTGATGAGGAGAGAGAAAGACTAGAATTGGAGAGAGAAAGACAGGAAAGATGAAGAAGCCATGGAAGCTTGGAGCAAGAAGGGAGAGAAAGATTGTAAATGTATTGATATGTCAAAAGATGTGAAAAATTACAACTTCTCTCCTTATATACCAGTGTCAATGTGACATGGCATATTAATAGCATTCTAAGTATTCCCAGCTTCTTACAATCCATCCCTTCCCAAAAGTTTTTGTCATAAAAAACAAACCTAGAAAGAACTAAAGAAAAGATGGATAGAACAGAGTACCACTCTGTTTTACAGCTTTACAAATGGGGAATGAGTGAAGAATTATCATTACAAGGGCTGAATTTGAAGAACGGAAAGAGAACCCCACTATATACATGATTTGAAGAACTTTAGAAGCCATTGGAGCCATAGAATCTTCAACAAATAGTTCCAGAAGAAAGTAGACAGCTTGCTGAAATAACAGTCCCTACTGGACCAAATCTGCCATAACTTTTGATAGAAGTGTCCAAATGAGATGTACCACATATCAAAATGAAGCTCTTGAAGAGTACTTTAAGCTCATGTAGATAGCTCAATTCTGAAAATGAAGTACGACAAAAACTGTTCTAAAACAACGTGCTGTCCTGAACCAGTGTGCACCAATACTAGCTCCATAAGCAATAGGCTTCAGCCACCAATGTATCCTTCAAGTATGGATACTCATCCAATATTGAATCAGGTCTCCAAGAAGCCTCTTCAGAGGGTAAACCTCTCCATTTAATCAAATAATCCACAATAGAACGTGATCGAAGCTTCTTTTCACGCTAACCTATAACAGCCTCTGGGATGTACTGAACGATACCATCTTCATCAATAGGTGGCAGCTCATCAACTAAATCCACTCGATCACCATAATAGGGCTTGAGCTGACTAACATGGAAGACGTTATGAATCTTTGTAGAAGAGGAAAGCTCTAGTATGTATGCCAAATCTCCAATCCACTTAAGGATCCTGTAAGGGCCATAGAATCTGTGGGCAAGCTTATTACTGGATTCATCTTTCAATGTAGAGTACTTGGATTTGGGCACCTTCAACAAAACCAACTCTCCTTCCTAGAACTCTAAAGGCCTCCTCTTCTCATCAGCATACATCTTCATCTGATCTTGAGCCTTCCTTAGATTCACCTTGCATTGCTGAAGAAGGGTCTATATTCTTTCCAGCTCTTCCTTCCCATGAGGGTTGATCTTTTCGTTAAAAATGATTGTGGGTAGGGGCACCTTGTAACCATACAAAGCCTCAAAGGGTGAAACTCCTATGCTCGCATGAGTGGAATTATTATAAGCAAACTCAGCCAGGTGTAACCAAGAATCCCATGAGGTTTGGACATCATAGCAAAAATGGCGAAGATAAGTCTCCAACCATTTATTAACTCTCTCTGTCTGTCCATCAGTTTGGGGATGATAAGCTGTAGATGGAGCCAACTTGGTACCCATAGATGTAAATACCGCTTTCCAAAAGTTACTCATAAACTTTGAGTCCCTATCATGGACAATCACCTGCGGTAATCCATGTAATCTGAAAATATGCTCCATAAACTGGTTGGCCACCTGAGAAGCAGTAAATTGAATTTTTTGTTGGGATAAAATGAGCTGCTTTGGTGAGTCTGTCAACCACCACATAAATACTATTCCACCCCTTCTTGGTAGTAGGTAAGCCAGTGATAAAGTCCATAGTAATATGAGTCCATTTACCCGTAGGAATAGGCAATGGCTGCAATAAACCCCCTGGCTTATGGGTGCTATCCTTATTTTGCTGACAAGGCATACACTTCATAACGAAGTCCTTGACATCTTTCCACAGTCCTTTCCAATAAAAGCTCTTGCTGATCCTGTCATAAGTCTTGAAAACTCCCAAGTGTCCAGCTAAAGGCGAAGAATGCAACTCCTCCATAATTTTTCGCTTGAAAGAAGAAGTAGAGGGAATAACAATCTTGCCCTTCCACCAAATAAGACCATTTTTAAGCTGGTAATGTGAGTTTTCTTCCATAAGACCTTGCTGTAATTTCTGAAAGATTTGACTGAATTCCTCATCTAAGAGATATGCCTTTTGTAGCTCTTCAATCCAATCACTATGTAATTCCGTCATGGCTGATACTTTGCAGGCCCACATACGAGAGAGAGAATCAGCCACTATGTTATCTTTGCCCCTTGTATGAGTGATGTCAAAGTCATAATTTTGTAATGTTGCTACCCATCGTCGTTGCTTTGGAGTAAGATTTGACTGAGTAAGGAAATACTTGAGTACGCGATGTCACTATGTACTCTGAATCGGCTGCCATATAAGTAATGGTGCCATTTCTTGATTGCATGCAGAATAGCCAACATTTCCTGATCATAAACATTCATGGCTATCTCCTTATCAGTAAGCTTACGGCTTTCAAATGCAATTACTCCATGCTCCTCAAGCAAAACAGCCCCAACGCCACGGCCACTAGCATCACACTGTATAGTAAACTCTTTAGAGAAATCCAGGCATACAAGAATAGGAGCAGTGGTAAGTAATTCCTTTAACTGGTTGAAGCTACTATCTGCAAGAGCATCCCAAAAGAAAGCCTCTTTCTTCAACCTGTCAGTTAAAGGGGCTACAATTGCCGCATAATGCTTTATAAATCTGCGATAGAATGAAGATAGACTAAGAAATCCTCTAAGAGAGGTAGTAGTAGTAGGCGTTGGCCAATCTTTTATGCATTGCACCTTCTTGGGATCAGCCTGTATTTCTTTTTCACTGACTATATGTCCCAAGTATTCCACTTCAGTCTACATGAAAGAACACTTCTTCTCCTTAGCAAAAAGCCTATGATGTCTCAACATATCAAAAACCTTCCTCATATGCGACAAATGATCCTGAAAAGTCTTGTTGTAGATCAAAATGTCGTCGAAGAACACCAAGACAAACTGAAAGAGGAAAGGTTGTAGAATCTTATTCATCAAGCTTTGAAAGGTAGCTGGAGCGTTTGTAAGGCCAAATGGCATCACTAAGAAATGGTAGAGCCCACGATCAGTCCTAAAAGCAGTCTTGACCTCATCACCCTCTCTCATGCGAATCTGATGATACCCTGATCTCAAATCAATCTTCGTGAAGAATCGAGCCCCCTTAAGCTCATCAAGCAAATCATCTATCCTGGGTATAGGATACCTGTTCTTCACTGTTATCTTATTAAGATCCCTGTAGTCAATGCACATTCTAAAAGATCCATCTTTCTTTTTGACTAACAGGACTGGGGATGCATACGGTGAAGAACTGGGTTCAATAAATCCTATTTCAAGAAGCTCTTTGATTTGCTTGGCTACTTCCTCTTGTTCACATTTTGATAGTCTGTAAGGTGGCTTATTGATTGTCTTTGAGTTGGGTTCCAAATCAATGGGGTGATCCACCGCTCTCTTAGGAGGCAATGAAGTAGATACTTCAAATAAATCTCTATACTCCTCAAGAAAAGCTGTCAAGGTTGGATGGTTTGCTGAATTATTGGGCTGATCCTGTGTTTCTTTGTTCAAATGCAATACAAATATCTGTGAGCACTTCTTGTACTCTTTCTTGAGTTGTTGAATGGTGATAAGCTGAAAATTAGATCTATTAGGGATTCCCTGTAAATGGATGAGCTGTCCTTTGGAGAAAAACTCCATATATAACTATGAGAAATCCATAGTAATCCTGCCTAAGGTCATCAACCAATCACAACCAAGTACAATATCTATGGGCCCCATTTCCAAAGTGATCAGGTTTACTTTGACTTTAAATTTTTCAGCCATCTGCAAAGAAACCTGTGGGCAAATTTGTGTACTGATTTCCTCTTCACCATTAGCCACTTGCACTCTAATGGGCTGCTGTAAGTCGGTGGGAACACAATTCAACTTGTACATAATGGATTTATTGACAAAACTGTGGGTACTGCCGCTATCTATTAGGATGAACACTGGCTTTCCACATATGCTTCCCTTCATACGAAGTGTATTAGGGTTCTTAGATCCCGTCCAAGCATCCATAGAGATAGAACAATTAGTGGCAGCAGGCAACTCATTACAAAATCCACCAGGATCAAATGGGATATCACCGCCTGGATCAAAAGGAAAAGAGTCAGATGGATCATAGAAGTACTCCTGTCCACCATCATCCTCGAAATCTTCATTTTCAGCATTGATTGGGACTGCATTAACTTCATCTATGTCATTTTCAAGGTCCTCAAGAACTAGCATACTCTGAATTTTTGGCTTGGCATTTTTGTATACACACTTTGAAGCATGGTCAGGAGTATACTTTTCTCCACACTTAAAGCATAAGCCTTTGTCCTTCCTTTCCTTGTAAAGATCCATGGGAATATTTTTGGAATTTGTATTGGCTGAAGTAGACTTAGGCTTATTGTCACCTTGCTTAAATTCAACCTTTGGACTGTTTACTGTCCTGAAATTGCTTTGAAGCTTAGAAGCATTAAATGGAGGATAAGTTGGTATCCGTAAGCTCCCACTAGGCATATGATTGCTGCCATAATTGTTACCAACTTGCCCTTGCTTTAAAACAGTCCTTGGCTGTCCATAACTTGGCTAAAATGAAGACTCTTTCCTATACTTTCTTCCAAAGCGCTCTGCAAGCTCAATAGCCTTGAAAAGTGAAGTAGGATTCTGCGCCATAACATCAGCTGACAAGAATGGTTCTAAACCATACATGAACTTGTGTAACTTGGCCTCATCACTGATGTTTTCCACATACATGGTCAAGTTGAGGAATTGGTTTGTATATTCTCTTACACTTAGGCCCCTTTGTTCCAAACCATACCATCTTCGTTCTAACTTCTCTTTTTCAAGAGGTGAAACAAAGACTTCAGCCATAAGTACCTTGAAAGCTTCCCAATTCTCAATAAGTACATTCTCTTTCTTGATATACCTCCACCAAGTGTGGGCAAATCCTTCTAAGTGCAAGAAGGCAAAGTGTATCTTCATATCATCAGTTTTAGGGAATATGTCAAAATAAGACTCCATCTTAGAGGTCCATTCCTCTAATTCTGATGGTGAAGATGATTGGCCATTGAATTTGGATAAAACAATTTTGTCATTGAATTCTCTATCATGGAAGGGTTGCTATCCCAAAACTGGCTGATCAGGATTTCTAATTACAGAACCCCCAAAATGAGACTGAAATCTTCCAACAGGTGGCTGAGAATTACCATGTAATCTTCCTGTTGGTAAAGCACCCCTAGAATGCTGAGTATGCAGTCCAAAAGCTTGAGAATTGGCTCCGTTCAAACTGCCCAAATAGTCATCATGCCTTTGTGAAGCTTCCCCTACGTCATACTGACTATTTGGAATACCTCTTCTTCCAATGATTCCATCTCCATAACCATTTTGGTTGGATGGCTGAAGTGGGACTGAAGGGTCACTGTTTGAACAAGCCTTCTCATTAACTTCTTTTGATCCCGTTTGCGACGGCATTAATTGAGAAAATTTTGCCATAAGTTGAGCATTGGATTCTACTAATTTATCAATGGAAGCCTTGGTTTGGGTAGTTGATTCCATCAACTTATCAACCGTAGACTTCGTTTGTCCATGAGATAAAATCATTTGCTCCATTGTAGACTTTGTTTGACCAAATGATAAAATCATATGCTCCATTGCTGACAAAATAGCCTCATGACGTTCCTTATGTCTTAGTTCATGGGCACACAAAGCGTCATTGAGAATACTAATCTCTCCTTGTTGAGGCTCCTCAGGGTTCTCTTGAAGTGTGCTTTCCATCATGGAATCCCTGATTTGCTGTGCATAGTCCTCCTGGACCTTATTTTTGCCTTTATGTCCTGCCATACTAGTGCAGTCCTGCAGTACCCCCTGTCAGTAAAACGGCTATAACTTTGGCTAGAAAACTCCGATTGCAAAACTTTTTTGTGCGAATCGAAGCTTACAATGCCCTCTTCGAGATGAGCTATAGCACGCTATAACAGGTTTAGGACAGAAAATTCTGTAACTGAATTTCAAAGTCTGAACTGTCCAGTCCTGCGCCCTGTTTAGACCTGTAAGTGCCCTGTTTTGACCCTGTAATGCAAGAAAGTAATCTCAAATGGCTACCAAACCCTGCAAAGGGATATATAGGACCTGTGGGTACCCTTTAGTACCTGCACCTGTGCTTCAGTATCAAAGGGTGTACCTGTATCCACCTATAAATACCCTGTGGGTAACCTGAAAATGCCCTGTTTTACCCTGTTTTAATCAAGTAGGTACTTGAGTCGTTGGAAAGTCTTCAATCTTCAATTCTCCACTCGATGTACCTGTGTGAGGGATAAAACGGCAGGACGGGCTCCCTACACGGGCTCCGAATCACCGGGAGGTGGGCAAAGTTCCCCCCGGGTCAGTTGGTTGCACCCCTTCGGGATCTTCGATAGTGAGGGAGGGTCACCTCTCTTTTGTCCCACTATCTCCCCCGGCATCCACCTTTTTCCTCGGTGGGAATATCAACATGGCAGAGGCTAGTGTGCTAAGCAATCAGCATGATATGCAATTGAAAAATATTCGTTCAGCCTTTCATGAGATGCAATTGATTGAGATAAGGAACTTGAGATGGAAGAAGGGTTTTACCTATGCAATTCAGTGACTCACTGATTGCTAGTACTTACCCTTTTACAATTTTCCAATTTAGGCAAAAGAGAATCAACCAATCAATTGGATTAGAGTAAACAAAGGCACCAATCAATGTATTCAGTCAATAAGATTCAAGTGTTATACTGAAATCTCATATTGAGGCCTTTGATTCACTGATTGAAGCTAATGTGCATTAGGCAAGCATTGCATTCATGAATAGATGAATTCAAGCAAAGGTTGGCTGAGAATTTGATGAAAATGTTCAATTCTTTAATCTCTCAGTCAAATGGCTTAAGCTCAGCAATTGGATTAATGAGAGAGATTAAAAATTGAAGAGAAATACCTTGACATGGCTGAAAATAACTTGCCAAATGCTTGATAGGGCTCCCGGTTGTCCAATGTTAGCAAAATAATCCATAAGGCTTGCTTATCTGATGGTTGAGACCAATCTTGAAGCTTCAAATGCTTGAAATTGAAGCATTAAACCCGTTTCCCCCAAATTTTTGCTCCATAGAAGCTCTTGATCCTCAATCTTTAGCCATCTCGTGCTTAATCCTTGCAATTTATTGAAGAATCCTTGCTGAAATGATTCCACGGGCCAAAAGGATAAAGAATCTTCAAGAAATTGTCAAGAAATGGAAGCTTGGGCTGAAGCTTTCATGGCTGCCCATGGACTGTTCATGTAGGGTTTCAAGAGAGTGAAAAGCTAAGAAATATAGCTCTATTTTGGAGTAAACACACCAGAACCTTGAAGGAATCACTGCCAATGATGAATTAGAAGCACCATAGCTAAAGATTGGCTGAGAACTGAAGGAGAACAGGGCTGGAAAAATCAACGCAAATTTCGGGCTGCTGTCCAGGCCACGTGGTAGCTTCTACAGGGCATGAATGGTGCTCAACTTGTTGCATTTGATGTCTAGAGTGCCATTATGCAAGCCATTGTTGATGGAGAGCAAAGATTAGTGAGAAAAGAAGAGATCTCAGCCAGCAAACTCCATGAAAGCTTGGGTAGAGCTTGAGGAAAGAGGAAAGGAAGACCTCTTTTGAAAAGTAACTGTAGTTTAGTCTCTAACTAAGCCTGGTTAACCATCCTTTACCCTAGTTACCTCCATTTTTGCATAAAATTTGATGGCGTCCAGCCATTTAAGCCTTTACCTGCCATCTCTGACCTTGGATATCTCCAGATGTAGTCATTGCTAACTGTAGTTGTCCTGCAGCACTCCACTAGTCACTGTCTTGTACCATTTTTGTCTGAAATTGGTTTTGAAATAGGAAAATGAGAGTGAAAATGGAAGAAAATAATGGATCAAAGACTTTTGCTCTGATACCACTTGTCAGAGAGAGAACTAGGGAGAGAGGAAGAGGAGAGAGAAAGACTGTAGAGGAGAGAGAAAAACTGCAAGAAGAGAGAGAAATAGAGTGACGAGGAGAGAGAAAGACTAGAATTGGAGAGAGAAAGACAGGAAAGATGAAGAAGCCATGGAAGCTTGGAGCAAGAAGGGAGAGAAAGATTGTAAATGTATTGATATGTCAAAAGATGTGAAAAATTACAACTTCTCTCCTTATATACCAGTGTCAATGTGACATGGCATATTAATAGCATTCTAAGTATTCCCAGCCTCTTATACAAATGGTCAGGGACGCGGACGCGAGAGCCACGGATGCCACGGGGCATCTCGAGGCTCGTAAAACCAAAAACAGGCACGTTCACGCACGAGGCGAGAAACGTGGTTAACGGGAAAAATGAAGAAATTTTAATAAAATCCAAACCGTTTGTCGGATAAAAAAATTTTAAAAAGAAAAAATGGGTCGGGAGACGAGGGGAAAATGTTGGAAATGCAACACGGGTTTTGGGACAAAATCAGGGTGTTCACATGGGAAAAACGCAAAAAATAAACCCGAAAACACATAGGGGCATTAATATCAGAAAATCCGCGCATCGAAATGAAGTGTGGAAAGAAGGAAAAGTGTGCAGAACAATGTGTCCGACAAGTCTACCACGAGAAAACACAGTTTCGATTGAGATAGGATACGTTCACATGGAAAAAACCCCAAAAATGGGCCAAAAAATGGACTCTGAAATTAATACGAGAAAAATCGTGAGTTGAAATAGCAGACGGTAAAAAGTAAAAATGTCCGAAAAAAAGGAATTCACATGACTGGTGCATCAAAACTCAGTGTGGAAAAAATTAGGAAGGGTTCACATGGAAAAAACACAAAAAATGCATCTGAAAATGCTCAAAAAAATTAATAACTAAAAATTCGACAGTCGATCAGTGAAAATAGGGCAGGTTCACATGGAAAAATGTAAAAAATATGCACAAAAAATACTCGAAAATCTACAAAAATTAATAATGAATGAAACGTGCATCGAAACGACACAGAGCAAAAAGGAAAAATATCAGGGGAATAGGGTAGGACAGGCCTGACTCATCAGATCAAGGTTTCGAAGCAATCATGATGCATTCACATGGAAAACTGTCTAATTTACAGTAATTGCTTCAAAAATTAATAACTTGAAAACCGTCTGTCGAAACAGGGGTTGGTAAAAAGGAAAAATAGGCGGTTCGAAGGGAAGAACAGGGCTGTAAGGTTGGATTGAGCTTCAGTAAACGTAAGATCTGTTCATATGAAAGAAGCGCAAAACCTAGAATAAGGGCAACTGGTCAAGGAACAACCCCGAGGACAGGGTGAAATAGAACATAAGGGTGAGGAAGGGATCCCATCAAGGTAAAATGAAATCACAGCATAGATGCATGATTAGAATAGGATATATGCATGGGGGTATGCAACATGGGCGCACAAGGACGCGTCCCCACACTTAAGACCTTAACAGGAAGAAGAAACCAAACTTCACGAACCTAGTACCCCACATCAGACCAACCACAAATGTCCCCACACTTAAGACATAACCGGTACTGAGAAACAGAAGTTGTATGGTTAGAAAAACGTGGCCCATATTGCCGAGGAGGAATGTCGACTATCGAGGTTGCATCTGGAGGCGTCATTGGCTGGAGGAGGTAACAAGGTGTCTTCACAACACATGCTCTTCATCCTTCGTGGCAAGGACCAAGCGGAGTACCCAGGGAGATAGTTGGTTGAAGGAATCACAGGAAATTCATCGATAGCGAGGGATATTGCACTCAACTCACGATCACTCAAATGGATTGAAAGAGTAGTCACTCACCCCATTACTAATATCACTCGAGGAAATCAAGATGAAACCCATAGCTCACACCCGGTTTAGAAATCGACAAGGGAATGATGCAGAGGGAGTATGCTAGGGTGCACAATTGATGGTGCATCAGTGCATCCAACCCGTCTGGCATAGGTGCAAGGAAAAAGGCCAAGGAGCATTGCAGTGCAGTGTATAGAGCAGAGTGATGTGTCCTGTGTTGATGGCAGAAACCCAGCCCATGGGTGCATAGGAAAACGGGAACGTATCTAACTCCAATGGTCGCAACGTCCCTCAATTCTCACCTCTCAATAATTGATTGAAGAAACACCAGTCACACTCAGCCCACCCTCTGTCTCACTCTTTGTTGATAGATACAGAGGGTAGCCCGTTCCTGAAACCCGTTGATGTAATCCTCATTGTCACTTGTGCAGAGGTTGTATGCCTTATGTGCATTTGATGGTGCAACTGTGCATCCCGCCTTGTGCCAACATATAGTGCAAGAAGGAAGGCCAGGGAGCCTTATGGTGCAGTGCATATGAAACAAATCGTGCATTGTGCATTGAGAGGCCCATCCCGTGCGTGAAACACTCCATTCATACATCTCACCTCTCATTTGATTTGAAGGGAAAGACTGGGCACTCACCCCACCCTCTGTCTCACTCTCTGATAGATACAGAGGGTAGCCCATACTCACATCCCCATCCTGTTAGGATGAAAGCTCACATCATTCCAGGTGTTGGTGATGAAGATTACGTCAACTGTTGTTGTCATGAGGATCTTGAGGACGAGGCGTACCCAAGGAGGCAGCCTACAAATCTCGTACTTCAATGATTTGTAAGAAAGGTCGTCTGTTAAGAAGGGCAGACAGACTGATTTTGTAGAGACAGCGCACCAAGGGAGGTGGCTTCAAATTACCCGCTAAAGAGGTTCTGCTGGTGAGTCAGCTATCCTGAACTGTGGGGTGTTACCACCTTTTCCACAGTCAGCTTCTCGCCCAAGGGTGTTTCCACTTTTTCTTGAAACGAGACCTATTATGATAGGGAATTTCTTCCTTTTCTCCCATAACAGTTTTGTTTGTTTTGTTTGTTTTTGTTTTCCTTATTTTCTTTTCTTTTTTTTTTCATTTTTTTCATTTTTTTCATTTTTTTTTCATTAAGAAAGAGAATGGTAGAAATACCATATGTTAGGACCAACCTCGCCACCATTGTTGGATCAGACGAGAAGAGAACAAAGTCGGGTTGAGATGTTTCTGCGAGGGGGTAGTAGAACGAGACCGCCTCATGAGGAGAATCATAATGGCTATCAGAAGCACGACGAGAAGGATAGTGCGACACCAAAAAGGGAAGGGGTAGGTCGACTGTGATTGTCAAGATCCCCAGGGAGGGAAGTACTTCTTCAGACAATAGCCATTGATTAGGAAAGGATCATTAGAGGCATCAACGGTCTGTACCTGAACAGAGCCGTTAGGTTTGACAGCCAGTACCTTGTACGAACCCATCCACCGTTGTTGAAGCTTGCCAGGAAACTTACCAAATCTTGAATCATAGGCTAGGACAAGATCACCTTCTTTGAACTCCTTGTGCTTGATGAAACTGTCATGATAGGCCTTGCGTTGCACTTGAGTGGTTTCCATGCACTGTAAGGCCATTCGTCGTATCTCATCTAAGCATTCCAAGTGCAGGAGACGGCGTTGCAGTGACTCACTATCTCCCAAGCATTCTTTAACTGCCACTCGTAAAGAGGGCAATTCCAGCTCAACAAGAAAGACAGCTTCTGTACCATACACTAGTTGGAAAGGGGTCTGTCATGTTGCTGCGTTATGAGAGGTTCTGTATGCCCAGAGAGCCTCTGTAAGTCAATCATCCTAGTCGCGACTATGTGCAACAATCGTTCTTGGCAGAATCGAGCAAAGGATGCGATTGGCGACTTCAACTTGGCCATTGGCTCTGGGGTAATAGGGAATGGACTTACGATGGCGGATCTTATACAGCTCCGTCAACTCCTCCATGATTTTGTTAAGGAAATGAGTACCTCTATCACTTACCAGCTCGAGGGGACTGCCAAAACGGGTGATAATATTCTCATACATGAATAAGGCTACACTGTTACCATCATTCTGCTTCAAGGCTTTAGCTTCACACCACTTTGTGACATAATCTGTACATACTAAGATGTATCTGTTCTGCTTCCATCTGGTGGGTGGATCAATAGGACCCACAAAATCAATCCCCCACTTCTCGAAAGGATTTAGGGGAAGAATGGGTTGCAGTGGCATGGCACTTATTTTGGTGGGTTTCCCCATTCGCTGACAAGCATCATATCTCTTACAACAATTATATGCATCCTTGTGGAGAGTCAGCCACCAGTATCCTACTAGCAGAGCCTTCATGGCTATCACTTCTCCTGCAAAGTGTCCACCACAGGGTTCTTCATGGCATGCTTTCAATACTATGCCAATTTCTTCCCCTGTAACACATCTTCGCAGCACTTCATCTTTGCCTCTCTTGTACAAGGCTCCGCCTAGCAAGGTGTAGGGGGCTGATTCTAACAGAAGCTTCTTCTCACTGCTTGAGATACCAGGAGGATACTGTTGAGTTGCCAAGAGGTTGGCTATGTTTGCATACCAGGGAGTAACTGTTTCAACTAGAAACAAGGAAGCATCAGAAAGGTCTGGGTCATCTTATTCCTCTTCTTTTGTTTGAGGGATCCATGACAGATGATCAGCTAGGACATGGAAATGGCCACGCTTAGTGACCACTTCGAAGTCGAACTCCTAGAATAAGAGTAACCATCTCATCAGTCGTCCTTTAACATCTGCTTTGTTCATCAGGAAGGACAAGGCCTCATGATCCACATAGAGCTTGAAATGCGTTGACAATAGATAGTGTTGAAACTTCTCCAGTGCAAATACCATTGCCAAGCACTCAAGCTTTGTCAATGTATAGTTATGTTCCCTATCAGTGACCTTTCAGCTTGCATAATATATGGGTTGATCTAATTTAGAGGGGCCCTTTGGACATAGGACAGCACCTAGCCCATCAACTAATGCATCGGTGTGCACATGGAACTCCTTTATCCAATCAGGAGGCTGCAAAATAGGTGCTTAGATCAGGCACTGTTCTAGGGTATTAAAGGCTTCTGAACAGTCATTAGTCCCCAAAGGAAATCAGCTTCTTTCCTTAGGAGCTTGTGCAAAGGGGCTGCCTTAGTTGCAAAATGTGCAATAAATCTTCTGTAGTAGCCCAGATGGCCAAGAATTCCTCTTAATTACTTGAGGTTTGTTGGTGCTGTTAAGGTAGCAATCTTCTCAATCTTTGCCAGGTCTGTTGCAATCCCTTGTGCAAAGACAATATGGCCCAACAGAACTCCCGAGGAGACACCAAATACACATTTGTCGGCGTTGAGAGAAATCCCATACTCTCGGCATCTATCGAAACATTGCTCTAGGTGTCCCCATTGCTCATGGATCAAGTTATAGACATAGAAGTCATCAAGATACACCTCAATGAAATCATGCAGATGATTATGGAAGGCAGCCATCATTACTCGTTGGAAGGTAGCAAGAGCATTACAGAGCCCAAATGGCATCACTCTATAGGCACAGGTCCCCCATTCTGTGGTGAAGGTTGTTTTAGATTGGTCCTCTTCTGCGATTTGGACTTGGTTATATCCGCTGAATCCATCCAAGAGGGAATACATCTCATGGACTGCCACTGTGTCCAACAGTTGGTCTGTAAAAGGGATAGGGAAATGATCCTTCTTCATCTTTGAATTGAGATTTTGAAAGTCGACACATATTCAAAGTTTCCCGTTCTTCTTGGATACTACTACAATGGGCGAAACCCATTCACTGTTAGCCACAGGATAAATGAACTCTACTTCAAGAAGTTTCAATAATTCGACCTTCACCAGAGTGGAGTAATTAGGATTCATACGCCTTTGTCTTTGCCTTACAGGTTTGGCATCAGGCTCTAGATCAATATGATGTTGAAATACTGTGGGATCAATCCCCTTTAGGTCTTTGTAGGACCAAGAAAATACATCTAAGTTCTCTTTGAGTAGGTCTCACAGGACCACTAATTCTTCTTCTGGAAGATTGAGACCAACTTTCAAGTGACGTTCAATACCATCAGTATCCAGGAATGTTACTTTTCTTTCACCTTCCACTTCGCAAATAAATGTCCCATGGATTGCTTCTAGATAGAGGTCTGACTCTTTCAAGAGAGTAGTATCCTCGTCTGATGTTCCACTAAAACAAGTGTCCTCCTTCTGAATAGATGACTCATTCGTCTGTTTAGGTGGCTAGAAGCATATCAGAGCTTTGTTTACTTTTGTGTGAGTAGTGATTTCTTTAGGACTCAAGGATTCATCTTCCGAGGATGCGTCCAGGAATGTCACATAGCACGAACCTTCTAGGGGCCGTGGCTCGGAGGGCTTTAGCTTCTGTTGGCAGGGGACATCATCATCATCTTTTCTTTGGACTGAACAGTGAGGATGACATGAGCCATTGGTGAACTTAATTTTTATGCTTTTAATCCATTTCTTATACAGATTCTGCATACTTTGTGGTCCATTGATCAACCCAAATGGAACCATGCTCATTCCATCTAGTACCCTGAGATATTCAGTCTCTGAGGTCTCTGTAGGGACATCAACAAGATCATCCTCTATCAGAGGGAATTCTTCCTCTGCACTTTCATAACCTGCTTCGTTTTCTTCCTCATCATTTTCATCCTCTTTCTCTGGAGGCTCTATCTCTGCTTCTATAGAGGCTCTGTAGGAGAAGAACAAATCTTCTACCTCTGCATCTGCTTTTGCTACAGCTTCTAACTCTGCTTCTGGCTCTGGCTCTGTATCTGTTACTATCTCTATATCCACTTTGTCTCTGTTCTGTAGCCGCTTTGTATATGTTCTACCTCTGTACTATCTCTGTACTGTAGCTATACTATCTCTGTACTGTCTCTACTCTGTCTCTGCGACTATCATGTAACAGGGAGAACAGTACATCCATGCTTCTATTTCACTGTCAGAGGTGATTTCAGAAGTTAGTTCTAGTTGAGGCAGGAGGTATTCACCCATGGACAAGGATTTTACATCCCGTGGCAGTTGGCTTACAGTGCCCACTATTAGGGACTGTGCCTCTGTTTTCTTAGGAAAGATTTGCTTAATAGCCTCTTCATCTCCTGATGTACCATCTGTTACCTCATTAGAGGAGTCAGTTACAAATTCAATGGATGTGGATCCATTGCCTTTTTGCGATCCATACAGCTCTAACACCGCTTTGTTGGGTCCTCTGCCTAGGGTTAGGTTCCTTTGAACCAGTTAGTCCTGGCTCTTGCTTCAAAAAGCCAAGGTCTTCCCAATAGCAGAGGGTATGAGGTCCCATAAGAATTTGGTTTGACCACCAGGTATGTCAACCAATAATCTCTTCCTACACGGGTTGTTTTTACATATGGGAGGATGCCCAACGGTTTGACTCTGCTTTGGTCTGCCAATCTGATAAGCCATTGTGTAGGTTGAATTCCTTGCAACCCTAAGTCCTTCATTGTCGCATCTATCATTATGTTTACTAATGAGCCTCCATCAATCAATGCATCTGAAATGAAGAATCCTTCTATTCATACACTAATATTTGGGGTTCTAGGATCTAGGAAGGAATTAGCCACATCTACTTCCTTTACAGGCTCTGGGGCCTTATTGGTCTTGGTCGCTATAGAAGGAGCGATCCTTAGTCCACGTATTCTTGTCAAGATGCTTTTGAATATCTTTCGGCAGCTAGGAGACAGCATCAGTAACTTCGGAATGTTAAGTCTGGTTTAAAGTATTTAGGTCTTTGACCAAGTCATAATCTTTGATAGGATCCACAGGCTTCTCCAGCCAGCTGGGGAATGGGGCCACACCCATTTTCATCTTTCCTTTTTCTTCTAATAAATGCTGCATTGGCACTTCTTCTATTTCTAGAAGTGATTCTGTATCTTCTATCTCTTGGGCCTCTGGTTCTGTCTCTGGGACTATCTCTATAACTCTCTGTGGCACTGTAGTGCTTTGTACTGTACTGTTCTGTTCTGTACTGTTGTGTCCCTCCGTTGGCAGGTTGAACTTCACAGTCTTAGCAGGAGAGTCATTTTCGTTCTGAACCACTGGTTCCTTCTTCTTGGTGCGCGTAACATCGGCAACTTCCAACTCTCCCAAATTGGAAGTAGGCTCTTGTACCTTCTGTTGGCTATCAGTGGCATTGGCCTTTACAAGGGCTGGACTGGGACAGTCCTTTACAATGTAGCCTTCTCCTTTGCATCAACTGCATAAGGTCTTGTAATCCATAGATTGTCTAAGGTTTGGACAATTCGGGGAGTTATGTCACTTTTCTTCACACCTGTAACATTCCACCTCTGATCTCTAACCACCGCCAGACTGTCGTCCTTTGTAACTTTGAGAGGGAAACCTCCTTGGACCAAAATTAGGACCAAATTCCCTAGGCTTTGGTCTAATATCCTGTGTTGTCATTTTGGATTCTAGCAAGTTGAATCTTGCATTTACATCCTTCTGTATTCGTTCATGCATCTCTTTTAGAGAGCAAATATCCTCTTTATGAATCTTCCACAAGCAGTAGGAACAGAAGGCCCCAGAAATGGTTGGTTTTCGGGTACATTCAGTGGCTAAATGTCCCTCTTGATGACACTTTCCGCACCATGTATTAGAGCGCATCACATCTCTTCCAGCTCCTGCAGGAGTGGATATATCGGCGGTATTCACCTTTAGCGTATGTAGCTGCTCTGTAATCACATCCAGAAGCTCTTTCTTGATACTTGCAACTAAGTTGGATAAGTAGTCCTTTAGATTTTCACCTTCTGAAGTACTTGTAGTAGGATTTTCAAAAGCATATGTAATTACTGCATAAACTGGTTGGGTTGATCCAAAAGGTCCTCTATTCTGGCTCTGATTTAGAGCTCCTGTTGAGACTTGGGGTTATTGATTCTAGTTGGTAGGATTCCACTGTTATTGAGTCACCATTGGAGGAACTGTTTAAGGCCACTATTGTTGTGGTTGAATTATCATTTGAGGCACTGTTGTCTACGATGACCACACTGGATTAGATGCATTATACTGAGGCACTGTTAACATCTGGGGATAGGGGTAGGGAACTGTCCCTGGGACTGCATTTGGTGGGTATACCATTCCAGGCATGGGAGGAGGTAAAAATCCTCTTCCTGGTGTCATTGATAGCCTTGCTTCAACTTCGTCATACAATCTTGCACCTTCCATTGCAGCTTGCAGATTGACTGGTCTCCTCAATTCCACAAACTTGTGAACTTCTGGTTGTAGGCCCATGAGAAACACTCCTTTTTGGATTCCTTCATCCAAATGATGGTTAGTCCATCTCTTTAGGATGGATTCCATTCGCAAGACATAAGCTTCTACTCTTTCTCCAGAGGACTTACTTAGGCTCATGAACTCCTCTCGCATTCGCTCTTCAAAACCTTCACGCCAGAATTTATTGAGGAAGGCCAACTTCAGATCTCCCATGTGCGAAAAGTTCCTGCTGCTTGTCTCTCATACCACTGAAACGCCGCACCCTTGAAAGTGGCGGGGAATATTGCTAACCAATGCTCAGGGGTTTTGGCATTGTTAGCCACACATGCTACCATAAACTCTGCTGCATGAAGATCAGGGTCTTCATTGTACTCTCCCTTAAAATTTGGCAATGGGACTACATTTGTTGGCCTGTCGTCAATATTTCCAAGACGAATTTGACTAGGAAGGGGACCTTGAGTCACCATGGGGACTTTTGTAAAGAGTGCTTTTAAGGCGTCAAAGGAGGCTTCTACTGCGAGCTCGTTCTCAGCCTTGATTTTTGCCTTCACTCTTCTCACGTACCTCTGGAATCGTTCTAACGCTTGCCTCTTTATTGCATCATTCATCAGGGGGTTGGCTTCAACCAGTTGTTCTGGACTCAACAGGATAATATCAGAGAGGGCTTCAGTCTGTGATGGATTCTCTGGCCAACATCTCTTTTACTTCCTTCTTTTCAACATCTCTGAATTCAGCTTTCAAAACACTACAGAGGGGAAGATATTCTATTCTGAAAGTATCAAAACTCATTCTTCTTAGGATTGTTGTTGTATCATTATAATAATGCCAACTTTTGAGGGTTTCAACAATGTATGTTGTGAAAAACACTCTATCTACCAACTTCCAGTGGGTTGCTAATTGGACAAACAGAAGATTATCAGTGCACCAAGCATCCCATGTATCTTGTTGTTGAGCATCCACAAACAAATTCCAAATTTTTTCCTTCTTGTCTTCGTGAACCTCCACAGACCAAGACTCTTGAAGCTTCTTCACAATCTCCCACTTGATGATGTCTGTAAACTTTTCAATGAATGCCAAATCTTGTCATTCTCTCTGTTTTTGCTCTTCAGTTTGTTCCCAAACAGTTTGTCACCTCTCCCATGGATTTGATAGAATCAACCATAATCTTCAACATCTTCATAAAATTCTTCAATAGAAAAAGGAACATAGAATAATACACCATATTTGAATGGAAATCAGTCACATAGTATTCATCTTCAATGTTTTCAGAGTTCTCTCTCTCAATCTCTCATATACAGTTACACTGTTTTGATAGAATTGACTATCTCTAACTCTCTCTCTCTCTCTCTCAATAGTACATCATATCCTCACTACAACACTCTCACAATAACTCTCAATAATCCTTCTTAGATCGTGGATGCACCTCCCAAGAGGTATGTCTGATATGAAGAGTCACCAGAGCCACTACAATGTCTTTTCACAGCTTACTACTGTCACTGTCACTTAGTCTTCTCTTCAGTCTTCAGCAGCTGCTTTTTCCATTTGTTTTAGCTCTTTTGAGCTTAGATTCATCCTTTCCAAAGATTAGAAAACTTTCCCAAAGTCACACATACATTCTACAGAACTCTTACAGAAGGTCTATAGAACAGTTACAGTACAGTACCAAAGCAGCTACAGTATAGTTACAGTACAGAGACAGAGCAGAGACAGAGGCTCTACAGAGGGTCTATAGAAGGTTACAGAAGGTCATCAGAATCTCATAACTCATACTCAAACCATTCCAAACTATCAAAAACTATTCAATAAGCTTTCAAAACATCTCAATATTCATCAATCATCAATCCATGCTTCATATAGAAGACAATCAGAACAAAACAGAAGCTATATAGAAGGTATACAAAACCAATCAAAACCTCAACAGAACCTACCAGAACATCACAGAGCTTCATATCTCCACTAAAAATCATCATGAACTTCCAAAACATAATCAATATCATCTAAAACACTCTCAAATACTTCCATTAACAACCATACATCACTGTAAACCCATAAAAAATCAATCATTCAGACCTCAAAAATAACAAAAATCAATTAAAAATTCAATCTTTTTCCACTCTCAACAAGGATCCATTCTAGGTGGCAAAGAGACCTTACAAAATGTCTATTCCTAAAGCCATCAAACTAAATGAACAAATCAAGAAAATGCTAGAACAAGGTTATATTCAGCCAAGTAGTTCACCATGGGGAGCACCAGTATTATACCAAAAGAAGAAAACTAGAACTCTCCGTGTTTGTATCGACTAGCAAGGGCTAAATCCGATATCAATAAAGAATAAGTACCGGATCCCGAGGATAGATGAGCTTCTTGATCGTCTACAAAGAGCAAGGATATTTTCTAAGATGATCTTTGGTCAGGATATTACCAGATCACAGTCAAGAATGAACATATTCCAAAGACCACCTTCAACACAAGATATGGTCTTTTTGAATTCATCATGATGTCATTTGGGTTGACAAATGCTCCAACTATCTTCAACAGGTTAATGTAGGACATTTTCAGACCTCATCTTGATGACTTTGCTCTTGTATTTTTTAATGAAGTACTAAGGAGGAAGAGAATCATGAACCATATGTTTGCATTGTTCTGGAGACAATGAGAACACACAAGTTGTATGCCAAGAAGAAGAAGTGTGCCTTCTTCAAAAGGAAGATTGAGTACTTGGGATTCATAGTGTCTGCTGAAGGCATATTAGTAGATCCTGCAAGGGTCAAATAGATTCAAGATTGGCCACCCCCAACCACTATCAAGGAAGTGATAAGTTTTCTAGGTTTGACAAGATGGTATAGGATATTCATCAGAAACTATGCCCAAATTGCATCACGTCTTATAAACCTACTCAAAAATCAAGTTGCCATTATCTAGAGGCTAATTGAACAATCTAGCTTTGAGCAAGTAAAGCATAATTTGGTAACTGCTCCTATCTTGAGGCTACTTGACCTAATCAAGGAATTTGAAGTTGTCACAATGCCAACTCTCTTGCATTGGGATGCATACTAATGTAGGAAGGTCATCATGTAGCTTACTCTTTAAGAAAATTGAAAGTCCATGAAAATAGATACGCTATCATGACCTAGAGTTGTTAGCTGTGATTCATGCTCTCAAACTATGGAGACATTAATAGCTTGGAAATGAGTTTTGCTTAGTCATAGATCATAAAAGTCTTAAGTTGATTTTTACTCAATCTAATCTTAATATGAGCCAACGATGGTGGATCAAAATTCTGCAAGAGTAGGACTTTGAAATTAAGTTTAGAACTGGTAAAGAAAATGTATTAGCAGATGCCCTTAGCCATAAAGCCTTCCTTAATGCTCTTATTGCTAAAGAACCATCTAGGGTAGAAACTTTGACTACAATGGCATCAATGCCAACTAATCCTATCATTGAGTTGACCAAGGATGAAACAAATAAGAACCCAGACTATCAACAATTGTTTTGGGAAGTTCAAAATAAGGAACAAGATCCCCAGCTCAAGACTAAGTATCAAGAATTCTCTACAGATGAAGATGAATGAATTTTTTATTTCAGAATGAGACCAATGCATTCCTTCAAGTCAGACTCTCAAGAGAAGGATACTTTGGGGAGCACATGACTCTCCTTTTTCAAGACATTTGTGGTATGAAGAAACTCTTAATGCTATCAGGAAAAGCTATTACTAGCAAAGAATCAATGGCAATGTACTTAAGTATGTCATTGAATGTCTAAATTGCCAAAGAGTAAAATCTGAGCATGTCAAGTTACCATGAAAACTCCTTCCACTTGAAATTCCCCAGATGAAATGGGAGTTATTAGCATGGACATTGTAGTTGGGTTACCTTTTGTACAAGGAGAATATAACTCAATAATGGTGATAGTAGACATGCTAACAAAGGTCACTCATCTTATTTCGACAAAAACCAATTATAAAGCTTCAGATATTGCAAGAATTTTTGTAAAATAGATTTTTAGGTTACACGCGTTACCTAAAAGGATCATTAGTGATCATGATTCTTTTTTCACATCACATTTCTGGAAGAGTTTATTTGAAGCCATTCAAACCCAACTTTGTTTGAGCATTGCTTGTCATCCACAAATTGATGGAAAGATAGAACGAGTTAATCAAGTAATTGAGGATATTCTGCATGCATATGGTAGCAAGGAACCTAAAAGGTGAATTAAGTATCTACCCTTAGTGGAATTTGCTTATAATACCTCCTATAATTGAAGTATCTGGATGACTCCATTTCAAGCACTATATGGTCAAGATTGCCGTATGCTACTTAATTTTTTTGATCCTGCTCTAAGGATAGAAGCTTCAAGAAAAATGTTAGAAGAAATGGATGATCAAATCAATATTATCAGATAGGATATTCAAGTTGCCAAGGACTGACAAAAAGCATATGCTAATCTAAAAAGGCAAGAACGAATCTTCAAAGAGGGAGACATGATCTTCATCTGTGTCCATCCAAAGAAGAGTTCTTTGTCTTTAGGAGAATTTAAGAAGCTAAGCCCAATATATTGTGGATCCTATAAGGTTCTCAAGTGCTTAGGACCAAGCACTTATAGGATACAACTCCTTGAGAATATAAAAATCCACAATGTATTTCATGTTAGCTTATTGAAAGCATATGTAGCTAACCTTAACCATATCCTTGATGATCAACAAGTTGTAATACCTAACCAAGGACTCCTTGATCTACAACCTAACAAAGTAATTGATGTAAAAGAGAGGAAATTGAGGAGTAGAACCCTTAGAGAATACCTTGTCCAGTGGAAGGATTATTCTGAAGAAGTTGCTACATGGATAGATGAGAATGCTCTTCATCAACAATACCCATGGTTTCTCTGAAGATGAGGACATCTCGATTTCTCTAAGGGGAGGAGGATGTAATATTTCCACACGCTTAAAAGTTAATTGGTTAGTTTGAAAGTTAGTTAGTCAATTTGTAAGCTAGTAAGGTTACTAACTAAAGACTAACTAAAGAAAAAACTAACTAACATTAATAACTTAAAAAATCTATTTAATTAAAATTGTTCAAAATAAAAAAACCAAGAGTTGTAACCCAATATTTTCTCTAAATTGACAAGGATTATAGCCACCCATCATGAAAGTTATCATATAAACGAGAGTTATGAGCCGTATTAGTCATTAATGATAGTGTATATAGTATGGATGGTCCAAAAATATTAGATTTTTGGAAAAAACTAGCATATTTTAGATATTTTAAATATTATTATAAATATCCTAAAAAGATATGAAATTTTTTAGAATAAGATGTCATATAAAAAAATCAAGAGGTTTTTCAGTTAGTTTTAGAGATTTAATGCAAAAAATGATTGGAAAAATTGTGCACGTTGCAATCACAGTTTATAGGTAGCAGACAACACTTCAAACAGGGAGAAGAAGAAGGAGTGATATGGAAGATTTCTAACCAAGTATCTTAGGGTTTTACACCCCTTTCGGAGCTAATAGAACCATCAAATTTGTGAATTGAGCATCAGATCACTGGTTTTGCCAAGATCCCCTCCACAAAGAGCTCTTCTTCTCAGCCACGTCATCCCTTCTTCTCTAATTCACTATAAATAAGAGGTATGGGGAGTACTTTAGAAAGAACAAGGAGATCCTAAGAGGTTGTAAGAGAGAGGTAGATAGAGGGAGGTAGAAGGATATCCCTCCAAGAGGTTGTGAGAAGGAGCTTGAGAGAGAGAGAGAAAGAGAGAGAGAGGAGTTATCTTGAGAGGCTGTAAGGGAGAGAGTTAGCTCAATCCCCTGTGTTTCGATCTTTGACTAAGCCATCTTCTCTTACGCTCTTCCATCTCAAATTTATTCTACCTTCTCTATCTCTCGAATATGCTTGTGGACAATGGCTCCCAATTGACAAAGTGAAAAGACCACAAGGATCACCGCAACCACTCAAGGAACGGGTATAATTGCTAGAGATACGAGAGTGCCCAAGGTTGCTGGAGTTGCCACTACCAATGAAACTTCACGTGTGGTGAACGTGAGTGCAAGCAAAGGCAAAATTTCCAATGTCCTTGTACAAACCAAGTTATTCACTATTAGGTTATTATTTTGTTACTTAAAATAATAAAATTTATGGAAAATTTTTCATAAAATGTTAGCTTTCATATTTTTCACTTACACGAATTGACAGCTTCATCTAGAAAGCATACTAGTACAAGCATAAATGATTAATCGCTATGAATTGTAGCTAGATTAATTGAGATTCTAAATCATGGAATCATGTTGAAAATAGTTGCCAAAGGTTATTGGACATATGTCTTTATGTGCATTCGATATAGTTATGGTCAAACACGACAAGGTCAACTGTTGACTAACACTTGTTATGAAAAGTGAAACTCTATTTAAAGGATATGTAAGTCATCTCATTAAGTTGTTAGCACAATATATTTCTTTAAGGAATTTTTCTTATGTTGGATAAGATAGTCCAAACAGAAAATTTGTGCCTTGCTTAACATGTTGTAAGAGATGTACTCAACACTTGTTTATGGGGAGGAGAATCCTCATTAGAATGTAAGGTTACATTGGGATAAGGTCTACCTTTGCTATGGAAGCTGTGAGCTGTACAATGGTGTGATTGACATTGCATCATTTGATATATATTTGAAAGAACAGCTTGTGTTTGCTAGAATCTAGATCTCTGATTGAAAATATTGACAAATAGAATAAAAGAAAGAATTGTGCTAGGCTATCCCCAAGCTAGCTGGGAGACCCTTCTCCAAGGGGGTCATGGTTATCACTTCGAGCGGCTTAGTCCGCCTCTGTAGCAAAAGGTTTGCCTGTAGGGAAGGTCTTGGATAGTACAAAATGTGGGTGCCATGGGGAGCTTTGGCTGTAAATCCTGCATTTTTCCTAAAATATAACGAGCCCCTTTGTGACCTAGGATGAAATCGTGGAACCCTAAATACTAGTTACAAGGGTGGATGGGCAGAATATCCTCGTGGAATTCTATGTATCTTTCGCAGGGTCAGTAAGATAGAAATTTTAATAAGCTTCCAATATAATACAGAAATTTGTTTTACTCAAGGGTTGTTTGAATAGTATGCATATCCGTGAGATAAATTACGTGAAGGAACATGTGATTTAATGGAATAATTAAGGAAGCTGGTTGTATATGTTCCAATAAATGTGCATTACCACCAAGGTCGAGTGATTTGGTGGAGTAAAGGTTATCAGGTTACTAAGTGGCAAGAGTAATCTTTCATGTGGATATTAAGGACTCAAAGGACTCTTACGAGTATTCCCATTAAGTTTAGCAAGGAAGGAGAGATTGTGTCTATCATACATTCTCTCTCTCCGCTCGACTTTGATTATCATAAGTATGAGTAAGTTAATTGTTGAGGGTTGAGATGATTTGATTTTTTTGGTTTATTTTTGTGTTTTTATGGATTGAATACTTGATTTTTGATAGGTTTTGAATGATTTTTAGTTGTTTTGGAAGTTTTTGGGAGTGTTTTGGATGAGGTTGATTAGGTATAAGAAGACCATGATGGTTTATAGTAAAAACATGATATTCTGACATGTTCTTTTGATATCCTATTAATGTCTGTGATTAGTTCTATTTAAATCTCTTGACATTTTATTTTGCTCTATTTCCTTTTGTATGAGGTGTTGGAGTAAGGATTGATAAAGTTTTACAGGCCAATGAATGTAGTCCCATTGCCCATATTTAAGGGAGAGTACAATGAAGACCTTGATCTTCATGTAATAGTGTTTATGGTAGCATGTGTGGCTAACAATGATAGAATCCCCTAGCATTAGTTGGCAATATTTCCCGCCACTTTCAAGGGCACAACATTTCAGTGGTATGAGAGAAAAGAAATAGGAACTTTTGGCATATGGGATGACATGAAGCTAGCCTTCCTCACTAAATTTAGGTGTGAAGGTTTTGAAAAGCGGATGCAAGAGGAGTTTATGAACCTCAGTCAATCCTCTGGTGAACAAGTAGAAGCATATGTGTCTAGAATGAAATCAATACTGAAGAGATAGACTAACCATCATTTGGATGAAGGCACCCAGAAGGGAGTTTTCCTTAAAGGCTTACAACCAAAAGTTCACAAGTTTGTGGATTTGAGAAGACCATGTCAAGATTGTGGGAGAGAAGGAAGGAGTCTCACTTGTAGCTTTCTTGCTTACACAATGGGGAAATACACATAAAAGGTGGAGGCTGAAAACAATTTTTCCTCTTCTTAGTTGTGTAAGCCAAAAAGTTTGTGGATTTGAGAAGACCATGTCAAGATTGTGGGAGAGAAGGAAGGAGTCTCACTTGTAGCTTTCTTGCTTACACAATGGAGAAATACACATAAAAGGTGGAGGCTGAAAACAATTTTTCCTCTTCTTAGTTGTGTAAGCCAAAAAGAAGTCTCATACAAAGAAATAGAAGAACCCTATATATGTGTCTCAAACCAAAGACAACTAACTAAGGTGGCATACTAACCAAGCCACGAACTAGAGTAGATAAGGATAGCTCTCATCTAGCTATTATTCATGGGCGGTATACCAACCGCATTTGCAACTGACAAATCGGTGACATAAATGCACAACGGTCACCTTGGCATATCACGAGTGGAGCTTGATATCTCAACACTCCCCCTCGAGCTCAATCCCAATTCCTACACACCAAGCAGGTCTCTGAACTTGCGCAACTTCTCTCCGCCCAATGCCTTCGTAAATATGTCAGCTACCTGATCCTTTGTGCTGACATAAACTAGATCAATAAGACCTAGTAAAACCCTCTCCCGCATATAGTGATAATGCACCTCAATGTGCTTTGTTCTAGCATGATAGACTGGGTTATTTGTTAAGTGTATACTGCTCATGTTGTCACAATAAATGACAACTGGCCCATCTGTAGGCTGATGCATATCATAAAGTAGCTTATGCAACCAAGCTACCTCACATGCAGCCATTGCTGCACCCCTGTACTCGGCCTCTCTGCTCGACAAGGCAACTGTAGGCTGTTTCTTGCTACTCCAAGTGACTATAGCACTCCCAAAAGAGAACACATATCCATTGGTAGATCGTCTATCAGAAATACTACCAGCCCAATCAGCATCAGTGTATCCATGCAGCTGTATCTAAACCCCAGTCTCATAAAATAGTCCATACTGCAATGTGGACTTCACATACCTGAGTATGCGTCTAGCCGCATCCAAATGTGGTTTCCTTGGAGCCTGGATAAACTGACTTACCAATCCAACATCATAGCTCAAATTTGGCCTGGTAATAGTCATATAAATCAAACTTCCTACTATGCATCTATACAAAGTAGGGTCTTCCAGAAGCTCACCTGCATCTGTGCTTAGCTTCACATTCTGCTCCAAAGGAATTGAAATAGGCTTACAGCCTGTCATCCCATATTTGGACAACATGTCCAATCCATACTACCTCTGCAAGAGCTGTATCCCACTTGGTGATCTAATCACCTCAATGCCCAAGAAATAACGCAGCTCTCCCAAATCCTTCATCCCAAACTTTTGCTTCAATAGCATTTTCACATGAAGGATATCTTCATCACTGTCACTTGTCATAATCAAATCATCAACATAAATGACAAGTAGCATAATACCTTTCTCTGTTTTTCTCACATAAAGTGAGAAATCTGCCTTGGAAATCTGAAAGCCGATAGTTACAATATACTATCCTATCTTGTCAGACCATGCTCTAGGTGCTTGCTTCAAGCCATACAATGCTTTCTTCAACCTGCAAACAAACTCAGGATGAACAGTATGCACATAACCTGGTGGCTGCTCCATATATACCTCTTCCTGCAAATCACCATGCAAGAAGACATTCTTTACATCCATCTGATGTAAAGACCATTCCTTTGATGTAGCCATAGCAATGATTGCTCTTATTGTTGCCATCCTTGCAATTGGACTGAATGTTTCTTCATAATCAATGCCATATGTTTGTGCATGCCCCTTGACTACTAATCTTGCCTTGTATGTGTTCACAGAACCATCTGCATTGTGCTTCACCTTATAAACCCACTTACAGCCAATTGCATTTTTACCTTTAGGCAAAGGTACTAACTCCCATGTAGCATTTGCTTCCAAGGCATCCATTTCTTCATCCATGGATTTCTCCCATTTTTCTTTTCCCATGGCTTGCTCAAAAGAAGTGGGTTCTGGTTCCTGTATCACTTTGACCATATATGCATAGTGAATGGCTGTAAATCCATCATATTTCAGCCTATCCACAGGATACCTAGCTCTGGTAGACCTGCGCAAAGTAGATTCACTCCCAGGTGCTCTCAAAACATCCCTGGTGTTCCTTACTCCAGGTGTAACAATAGAAGGAATACCCAACTCATCATCAATGCTCTGTTCTGAGCCACTGGATTCACCATCCACATAAGAGTGACCTGCATTCACATTAAACATGGGTTGATCTACCTTCTCTTTTCCTTTTCGTGAAACCTGCATACCACTATCTGCATTGTTTTGAGGAGATTCTCCTGATCTCAATCTGCCTGTCCATGGCAAAGAATATGAACCACTGCTAGAGGACACTCCAGGTCCACTAATATTTTGTGACTGCTGCTATGAATTCTGTGCAGCATTACCATTTTGTGCATCTACATCATCAATCACATTTACTGGTTTATACGAGCTACTCATCTCATCAAAAACAACATCTCTGCTCACTGTAAACTTACGAGTAGAAGGGTTATAGCATCTATACCCTTTCTGCTTCTGCAGAGAGTAACCAATAAAGATGCACTTCTCAGCTTTTGGATCCAACTTGGATCTCAACTCATGTGGCATATGAACATAGGCAATGCAACCAAAAAATTTTAAATGAGAAATATCTGGTTTCCTACTAGTATACCTCACCTCTGGAGTCATCCCATGTATTGCTGCAATCGGAGTCCTGTTCATTATGTAGACTATTGTAGCAACTGCCTCAACCCAATAAAAATATGGTAGGTCTTTTTCATTGAGCATGACACGAGATACCTCTCCAATATGCCTGTTTTTCCTTTCTGCAATTCCATTTTGTTGTGGGGTATGACTGCATGAATATTGCTGCTTTATGCCATGCTCTTGCAGGAACCTTGCAAACTCATTTGAGAGGTACTCTCCCCCTCCATCTGACCTTAGGCATTTTATTTGCAGGCTTGTTTCTTTTTCAACCATAGCTTTAAGAGTTTTGAAATGCCCAAAAACTTCACTTTTCTTTTTCATAAAATACACCCAAACTTTTCTGCTATAGTCATCAATAAAAGTGACAAAATAAGGTGTGAGATTGTATGATGAAGTTGAAGCAAGGCTGACAATGACCTCAGGAAGAGGAGTCCTACCTCTCCTCCCAAGCCAGGAATGCCATACCCACCAAATCTAGTCCTAGGAAAAATTCCCTACTCCTATCCTCAGATGCAAACAGCGTTGCAGTATAGATCACGGAATCCACTCAGTGACCATAGACGGCAGTGCCTCAAATGATAGTTCAACCGCAACAACACTGGCCTCAAACAATTCTCCCTATGGCAACTCAATAACAATAGTGGAACCCTACCAACTAGAACCAACAACCCCTAATCTCAATAGGAGCTTTGAATTAGAACTAGAACAAAGGATCCTTTGGATCAACCCAACCGGTTCATGTAGTGATTACAAAGGCTTCCCAAAACTCTACTACAAGTACTCTAGGAGGTGAAAACCTACAAGACTACCTGTCCAATTTAGTTGCATGTATAAAAAAAGGAGCTTATGGATGTGATTAGAGAATGGCTACAGACATTGAAGGTGAATACTGTCAACATATCCACTCTTGCAAGAGGTGAAAGAGATGTGATGTGGTCTAATACATAGTGTGGAAAGTGCCATGAAGTGGGACATTTAGCCACTGAATATACCCAAAAACCAACTATCCCTGGATCCTTCTGTTCATATTGCTTGAGGAAGAACCGTACAAAGTCTCTAAAGGAGATACACAAAAGAAGGAAGAAAGAGGAAGAAGCAAGATTCAATGTATTGGAATGCAAAATGACAATGTAAGACATCAAACCAAAGCCTAATGAGTTCAGTCCTAATTTTGGCCCAAGGAGGTTTCTCTCTCAAAGTTACAGGGGATGAAAATTTGGCGGTGGCCAAAGATGAGAGGTCGCATGTTACAGATGTGGAGAAAAGGGGAATATCTTGCCAACTTGTCCAAACCCTAGAAGGTTCATGGACTACAAGCCCTTATGAAGTCGATGCAAAGGAGAAGGCTACACTGCAAAAAACTACTCAAGTCCAGCTCCTATGAAAGCTTCTCTTGATACCCAATAAAAGACCAAAGAACATACCTCCAATTTGGTGAAATTGAAAGGTGTTGCAATAATATGTGCTAAGAAAGGAGAACCTATAGTTCCAAAAGAGAACATTTCCTATGCTAGATTGGTGAATTTTAATATTTCCAAAAAGAAATAAAACAATGCAAAGTAGAACAATGTAGTATAGAGTACTATAGAGCCATAGAGAGCCACAAAGATAGTTGCAGAGACAAGAGCAGAGGTCGAAGAGATGGAGGATACCGAAGTACCTCCTGAAGGAGAAGAGGTGTAGATGCTTCCACTGTAGTATAGAGTACTATAGAGCCATAGACAGCCACAAAGACAGTTGCAGAGACAAGACCAGAGATCCAAGAGATGGAGGATACTGAAGTATCTCCTGAAGGAGAAGAGGCGCAGATGCTGCCACTCCTGGAAGAAAAAGGGAAGATAAAAGTGGGTGTTTCCCCATTCCCTAGCTAATTGAAAAAGCCTGTAGATCTTATCAACGAATATGACTTGGCCAAAGACCTAGACACCTTTAAACCTAACGTAACATTTCGACAATTTCTGATGTTGTCTCCTAGTTCCTGAGAGAAACTCAAAGGCATACTGACAAGAAGAAGAGGCCTAAGGATTGGTCTCCCAAGAGCAACCAATCCTAGAAGAGCCCTAGAGCCTATGAAAGAAGTGGATGTAGCTAACGCTTTCTTGGATCGAAGTACCCCATAGATTGGCATGTGGATTGAAGGTTACTTTATTGCTTATTGCAGATGCATTGATTGATGAAGATTCATATGTGAACATAATGACGGATGCGACAATGAAGGATCTAGGCTTGTAAGGTATGCAACCTACGCAATGGCTTATCAGACTGGTAGACCAAGGCAAAATAGAACAAAGCAGAATCAAGCCTTTGGGCCTTCTCCCATATGTGAAGACAACCCTAGCAAGAAGAGATTATTGGATAACTTATTTGGGGGTCAATCCAAATTTCAATGGGACCTCATACCCGGTGCTACTAGCAAGACTATGGCTATTTGAAGCAAGGGCATGGAGAGATTGGTGCAAAGGAACCCTAACCCTAGGCAAAGGACCGAACAAAGTGGTGTTGAAGTTGCATGGATTGCAAAAAGGTAATGGATCCACTTCCATTTAAGTCATAACAGACTCTTTAAATGAGATAGCAATGGTACCTCAAAAGATAAAGAAACTGTGGAACAAGTCTTTCCCAAGAAAATAGAGGTAGAGTCCTTGACAGTGGGCACTCTAAGGCAAAGTTCCAGGAGCTCGACCTTGAGATAGTTACCAAACCCAGTTGCTCCCATGTCCTGGTTGATCATCTATTGCAAATCCCTCAGAGCAATGAAGAAGAGCAAGATGATCCAGACCTTCCTAATGCTTCCCTTTTTCTAGTAAAAAATGTTACCCTATGGTACGTAGACATAGGTTGTCTAACTCCCTACGTATAACGTGTCCCCTAGTATCATCCAAGACACGTCTTAGCAGTCCATCGGAAAGGATGCCTAGAAAGCTCTGCTCGGCACTCCCGTGGAATGTTACAGGTTTTGCGATCTAGGTCTTTCCGCGTCTGCCACGTAGTGGAAGTATCCTAGCCGTTCCCACTTAGGATCGACCGAAATTAGGGTTTTCCTGATGGGTCATCAGCTAACAGTAGCTAGCGTCAGACCCGAGTGAACTACTTTACGCAGAAACGCCAGGTCCGAAGCAGATTCACGCTGCACTTGGTTCAAGAAGAATGGGAAATGAGAGGGATGCAAAGCTCAACCTCTCTGCCATAAGGCATAGTCCCATTCCGTTCCCCTAAAATAGCGTAAATTGGGTAAGACGTAACTTTAGGTCATCGTTTTCATTATTCGTTTTGATGATGATGATCATTCTGCTGTTCTTCGAGATTTTTGAGAAAAGTTTCCGACTAACCGGGACCACCCAACCGTAGGACGGACCCATGGCCCATCCTCCGCACTTTCCTTGGTTTGTTTTAGTTATGTAATTATCTAACACATTAATTTGACATATAACGATTCCAAGCTTCCGCCGTCAACTAGTATGCGGGCCTCGAGATCCAATCCCGAGTCACGTTAGCCTCTTGTGCAGGACCGGGAAGGCGAGGGATCTATGGCCAGAGCCCCCCTGGCACCCAAGCATCCTCCCACTCCAAGTAGAGCTTAACGGAAAGACCACTCGCGGCGGGTTCGGTCCATGTTCCCGGCGCGGTCAATAACCCCCTTGGTTAGGGTCAGGCAGGCAGTCGGGGGTAACTGAAGCTGCCTCTCCCTTCAGGCCTTTTAACCTGAAGTATAGGTATTCATTTAATTTGTAATTCATAATTCAAACAGAGCCCTAAAATCTCTAGCAAGCACAAACATTTCCATTAATCAACCCAGTTGTATGGCAAACCGCTAAGGAAGTGTTCTTTCCTTTTTGAGTGTATCAGCACTCGTTCCCAAGGTGTCTTGTAAATTGGCAAGATCCTTTTACATTCCGGTGTTAGGGCATACCCAAATTGGTTAACCCTAAAATGCTTTAGATATGCTAGTTCCCGGTTTACAACTTTCCTTATTTAGAAGGATATCCAAAAATATGTCTTTTTGCAAGATAACTTGCATAAGGATCTGCCGTCCTTGATGAGGGTTTTTCCCTTTTCTCCTTGTGAATCAATCATAAGACTAAATGATTTCATACATGTTGTGCAAGTCCTGCGATGGAATAATCTGTTTAGATTCTTTAAGCTGACGTATGTCAGGCCTAGGGTTTCTTCATTTAAGAACCTTAGGGACAAACCCTAGTTTCTTATCTTTATGAATTTATTGTCCCTACGGTAAGGAAAGTAGTCAAGTGTTTAGGGTATGAATGTTTCTATGTTTAGATTGGTTCAGTTATCTTTTGGAAGGTAATATTAATCGTCTTGTCATGGTTTTACTATCCTTGTGACAATTTACTTTCCCAATCAATACAGTTTAATTTGGCATATAGCATAATGCCAAGGTGATACAAAGAGCAACAATACTCCTTGGAACAAAAAGGCCTAGCTGTGAAATTGGTGTATACACACTTTATTAGTCCCAAGTCCTCAAATAGCAAGGGAAAAGTGTTAATAGAGTGTCATCCAGCAATCCCCCATTACATTTTATTTCCAAATGAGTTCGTATATCTAATTTTTATACTTGTTAATTCCTAACATTTAACTTCCATTTTCTTTAAAGATGAACTCGTGCCAAATAACAACAATTTCCTTGCTAAGATGTGCAACTAGCAAAGATAACTCCCTAGTAATTTGAGCATCGAAAGAAACCTTTCATGAATTTAGCCATTTACCATGATTCGTTACCAAAGGAATAAGACTAATGGTGCAATATATAATTTCTACACCTTAGGAATATATTACTATAGTAAATGGTTAATCTTGCTTGTAATTTTATAATTCTTGATGCAATTTGAAGAAAGCTAAGTTCTATACATCGTCATTCCTAAGCTAAATTCCTTCATTACAAATAACTCGAACAAATATATCCTATCCTTAAAATTTTTCCTTTGCATGAACGACTTAAAACCGAATTAAAGCCAAGAGAAAAAACCTGGTTTTGGGGTGAGATATCCACATGGATACTGGGAGATGACCCTCCCGCAGCTACACCTTGGACTTTCTTAGGCGGCATCGTAGTTGTAGTCTTTCCGTCATGGAAGTAGCTTTACAATTCCTTTTGAAATTCCACCTTGGCTCCCTTTTGCAATAACTTGGACCATCCGTCGAAAGTAGTTTTAGAAGGCTTCCTCCTTGAAGTAGGGAATTTGGAAGGGGGTGATTCACAATCTTTTGCGGATAAGACCCATTAAAGCCATAGGAGGGGCTTAATGGCCTTGTAAAACTTGCACAAACAAGGAATAAAATAAAAAGTGTGGAATCCCTTACGAGGGTTTTTGAGTGGGAAAGGGAGGTGTTAAAAAGACCCTCAACACTCTCTTTCCTTTTACGAGTGGGGGAAAACAAAAAACAAAGCCCCAAGGGTATTTTGCATGGGGAAAGGAAAGGGCTAAGGGGGAGGCCTTAGGGGGGATTTGAGATACGGGGGAGGGAAATAAGGCCCTTTAAGGAAGAACTTACAAAAAAAAAAAAAAACTATAGGGAAAAAGCTTTTGAGGGGTGGAAAGAGGGGCCTAGGGGTTTAAAACATGGGGGGGGGAAAAGTAGCTTTAAAGACTATAGGTAAGGGCCTAAGGACTCTTAGGGAAAATTTCGAGGGAGGGGGGTTTCAAGAGCAAAAAGGAAGGGGGGTTAAAAGAAATTTTAAAACACGGGGGAGGGGAAATAGGACCTTTAGGGTCAAACTTCTTTTTTTTTGGGGGGAAAGGGGGCTTATGAAGCCCCCTTAGAAGCTTCTAGAAGCTCTCTGGAGCTTCTCTACGTGGGGGGAAAATAACTCCCAAGTGGCATCATTGCGGACCAGGAGGCGGTGATTCCTGGCCCACGGCAGTCAGAGACGGCAATTCTTGGCCCACGACAGCCACCTTTACTCCCCCCTTTTCACTCGACCACAGCGGCGGCAGGATATGGTCCTCACTTCAAGCTCTCACGGTAGTGCCCAGTCGTCCCCCTCTCTTATCTTGGTAATATGGCAGCACTCTCCTCCGGCAGGGTTGTCTCCTTCGGCCTCTTCTCTCACGGCTCAGCCCTCCTTTCTCCAGCGCCCCCCCCCGTTTAAATAGTGGAGGGGAGGGGGATCTTTCCTCCCGTCGTGTCATCATGCATGGTCCCCCTCCCTCCATAAGGCTCCATCAAGGAGCTTATAGCTCCTTCTATTCCCCTCCCCCTCCAGCTTGTCAGTCGGCTGGAGGGATAAGGGGGGAATAAAAAAATTTCTATAAATCCCATTCATTTCTTTAACGTGGAATATTACACTACGTATGTCTCTTCATCAACCAATCCACGTTGACATCATCAACTAGCTAAAGCCGATCTTCATTGAAAAACCTTGAGCGATGTGAGCTACATTCTCATTGGATGGGGATGTGAGTATGGACTGCCCTCTCTATTCATTAACAAAGCATGAGATAGAGGGTGGGGTGAGTGACCAATCCTTGCTCTTTATATCCAACAGAGAGGTAAGATGTGTGAATGGAGTGTTGCATGCACAGGATAGGCCTCCCAATGTACAAAGCACGAATTGTTCATGTGCATGGCACTATAAGGCTCCCTGGCCTTCCTTCTTGCATCGTATGCTAGCATAGGGCGGGATGCACTATTGCACTATCAATTGTGCACAATGCATACAATCTTCGCACAAGTGGCAGTGAGGATTCAATCAATAGGATGTAAGGAACTTGGGTGCCCTCCTGTAATCATCAATAGATCATGAGATAGAGGGGGGGCTGAGCGTGATTGATTTTCCCTTCATCAAATGAGAGGTGACGATTGATGGACGTTTTGACAATTCAGGATAGGTACATTCTCATTACCCTATGCACAAACGAGACATGCCTCCTCCATCGTCGTGATACAACCCATTATGTTTGGCACACTGCACGTTAAGACTCTCTAACCTTCCTTCTTGCACCTATGCCAAATGGGTTGTGTAACAAATCTAAATTCTATCACGCGTGAACAGGGCTTTGGGATAATTCATTTTTATTAGATTAAGGCAACTTTTTTTATTACTCCCTCCTTTCCCTAGCCGATTGTCGAGCTGGGGGAGAGGGAGGGAAGCATGGGACACCAAGCTCCTTGCTGGAGCTTGAAAAAAGGGGGATTCATGCACATTGACACGAAGGAGAGGGAGGATTCCCCTCCCCTCCCCTATTTAGGCCTCGCGCTGCTACCGCTAGGGGGAAGAAAAAAAAAAGAACAGCTGCCATACTACCGACGACTGATGAAGAGGAGGAAGGCTGTGAGAAAGGACGATTCGAACAGAGAGGAGGAGGCGGTAAACATCCTTGCTGCCATTGAAGGAAGGTTGTGTGATTGCTGTTGCCGTCGGAACCGTCAGTTGCTGCCACTACCGCCATCGAACCCATCTTCCGCCTCCATCCTCTCTCCCCACGTGGCTCCTGACCACAGAAACTTCAAGAAGCTTCTTGAAGCTTCTAAGGGGGCTCCTCTAAGCCCCCCTTCCCGTGGAGCCCCTATAAAGCCCCTTCCCATTGGAACCCTCCGAAAAACCCAATTTCCTCCCTCGTACCCCCTTTTCTTTTAACACACCCTTTTACCCCCCCCCCCCCCCCCCCGTGTTAAAAGTCATTAAACCTTTATAAGTCTTATTTCCCCCCTCTGTGCTTAAAGCCTTAAGCCCCTTTCCCCCCTTAAGCCCTCTTCCCATGGATGGAACCCCCCCAAAAAGAACTAAGGCTTGAAAAGTCTTATTACCTTTTCCCCCCGTGCTTAAATTCATAAGCCCCCCTTCTTGTGCTTTTTGAAATCCCCTTTCACCCTTCACCTTTCCCCTTGGCTTGAAACTTACCCCCCCGTGTTCAAAAAAATCCCTTCAAGATCCCCCTTCCTATACCCTTTCACTCCCGTGCCCAAAGATCTCCCAAAGCCCCTTCATATGTTTTTGAAACCACACTCACACACACCCTTTTCACCATGTATATAACCCTATACGGCCTTTTCTTTAGGCTTTGTAAACCTTGCCCTCCCGAAGAAACTAAGACCTTAAAGGTCTTATTACCCCCTTCTTGTGGTTAATCCCTTAATGATTCCTTGCCTCGAAAAAGAGAAGAAGAGTATTGAAGCAACGGTGGAATTTTGAAAAGGAGTGTAAAGCTGCTTCCATGTTCGAAGGACTACAACTGCGATGCCGCCTAAGAAAGTCCAAGGAGTAGCTGCGGGAGGGTCATCTCCCGGTGTCCATGTGGATATCTCACCCCAAAACCAGGTTTTTCCTTCTTAATTTTATATCACTTTTAATTCAATCATGCAAGATGAATTGTCAGGGATAATATATATATTTTGTCCTAGTTATTTACGATGAAGAAATTTAGTTTAATTAAACATGCAAAATAAATAAAGTATAAACATAGTTTTCCTTAAAAAAGTATTACGCATTGAAACGAATTATGAGCAAGATTATTTACCCACTAAAGTAGTATACTTCGGTTAAGTCTGGAAGATATAAAACTACATCTTGCACTATTAACCCTTATTATTTTTATAAGGAGTCATCATGGAAGGTGCAAATCATGAAAGGTTTCTTACGTTGCTTAAACTCTAGGAAGTTATCATTGCTAACTGCATACCTTAGCAAGGAAAAGATTGCTTATTTGGCATGATTTTTGTTCACAATGATAAAGGAAGATTAATTGAATTTACCTAACCTCCAATCAATAAAGTTTAGGATTGAAAAATCAATTGTCACATAGATAACAAATTTTGCGGAGGTGATCTCGATATTACCTTCTAAAAGTTAACCAAATTAATATAAAATTAGAAATACCTATGCTGCGAAATACTCATTGGGAATGATTTAAAATCCAAAAAACGTTTATACCTTAAATACTTGCCCACATTCCCTGATTGTAGGGTTAGTAAATCGTAAACGTAAAAGAACTAGGGTTTGTCCTTGAGTTTCTTAAAGGAAATAATAAAAGCTAGGAAACCCTAGGTCTGACAAACGTCAGCTTAAAGAAAATGAAACGGATTGTTTCATCGCATAGTACGATGCACGACTTGCGCGGAAAGTATGAAGTCATATGGTCTTGTAATTGATTCCCAAGAAGAAAGGTTAAATATCCTCAACAAGGATGGCGGATCCTTACGCAAGTTATCTTGCAAAAAGGATGTATTCTTTGATATCCTTCTAAGTAAGGAAGGTTAAAAAGCGGAAACTAAAGCATCCAATGAACTTTAGGGTTGACCAAGTTGGGTTCATAGGGTACGCCCTAACCCAGAATATAAAGGATCTTGCCAAGTTGCAAGGCACCCCAGATCGAGTGCTAGATGCATTCAAAAGGAAAGATTCCTTCCTTAGCAGTTTGCCAACAACAAGATCGATCAATGGAAATGTTTGTGCTTGCTAGAGATTTTAGATCACTCTTTGATTTATTAATTACAAATTAAACGAATATCTATACTTCAGGTTGAAGGCCTGAAGGGAGAGGCAGCTTCAGTTACCCCCGACTGTCTGCCTGACCCTAACCAAGAGGATTGTTGACCACGCCAGGAACGTGGACCGAGCCCGCCGCGAGAGATCTCTCCGTTGAGCGCTACTTGGAGTAGGAGGACGCTTGGGTGCTAAGGGGGCTCTGGCCGTAAATCCCTCACCTTCCGGGTCCTGTGCAAGAGGCTAACGTGACTCAGGATTGGATCTCGAGGCCCGTATACTAGTCTAGGGGCGGAAACTTAGAATAGTGATCCCTGTGGATTACTAGATAGCCTTCGAGCAGATTATGGACAAGCCTACGGGCGGAACTCCTTATACTTCAAAGATAAATATGATGATATGTTAATGAAGAACTTGTCTGATATTGTTTTTCTATGTCACGTGGTAAGATTACGTGAAGGAAATAGTGCTTAACGAATTAATTAAAGAAGCTGATTGTTACATGTCCAATTAATGTGTTAGATAATTACATAACTAAAACAAACCGAGGAAAGTGCGGAGGATGGGTCATGGGTCCATTCTACGGTTGGGTGGTCCCGATTGGCTGGGAACTTTTCTCAAATCTCGAAGAATAGTGGAATGATTGTCAAAGGACACGAACAACAAAAGCATTGACCTAGAGTTATATCTTACCCGATTTACGCTGTTTTAGGGGAAGGGAATGGGACTATGCCTTATGGCAGAGAGGTTGAGCTTTGCATCCCTCTCGTTTCCCATTCTCCTTGAACCAAGTGCAACGTGAATCCGCTTCGGACCTGGCGTTTCTGCGTAAAGTAGTTTACTTGGGTCTAACGCTAGTTGTTGTTAGGTAATGAACAATCAGAAAAACCCTAATTCCGGTCGATCCTAAGTGGGAATGGCCAGAATACTTTCGCTATGTGGCAGAAGCGAAAATCCCTAGATCGCAAATCTCGTAACATTCCATGGGAGTGCCGGGCAGAGCTTTCTAGACATCCTTTCCGATGGACTGCTAAGACGTGTCCTCGATGATATTAGTCGACATGTTACAGTTGGTATCAGAGCCGACCAACAACGGAATTGTTTTTATGAAATCTCAATGAAATGAAGTAAAGAAATTGTTGTTGTCCAAACATTTCATTACCTTCAATGCTGTCTTGCAGAATTACGAAGCGTGGAACAAGTTTTTGGTATTTCGAGTCATGTTTATGACTGCAATGCATTCGCCACTTTATAGACAAAGAATTGGGATAATGAACATCCTGGAGCAGATCTATAATCCATCACCTTTGTACATGGAACGAAGATGGACGGGTGCTTCAGGAATCTACTATATAGGCGTCCACCGGTTTACTTATCAACAGACCAACCTAAAAAGGATCAAGTGGTTGGAAGACCTGAAAGTCGTGAAGCTGTTCATTTTTATGGAAGCTCACGTAAATTCGACTTTACATATTCGAGGTTGGAGGGTTGAGATAAACTCATATGTATATGAGGAAGTAACCCGTGTAATCCCCGCCGACAGGATTAAAGTGTTGGGCCGCCATGAGAAGTATGGACTCTAACGGAAAGGATATCCTGAACTTCCAATGACTTATCGATTCCTAAAGGTCCATGACCCAAAACCCTACTATTACACAGTTCCTGTAGATAAATGCAATACAATATTTCTCTCCCCAAACTAAATGTAAGAATAGCCTTATCATCGCATGAAACGTTGTATTCGAAAGGACTATGCCCATATAAATACAAATAAAGACTTCTTTTTATCAATGTCTGGCTGTGCATAAGAGTTGACAAAAAGTTAAGTAGCTACATTGTTTATGAGATAGCTGAATTAAAATTGTGATATAAGCTAACGTCGATTATCGTATAATAACGTTAAGAAAACCTTTATTCAGGCACAACCCCAGGTACAGGTTCCTAATTCGCCTCCTACATCAAGTACTGCTGTGATCCAGGAGAAGAAGTTCCTTCTCAAGCAGATGAAGCCACTCGAGTTTGACGGGAGAGGCAGATTCGTCAAAGCTGATGTTGAAATTTGGATTGAGTCCATGGAGGATTACTTCAAAGCAGCCGGTACTGCACCCGGTACTGCACCCACCAATCAGGCTATGCTCGCTAAGTTAAAGTTCACCGGTGAAGCTAGAATGTGGTGGAAGCAATGGTGCAGGGATCAAGGGATCGCAGAGGGATCCGTTACTTGGGAGAAGAAGAAGAAAGCCGTGCAGGGAAGATACTTACCACCTGCATATGGCACGTAGAAAATGAATGAGTTCTATGAGCTAAAACAGCTGGGACTCACTCTTGACGCATACTACTCTAAATTCGTCTCACTTTTAAAGTATGCGCCACAGATGGACATGACACAGCAAGTGTCCAAATTTTGTGCGAGTTTAAATCCACCAGCAAATACCCGTCTTGAATCTATGCATCTATCGGATCTTCAGGATGCACTCATTCGAGCGACACCTATAATTCAGGATGTGCAAGCTAGACCAAGGGATAACAAAACTTGGTCTTATAATGACCCAAACAGAGGAGAATTCAGACCTCAAATGAAGAGAGTTCAAGGTCATAATCAGGGACAAAGAAAGAAAGCAAGGACGAATAAAGTCAACAACTTTGTTCCTACTCAAAGTAATGGCCGAAACCTCCGTTGTTTCCACTGCAACGAACCCGGTCACTTCAAGAGGCAATGTTCCAAGCTTGGTGGAGGACATCGCTAAGCGCCTTTTCAAGGAATAGGCTGTGGTCAAGGAGCCGCTACCTGAGGAAGAGGAAGAACCACCTGCATTGCCAATAGGCAAATGTGCGAAGAAGGGGAATAAGAAGATCCGACCATGGAAGCAGAATTCGAAAGAGCGACAGTCCATGCCGCTTTACACAAAAAAGGGCCGAATCGCCAGTTTTCGGTGATTCAGACACCGTCACACTATCAAGGTAAAAGTTTTAAGACCTTGATTGATTGTGGTAGTACACATTCCTTTATCTCACCAGCATGTGCAAAAAGATTAGAAATAACCACAGTAAAAGCACCTACCCTGCTTGTGGAATTGGCAAATGGTTGTGAGGTTACTTGTACCAGGCAAACTGCTAAGGTGGAATTCTTTCTGGGTGGAAAGAATACTTCGGTTAAATTCAGAGTCATGAATTTAGGTATCCATGAGTGTCTACTCGGAATGGATTGGCTTAAACCTATGGCTTAAGCCTAATGACGCCCACATTCACTGTGGAAAGGGTCAACTTTCCTTTCGAAACTCTGAAAGGGAATTAGTCACAATTCAAGGTGAGGCAGGAGTGCCAAGAATCCAATTGGCCAAAGTATCTTGAATCATAAAAGGAGTCAGAAAAGGATTACCTATTTACTTGATCAAACTCAACAAATTAGATCAAAAGCAAGAGTCTCATGAAGGACCTTCTTGGCTAAAGGAATACGCGTCCGTATTCCTTGAAGAGTTGACTGAACTTCCACCTCAAAGAGAAGTGGATCATGAGATTAGGTTAGTACCTGGAGCTGCACCAATTGCAAAGAGACCTTATAGAATGTCCATACCAGAAGCAATTGAGTTGAAGGAACAACTCAAGCAACTGCTAGATCAGGGCTACATCCGGCCTAGTAGTTCACCGTGGGGAGCTCTAGTACTATTCCAGAAAAAGAAAGATGGGACACTTCGACTATGTATTGATTACCGAGGGTTGAATCAATCAACACTCAAGAACAAGTATCCTATTCCTAGAATAGATGAGCTTCTTGATCGTCTTCAGGGTGTGAAGATGTTCTCCAAGATTGATCTCAGGTTAGGTTACTATCAGATAAGGATCAAGGAAGAAGATATCCCAAAGACGGCCTTCAATACAAGATATGGGCACTTTGAGTTCCTAGTTATGTCATTTGGGCTTACGAACGCACCTGCCACCTTCAATAGGCGTGCTTGTCTTCTTCGATGACACTTTAGTCTATTCTAAACAGGAAGAAGATCATGAACCTCAACTTCGGATTGTCCTTGAGACAATGAGGTCACATAAGCTGTATGCAAAAATGAAGAAGTGTGCAGTTTTCAAGCGTCAGATTGAATATCTGGGATTCATAGTATCATAAGAAGGAATATCAGTGGACCCAGCCAAGGTCAGAGATGTGTTTGAGTGGCCAACATCAGTATCTGTCAAAGAGATACATAGCTTTCTTGGATTGATAGGATGGTATAGGGTCTTCATCTAAAACTATGCTTTGATTGCAGCACCTCTGACGGACTTACTGAAGAAGCAAACTTCCATTACATGGTCAACTCCTAAACAAAATAGCTTCAATAGATTGAAGCAAAGTTTGGTATCAGCACCTATTCTAAAACTTCCAAACCTCAATAAGGAGTTCGAGGTAGTAATTGATGCTAGCATTCTTGCCTTGGGGTGTGTACTTATGCAGGAAGGTCATTCAATAGCATACTCTTCAAGGAAATTGAAGAGCCATGAAAACAATTATGCTACGCATGATCTGGAATTACTAGCTTTCATCCATGCTCTAAAGATGTGGAGACACTACTTGTTGGGTAACAAGTTTACTCTAGTAACCGACCATAAGAGTCTCAAATGGATCTTTACCCAGAACGAGCTCAACATGAGGAAACATCAATGGATTGAAGTGTTGGAGGAATATGACTTTGAAATCAAGTACCAACCTGGGAAAGAGAATGTAGTTGCCAATGCATTAGTTGCAAGGCATTTCTAAATTTCCTAATCTTGCAAAATCCATCAACGGCTAGATCTCTAGCTACAAAAGTATCTATGCCAAACAACCCTATACTTGAGTTAGCTAGAGAGGAAGCATGCCATGATTTGGCCTACCAATTAATGCTAAAGGAGATCTCTATTAAGGATCAGAATCAAAAGTTGCAAGCTAAGTATTAGGATTTTCCCATTGATAATGGACTTGTCCACTACAGAACAAGGCTGTGTATACCAACAAGCCTGTCACTTAAGCAGAAGATAATGTGGGAAGCTCATGATTCCCCTTTCGCAGGACATCCTGGCTATGCTAAGACTCTTAATGCAGTTAGGAAGAGCTACCATTGGGAGAGGCTCAAAGGTGACGTTCTCAAATATGTCACTGAGTGTTTGTCTTGCCAACGTATCAAAGTCGAACATGTCATGATGCTAGGGAAACTGCAACCACTTGACATCCCCCAAATGAAATGGGAATTCATCAGTATGGATTTTGTTGTAGGCTTACCCCAAGTCCAGGGAGGATACAACTCCATCATGGTTGTGGTTGACATGCTTACCAAGGTTGCACACCTTATTCCAATAAAGACAAACTATAAAGCCTTCGATATTGCAAGATTGTTTATCAAGGAGATATTCAAACTACATGGTCTACCCAGAAGAATCATTAGTGACCGAGATTCTCTCTTCGCATCACACTTCTGGAGAGCTATCTTTGAAGCTATTGGGACTCAACTCTATTTTAGTACCACTTACCATCCCCAAACGGATGGCCAAACAGAGCGAGTAAATCAAGTCATCGAGGATATGCTTAGGGCATACTGCTGTCGAGAGCCGAAGAGGTGGATTCAATACTTGCCTTTGGTTGAATTTGCCTACAATGCTTCTTACCGGCAGAGCATTCAGATAACCCCTTTCCAAGCATTGTATGGTCATGATTGTCGAAGTCCCCTGAACTTTTCCAATCCAACCTTAAGGGTTGAAGCTTCAAGACAGATGTTGGAAGACATGGATGATCAAATAAAGTCAATAAGATAGGACATACAAGCGGCCAAGGATAGAAGGCATACGTGGATTTGAAGCGTCAAGAAAGGGTCTTCGAAGAAGGAGACATGGTCTTCATTCGCGTACGCCCTAAAAAGAGTTCTCTATCCTTAGGAGATTGCAGGAAGCTAAGTCCAAGGTATTGTGGGCCATACAAGATCCTCAAATTCCTAGGACCTAATGCTTATAAACTGCAACTCCCAGAGAACCTAAAAGTTCATAATGTATTCCATATCAGTCTATTGAAAAAGTATGTACCTAATCCTAATCACGTACTTGACGACCAACAAGTTGTAATGCCTAGTCAAGGAGTCCTTGAGCTAAGCCCTAATAGGATCTTAGATGTTAGGAAGAGACAATTAAGATCCAGAACCTTGAGAGAATGCCTCGTCCAGTGGAAAGATTATTCCGAAGAGGATGCCACTTGGGTAGATGAAGGTACTCTCAACTGTCAATATCCCTAGTTTATCTCGAGATGAGGACATCTTGATTCCTCTAAGGGGGAGAGAATTTAACAAATCTAAATTCTATCATGCATGAATAGGGCTTTGGGATAATTCATTTTTATTAGATTAAGGCAAATTTTTTTATTACTCCCTCCTTCCCCCAACCGACTATCGAGCTAGGGGAGAGGGAGGGAAGCATGGGACACCACGCTCCTTGTTGGAGCTTGAAAAAAGGGGGATTCATGCACATTGACATGAAGGAGAGGGAGGATCCCCCTCCCCTCCCCTATTTAAGCCTTGCGTTGCTACCGCTAGGGGGGGAAAAAAAAAAGAACAGCCGCCATATTGGCGACGACTGACAAAGAGGAGGAAGGCTGTGAGAAAGGACGATTCGAACAGAGAGGAGGAGGTGGTAAACATCCTTGCTGCTGTTGAAGGAAGGTTGTGTGATTGCTATCGCCGTCAGAACCATCAGCCGCTACCGCTGCCGCCATCGAACCCATCTCCCGCCTCCATCCTCTCTCCCCACATGGCTCCTGACCACAGAAACTTCAAGAAGCTTCTTGAAGCTTCTAAGGGGGGCTCCTCTAAGCCCCCCTTCCCGTGGAGCCCCTATAAAGCCCCTTCCCATTGGAACCCTCCAAAAACCCAAATTCCTCCCTCGTGTCCCCTTTTTTTTTACACACCCTTTTACCCCCCCCCCTCCCCCCCCATGTTAAAAGTCATTAAGCCTTTATAAGTCTTATTTTCCCCCTCCGTGCTTAAAGCCTTAAGCCCCTTTCCCCCCTTAAGCCCCCTTCCCATGGATGTAACCCCCCCCAAAAAGAACTAAGGCTTGAAAAGTCTTATTACCTTGTCCCCCCGTGCTTAAATTCATAAGCCCCCCTTCTTGTGCTTTTTGAAACCCCCTTTCACCCTTCACCTTTCCCCTTGGCTTGGAACTTACCCCCCCCCCCCCCCTCTGTTCAAAAAAATCCCTTCAAGATCCCCCTTCCTATACCCTTTCACTCCCGTGCCCAAAGATCTCCCAAAGCCCCTTCATATGTTTTTGAAACCACACTCACACAGACCATTTTCACCGTGTATATAGCCCTATAGGGCCTTTTCTTTAGGCTTTGTAAACCTTGCCCTCCCGAAGAAACTAAGACCTTAAAGGTCTTATTACCCCCTTCTCGTGGTTAATCCCTTAACGATTCCTTGCCTCAAAAAAGAAAAGAAGAGTATTGAAGCAACGGTGGAATTCCGAAAAGGAGTGTAAAGCTACTTCCACGTTCGAAGGACTACAATTGCGATGCCGCCTAAGAAAGTCCAAGGAGTAGCTGCGGTAGGGTCATCTCCCGGTATCCATGTGGATATCTCACCCCAAAACCAGGTTTTTCCTTCTTAATTTTATATCTCTTTCAATTCAATCATGCAAGATGAATTGTTAGGGATAAGATATATATTTTGTCCTAGTTATTTACGATGAAGGAATTTAGTTTAATTAAACATGCAAAATAAATAAAGTATAAACATAGTTTTCCTTCAAAAAGTATTATGCATTGAAACGAATTATGAGCAAGATTATTTATCCACTAAAGTAGTATACTTCGGTTAAGTTTGGAAGATATAAAACTGCATCTTGCATTATTAACCCTTATTCTTTTCATAAGGAGTCATCATGGAAGGTGCGAATCATGAAAGGTTTCTTACGTTGCTTAAACTCTAGGAAGTTATCATTGCTAACTGCATAACTTAGCAAGGAAAAGATTGCTTATTTGGCATGAGTTTTGTTCGCAAGGATAAAGGAAGATTAATTGAATTTACCTAACCTCAAATCAATAAAGTTTAGGATTGAAAAATCAATTGTCACATGGATAACAAATTTTGCGGAGGTGATCTCGATATTACCTTCTAAAAGTTAACCAAATTAATATAAACTTAGAAATACCTATGCTGCGAAATACTCATTGGGAATGATTTAAAATCCAAAAAACGTTTATACCTTAAATACTTGCTCACATTCCCTGATTGTAGGGTCAGTAAATCGTAAACGTAAAAGAACTAGGGTTTGTCCCTGAGTTTCTTAAAGGAAATAATAAAAGCTAGGAAACCCTAGGTCTGACAAACGTCAGCTTAAAGAAACTGAAACGGATTGTTTCATCGCATAGTACGATGCAGGACTTGCGCGGCAAGTACGAAGTCATATGGTCTTGTGATTGATTCCCAAGAAGAAAGGTTAAATATCCTCAACAAGGATGGCGGATCCTTACGCAAGTTATCTTGCAAAAAGGATGTATTCTTTGATATCCTTCTAAGTAAGGAAGGTTAAAAACCAGAAACTAAAGCATCCAATGAACTTTAGGGTTGACCAAGTTGGGTCCATAGGGTACGCCCTAACCTAGAATATAAAGGATCTTGCCAAGTTGCAAGGCACAACGGATCGAGTGTTAGATACATTCAAAAGGAAAGATTCCTTCCTTAGTAGTTTGCCAACAACAAGATCGATCAATGGAAATGTTTGTGCTTGCTAGAGATTTTAGAGCACTCTTTGATTTATTAATTACAAATTAAACGAATATCTATACTTTAGGTTGAAGGCCTGAAGGGAGAGGTAGCTTCAGTTACCCCCGACTATCTGCCTGACCCTAACCAAGGGGGTTGATGACCGCGCCGGGAACGTGGACCGAACCCATCGCGAGAGGTCTCTTCGTTGAGTGCTACTTGGAGTAGGAGGATGCTTGGGTGCCAGGGGGGCTCTGGCCGTAAATCCCTCGCCTTCCGGGTCCTACACAAGAGGCTAATGTGACTCGGGATTGGATCTCGAGGCCCATATACTAGTCTACGGGCCGAAAGTTGGAATAGTGATCCCTGTGGATTGCTGGATAGCCTTCGGGTGGATTATGGACAAGCCTACGGGCGAAACTCCTTGTACTTCAAAGATAAATATGATGATATTTTAATGAAGAACTTGTCTGATATTGTTTTTCTATGTCACGTGATAAGATTACGTGAAGGAACTAGTGCTTAACGGATTAATTAAAGAAGTTGATTGTTACATGTCCAATTAATGTGTTAGATAATTACATAACTAAAACAAACCGAGGAAAGTGCGAAGGATGGGTCATGGGTCAGTCCTATGGTTGGGTGGTCCCGGTTGGTCGGGAACTTTTCTCAAATCTCGAAGAAGAGCGGAATCATCGTCAAAGGACACGAACAACAACAGCGTTGACATAGAGTTATGTCTTACCCGATTTACACTATTTTAGGGGAACGGAATGGGACTATGCCTTATGGCAGAGAGGTTGAGCTTTGCATCCCTCTCGTTTCCCATTCTCCTTGAACCAAGTGCAGCATGAAGCCACTTCGGATCTGGCATTTCTGCGTAAAGTAGTTCGCTTGGGTCCAACGCTAGTTGCTGTTAGGTAATGACCAATCAGGAAAACCCTAATTCCGGTCGTTCCTAAGTGGGTGTAAACGCCCCGAACAACGTAGTATGCTTAACAATTATGATATTTGCTTGTTTTCGAGATTTAATATAAAAGAGAATGAACACTTAAAGCTAAAAATGAAAATTACTCACAAAATTACAACCATGAAAATGTAAAATTAATGGAGACAAGATTGAGGGTTGAAGATGGGCAACCCCCCCCGAAGGAATGTATTTCTGCTCAACCCAAGTCCCTTAAGGAAGAGCTCAGTTACAATCAACCTGAGAGTGAGGAGAAGTAATTCTCACTCTCACAAGATCATGCAAAGATGTACAAATACACATGCATTATCTATTATGCAATGATAAGAACTGATTTCTTTACAGTATTAGAGAAGAAAGAGGGGAAATCAGCCTTTCTCCATCGTTGATCAGTAGTACATGGATAGGGCTTGCTTCTTGTTGCTAAAATGGAAGAAAGAGCTCGAGAAGGAGGTGCTGTAATGAATTTACAGGCTTGTTGTCCTGTAAAATAGCAGTGATGATAGAAGAGGGAATATGGAGGAATTTGATAATGGAGAAGTGGGGGATGATGATAAGGATGGATCGAGCCAGTTTCTGGCTATCTGTGGGTGCTGTACATGAGTTTACAGCAAAGAAAAATGATGTTGAATGAAGAAAAACGAGCTCTTATTTATAGAAGAGGGAAGAGCTAGTACAAAAGGGGAAAGTGGAGTAGCACAAGACAAGTGTCCAGCCACATGTCATGAGATGTGACAAGTGGTGGGACACTTGGAAACTTATGTGACAAGTGTCTTGACTCTTGTCTCTTCTCTATGGCCTTCCTTTTTGGGTTGAATATTGTCAAGAATAGAAACAACCAAATTTAATAAGCACAGTTAGAGTACAGAACTTACTATTTTTAGAATGACATCCCTATTTTTTAAGACTAGCATTTTTAGGCTAATTCAAGGCTCCTAAAATTTAGGGACCTCCTAAAATTTAGGGATCTCCTAAAATTTAGCGACCCCCCCCAATATGGGTGTCATATGAAAGCTTTTTCCGTGTACATCGCAAAAACGGTATCAGAATCTTCATGTGACTTTCCTATGCAAAGAAATGTGCATTTCAAGCTTTCAGTCCACACATGCACATTATACAAGCATTTCATGATCATGCCATCTTGTTGATTGTAACTGTCTGTTCTGGTGGATCTAGCCCACACTTCAAGGCATCAATCCTTTCTGTGTGCGAGTCTAACCCTGATATGCGTGAGTTCTGGTCACAGGCGCCCAATCGGGCCATATAGGTGGAAGTGTGAACTATCTTTTCTCTAACCCACCGCGTGGGTCCACCATAACCTGTGACCACTCATCAGGCCAGCTCCAATGCACTTTTCTTTATATCTAATTAGTGCAAAGGAAATAAATTTAATAAATCATTATATAGACAAATTAATGAAAAATGATACAAATTCTGTTTCTATAGAGTTCTGACAGCCCTTTGGCTTTTATTCAGTTGTCCTCAGCTGAAAAGCTTCTTGATATGGCTGAAGAATGTTTGGGTAATCCTTCATGAATTTTTCATCTACCCACTATGCATCTGTTGTGGGTAGATTCTTAAATTTTAGTAAGAATTTTTGTGTCACAAGGCCACTTCTCGTGGTTCGATCCTTGAGAAACAAAATCTTTTCAGGTTCTAAGAGTTGCTCTGTTTCTTCAACTTCTGGGGGATCTTCAGTAATGGGTTCTTTTGGTTCTGGTCCTATGTAAGGTTTTAGAAAACTTACATGAAAAGCGTTGTGTATTTTCCAATGAGCAGGAAAATCAAGTCAATAAGAAACTTCATTTATTTTCTCAATTACTTTGAAGGGTCCAAAGTATCTACTGGAGAGCTTTGGAAAAGATGAATTTTGACCAGAACCTTGTTTGAGCCCACTTTTATCAAACTTTAGCAAGACATATTGACCTTTTTAAAAAGCCAAAGGTCTTCTTCGTTTATCTACTTGCTTCTTTTGTCGCTCTTGGGCAACTTTGATAGTGGCTCGAACTTGATCCATTGTTGTTTTTAAATCTGAAGCAAACTCATTTGCAGCAAAAATCTTATCTTTAGTGAGAATAATTGGAGGAGGAATCACTTTACCCTGGACTATTTCATTTGGAGCTTTCCTTGTGGATGAGTGCACTGTATTGTTGTAAGCAAACTCCAATAATGGAAGATATTTCTCCCATTGTGACTTATGTTTACTAACATAAGCTTTCAACATATCCAAAAGAGTGAGATTCCTCACCTCTGCTTGGCCGTCAGTTTGAGGATGAAAAGCTGAGGAGAACTTTAAAGTGGTTCCCAAATTCTCAAATAAAGCATGCCAAAAGTTACTTGTGAATTTGGAGTCTCTATCTGAAATGATTTCAGAAGGCATACCATGTAATTTGAAGATATGTTGAATGAAAAGTCTTACAGCTTGTGCGGATTTCAATGTTTTATGACATGGAATAAAATGTGATTGTTTGCTGAATCTATCAATTATGACCCAAATCATATCATGACCTTGAGGTGTTCTTGGAATACCTGAGTTGAAATCCATTGTGATAGATTCCCATGGATCTTTGGGCACTGGAAGAGGTTGCAACAATCCTGGAATCTTTTGCCTATCATATTTGGATTTTTGGCATACCAGACAAGCCTCAATGAAGTTATGTGTATCTTTTCGTAATGTTGGCCAATAGAAGTAGCGCTCAATTGCACTTAGAGTGGCTGCCCTCCCTCTATGCCCTGCATAAGGGGGTTCATGAATTTCTTTAAGCACCTTTTGTCGAATATGAAGAGTGACACAAAGGCGATTGTTCATGAGAAGGTAACTGTCTTTGATGGAATAATCTGGATGAGAACCTCCTTGCTGTAAATTTGACCAAATTGCTGCAAAATTAGTATCTTCATCATAAGTATTCTTTATCGTTTGAAAATCTTCATGATGAGCCACTGTAATAGTTGCAATGCGAGGCACTCTAGAAAGTGCATCAGCAACAACTACATTTTGTTTCCCTTGAGTGTACATAATTTGAAAATGAAACATAGACAAGAAATTTTCCCATCTTGCATGTTTCTCCTGCAAATGCTTTTGAGTCTTGAAATACTTCAAGCTTTGATGATCGGTTTTAATAAGGAATTCATTGCCTAAAAGATAATGTTTCCATATCTTTAAAGCATGAACCACTACTAAGAGCTCCTTTTCATAAATGTCACACATTTTCTTCACATCATTTAGACGGCGGCTTTCAAAGGCTACGGCATGGCCTTCTTGATTTAGCACTGCACCAATACAATCACCGCAAGCATCTGCTTCTACCACAAATGGTTTTACCAGATCTGGAATGATAAGAACAGGTCCAGAAGTAAGAGCTGTTTTCAGCCTTGTGAAGGTTGCCTTCTCTTTTTCCTTCCATTGGAAAGAGATCTTCTTCTTTGTAAGGTCATGAAGTGGACATTAGGAGAAATATGGACTCTCTTTTTTGCCCCTTAAGGGGTTTCTCTCACCTCTCTCTCTCTAAAAAGAGATTCCAAAATAATATTATAAAAAGAGATCTTCTACAATCAAGCAAATCTCGTTTTTGTGTTTTCAATAGATTTCACCTATTATTTTATTCCCAAACTGCAGGATAAGGTCACTTTTTCTCAAAATCCTCATAACTAAAAAAATACAATTCTATTTTTTCTAAAAACGCAACCAATCATTGATACATGACTCTTTAATGCCCTCATGACTTTTCAACATTAAAATATATTAGAATCATTCTCATTCTCGCTTCTTAAAAGGGTGGAAGTTAAAAAACAATATAAAATGACGTACACATCATATTTTAAGATTATTTTTTACCCAAAGGCACCTTTTTGACTCGAGAGTTTCCTTGTAAATTTTCATCTTTTTTGGAAAACTATATACCTATTTCTGGGCATTTTTTCATTTCCTCAGAAAGCTCTAGTTTTGTCCCAAATTTTGTGCATTCTTCTCTTTCCCTCCAGAATATGGTTTCTTGCATACGAGTTCTTCTGAAGCAACATTGAGGAGTAGTTTTGATACCATTTGTTGAAATCAAATAATCTCTATCTACAACACACTCTACCCTACTACAAGCCATCTTCCTCTTCAGAAATATGCAGTAAGAAATCTCCGTCTTCAACAGTCTATACTACAAGCAATCCAGTGATAATGGAGGTATCTTTATTTTTTTAATCTTTGTGATGTTCTTGTTTTCGATCCGCTGGTGGTGGTGGTGGTGGTGGATGGTGGTGGTTGGTGTGTGTGTGTGTGTGTGTGTGTGTGTGTGTGTGTGTGTGTGTATGTGTAGAGGACTGTGTGAGATGAACAAAGAAAATAAGTGATAGAGTGACAGATAGTAAATTAGGGCAGAAGATAAGATGATGTTATTGTTTTCCACTAGCCAAGCTTCGGTATGAATGTGTTTAGGGTTTCCTTGATGAATTTTTGTTGAGAGAGAGAGAGAGGGGGAGAGAGAGAGAGAGAGAGAGAGAGAGAGAATATTTTGGATAGAACAGAAGATAAGATTTGATGCTAATTAGAGGTAGATTAAAAGCCAAGATTACAGGCTGATTAGGGGTTGATTAGGGTCTATCAAGACTGAAAGCAAGAGAAAGAGACAAGAACCAATTGGGTTTTTAAAAAAACACAGATATAGTGAATCAAAGGGGTATAGTTCTGCGATTTGAATGTTAATCCAAGTTAACATTTGCATACTCTTTTTTTTTGCAGAATGCAGGTGCAGGATGTACCAAAAGAAAGAGAGATATTCACTTTCAATTGGAGGATGAATATGCACCAATGTTCAAAAGAACTGTGGAAAGAGATGATGCAATAAGATGCAGGATGCAACAAGAAAGAAATGCAGGGAAAAAAAATGTGGACCTTTGGGTTGATGGGTGCATTTATCCACCCGATCCACTCACTCGAAGGACACCATAATTTGAAGGGCTTACATCATTTTTAAAGTTTGCTTGTGAAGGCAATGAAGGATTGTATGGATACACATGCAGACTTGTCACACAAGGATTAGCAGGGGCTCATCAAACCTTGACAAATATGCAGACAAGATTACAAGGGAATATGAAGTCTTTGATGGAAAAGGATAGTTTATTGGCGGAGAAGGATAGAGAGAACCAGAACCTACAACAAGCAATGTCTATCATTGAAGATGCTATGCATGCTACACACGCGCAAAATATGGAGTTACAGTCTAAAGTCAATGACTTGGAGAAGGAGAATCGAAACATAGAGAGGAAGTTCACAAAAACTTTGGAGATTGGGCCCACTTTAAAAACCAAAGAGGCACATCGGCGCATTTGATCCATTAAACCAATTCACCAATTAGCCAAAGGAAGTGGACAATATCATAGACGGATATATGCTCAATCTACTACAACGAGAAATATGTTTCCTCATGCAGAGAATGATACTATTGCCAAAGTCCTTAGCAAGGATATGGTCAAAAATGCATTGGAAAATCGTAAATTCAGGGACATTGTGGATGGTGTTGCTAGTGAACATCTTAGGGATGTGAGCAACTTGTTTACTGCTATACAGATGCTCAGGGATTATGTGACAAGGTGGGAATGAGTTCTGAGTCATATAGTATGCTCTATCAACAATTGGATATAGGTTTTAAGCAAGTCTTCAATACTAAGTGAGTAATGCCTGTGCCAAAACCATTTTATGTGAAGAAGGCTCGAAAACAACTAAATGAGAAAGTTTTAGAACTAATTGGTGAGCCTATGCATCTGGAACACACACACAGATTGAAGTATGGTTCCAAAGAAGTTGCCTTTGTATTGAATGCATCCAACAACTTTGTATTGGATATATGTAGGGTTCAGATTGCTATGGCCAAGTTCTACAATATGTCTATGGAAGAATGTAGAGGCAAGCTTAAGTTTGTCCTCAAACTTGATGAGAGTGAGATTATCAAGGGGCAAAAACTTGAGCGTGTGAGTATAACACTTATGAATCGAGCATTGGATCCCAACATCGATGAAAAACATCCTTTATACTTCAGTGTACAATCGGAGAATGAAATATGGTGGCTTGCAGCATTTGAAGTACCAAAGGAGGACCATGAAGTACTTAAAGTTTTTTTTAACCTCACTAATATACCCAGTGTTATTCAACAGCAAAATAATGGAGCAGTTTTACACCTTGAGGGGTTTGGGGACTATCAAGTTGAATGGCATCTTGCAGGTGATTTAAAAACATTGAAGTGTATGTTTGCTTTATCAAATGCAGCAAATGCAAAATTTTCATGCATATACTGCATGCAAACTAGGAAGAAAGGGAAAGATGGAAAGAAAGAATGGCTTGCCAAGGCAGGACAACAGGGTGCTCCGACACGTGATCAGAAAGTCATGATAAATGGAATGCTAATTCGAGTGGATCCAAACTGGCGCCCTATTTTGGAAATACCACTAACAAGGGTTCACTTTTGCACATTGCATTGTTTGGTTAGAATAATTGAGAAGCTAGTATATGAATATATATGCTTTGCATACAAGATGCTGCCCGTGTTAGAATCTGATGCTACATGCAAGAAGGTAGAACAAGCCCTCTCTGAAGTTGGATTGCACGGAGGCCAAGTAGAAATAAAAAAGGACGAGAAAAAATCGGGGAAGAGTGGAAGTGTTCCTTGTAAACCATGCTTTGGTGGACCCAAGGCTAGGAAGTTTTTATCTCTACCTCGAGATGAGGAAGGCAATATACTAGTAAAACAACCAGAGAAGTACGAAGCATGGAAAAGGTTGCACTTTGCTGTTTCAGATTGGAGCAATGGGGGATGAATGAGGATTGCGAAGGTAGAAGTGTGGATACACCTAGATAGATTAGCAGCTCTCTTATAGAAGTTGAGGTTTATGGATGGTGATGCCAATGCATTTAAAGAGACAGCTGCTAAATTTCATAAGTCCATGGTGGAGGCATGGACTACAAATAGCATAACACACTATATGGTCAGTATTATCACCATTGCAAAAAAAAATCATAATTTCGAATTACTTTGTGTTTCTAATCTCTTTTCTTGTGTAGCATATACTTGAAGCACATGGTCCATACTTTGCAGATCAAGGAAGTTTGGCAATATGGTCAACTCAAGTCATGGAAAGATCTCACTGGCAAGCTCGCTCTGCTTTTCAAAAGGCAACTGATCATGGAGGTGGCATCAATGATTCCAATTCTATGAGGCAATTATTCCAATGGTGGTATAGGAGACTAGAGATACGATACGAGGAAAAAGAAAAGAAGTCCAAAACATCTCAAGCAAAATCTATAAGTAGGGCAATATATGAAGTGAGAAAAGCAAGATATGAAAACAATACAGCTAGACAACGGCACGCAGAATGGTTGGCAACCCAAGAGAGAGATGGCAAAAAATGGAGACCTAGATAAAGATAATAATTTTGATGCATTTAGAGTCCACAAGAGAGCACAAGTCCCAAGGATATGACACATCAATACTCATATCTCTAACATGAGATGTCTTATAAATTTTCTTTAAAATTTCAAAGGTTTGTCACTATTTTTTCAAAGTCGATTTTGAACTTTGTTTTGTAATTATGAAAAGTTGATTTTGAAATCCTAAGACAAAGATATGAAAATTCCAAACATTGGAACATTCACTGGCCTAGAGAGAGAGGGGGGGTATGAGGGGGGTGTCAGGAGATAGAGAGAGGTAGGGATGGGGTGGAGAAATGGAATGAAATGATAAATTTAAAATTCATTTACACCACAGTAAGTTTGAAAGTTTCGTATTTAAGTCGTCTCTCCTTTCATTTTTTCCCATTGCTCTCCACTCTACCCTCCACCTTTCTATCCTTCATCATCACAACCATGGCACGTTCCAAGCTTCCTATCAAAAAGGCGCCTGCGAGAGCAAGAGCTCAACACTCTTCCGAATCTAGTGAGCGTACTGTGAGTGACAAAGATCCCCTGGTGACCGATAACGGTGGCCCTACTGCAGTCAATAATGGTGGCGCTACTGTGGCCAACAATGGTGGCCCTAGTATGGTCGATAATGATGGTTCGCCATTGTCCAGAAATGGTGGTCCACATGCTCCAGCTGCTCCACCTCCCACTACTACTCCAGCTTGTAATACATGCCCTCCAACACATAAAAAGCGAAGATGGAGACCACGCATAGCTGCGCTACACGAGATAAGGAAATTCCAGAAGAGTGCCGACTTGATTATTCCTAAGGCACCATTCTCTAGGTTGGTGCGAGAAATACTGCAAGATCTACAGTCAGGGCATCATCACAAGTTCTTTTCGAGGAACCAGGCAAGGAATGTGGGGTGATGGTCAAGCCAGGCCTTGCTTGCTCTCCAAGAAGCAACTGAAAGCTACTTGATTGATCTAATGAGTGATGGTCAACTTTTAGCCATTCATGCCCGACGTATCACTATTAAGCCCATAGATCTGGTTCTTGTTCGCAGGATCCACAATAACAAGGATGCATTTAATCTTAATGTCAACAATATGTTTCAGAAGCTACCTTGTAATTGGATCTATGTTTTTAGCTCAGGTTTGGTTGTAGATTGTAAGGAGCTTAGTTTTGGGTTATCTTTCCAGTAGACCTTCAAGTATTTGATAGTAGTGGCCTGCAAAATGGAGCTAAATTTTCCCTAGCTCTAGTTATACTTGGTGCGATGCACTATCTACCGTGTATTTCATAGTTTCGCAATGCTAAATCCAATATGTGATATTCTATTTTGACCATGTTTCGCATTGTGTGAATTTTCAAGTTTCCAATTTTGTAAGTAGTTTTGTTGAGGATAAATTCAATGTGCAACCACGTACACGTCGGTGATCGGTTGTACATGGGTGGATGCACTATATCCTTACTATATTTAGTGGTTTGGCAATGGTATATCTGATATGCGATATTCCATTTTACCCATGATTTATTTTTTGTCAATTTTTAAGTTTCCAATGTTTCGCGTTGCGAGGTTGACAATACATTTAATCTGCAGTTGCGCACACTCATTATCAGTGCATTTAATCTACAATTGCGAGGTTGACAATACATTATCAGTGCAGTATAATGCAGTTAACACATTTTCAAAAAAAGATTGAACCGTCAAATTTATAAATCGGAATCTAGTGAAACTTCACCCTCATGCTGGGCATTAGAAAAACTCATTTATATTAAAAATTTGGCCCCATCAGAAGCCTCTGGGTCACCTGTTCGGAGGATCGCGTCTAGGGCCCTGAATCTAGGGATTCAGGGCCCCAGATGCGAGCCTCTGGATAGGTGATCTAGAGGCATATGTTGGGGCCAAATTTTTTTTGGGTGGTTGATGTGTCCTTGAGGAGTCTACAGGTAAAATTTCATGTGAATCGGAGCACTGGTGATATTTTTCCAAAGCGTGGATTCATTAATTAAAATTTTAGGGTTTTTGAAAAGTTTTGCTATAAGTTTAAAGTTTCACCTCATTTTACACATTTCACTTTTGAGTTCTGAGTTCTCTCTCCTAGAAGACATGGTACGCACCAAGCAAGCGGCCCGGAGATACCCCCCTGGAAATTCCATACGGCAGCCACATCCTCCAGCTCCACCACCACCACCACAACGCCAGCATCGCAAGCGTCGATGGAAGCCAGGCACAGTGGCTCTTTGCGAGATCCGCCACTACCAGAAGACCACTCACCTCCTGATACCGAAGGCTCCATTCTTGAAGTTGGTGCGGGAGATCATGGAGGGCATACTGATCAGGAACAACAGGACCCAGTTTCCAGATACATCACGCACGAAACAACCGGATCGCTGGACTGCCCAGGCCCTCCTCGCACTACAAGAAGCTGTTGAAGCCTACCTCATCGACTTATTTGGAGACTCAGTCTATGCAGTGGTGCATGCAAGGAGGGTCACCGTCACCGACATGGATCTACGGATAGTCAGGTTCTTTCGGCAATGGAAAGATAGTCCTCGCGGAGGTCAGCAAGGATAGAGGTGTACAACTCAAAAGCACATGGAATGTAGCTTCTGAAGACATTTTGTAAAGCCTTGGTTGTAATGGACCCCATGTAAAATTGTTATTAATACAAATACAAAGTTTTTGGCGTGTCTTATTTTTGTTTAGTCGCTTGATATTTATTTTATTTACGTCGTTGAGTTATCGTTACATGCGTTCGAACAAATACATGTTGCGCACGAATTCGATAAAGCACTGCGTATTAAATTTAGGGTACGAATCGTGTTATGTATAAATTCGACAAATAAACGTAACATTCAAGTAAAAAACAACAGTAAATGACATGTATCACAAACTACATTGCACGCGAATCCAACAAACATCGGTTTTCATTACTTGAAGAGAAGATTACAAAGTGTAGTACATCAGTGATGCGATATCAGTAGGCAATAAGTACATCTATTCTCTCCTAGGCTTCTTGAGCTAGGCTCCCCATGGTCAAAGCTATTCTTGATCATAGGCAACAATACATTTTGCCCCAATAGTTCCTGTCTAATGACAGTGGGGTCTTCAACACCGGCAACCATGCCACGGGCCACCATGGAGAAAAGTGGGCCAGACCTAGTACTCGTGAATAAGTAGAGTAGCTTCGAACGTCGAAGCAACACTACTTTCTCCAAGCTGGAGTTGGTCGGGATGGTCTTGAAGGGCCCAGCCTTTGTTAGTGCCCTCAACTTCAAGAAGTTCTCGGCAAAAGCAGGGGAGTATGTCTTATGAAATACAATAATGTTGTTGACAAGCTGCCCAACGTACTCCTTCAATGCCGGGTCTTGCACCCTTCATTAGCTACCAGATCGGCCACCCTGCCTAGATGCAAACTCATCTATATAGACAATCTCCTACAACACACAAGTTGAGTATCAGACTCACTATGCATGGAGTGTGCTGAAGATATATAAATCATATTTATATGAAACTTAACCAGTAGGGCCTCTAGGGCATCGGGAGCGCACATATGTGTTTTTGTCGGGATCGGGCCCCCAGATGTGCCCTGGCCAAGGGCTCGTGCCTGAAGGCCTCTAGACGCGAGCCTCCGGCCAGGGCACATCTGGGGGCCCGATCCCGACAAAAACACATATGTGCGCTCCCGATGCCCTAGAGGCCAGATTCAGGCCCCCAGATGTGAGCCTCTAGCCACGGCACATCTGGGGGCCCGATCCAGACAAAAACACATGTGTGCACTCCTGATGCCCTAGAGGCCCTACTGGTTAAGTTTCATAGGAAACCGAGAACATTACCTTCTCTACATCATCTATCTTCCGTTGTAATGGAGCATCCAGGTCTGTTCCTACCACTGGGTCGCCCTCGTCTCTCTCCTGGATAGGCATTGCATAGTCGGGTCGAGGACCAAAAAGGCTTTCCTGCAACCGCTCGAACTCCTCATCAGAGATCTGATACTGAGGTACCACATCCTCAATCTGCTCCTAGATGCTCACAATGGCAGAGATGTCATCGATGCTCATGCCATCATAATGAGCCACCTCATCAACATGTGGTGGGGTATCCTGTAAATCAAAATCTATGAAATCACTAGGTGCATCACGCACCATGATACAATATAGTTCTTCTTTCCTAAGCTCAAACAACTCTAGCACATCCTACATGAGTAGATATTCCACCCCCTCCATGGTGATAGCATGGAGAGAAGAGAGGGGTGGCTCTTCGCTCATGGGCATCTCATTAGGGCAGGGAGGTGGGTGCACAATGGCCAAGCTCTGTGCTGCCTCAACACTCTGAATCGAGAGTGATCTCCTCAGGCTCCCTCTCAAAGTACCCTCTCAATGAGATCCATCGTGACGTTGTCCTGTGACAAGGTGGGCATTGCTCTAGCATGGAGATGTTGCCCCACATGCACCAGGGCTCGACTTATCACCTTTGCATGGCTGGATCCGGCACGCAAACTATACAAAAAATCCATGGGAACCCACCTGAGAGTGGAGTCGGGAATAGAGCAAGTGAGAGGGTTCATTGCATCACAAAACGATGCTAGTATACTAAAGTCAGGGTCTACAGCGGAAAGCGAGCTCTCTAGACTCAAGGTCATGCAAAACCTAAGGTATATATGGTCCCCTATGTGTGCGTAGCATGTGGAGCTGATCCATGCAGTGAAGGCGGGAGTGGTAGCCATGGCACACAAAGAGAGAAGAAAGGAGAGCACAAGTGTAGGGAAGTGGAGAATGAAAGTGAAAATGAGTTTAGAGTTATAGCTTTTATGTGTCTAGGGTTTTAGATAAAGGTTCTTTATAAAGTTATTAACTCTAAAGTTTCAAATTAAAACTCTTACCTTAGTTTCTTTATTTCAGTACTTTAAAGTCACTGTTAAAATTACTCATACAGACAAACGCTTCGTTCTACATTATTATATCCTCGAATGCGTTTGGGTCGCTGAGTATATTCAAGTCTAACGAGAGAAAATATATAATTTTTTAAAGAAAATAAATCTAAAAGGCCTTGAAATTCCCTTTGGATCCAATTTAATATTAAAATTTAAGAAACGAGCAGCAGAGATGCGCTACAATATATCATTGTGCAAAGACAATATTCTATAGATTATAGACCTCTAACTTGTAATTTAATTATGATTTTTAACTGCACGATTGGGTAATTACAGTATGTATTATCGCACGCTTGGATCACAGTAAACTAAAATTTAAAGTACTCAGAAGTTCAAAAAAGGTATGTATTCACTCTTTATAAAGTTTTTTTACAAGGATTCTACTATCTCAAGGATATGTGGAGAAGCACATTGTTTACATGTCATGGATTGCTCACTACGAGTCCTGACTTTTCTATTATCTAACTTGAAATAGAAGTTGTAGAGGGGCTCACTAGACATTAATTGGATTTCTTGTCTCAGAAAATAAATGGGCCAATGACTCTCTGCGCTGACTACGAAAGGATTATGACCACTCCACAAGATTACCACATCTACGAGCGTTGTATGTGTGTCATCTCGGATATCTTGATCCAAGCTGATCCACTCCCCTCGCAAAAGTCGCCATCTTCTATATCGAAAGCGAACGCACAGAGTTTGTCTAGCAATGAAATACTTGTAATAAAAACAAAAATAATGGTAAGTGAATGCGACTAACGTAACAATTCATCTAAGCGAGACTTATGTCAATTAAATCAAGGTATGCAAAGTAGTAAAAAAGTTTTACCTGAATGTAATATCAGATTGGTTGACCCTGCACTCAATCGTCTCATCAAAATGTGTTCTTTTGACTTGCCAAGGCTCACCCAATAGCTGACTCATCCATTCCTCGGATTGGACACTTGCATTGATAAGTAATCTTTGTTTTCTTCAAAACATCACATGAACCAAAAAAATGTGCAAACAATGAGAATGGAATAAACCAACTAAGATGCACATCTTTGGAGCCTGTGGTGGGTTTCATAACACTATTGATGTCAGATTTTATCTTCGACTTGCAAGCTCCTGACAACTCCAAGCTACCAATGAACCATTTACCACTAGACAGTGGCGGCAATGGGACATGCTGCAATCTTTGGCTTTCTACCACATACAATGAATTATAAAAAAAGATATTTTGAGTAGCAAGTTGACTTGCAGAGGTATTATCATAGATCAAAGAACCTATCTCTTCATGCCAAACATGTATCTTGCCGCTTAAACATTCCACATTCTACCATTCATGCAAAGTCGATGGATATAGAGCTGTCAATCAAACAAGACTGAATTAGAATACTGCAAAGACTTTTAAAAACAACTCTGATACAAAAGAATAATCAATGATAAAATTTAACAACTTATTGTTTTGTTTATAATTTGCAATGTTGTTCTCGTCGTGTATAGAGATTTGTTTATGCGTATAAACATGTTGAATCAACACTTCTGTTACTGCACTTGTGCCATTAAACACTTTTTTGAACTCTAGAATTCTACCTTTCCAATGTTTGCTAGGGTTTGCAACATCCTTGCCCTTGACCTTGAAACTCCCTCGAGTACTTGGGTGCATCAAAATCCAATCCAACTTATAATACTTATCACAAATCCAATTATCGCCATTATCTTTCCTGTTGAAGACCTCCACTGCAAGTATGCTACTAATATTTTTCCTCCGTGAAGACATCTGTAATAAAAACCAAATACAAAAGTTACCTATCAACATGTGTATAATTTGCAAATGTTCTCTCCAAATGAAATTAAATTTAAATGGATCAATTTAAAAAAGAAACATTGTACTTGTAATTTCTTTCACAAAGATCCCTAGATATGTCGAACAAGAAGTTGACTTATAGCAAGACCATTGTTCCTTCACTGACAGATTCCTGTAGTACAAAAACAAAAGAAATCTTGGGTCAATGCATACATATAACTTATATAGGCTTTGTCCAAATGCGTTGAAATTTAACCATGGAACAGCAGTAAAAAATGGCAATATACCTGTGGCTTTCTCTGCAAAAAATCCCAAAGATGTTGTAGAAGTTGAGTTCTTAATAAATCATTGTTCTTCACCCTCGGAGATTCTTGGAGTAAAAAAACAAAGGAAAGCTCAGTATGCATGAAACTTGTATACATTTTGTCTAAACGAGATAAAATTTAACAGTGGAGCAACAAAAAAACAAGACAATATACATGTAACTTTGTTTACAGAGAAACCCTAAGATGTTGAAGAAGAAGTTGAGTGTTCAAAATATCACTATTCTTGACTGTAAGAGACTCCTAGAGCATCAAAACAAAAGAAATTACATGTCAGAGAATGCACATAACTTGCACAGGTTTTCTCCAAACGAGATAAAACTTTACCATAGAACATCTATGGAAGAGAAAAATATACCTGTAGAGTTTTGTGAAGAGAATCTTAGGGCTTTGGTAAAACAAGCTCTGCTCTCATAAAACACATGAAACTCTCTCTGTGCTTGTGCAAAGAAAATAAAATTTTACAGGGTTATAGACAGGGCAAGCAATAGTGAGGCTGTAAAATTTCGTCAAGAAAGAAGAAGCGGGGAAAGAGATATGATAAATTTGAGTTCCGCCAAAGAAAGAGGGAAAAACTGAAAAGGGGAGAAAAGAAAAGTCAAACATAAAAAATAAGAAAATGAAAATTCGAGGCACAAACTTCCAAGAAGTGATAGCATTGTAGTCCCCACATTTTCCCTTAGTTTATTGCTAAGGGAAGATTTGGTCCAAGATATGGCTAGAAGATTCATGTTACATGAATCTGGAATCCCAGCTCTCTCATTGGTTAGGCCTATATTTGTTTATTCACTCCTTAAGGGGCAAAAAAGAGAGTCCATATTTCTCCTAATGGAAGCCATATGTGCAAAATGCTTGATGAAGCGGCAGTAATAAGAACAAAAGGCAAGAAACAATCGCACCTCATGTACATCATGAAGATGAGGCCATTCTTGGATTATCCTGATCTTTTCAGGATCCATCTGAATCCCTTCAGAAGAGATGACATGCCCAAGGTAATTTATTTTATGCATGAAAAAATCACTCTTTTTACCATTTACCAAGAATTGATTTTGTTGTAGTAATTGTAGAACAATTTCCAAGTGTTGATGATGCTCCTCTTCATTCTTGCTAAAGACAAGAATATCATCAAAGAAAGTATCGACATATTGTCGATGCTCTCTAAAGATGCGCTCCATCATTCGATTAAAGGTGGCTGGTGCATTGGTTAATCCGAAATGAACCACCAAGAATTCATAAAGACTGTATGAAGTGCGGAGAGCAGTTTTGTGTACATCTTGTGGTATTACCCTAATTTGATGATAACCACTCTTTAGATCAATGCGGCTGAAAACCTTTGAGCCTCCTAGACGATCCAAAATGTCGTCAATTCTGGGAATAGGAAACCGATTCTTCACAGTGATTTTGTTGAGGGCTCGATAATCAATGCACATCCTGAATGTGCCATCTTTCTTTTGAACAAGAAGAACCGGTGAACAAAATGGTGAGCTACTTGTCCTAATTAGCCCACGGTTGAGTAGGTCTTCGACTTGCTTTCTGATTTCTTCTTGTTGAGGACGGATCACACGGTATGGTGCTATATTAGGAGGAGAACTGCCCGGGATAATATCAATATGATGGTCTTCTGGCCTTTTTGGGGGAAGCTGATAAGGAAGATCTTCCGAAAAACAATCTTCATACTTTTCCAAGAGCTGAAATTGCTCTTGGTTTTCAGCATTCATATTATCTTTTACATCAGTGACATAAAGTAGACAACATTAAACACAATCCTTAATTACTCTAGAGACTTGCATATGGCTTTCCATAGGTATGGTGTCTCCAGAAACTCCAGCTTGGATCTCGTACTTCTTGCCTTTGTTGGTGAGTTCTACCTTCTTTTTCTGAGAGAAGATGGTTGAATCTACTCTATGATTCCAGGGCATGCCAAGAATCACATCGCAACCATCAAGGTCTCCGATAAAGAAGGTATCTTCGTCACTGTAGCCTTGAATTTGAAACTTGAGCTTGCCAATGTAGGGTATCACAGTCTTTACTATGTCACCTTCATCAGCATTTAAAGCTTGGTTAACTTCTGTCGGAGTGTCCATCTCTTCATTCTTTAATCCAAGCTCTTTAGCTAATTGCAAGGAAATGATATTTTCATTCGCCCCAAGATCTATCAAGAATAGTGATTGCTTACCTTACAACTGTCCCCAAGCTTTTAATAACTTGCACGTCTCTGGAGTGTGAGTTGTGTTTGCAACTACATCACTGATAGCATTGATTTTCACTGGCGACTTAGGCTTGTTGTCAGAAACCTTGCTTTGTCCCTTGTTTGGACATTGCTTAGCTATGTGGCCTGTTTGTCCACATTTAAAGCACTTCCGTTCTTTCATGAAGCGTTGCTTTTCTTCTTCAAAAAGTTGCTTTGCTTGTGGGTATAGATTGGAGCGAAATTGTAACGTGTCCACTAGAATCCTCTAGGACACGTCTTGGCAGTCCATCGGAAGGCTGTCTAGAGAACTCCGCCCGACACTCCCATGGAATGTTACGGGTTTTGTAATCTAGGTCTTTCCGCGTCTGCCACGTAGCGGAAGTGTCCTGGCCGTTTCCCACTTAGGATCGACCGGAATTAAGGTTTTCTAGTTTGGTCATTAGCTAGCAGCAACTAGCGTCAGACCCGAGCGAACTACTTTACGCAGAAACGCCAGGTCCGAAGCGGATTCACGCTGCACTTGGTTCAACGAGAATGGGAAACGAGAGGGATGCCATGCTCAACCTCTCTGCCATAAGGCATAGTCCCATTCCGTTCCCCTAAAACAGCGTGAATCGGGTAACAGGTAAAACTAAGTCATCCTTCTCGTTATTTGCTCGGCGATGATGATCATCCCTCTGTTCGTTGAAGATTTTTGAGAAAAGTTCCCGATTGACCGGGACCACCCATCCATAGGACGGACCCATGGTCCATCCTCCGCACTTTCCTCGGTTTGTTTTAGTTATGTAATTACCTACCACATTAATTTGACATATAACAAACAGCTTCCTTGATTAGCCCTGTTAAGCACTGGTTCCTTCACGTAATCTTATCACAGGACATAAAGAAAACAATGTCAAACAACTTCTTTATTATCATTTTATCCTTTTATCTTTGAAATACAAGGAGTTCCGCCCGTAGGCTTGTTCATAATCCGCCCGAAGGCTATCCAGTAATCCACCAGGGATCACTAATCCAAGCTTCTGCCCGTAGACTAGTATGCGGGCCTCGAGATCCAATCCCGAGTCACGTTAGCCTCTTGTGCAGGGCTCGGAAGGCGAGGGATTTACAGCCAGAGCCCCCTCTGGCACCCAAGCGTCCTCCTGCTCCAAGTAGAACTCAACGGAGAGACCTCTCATGGCGGGTTCAGTCCACGTCCCCGGCGCGGTTAACAACCCCCTTGGTTAGGGTCAGGCAGGCAGTCGGGGGTAACTGAAGCTACCTCTCCCTTCAGGCCTTCAACCTGAAGTATTTAGATATCGTTTCATCCTTTAGTTCATTGAGCAAACAATGCAAACAATGCTTTCTAAACTGTTACAAGCACAATCAATTCCAGTGGTCGTTTTAGCTGGCAAACTGTTAAGGAGTGACTCCTTTTCTCCGAAGCAACCCGCATTCGATCCGGAATCAATTGCAACTTGGCAAGATTCCTATCGTCCTTGGGCTAGGGTCATACCCTGTCAATACTTTAGGTTTGGTTTATGGTAAATTCCGGCGACCATGTCGCTTTAGTTTATTGATTAATCATTTTCGTCCAAGCAAATGCCTAGCTTCCCTTAACTTGACAAAGTTTCCCTAATGAGGATAGAGTAAAAGGACGACTACCCTTTTCCCCTTGCAAGTTTAAACTGGCGCAAGAACCTGCCAACCTTAATCCATGGAATGGCAAAACTTCTTACGATCAAACCGCAAAGCTAAGTGACGTTGCAATTTATTGCACAAGTGTCGCCTCCATTCTAAGAGATCATTTCCCCTAATGAATGGCGTATTCAGGTCACGGAATTAACTTCAGACGAGGAGGGTTTAGGGTGTCTTTTTACCCACCCATCCTTAATTTCACAAAATCGACAGCGTTTAGTCCAACTCAAATCGAGTTTCATCATCTTGAACGCTTGGTCCTTAAGGTAGGAATCCTAGATTATTGTTTACATGAGCATCCAATTAGCTCAACATTTTGGGAATGTGGTTAGGACTATTGGCTTGAAGGTTTCGACTTAACGACATTTGGAAAACTTGGCCGAATCCTTAACCTAGTTAGTGTTCGGGGTGTCTATCGTACCATATGATTCCTTTGTGGCTAGGTGATTTGGGTAATTCATTATGCTTGTCTCGCGACAAGGATGAATCCTTCCTAGAGACAATAAACTAGATCTAAAAGAGGAAAAATAGTTGCAACTACCACAATACATGTAAACATGTGATTCTTCGCCTCTACGCATCACATGGTTCACAATGACTCTATCTTCCCTTGTATCGTAAAAATGCATGATAATCTGGGTACTAACTTTCCTAGAACCTACTAGGACTTACATCAAATAATCATGCCTACATCCTTGTTGTCTACACTTTAGAATCTCGTGCTTTGATAAACCATGCAACCTTTCCTAAATACGGCTCCTGATTAATGAAATTTCTGCATGATGACTATGCAACACGCAACTTTCCCCTAGCTACAATGTAGTTAATGAAGTTCATACCAAACTAAAGCTAGTGTTAACTTATTCCATGTTACATACTACTTGCAAGTCCATAAGATCATTATCGTACTCTTCTATTTCTTTTCGGGTAATATCTTATGGGTGTTAACTTTTCCTCACGAATCATTACAAGGAAGATGTTGCCTAAAATGCGGCACACGCTTATTCCTACCATGTCTAGTAACCAAATGCACTTATCAACTTCATTTCTTTGCCCTAAGTAATATATGTTTAGACTCATTACTTTGATAATGTTCCAAAATAGCAACATGCAGCTAGTCTTCTAAGGCGGACAACTCTCGAAATGCAACCGTTTCAATTTCATGACATGCATCAACCTTATCTAATGTTTAAAGAGATAATTTATCAAATGTATTTTTAACGCTGCCACATGCATTAAAAATAAGCGTAAAATGCGTTCTTCCTTATGGAATTAAGCGCGCCTAAACATTTCTTTATGCGAGAATAAACTCGAAAAAAACCTGGACTTGTGGGCTCGGGGAGATATCCACTTGTATGCTCGGAGATGAACCTCCCGCAGTCGCACCTTGTGACTTTTTAGGGGCCATCGTAGGCGTGGTTTCGGCTCTGGGTTGCCTTTGTGGTCTATGAATTGGCTTGCCTTGGTATGCAGCCTCCAGACCTCTGCCTTTTCCCCTCGTACGTAGAAGATTCCTTCGCGGGACTTTGGATAAATGGTGCTTGCGGATGAATTCTTTAGGAAAAACCCGAGTGGCTAGGAATGGGTTCACGGATGGCTTGTGGCCTTTGAATTCTAATTGCGGGAAGCCTCTTACGAAGGATCTTGCGGGAGGGCTTTATAGCTTATTCCTCTTCTCTTCAAAGTCCTGGGGGGGGGGTATGAATGGACTTATGGGACCTAGTGGGAAGGGGGGCTTAAGAAAGCCCCCTTAGAAGCTTCTAAGCTTCTGCAGCAACGTCAGGGGGAAGGGGTCGTGATCCAGGCGGGCGGCGGACCGTGTCAGTCTGGCGGGCCGTGGCGGCGGCTATGGCGGACTGGCGGACTGCAGCTGCAGTGCGGCGGCTTCCTCCAGCACGGCGACGACGACCTCCTCCAGCACGGCGACCTCCTCCAGCACCTCCAGCACGTCCAGCACGTTCAGCACGTCCCCCTCCCTCTAGCTAGGGGGTGTTTATATAGGCATGGGGGGGGGTAGAAGGCCTCCACCACGTGGCCCCCTTGCATGGGTTCCCCCCCTCCCATGCAGGCCACGACTTCCATATCCCCATCCTCCCCACACTCCCTCTTCTCCAGCCATGCATCGGCTGGAGGAAAAGGGTTAAAAATAAAAAAAATTTGCATTGAATTATTCAAATTGCCCCTCCCAAGAGGGTGTTTTTGTGAGACTTGCGGTTTTGAACTCCCGGTTTTGATTTACCAATGCGGAGGACCCCATTTCACGCGTGCGGGTCACACATTACACTGCCAATAATTTCAATGCAAGAGATAACCTTTGCACAAGGTTTACGTCGTGTGCGGGACGTCAATATTCACGGGTGGGAATATTACAGAAATTGAGGAGCATTAGGAGGTGCATAGGGCTTCATCTTCTTTTGATTTGATGGCTGCTTTTGTCGCTATTTTTGTCCTTCATTTGGGGCTGAATATTCCTCATCGTCAGCTACTCTCTTGTTATCATTCTTTTGGAATGATTTTTTGCCATTGTGCTCCATCTCCCATGTCTCAGCATGGTCAATGAGTTCCCTGAGACTAGAACAATGATAATGATTAAGAGTAGTACGAAGTTTAAAATGCAAACCTCCTTGAAACTTCCTAAGCTTTTCCAAACTGCTGATCTTCTTGAAATGTTGGACCTTCAAAAGTAGCTCCCAAAATCTCTTGGTATAGTCACCAAGTGACTCATTTTTCCTTTGCCAAAGCCGATCCCATTCCATTTTTACATCTCTTTTGAAATGAACAGGAAGAAATTGGCTTTATATCATGCAAACAAAGGACCGCCATGATTTTGGGGTAGCATGATCATATTCCAACCCCGTCCACCAAGTATGCACTAAGTCGGTTAAATGTAAAGCTGCAAACTTAATCTTTTCTTTTTCTTTATACTTGTCACGACCATACAAAATTTGAAATTGACGAATAAACTTCAGAAGAAGTTCAGGATTTTGGGAACCATCATACATACTGAACTTGATCTTCTTTTCAAGTTGAGATAGTGACTTAGTCTTCTTCTTCTTCTTATGCCTTCATCCATGCTCGGATCTTGAGTTTGAAGATGATGAAGTGCTTGATGGGGATGAAGATGGAGACGAGGGTGAAGAATGTCGATGCCTTTGACAATGATGAGGTCTTCCACGAGAAGTGTGTGACTCTTTGTTACTAGAAGAGGATCCATCATAATAGGCGCCAGATGACTTTGAAGAAGAGGATGAGCTTCGATGTGATCTCTTTCTTTGTCTTGAAGTAGAATGGGACTGCCTCTTAGAAGTAGTTGGACTTCTTGATCGGCTCCTTTCATTTGTATAACTTTGTCTCCTTGAAGTAGATGGGCTTCTTTCCTTGAATTCTTTGGGATTCTTAACTTTTTCTAGTTTGAGAAGTTGCTCACGAATTTGCTGATTCTCCTCTCTAAGACTTTGAATGGCTTGAAGGATAGCACTCGATTGATCCATTGAGACTCTTAAGAAAAAAAATATGCTCAAGCACTCAATGCAAGGGTTGAAAACAAACAAACTTATAATTGTAAGCACTACCAGTGTTGGGGTGAGGACCGAGCCAAAGCTCTGATACAGCTGTAAACGCTCCGAACAACGTAGTATGCTTAACAATTATGATATTCGCTTGTTTTCGAGATTTAATATAAAAGAGAATAAACACTTAAAGCTGAAAATGAAAATTACTCACAAAATTACAGCCATGAAAATGTAAAATTAATGGAGACAAGATTGAGCCCCCCCCCCCCCCCCCCCCCGAAGGAATGTATTTCTGCTCAACCCAAGTCCCTTAGGGAAGAGCTTAGTTACAATCAACCTAAGAGTGAGGAGAAGTAATTCTCACTCTCACAAGATCATGCAAAGATGTACAAACACACATGCATTATCTATTATGCAATGATAAGAAATGATTTCTTTACAGTATGAGAGAAGAAAGAGGGAAAATCAACCTTTCTCCATCATTGATCAGCAGTACATGGATAGGGATTGCTTCTTGTTGCTAAAATGGAAGAAAGAGCTCGAGAAGGAGGTGCTGTAATGAATTTACAGGCTTGCTGTCCTGTAAAACAACAGTGATAGAAGAGGGAATATGGAGGAATTTGATAATGGAGAAGTGGGGGATGATGATGAGGATGGATGGGGCCAGTTTCTAGCTATCTGTGGGTGCTGTACATGAGTTTACAGCAAAGAAAAATGATGTTGAATGAAGGAAAACGAGCTCTTATTTATAGGAGAGGGAAGAGCTAGTACAAAAGGGGAAAGTGGAGTAGCACAAGTGTCCAGCCACATGTCATGAGATGTGTCAAGTGGTGGGACACTTGGAAACTTGTGTGACAAGTGTCTTGATGCTTGTCTCTTCTCTATGGCCTTCCTTTTTGGGTTGAATACTCTCAAGAATAGAAACAACCAAATTTAGTAAGCACAGTTAGAGTACAGAACTTACTATTTTTAGAATGATATCCCTAGTTTTTAGGACTAGCATTTTAAAGCTAATTCGAGGCTCCTAAAATTTAGGGACCTCTTAAAATTTAGGGATCTCCTAAAATTTAGGGACCCCCCAATATGGGTGTCATATGAAAGCTTTTTTCGTATACATCGCAAAAACGGTATCAGAATCTTCATGTGACTTTCCTATGCAAAGAAATGTGCATTTCAAGCTTTCAGCCCACACATGCACATTATACAAGCATTTCATGATCATGCCATCTTGTTGATTGTAACTGTCTGTTCTAGTGGATCTAGCCCACACTTCAAGGCATCAATCATTTCTGTGTGTGAGTCTAACCCTGATATGCGTGAGTTCTGGTCACAGGCGCCCAATCGGGCCATATAGGTGGAAGTGTGAACTATCTTTTCTCTAACCCACCACGTGGGTCCACCATAACCTGTGACCACTCATCAGTGGCCAGCTCCAATGCACTTTTCTTTATATCTAATTAGTGCAAAGATAATAAATTTAATAAATCATTATATAGAGAAATTAATGAAAAAGTATACAAATTCTGTTTCTATAGAGTTGTGACAGTGGGAACGGCCAGAATACTTCCGCTACGTTGCAGACGCGGAAAGCCCTAGATCGCAAATCCCGTAACATTCCATGGGAGTGCCGGGCGGAGCTTTCTAGAAATCCTTTCCAATGGACTGCTAAGACGTGTCCTAGATGATATTAGTGGACACGTTACAGGTTGGGACACACTAATGCACCAGCAATTGTGCACATTGGCATACTTTCTCCTCTCTGAATCATCCCTCATGTCAATCTATTAATCGGATGTGAGTTATGGGTTTCAATCATTATTCTTTCAATGATGTGAGTCATGAGGCGAGCGACTGATCTATCACTTCAACATGAGTGACAGTCAAGACTGAGTGATGGATACTTCACCATCGACAACCTAACCAATGTTTCATCAACAATGCTACCTCCCTAAGTGCTGTTCCAAGGTCCCTACCATGTTGGATGAGAGTGCTATGCCAAGTACTAATGCCTCTTATCAACGACTACGATCCTTCACGAGTCAGCGATGACGGTTCACCTTGACCATCTATAAATTGGGCCACGTTTTTCTAACCCTACCCCTTTTGATTGCAATAGTCGATAATTTTTTGAGTGTGGGGACATACGTGTATGAGTTGTGATCAAGTGGTAGGCCCCTGTTGATTAGTCCATCCAATCTATTAAGGTCTTAAGTGTGGGGATGCATCCCTGTGCGTCCACTTTTCATACCCTCTTGGAAACCTTCCTATAAGATTATTTGAGTATACCATATCCTACTTTTGCCTTGATGGGGTCCCTTACCCACCCACCCATCCTCTTTTCAACCCATCTTAGAGTTGTTCCTTGATCGTTTGCCTTTCTCCTATATTTTGTCACTTTTTTATGCGAATGTACCCTATGTTCACCAAAATAAAAATATAACCTATAGCCATGTTCATCCCTTCAAATTGGCCAGTTTTTCTTTTTACCACCCTCCGTTCTAAGCCATGGATCATGAGTTATTAAATTTTAACGAAATTTCTATCAATTTCACATGTTTTCATACAAATGTGCCTTTTTCGCTTCAAAACCACAATCTGATGATACAACCTTGACCTCCATATTCCCTCTAAATTTTTTCCTTTTTACTACCCATAGTTCTGATGTATAGTTTGTTCGTTATTAAATTTTCCATCTTTTCGAGTATTTTCATGTGCGTTTTTAATCTTTTTCCATGTGAACTTGGCTTAACCACCTCAAAATTCAATTCTAATTTGATAGCCATATCCAGCTTGCTCCCCTGCACAATTTTCCTTTTTCCCTATCCTGTTTAGATCCAAAAATTTTACTTTATTAAAATTTTCATGAATTTTTATACTCATTTTTTCTATTTTTTCCATGTGAACACCCCCTAATGCCATCGGAATTGTGTTTTGACTTGCCAACCCTATCCCACTAGTGTTTCCTAACATTTTTTCTTTTTTGTGCGCTCCGTTTCGATGCTTGGATTTTTTCATATTAATTTCCAACTCCATTTTCATGTGTGTTTTTGTTGTTTTCTCCATGTGAATGTGCTCTACCAAGCCCGGAATCGCATTGTACCTTACCCATCTTGTCCAACCCGTCACTGCAAACCTTTTTTGTTTTCACCTCACGGAGTTTCACATTATGGATTTCTCTGTATTAATTTTTATTTCCCGTTTTGGGTGCGTTTTTTTGGTTCTTCCCATGAACGAGTCCTATCCATGTCAAAATTGCATTCTTATCTGACATGTCCTTCTACACACTTTTCCTTCTTTCCGTGCTTCATTTTGGTGATCATATTTTTCAGAATTAATTTTTCCATGTAATCTCGTTTTGATATTCCATGTGTTTGAGCCAAAATAACTCTGAGAGGGACAACGATCGTTTTTAAAAAAACCACCTAAATTCTTAAATAATATTTCAAAACAAAACAAAAAAAAGAAAAAAGAAAGAAAACAAACCCCATCTCACCTCTTGCCTGTAACCACCCTTCCACCCCTTTTCCCTCCTATCTCTCCTCTCTCCCTTTTTGTCTCTCTCCATGTGACCTCTCCCTCCCTACCTTCCTCTACCCTCCCCCGACCCTGCCGGTCTCCCTTCTTCCCCCCCCCCCCCCTTCTTCTTCCCTTTCCTCCTCCTTCCCCTTCCCTCTCTCCTTCTCCCCCTCCTCTCCCTACTCTCCTCTCCCTCCTCCCTCCTCCCCTCTCCTCGCCTCTACTGCCTGGACACCAATGCTGCTCGTGATGCCCCACCCTACGTTGGCCACATCCATCGCCACCTCCGCCATGCAACGCCCACCTACACACCCGTAGTCGCCACCACCTGTGTGCCCGTGTCACCACAGTTCCCTCCCCGCCACTGTCCTATGGACATTGGTTGCCGCCGTTCTCTCCTCACTGCCGTTCTGCCATCCAATCTCCTCCTCCTAGTCCTCCTCCTACCCTTTTCCACCTTCTTCCCTCCTCACCTCTAACGGGCCTCGCCCCCATTTCCAATCACATAAACAACAAAAACACTAGAACAAGTCCCCATTCCCTTTCCCACCCCTTCTAACCCTTCCCCCCAACCCTCACTTGGTTCTTCACTCCCATAAGCCCCTATTGCTACACCAGCCATCTTGATCTTACACAGCCCTCTACATGTCTTGCTCTTGGCAGCTATTCGTGTGCTCACTGATGTGCTGGATATTTTGTGCATGTTATTCTTGGATATTCACGCGTAGCATGCTTGTCGCATGTGTTTCTGATCGTGACATATCGTGTCCGTGAGCATTTACGTGTGAGGATGTATGTGCGGTCTGATCCGTGAGGCGGGTGGCCTCCTTCGCTAGCTACTATTCATTCGCTGTTGACCCCCACCCTATTCCTGGGTACACACTCTCAGATTTTCAATTTTTGAAAATAAATAATCCTTAAAAAATACAAAAGTCAAAATAAATGCAAAAAAATTGTCAATAAAAAACCAAAAATTCTCTCTAAATTTTAAGATTTTTTCTTAGCTATAAATGCCAACAAAAAATCATAAAGAATTTGTAATGAAGAAGACCTAACTAATCTAACTAAGAGAAAGAAGAGAGATAAAGGCTACAGAAGAAGAGGGGGAGGAGAGAGAAAGACAGGGAGAAGAGAGAGAAAGAGAGAAAAGAGAGAAAGAAGAAATGAAAGCTTGTGAAGGTGAAAAGACAGATTCTTGATAATTCTGTGATACCTCAGAATAACTTCTTACACCTTATATACCATCAGTGTGACTTGTATGTTCCCTTGCCATGTTCCCATGTCCCCTGCTCATTACAAACCATATCCTCTCATAGAGTTTTTGTCTTGAAAAACAAGGGACGAACCAAAAACGAAAAAGTGGGAGCTATAGAGTACCACTCTGCACATGATGTAATGGCAATAAGCAAGGGTGGCTGGACAGAGAAGAGAAATGGGGCGCCAGGGGCATGATGTATGGGAGACCATATGGGAGGGTCTCACCCGCATTATAATCCACCATTTCATGATAGACAAGACCCTGGATGGGGTGGACAGCATGCTGTCTTGTAGGGGTTGGCTGTAAGAAATCAGCCATAACTTTGTGTAAAAGAACTCCAAACGGGACAAATGAGGTGTCGTTACGGAGCCCACAAGGTTTAATTTCAGCCCATGTGGGTGAAGGGGGGGTTGAAAATAATTCAGGACCAAAACTGTTGCACAACAGATGGCTGTCCAGAAGAAACTAGTGTGCTGTCCAAGACAGGATAACTAGAGAAAAATAGCCATAACTTCCTTTAGTAAACTCTAATTGGAGCAAGTGAGGTGTCGTCACAGAGTCCTTGAGGTGTACTTTCAGCCCATGTATGGGAAGTGGGGCTGAAAATGTGTCAGAACCAAAATTGCTGCAAAAAAATTGGCTGTCCAGAAGCAGACTGTAGCTCAAAATAGGGGTTAAGTTTCAGCCAATACGGCCTCCTTGAGGTGTGGAAACTCATCCAAGATAGAGGCCAGGCTCCAAGAAGTTTTCTCTATTGGTAGGTCTTGCCATTTGATCAAGTATTAATGAATAAAATGGGTACGGAGTTGCTTTTCATGCTGCCCAATGACCGCTTCGGGAATATACTGAATAAGGCCCTCCTCATCCATGGGGGATAGCTCCTCTACATAATCTTTGGGAGTGCCAATGAAGGGTTTCAATTGGCTCACATGCAATACATTATGGATCTTAGTAGTTGGAGGGAGTTGGAGACGGTAGGACAATTTCCTAACCTTCTTAATGATTGTGTAGGGCCCATAGTAGCGGGATGCCAACTTGTTGCAAGAACCATCCTTGAGTGTAGCATAATGGGACTTGGGGACCTTGAGGAGTACCAATTCACCCTCTTGAAAGTCAAGGGGTCTCCTTTTTGCATCAGCATGGAGCTTCATGTGCTCTTGAGCCCTTTTGAGATTTGTCTTGCACTGTTGAAGTAAAGCTTGTATGCGGTCCAACTCTTCTTTTCCAATGGGGTTGAGCTTTTCATTGAAGATCACCATGGGGAGGGGCACCCAATCACCATACAATGCTTCGAAGGGGAAGACTCCAATGCTCAAATGAGTGGAGTTATTGTAAGAAAATTTAGCCAAATGCAGCCATACATCCCAAGAATTCTGCACATCATGACAAAAATGTTGCAAATAAGTCTCAAGCCACTTGTTGACTTGCTCGGTCTGCCCATCTATTTGGGGATGATAGACTGTAGATGGAGCTAATTTGGTCCCCATGGAGCTGAAAATTGTCTGCCAAAATTGACTCATAAATTTGGTATCCCGATCATATACTATGATGCGGGGCAAGCCATGCAACTTAAATACATGATCCATAAACTGAGTGGAAACTTGAGATGTTGTAAACTGAGATTTTGTAGGGATGAAATGGGTTGCTTTAGTGAGCCGGTCAACTACCACATAGATGCTATTCCAACCCTTCTTGGTTGTAGGTAAATCGGTGATGAAATCCATGATAATGTGGGTCCATTTGCCTTCTGGAATCGGGAAGGGCTACAATAATCCCCACGGTTTAAGAGTGCTATCCTTATTTTGTTGACAAGGCACAAATCTAGATACGAAGTCTTTAACATCTCACCATAGGCCTTTCCAATGAAAGGTTTTTGAAATGTGGTCATATGTTTTGAACACCCCTAAGTGGCTAGCAATCGGTGAAGAATGCATCTCTTCAAGTATCCTTTGGGTAAAAGGAGAGGCATGGGGAATCACGATACAACCATGGATCCAAATAAGGCCATTGTGGAGCTAATATTGAGAGTTGTCATCCATAACACCTTGCTATAATTTCTGAAAAAGAGGGCTGAATTCAGCATCAAGCAAGTAAGCCTCTTGGAGCTCTTCAATCCAATCATGGTGGAGTTTAGTGATAGATGAAACCTTCCATGTCCACATGCAAGAGAGTGCATCAGCCACTATATTGTCCTTGCCATGGGTGTGGGTGATCTCAAAGTCATAGTTCTGCAAGGTAGCTATGCATCTGCGTTGTTTGGGAGTGAGGTTGGGCTAAGCCAATAAGTATTTGAGCACGCGATGGTCACTTTTCACCATAAATTTAGTTCCATACATGTAGTGGTGCCACTTTTTGATAACATGAATGACTGCCAACATCTCTTGATTATAGACATGCAACTCTCTCTCTTTATCATCTAATTTCCAGCTTTCAAAGGCTATTATACCATGTTCTTGTAGCAAGATTGCACCAATACCCTGTCCACTAGCATCACACTGAATGGTAAATTCCTTTGAAAAGTCGGGGCATATGAGGATGGGGGATGAAGTGAGCAATTCTTGTAGTTGACCATGTATGTTGTGTTGCCCATACATGCCTTGCTGTCTAAACCTTGGCTGTCCAAAATTTCCATGTGGGCCACGCTTCCCATTCATTACATGAGGACCAAATTGCACATTAGGACCTTGCTATCCGAAATGACCATGTTGCCCATGCATTAAATGTGAACCCGGTTGAACATAGGGGCATTGCTGCCCAAAACTGCCATGTGCATGCTGCCCAAAATTTGCATTAGGCCCTTATTGGCCATTCCCATGAGTATGCATATAGCTTTGTAACGTGTCCACCTGTTATCTTCAGGACATGTCTTAGCAGTCCATCGGAAAGGATGTCTAGAAAGCTCCGCCCGGCACTCCCATGGAATGTTACGGGGTTGCGATCTAGGACTTTCCACGTCTGCCACGTAGTGAAAGTATTCCGGCCGTTCCCACTTAGGACCGATCTGAATCAAGGTTTTCCCTAATGGTCATTTCCTAAATGGCAACTAGTGTCGAACCCGAGCGAACTACTTTACGCAGAAACACCAGGTCCGAAGCGGATTCACGCTGCACTTGGTTCAAGGAGAATGGGAAACGAGAGGGATGCAAGGATCGACCTCTTTGCCATAAGGCATAGTCCCATTCCGTTCCCCTAAAATAGCGTAAATCGAGATTATTGTAACTTAGATTTGGGTCAACGCTCTTGCTGTTCCTGTCCTTTAAATGATCTTCTTGCTGTCCATTATGATTGAGAAAAGTTCCCGGCCAACCGGGACCACCCATCCATAGGACGGACCCATGGCCACATCCATCGCACTTTCCTCAGGTTGTTTTAGTTATTTAATTACCTACCACATTTTAGTTTGACATGTATCAATCAGCTTCCTTAATTAGCCCATTAGGTAGTGGTTCCTTTACATAATCATAGCACTTGACATAGAAAAGCAATGCCAAATAAGTTCCTTTTCAACAGATTATCATATTTATCTTTGAAATACATAAAGTCCAGCCCGTAGGCTTATCCATAATCTGCCCGAAGGCTATCCAACAATCCATAGGGATTATTAATCCAAGATTCCGCGCGTAGACTAGTATGCGGTCCTCGAGATCCAATCCCAAGTCACGTTGGCCTCTTGTGCAAGGCCTAGAAGGCGAGGGATTACTAATCCAAGATTCCGCTCGTAGACTATTATGCAGGCGTCGAGATCCAATCCCGAGTCACGTTGGCCTCTTGTGCAGGGCCCAGAAGGTGAGGGATTTACGGCCAGAGCCCCCTCTGGCACCCAAGCGTCCTCCTTCTTCAAGTAGCGCTCAACGGAGAGACCTCTCGCTGTGGGTTTGGTCCACCTTCCTGGCACGATTAACAACCCCCTTGGTTAGGGCAGGAAGGCAGTCGAGGGTAACTAAAGCTGCCTCTCCCTTTAGGCCTTCAACCTGAAGCATTTGATATCTTTTCATCCTTTAATTCTTTGAGCAAATAAAGCAAAACAGTGCTCTTAAAACTGTTATAAGCACAATCATTTCCATTGGTCATTATTTGGCCAGCTGCTAAGGAGTGAATCCTTCTTTCTGAATGCATCCAGCACTCGATCCGAGATCAATTGCGACTTGGCAAGATCCCCAAGGGTTTGTCTGTTAACCCTTATATCCTTGGGTTAGGGTCGTACCCTATTAACCCAACTTAACCAAAACCTTAAGTGCTATTAGCAGTAAATATGTTATTTCAATTTACTGATTGGTCCTTCGCTTCCAAGCAAATATCTAATCCCCGTATTCTTGGTCACTTTACCCAAGAAATATACTATATCAGGACGATTATTCATCCTCTTGCAAGATAACTTGCATAAGAGTCTGCTAATCTCATTTTGAGGAATTGGCCATTCCCTTGTGATCAAATCACAAGATCATGCGACTCTGCAACTTGTTGCCAAGTGTCGCACCTAATTCATGGGCTATTCCACCCATCGAATGGCATCTTCTAATCACGAAATCATGATGAAACAGGGTTAGGGTGTCTTCATAACAATTCGTTCCTGATTGCACTAGGCCGATATTGTCGGTCCTAAGGTTCCAAATTCAAATCGAGTTTCAACCTTTTATAGCGAGTGAACCTTAGGGTAAAAACCCTAGCTCGTTTCTCGCAATTATGTACTATTGTACCTACATTCCGTGAATGTGGGCAAGTCTTTAGGGTATAAGAGTTTCAGTTTTGGTAATAAGAGTGAATAGATCCTGTCCTCAATGTGCTAAACCCTAGTTAGCTCTTTGGGATATGTTGCATTGAATTGACCCTTCCTAAACGAGTCTCGCGGTTTCTAGGTGTTTAGGTTTAAACCAAATTACTTGTCTGTTCTTGAAGATATTTGTGATACCATTTTCGTAACCACATGATGTATTGTCTACGTATGAGTAGTTTTACAATCCCTAACTTTTCTGACTAAGATCAAAGCGTAAGTTAAGTTATGGTATAATTCATAGTGATCCTTTTATAACATGCAATCAAGTTTCATGCTACTAAGCTTTAGGGTTTTATGTTTGAACCATGCAGCCTTTTGTAACAATTACGCAGTTGAAATGATATTTATACCAATTGACTAGAGTTACGCAACTCAAGAACCATTTCATGCCTTGCAAATTCCTACGGATTATTAGCAACTTTCCATAACGAATCATTGCGAAGAAGAGATGTCTAATCATGCGACATGCGATCTATACTTTCATGCCTAATCCAAGTGCACAATAATAATTTTGACTTTATAAAGATGATCTTTAATTGATCTAAATTCGTTGCTTGTAATGCCTATAACAAATTGCTAAGAATGCATAGACGTTTTATGTCCTTTCATTCATTCCATTGGAAAAATAAAAATGATCAATTCCTTGACCATAAGCTATTTCCTTTTAATTTATCCAAAGTATTTCAATCGAAAAAGTGCATCCTAATTTCATAAATGATCCATGCACAATCGAAATATTACGATATTAATCAAATTTAGGAAGAAAAACCTGGACTTGTGGTGAAATATTCACATGGATGTTAGAAGATGATCCTCTTGGGTTTGCGCCTTGTGCCTTCTTAGAAGCCATCGCGAATGCGGCCTTTTTGTCTTGGATGCAGATTTATGATCTTGGCCGTCTCCTTTGCACATGAAACTTCCTTTGTGATTCAGCCTCATTGATTAATTTATCCGTCTTTTGGAACCGGCTTTAGAAGGCTTTATAGGATTCCTCCTTAAACTTCAAGGAAGAAGGGGTGTAAAAGATTTGCTTTGTGAAGGCAAAGGGGATTTTTAAACGATCCCAAGTTAACAAGAACCGGTTTGAGAGGGCAATAGGGAAGGCCCACGGGGAGGGGTTTAGCACTCGGGCTATTGGGAGCTTGTAGGAAATCCAAGGGGGAAAAAGGGCTTAATGAGCCTTTTTAAAGGCCTCAGATAGGACTCCACGGGAAAGGGGGTACTAAATGGACTTTAGGGGATTGAAAAAAAAGGGGCAAGGGGTGTAAAAGACCTTCTAGAGGGATTTTTGTGGGGGAGGGGAGAAACGCACAGGAATGGGGTTTAAATTCTGAGGAGGGGAAGGTTTTAAAATGCACGCAGTGGACAAAAGAGGGGAAAGGGGACTTAAAGAGCCCCCTTAGAAGCGTGAAGAAGCTTCCAAAAAGCTTCTGGTAATGTGGAGAGCCCACGTGGAGAAAGAAGATGATTTGAGTGGCAGCTATGTGGATAGCGTTGGGGTGGCATCAGCTTTCAAGCGACGGTGTGGCAGTAGCAACTGGCTCCTCCGTCACGGTGCGGTAGATCTCCACCCACTCTTCTTCACACAGCAGTGCACTCAGCTCCACTCACACAGGCATGATGGCCTTGCCTCCTTTCACTCCCCCCCACAAGGCTTTTATAGGTGAGCGGAGGGGATCTTCCCTCCCCCACGCTGCTTCCTGCATGGCCTTCACCCCCCTGCGAGCTCTAGCAAAGGGGCTTAATCAACCTTGCTATTCCCCTCTCCTCTAGCATGATAGTCGGTTGGGGGAGAGAGGGATAATTTAAAAAAATTGCCATTATTCCCCATAAATTATCCCTTTGGCCTCGTAAGAGGAGGTTCTTATAAAGAATGTGGTTTTTAGGAATCAGAATTATTACAAGCTTCCATTACGAGGGAGCTGCTGTCCCAAGGTTGGGCATGAAGGGTTTGTAATGGGGGAGGGAAGGATGGGTTCATCATGTCGAGTGGAGGGCTCACCCGTCTAATAAGTATTATGGGGAAAGCCATGGGTGCCACCAAAACCTTGTGGGCTATGCCCGGTCTCCAAGGGAGGAGGGCGGTTGGCCTCACGAGGAGGAACATGATCCTTGGGCTGAGTTGAGGAGGGTGCAATGGCGGGGATGAGGGCACTCATGCGCTCAATGAGTAATTCCATCTTAGCCATTATCTCGGAATGATGCTGATCTTGGCGAGTTTCCATCACTACAAGATATAGGCCTTATACGGACGTTTAAAGCGACGAAAATACAAACAACAAAATTTGCTCCCGTCATCGCAAAAAGCGTCGTTATTAACGACGCCATAGAAACGTCGTTATCAGCATCGCTATTAGCGTCGCTATTGGTGTCGCTATTAGCATCGCATTTGCGACGTTGATAGCGACGCCGATAAATGCGACGCTGATAGCGACGCCAATAGCGACGCTGATAGTGACACTTTGCAATGCGGATAGCAACGGCAATAGCGACACGAGTAGTAAATTTGCGACACTAATAGCAACAGTAACAAGGATAAATTGTTTTTTGTGGCAAGGCAGCAAGCTGCCCTGCCACATATAGCATTGTGTGTTGTATGAGAGCCATACAAAATAGTTTCTGCACTACTGTATACAAAGAGCTTGCAAACAAAAAGAATGTATACTGAAATCATAAAACTGATACATGAAATAAATACATGATCGCATAAAAAGAGATTGGTACAATCATGATAGGATATCACTAATACATAGAAAATGTCTACATAGATCAGGGGACTAAAAAATAAAGGTGTGTGAGCTCCAAGGATCCAAGGGCGAGCTACAATCCTTGTTCCCTGAAAGCTCGTCCTGCCACAAAGGAGCATTGAACGGACTCTACAGAAAAAGAAACAACACACCAATCCACCATATAATAATACATTCAAATATCTCATGGTAACTACGGACAAGAAAGATGAGTGACTTACAGGGCCGTCGCGTCTATACAATCGGTCGATCAATGCATTGAGACCGTGTCTCTCTGCATATCGAGTCTCAAGGCCTATCAGATCACGATTTGTAATGGAGTGCTGCAAAGAAAACAAAATACTAACGGTTAGAAACATGATTGTCAGTACAAAGAATATTTCAAAAAAACAAACAAGCAAAATAAAAGAAAAACTTACAAAGTCCTCCAAATATGTCCTGTGATCGCCACTCCCAAGATGATGGACCACTTCGGCCTCGAGTCGTGCCCTTGCCACCTCGTGCTGCTGACTCCAACATCCTCGAGAATTTGTAGCCTTCTCCCTCAGTCGGCGCCAGTTGTTTGCATCTAACCACTCGGACTTTGTAGCCCCACTCTTGATTGCCTTGCGTGCGTCGGATCGTCTGTGTGACATGTATGCACGCATGCAATCCATCATCCAGCCCATAGAGAATCTATCTACTATAGCTTGCATCAGAAACTCCTTGTACAAGGATGCTACTATATAGTCCTTGCTCCCCTCTGATATGTTCTTCCAATGATCCAGGACGTTGTGCCGAAAAACTTGTTGACAAAACTCTCTCATGCGAGCCATCACCCTCCTCCCCTCATCATTCATGATGATGGCTCTTGACCTACTATCGACCAGATATCCATAACCCCTAGGAGTCTGCCTAAGATGGGTCCTCTCCCATCTGCATCCACGCTCCTGGGCATATCCAAGAGACCCCTCTATATCCGATGTACCGACGGGGGTAATCTCTCTCGGAGTGGAACCCAAAGGGGTGGCACCCAAAGGGGTGCCACCTGCTGACGACGACTGCGCAAAAGCCGGAGTAACTGGAGTAGACGTCCCCACAGGTGTGACAAATCCTGGAGGTGATGCAACTTCAGCTGAATGATGAGATGGAGACACCACATCCGTGTCTCCACAGCAGCATCCCCCTGATCTTCATGCAGTCCCTCCCTCTGGCCCAAGTTGTGAGCGTCGAGATCATCTGCTCGAAGCCAAAGCATCCGATCGCACTGAAGCAAATCTAGCAGAGCATCCTGACGAAGAACGAGATAGCTCCTGGTCTGCCATCTCTCTGAATCTCATGAGCTGGTCTGGAGACATGCATGCAAAGATGTCCTGCAACTCCTCATCACTCATCCCTCGACTCATCCTAAAAATGTCACCTGCACAGATAAAAAATAATGTTAGAATATTCAATTTAAATCATACAAAGCATAGCAATATAAATCATTTTAAAAAAATCTCTCTTAAAATGCATATCCTATGTACCTTTATAAGAGATTGGTCAACGAATTGAGTAAGTGGATGCTCCAAGTATGAAGTTTCCTATGGTCCCATGTTAATCTCCTGACACAACTCCACATACACTAGAAGGTCGATAGACATGTCACCACAAAAGAATGAGTCTGCCTCGTTCTCAAAAAATTCTTGGACTCCTATATTTCCATCATTGTTAACCGATGCTGGCTCCAAGCTTTCGACAGCCTCCACCCCTTGCAATATCGACCCCTCTATTTGCATATTATCTTCATCTATGCTCGCAACATCGCTTTGATCATATACTCTTGCACTTCGGGGAGTTGAAGGTATAACATACCACCATCGAGGTTGTTGGGGGTTTGGATAGAAGATTACATGTTTACAAACACGTACAAGAGAGTTCAAACCATTGTGACATAAACCATGTCGTAATACAATTAGCAAGCAAATGACTCCATGCACCTGTTCACAATGGGCTGGCAACACAAAGGTGTCGTGCAAATCCGTCCATTTTTTTTCGGAATCTATTTCGAGAAATCTAGATGGACCTCATCGAACTATTGCCGTAGCTCCTCTAAGTACCACTTTGAACCACTGCACATCAAATAGTATCCATAGTCTTGTATTCTCCTCAAAACAGTATGCAATCGTTGATACATGCATGGATGTTATTGTAGTCCATACCAAGCTTCCGTAAAACATGCCATGCATCATCATGAGACTCAGGCATGGTATTTGCAGGTGGTAATATATGATATTTCAATAACCTGAAAAAAATCATAAAACACCTTGAAAAAGCACAAATGTTTGTAATAATAGTGTCAAAAAAGAAATCAATGAAGCCTATGTGCAAGGTACCTGAATAACTCGGTCACACTCGTATCGCTCCACCTGTATTTTGCTTGCACACTTAAGAGTGCAAGCAGTGTCTTCAACCGAGATACTCAGCACCCACCATATAATGGTATGGATGCTTCCTCTCTAAGCGGATTAGAAGTCTCGACATCCATGGGAATCAATGCATCGATCATTGCCTCCATCTCAGGCTCCAGGATTGTAGGTAGGTCTAGAAGGTTGTCTGTCTCCTCTGGCATTGACGGTATAGATTGGCCTTGTGAGTAGTGGATTGGCTCTTGCACTCCATCCATCGCACGCCCATGAACTCTTCTAATTGGCCGCAAAGGGTGCACTCCCTCTTGGGACGAGACATCACCTCCCTGGATAGAAAATTTGCCAGCAAGACCCAATCTTATTGTATATGGTTTTCAATTAGCTTGCGAGTACAATGCATGATTGATATTAACTTCAAATTACCGTTTGCTGAAAATCCACAATTTTCTGATCAATGATCTCAGATTGAAACTCGCCAAATCGTCGTACGTGTTCTATAGACAATCGGCATTTTTGTCTAATTGCTAACTTGCATTGGGAGCAAGGACATGGGACACACTGATTAAGATACGCCTCACGATCTTGAACAATAAGACCTTCTTCGTTTTCCATCTTATCTACATTACAACAAACAATTTAATGACTTGTAATACAATGTGGGAAAACGAGGCTCAAATGGATAGCTTTATGGAGATGTATGTCAAGTTTCAAGTTGACCATAAGCTCTTGCTTGAGAGGTTTTAGCCTCTGCAAGAGATTGAGAAGCAAATTTTGTAAAACAATGAGGTTGATATTGATGCATCCATGGTGTTGAAATATAAACTTCAAGATATAAGAAATGCTTTACTGATTAATGTAAATAATGTAGGGGACATAGTAGTTGAGAGATTTATTGATGTTATATCTCGGTCAAATACCATGCTCAAGGATTTGTTTGTCCCGGTAGATAATTATTCATTATTGTAAAAAAAAAAGCATTGGTTCATAAGGTTCATGAGTTGAAGACTAAATGTTTGGACTTGACTAAAATCTTGGATAATGCCTTAGATGCAAAAAGAAAAAGTGATGAATATGTTACTTCATCATTGCAACAAAAACATTGGTGACAAGGATGCTATGATTAATGAAGTTCTTCACGAGGTGAATATAGAGTTGAAGGGGATGAACACGATTCTTATTTGGGATTTAGTGGTGATCAGTCAATTATTGAGGTGTCTTCTTGTATGGCCATTATACCTTATATACCTAGCTACGGTCTCTAGGTTATGTACTTTGAGTATCTTAGAGGGGCTCTACTGGGATTACTTATACAACTGCACTAGAGGGCTTTGAGCATAAGTAATCTTAGTCAAAAAAATTTATGAGCATCATTGAGGACCTCTTAGTCTAATAATAAATTAGTCTCAACAAAAAGCATCTTAGTAATGTGGTTTTTTTGTCCTAGAACCATGTATAAAAATTAATGCCATCTATGAAATTTATCAACTATAGTTATAAAATTTGTTCCAATTAATTCTACTCATAGTCATAACATTTGAAGAAAATATCCTATGCTCAATTTAAGGGATTCTTCTTCTATAGCAATACTTTTGGGTTCATTTTGATGAAGTACCATAATGACCATTAGCTAGGGTATCATTTTCTTTTAGTCCTTCCGTTGACTAGTTGGCATGATTACTAATTTGTTATGCCTATAAAGTTAATACAAAAACAAGGAATTATGCATATCACAATTAGATCCCCTACTTGGACATTATGAAGGATATGACCAATTTTAAGCCATCTTAAAGAGTCACCAATGTACGTGGCCCATGGCAAAGCACATTTCATACCATTATCAATAATTCTATTATTGTGCATCTTAAATCTCCTAATTAGACTTTATAAAGTGTATGACCAATTTTTAGCCCTCTTAAGGAGTCGATGTAATGGTACCCATAAAAAAAGCAAAGTGCATACCATTACCATAATCATGGATATGTTATCGTTCCAATATATACACACATAGGTGGACTACATCTTGAGTAGACAAAAGCTATCCATTTGAGTAGACATACATCTCCATAAAGCTATCCATTTGAGTATACATCTCTTTCTCTTTCTCTCCCTCTCTCTCCCTCTCCCTCTCTTTCTCTCTCATTTCCTCTCCCTCTCACAATATATCCTAACACTCTCCAAAAGCAAAAGGGAGAGGGAGAGAGAGAATGCACTCTCCCTCCCTCTCCCTCTCCCTCTCCCTCTCCCTCTCCCTCTCTTTGTCTCCCTCTCTCATTTCCTCCCCCTCCCTCTCCCTCTCCCTCTCTTTCTCTTTCTCTTTCTCCCTCTCTCTCTCTCTTTCTCTCCCTCCCTCTCCCTTTCCCTCTCTTTCTCTCTCATTTCCTCTCCCTCTCACAATATATCCTAACACTCTCCAAAAGCAAAAGGGAGAGGGAGAGAGAGAATGCACTCTCCTTCCCTCTCCCTCTCCCTCTCCCTCTCCTTCTCTTTCTCTTTCTCTCCCTCTCTCATTTCCTCCCCCTCCCTCTCCCTCTCCCTCTCTTTCTCTAGGGAGAGGGAGAGAGAGAATACACTCTCCCTCCCTCTCCCTCTCTCTCCCTCTCCCTCTCTTTCTCTCTCATTTTCTCTCCTAAACAAGCAAAAGAGAAAGTGATTTAAACCTTAAACAAGCAAAAGAGAAAGTGATTTAAACCTTAAACAAGCAAAAGGGAGAGGGAGAGAGATAATGCACTCTCCCTCCCTCTCCCTCTCCCTCTTCCGCTCTTTCTCTTTCTCTCCCTCTCTCATTTCCTCCCCCTCCCTCTCCCTCTCCCTCTCCCTCTCCCCCTCCCTCTCTCTCCCTCCCCCTCTCTTTCTCTCTTATTTCCTCTCCTAAATAAGCAAAGGAGAAAGTGATTTAAACCTTAAACAAGCAAAAGAAGGAGAGAGGGAGACTCACTGATGAGATATGGCGAGTGTGGGGCGGCTCCTCTTTGCGATGAAGGCTCCTCCTCTCCTTCGCGAACAACGGCTGCGGCAGTGGCGGCGGCAAGTCTTCTTCCTCTCCTTCTCTCACGACGGTTGCTCTCTCCCTCACTCTCGCTCTCAAACCACAAAATGCGAAAACACGAAATAAAGCCGCGCTCGGTTTCGGCCTGTTTTTTTTCCATGTGGATCGTCGCTATTTGCGTCGATATTTGCATCGCAAAAGCGACGCAAATACCGATGCAAATACTGACGCAAATAGCGACGCCGCTACCCGCCGTCGCTAATCGCCGTCGCTATAAGCTAAAATCCTTGTAGTGCATCTCCCTTTGGCATTGTTTCAACTCTCGATGCCAGTTGGGATGATTGGTCTCATGTTGGCATAGAGTATGGTTAAGCATAGCCAAGCGGTCCATCTTGGGGGCACCATCTTCAAACATGTCTTCACGATCCTCTTGGGCTAAGCTAGGATCATTCATTGAGGCAGAGGAGTCCCTTATTTCACGCTGGAAGTTCTCTTGGGTCTTTGATTTTCCCTTGTGGCTTGCTATCCTAAGTGTAGTCCACTAGACCTTGTGTTACAGAAATGGCAATATGTTGAGTTGGAAAGCTCGGATCTCCGAAATTTCCAATTCAAATTAAAGCTCTTGATCCCATCTACAAGGATATGTAAAAATATCACTGACAATAAATGAGCAGTGCTTTGCTGTATTTAACTTTTGTGGGCTGTTTGTGTAGGACTGTTGCCTATGCCAGAGTACCTCTAAACAAAAAATTGGGCGTATCTCCCAAACCGTAAGGCGGAATGGGGAGATTTTTGGCTCAAATTGAAGGGGACAATGCCCTCTTCAAATTGGGGTCTGTGCTTAGTCACAAAGAAGGATTTTCTGTAATTGACTTTTGCAGACTGATTGTGTGGGACTGGTTGTCTACAACACCCTACAAGAACTCCTTCAATGAGCATACATTATCCCAATACTGAGGTTTTTATTCCAAGAAATCCTCGGCCTCAGTGGTGGTTCTCAATGCCACATAGAGCTGTATATCATTTGCATCAATAGTTCTCTTGCTGAGACTATTTCTTGACTGCATACCCTGCCCATCACTACATACATCCACCATACATTCCCAAGTGATACATCTCATTACCAATACATCTACAAGGTTGTGGAATGTAAATGATTGGGGCTCAAGCTATTCATTCAAGTGTACTTGCACTTGCAAGAATTTTTTGGGCTCTCGATCATCGGAAGGTAGGCAAAGTTCCCCCCAGGCCAGGTTGTGCACCCCTTTAAGGTCTTTGATGGCAAGGGGGTCACCCCTCTTTTGTCTTGCCACCTTGCTTGGCATTGGGCTTTTCCTCACCCAGAATATACATGGCAGACATTTATTATTAAGCAACTAGCATGATATGCATTTATAGTTTGAGGATTGGGCCTTTCATGATATGCATGATCAATAAGGAAAATGGGATGGGAAAAGGGTTTCCTCTGCAATTCAGTGACTCACTAATTGCATGACTTACCCTTCTTAGAAATTAATTTTTTATCGGTCAAGAATCAAGACAAGAGTACGGGTAAGGATTAGAGTAAAATCTTGATTAATGGGGAAAGAAATTTAAAGAAGCATTCAGCCATGCATGCATTTCAAGAGTGTGAAATGGGGATGTTGAGGCATTGATGGGAGAGTTTAGCAAAGGTCATGTAGCTTGTCGTGGGCCAAACTCGCCCCTCATTTAGCTTCATGTCAAGCTATTGAATATGCTAGAAGATGGCTTGACTGAGCTGGTAAACGTTTCCCACTTCTCAAGTGGCAAGAACTCATGGCTGCAAGTACTTAAAAGACATCTCACGGAAAAGTCTTATGTGTTCATGCATTTCTCCTGCTGAAGGAGATTCCATTTCTCCTATTGTCCAAATAGTGACTGAAGAAGACCTAAATACTATTGAGGAGGCCATTGCAGAAGGCACTGAGTGTGAGGAGTATGAGAAGTTGGAGATGCATCATAAATTGCAGCTGCTGGTCATCCTATGTGACGAGTACCTTATATACTCAAAATATGTATAGTATCAACCAAATAAATGTTGTCAAATCATTAGTCAGTCCAAATGGCATGATCAAGAATCTATAATCACATATCTAGTACTAAACATAGTGTTTGAAATATCATCTTAGATCTATCTTGGAAAATAATTTAGCTCCATGTAGGAATTCTTGAAATTTATCAATCCTAGGTATAGGGTAACTTTTTTTAATCATCCCTTAGTTTTTAGTCCTCTAAAGTCAAAGCAAAGTATCATTCTTCTTCTTTTTTTTAAAAGTGTGCCGAAAGGTGAATGACTTAGGTGGATGAATCCTTGCTCTATCAGTTGCCTCAATTTCTCCTTGAGCTTGATGGCCTCAAGCATAGACACCTTATATGGACAATTGGATAGCTCCAAGAATAAGCTCTATTTGATTTTAAACATCATGGTTTGGAGGAAATTAAGCTAGTTCTCTAGGAAAGAATCATTGACTCAAGAAGATAGATTTCCTTCTTTAATCTTTTTAACCTTATTTACGTGAATCATGTAAAATGGACGACTTAACCCTTTCTTAAGTAATCTTGCCTAAGCTAGTTGGATCTAACACCATATTGGGGAATATGGGAATTTCCCATAAGTTTGGGACACATGGTCAAATCTTTGGATTGTCATAACTTGAACACTATAACTCCAAATCAAACGCTTTATAGCTCAATACATTCCATTTTTCAAGCACTTTCTAATGATAGGTCACATCATATGGTTTTGAGAAACATATGGGCATGTTATCCGGGTGCCACCTTTTCAGTATTCAAAAATGGGAATTGGGAGATTCCCAAACTCACTAATATTGTGTTATCTTGGTTTTTCTAGCTTTTCCATATGCCTTTATGGTATCCCCTTCTAGAATTTAGAGGATTTCCTTGACACAATAAAGATCTTGGTCTGTATTTTTCTTGAGCAAGCTCATTTCTAGAATGTAATCATAGAATTTCAATGGTAGGATCAAAATGTTTTCTTCAAATAAATGGTTATTGTTGAGTACTAAATTAATTGGATTTTTTGTTATTTTTTATCTCCACGCAATAAAAGTTAGTTGGTTAGTTTGAAAGTTCGTTAGTCAGTTAATAAGTTAGTAACATTACTAACGAAAGACTAACTAAGGTAAAAACTAATGTTAACACCTAATAACTTTTATTTAATTAAAAATATACTAAAAAAATCGAGTCATAAATCCAATATTTTTCTCAAATTGACAAGGACCGTAGCCATCCTTCACGTAAGTTACAATGTGAACGAGACTTATGAGCCATATTAATCACTAGTATTAATGTGTATAGTTTGGATAGTCTAAAAATATTATATTTTTGGGCAAAAAACTAGTATATTTTAGATATTATCCTAAAAAGATAGAACTCGATGAGATACATTATTATAGGCAAGATTTGGTAGATTTTATATATTTTTTGAGTGTTTTGGATGATTATGGTTTGGTTTGAATATTTTTTTGTATCTTATGAGGTTGTAATATCCCCGCCCCACATGGGAACCCCTCCATAGGAAACCCCCCTCTAATTTTCATTAAAATTAAGTGAATTTTTTTCCCTCCCCCTGTCTGTAACGTGTCCCCTAGTATCATCCAGGACACGTCTTAGCAGTCCATCGGAAAGGATGTCTAGAAAGCTCCGCCCGGCACTCCCATGGAATGTTACGAGTTTTGCAATCTAGTTCTTCCCGCGTCTGCCACGTAGCAAAAGTATCCTGGCCATTCCCACTTAGGATCGATCGGAATTAGGGTTTTCCTAATGGGTCATTAGCTAACAGCAACTAGCATCAGACCCGAGCAAACTACTTTACGCAGAAACGCCAGGTCCGAATCAGATTCACGCTGCACTTGGTTCAAGGAGAATGGGAAACGAGAGGGATGCAAAGCTCAACCTCTCTGCCATAAGGCATAGTCCCATTCCGTTCCCGTAAAATAGCGTAAATCGGGTAAGACGTAACTCTAGGTCATCGTTCTCGTTATTCTTTTTGATGATGATGATCATTCCGCTGTTCTTCGAGATTTTTGAGAAAAGTTCCCGGCTAACCGGGACCACCCAACCGTAGGACGGACCCATAGCCCATCCTCCGCACTTTCCTCGGTTTTTTTTAGTTATGTAATTATCTAACACATTAATTTGACATATAACAATCAGCTTCTTTAATTAACCTTGTTAAGCACTGGTTCCTTTACGTAATTTTATCACGTGACATAGAAAAACAACATCAAGCAAGTTCTTTTAACATTTCATCATTTTATCTTTGAAATACAAGGAGTTCCGCCCATAGGCTTTTCCATAATCTGCCCGAAGGCTAACCAGTAATCTCCAGGGATCACTATTCCAAGCTTCCGCCCGTCAACTAGTATGCGGGCCTCGAGATCCAATCCCAAGTCATGTTAGCCTCTTGTGCAGGACCCGGAAGGCGAGGGATTTACGGCCAGAGCCCCCCTGGCACCCAAGTGTCCTCCTGCTCCAAGTAGAACTCAACGGAGAGACCTCTCGCGGCGGGTTTGTTCCATGTTCCCGGCGCGGTCAACAACCCCCTTGGTTAGGGTCAGGCAAGCAGTCGGGGGTAACTGAAGCTGCCTCTCCCTTCACGCCTTTAACCTGAAGTATAGGTACTTATTTAATTTTTAATTCATAATTCAAACAGAGCCCTAAAATCTTTAGCAAGCACAAACATTTCCATTAATCAACCCAGTTGTATGGCAAACTCCTAAGGAAGTGTTCTTTCCTTTTTGAGTGTATCGGCACTCGTTCCCAAGGTATCTTGTAACTTGGCAAGATCTCTTACATTCCGGTGTAGGGCATACCCAACTTGGTTAACCCTAAGGTACCTTAGATATGCTAGTTTCTGGTTTACAACTTTCCTTATTTAGAAGGATATCCAAAAATACGTCTTTTTGCAAGATAACTTGTATAAGGATCTGCCATCCTTGATGAGGGTTTTTCCCTTTTCTCCTTGTGAATCAATCACAAAATGATTTCATACATGTTGCGCAAGTCCTGCGATGGAATAATCTGTTTAGATTCTTTAAGCTAATGTATGTCAGGCCTAGGATTTCTTCATTTAAGAACCTTAGGGACAAACTCTAGTTTCTTTTCTTTATGAATTTATTGTCCCTACAGTAAGGAAAGTAGTCAAGTGTTTAGGGTATGAATGTTTCTATGTTTAGATTGGTTTAGTTATCTTTTGGAAGGTAATATTAATCGTCTTGTTACGGTTTTACTATCCTTGTGACAATTTACTCTCCCAATCAATACAGTTTAATTTGGCATATAGCCTAATGCCAAGGTGATACAAAGAGTGACAATACTCCTTAGGACAAAAAGTCCTAGCTGTGAAATTGGTGTATACACACTTTATTAGTTCCCAAGTCCTCAAATAGCAAGGAAAAAGTATTAATAGAGTGTCATCTAGCAATTCCCCATTGCATTTTCTTTCCAAATGAGTTCGTATATCTAATTTTTATACTTGTTAATTCCTAACATTTAACTTCCGTTTTCTTTAAAGATGAACTCATGCCAAATAACAACAATTGCCTTGCTAAGATGTGCAACTAGCAAAGATAACTCCCTCGTAATTTAAGCATCGAAAGAAACCTTTCTTGAATTTAGCCATTTACCATGAATCGTTGCGAAAGGAATAAGACTAATGGTGCAAGATATAATTTCTACACCTTAGGATTTAACTAAAATATATTACTATAGTAAATGGATAATCTTGCTCGTAATTTATAATGCTTGATGCAATTTGAAGAAAGCTAAGTTCTATACATTGTCATTCCTAAGCTAAACTCCTTCATTACAAATAACTCGAACAAATATATCCTATCCTTAACATTTTTCCTTTGCATGATCAACTTAAAACCAAATTAAAGCCAAGAAGAAAAACCTGGCTTTGAGGTGAGATATCCACATGGATACCGGGGGATGACCCTCCCGCAGCTACACCTTGGACTTTCTTCAGCGGCATCGTAGATCGAATGTGAGACAGCCTTTTCCTCTTTCTTCTGGAATTCCACCGTCTTCTCCTTCTTTCCCTTTCTTTTGTCTTTTTTTTCCACTCTTCCTCCTTCACTCCTTCTTTTCACTCCCTTCTCTTTCCCTCCCTATCTTTTATCTCACGGCTATTTTTCCCTTACGGGGTACCATCCGAGGCCATGATGATAGTTAGGTTCGGGGGGAAAATAATAATGGGGATACGGGGGGATTAGGAAGAAAGCTTAGGGAGTTGTGGGAAAATGAGAGTTATGAGGGGGTTGAAGAAGGGTTAAAAAGGGTTATAAGGGGGTGAAAAAAAAAATTTAGGGGAATAAAACACGGGGGTTAGGTTCCCAAAGCCAAGGGAGGGGCTTAAGGGAAAAAGGGACAAAAAAACCTAGGGGGTGTGTGGTTCCAACCCATGGGGAGGGCTAAGGGAATTTTTAAAACCCGGGGGGAAAACAAGGGCCTTATGGGGATCAAAAAGCCTTAAAGACCTCTTAAGGCTTTCTAAGGATAATTTGGGGGGGGGCACCATGGCTTAGGGGGGATTTAAAACCCGGAGGGGGGAAAGGGGCTTAGAGGGATTAAAACCCCCGGGGGGGGGGGGGGGGGGGGGGGGGGAGGGGGCTTAGAGAGCCCCCTTGGAAGCTTCCAAGCCTTCTGGAAGTCTCACAAAGGCACGTGGGGGGGGGGGGGGGGGGTGAAAGGGGTTGCGTGGCAAAATGGTGGCTGAGGGCAAGAGATGGCGGTTGAACGGCAGCGGATGGCAGCGGCCTCTCGTCTTCCTCCCTCGGCTCGGAGTTATGGCGGCACTCTCATTGTCTCACTCGGCCTCTTCTCTAACGGCTCAGCCTCCCTCCTGTACAGCGGCGCCCCCCCCTCGTTTAAATAGTGGAAGGGAGGGGGATCTTTCCTCACAGTGTGTCATCACGCATGGTCCCCCTCCCTCCTAAGGCTCCACCAAGGAGCTTCCTTCTATTCCCCTCCCCCTCCAGCTTGTCAGTCGGCTGGAGGGATAAGGGGGGAATTTTTTTAATAAAAAAATTCCATAAATCCCATTGATTTCTTTAATGCAGAATATTACACTGTCAATGTGAACAGGTGGTGGGATAGGAGCACCAAAAGCTTGGGTGGAGCCAACTCTGTGATGAAAGAGTCAATAAGTATTGTAGGGTCTCTAGACATACATGAGAAGGCAAAAAGAAAATGATAGAGAAAAAAATGAACAAATAGAAAAATAATCCTTTAACACCCTTGCAACACTCTTTAAAAAATCCTAATGACACAACTAAACCAAAGTTTTCTTCATAGCTAGCTATGTCCTAGACATTTTGATCACCAACTATGAATATAATTCCATTGCCAAATTTTAAAGGAGAGTATAGTGAAGGCGCCAATCTTCATGCAGTAAAATTCTTGCTAGAAAGTATAGCTAGCAATGTTAGAGCTCTCAAGAATCGTATGGTAGGAGGAGTTTCTTGAGCTATTGTGCCAAACACACACCATGCACACATGAGGAAGCTCACTCAAAAACACAAGAAGAGAGAAGAGAGATAGAGGACAAAACATTTTCTTGTTAGTTTCTTCTTCTTCTTCCACACACAATACAATGTACACAAAGTATAGATATGATACAACATAAAGAAAAGTAACCTATTAAGTCAAATAGTGTATAAGCGACTATTCTAATCAACTAGCACTATAACTATACTAGCTATAAGTAGGTGCAACAAACTAAATATATTAAGTGATAAGTTAGTGGCCATGTGAGGATCATAATGACCACTGACGTGCTAAGTGCAAATGTGTGGATCCATCTAGCCAAGAGGTCTATCATCAATATTTGCATTTGTTGAGCTTGCCATCTCAACACTCCCCCTCAACCTCAACTATATCTTTGCAACTCCTCTAGGAAAGCTTCAAAAATTTCAAAGCTTCTTCAATGCCTTTGTGAAAATGTCAGCTATCTGATCTTGTGTGCTAATATATACTAAGTCAATATCTCCCACAAGTACCTTCTCTCTCACAAAGTGGTAATGCACCTTAATGTGTTTTGAGCTAGCATAGAATACTCTCGGGTAAGTTACTATGTATAAACCCTAGGCATCACATGCATTCAAGGCATGTTTTATATATCCCTATGTAACTTATTTTGTAAACTTTTCTTGACCCTTATGTGACTTTTTAGCAATACTTATAAATCCCTCACTTTAAGTTTATTTCTTAAAGTGAAGAATTTAATAGATCCCTATGTAATAGATATAAGATATTACAATGTAGAATTGACCATAGAGCAACTCCCAAGGGTTCATAAAAATATCTTAGTAGTTTTAGTGACTATGAAAATATCATTGTAATATATAATATCCAAATGTAGATTTAAAATTTTTATCAATAAAAGTAAACTTTTAAAATAATTTCTAAATAGAGACATTAGGTATATAATGTAATGAAGGAGACCTAGAAGAGAGAAGAAGAGAAGGGAGAGACTACATAGAGGAGAGAGAACAAGGAAGAAGATGAGAGAAAAGAGAGAAAGACTAGTGCAAGAGAGAGAAAGAGTGGAAAAGAGAGAGAAAGAGAAGGGAATCCATGAAAGAGGGAAGGAAGGATAAAAGAGACTTGATTATTGATAATTGATGCTCTAATTGGATCTCGTAACACCTTAGATACCCCATCAATATACGTAGGTATTCCCGTGATAGCCCCTGTCCTACTCATCTATCCCCAATATTTTATATTCTATCACAACCCTAAAGGTTTTTTCCCTCAAAAACAAAAAGAGAACTTATTGGTGTGGCTCACAACAAAAGGGGGAGGGGATTGTTGTAGAGTACTACTTTGTTCAACATTACAAAGGAGAATATAGGCATGGGGAAGTACAATCTCATGTGGAATTGGGCTATACAATTGTGTATATGATGTATACAACATGTGCAAGTTGATAGTGTATGAGTTTGACCACCAATTCTTGACAATTATAGGCTGACAAATAGTGGACAACATGCTATCTAGAACAGGCCTGTTGGAGAAAACTAGTCATAACTTCCTATGGGTAGATTCGATTGAGGCTCATGAAGTGTACTTTTAGCTCATATACATACACTTGATTGTCATTAATGCAAGGTAAAAAGTGTCCTAAAAGAGTGTGTTGTCTACAATGTAGACTAAGGCAAATTTAGCTAATCCTCAGTCAAAATTGCACCCTTGAAGTTAGGGGAGAATTGTACTGGTGAAATATTGATTGGGGTAGAACACAATATTCATCGTGAGTTTGAGAATCTCCCAATTCCCATATTTTGAATACTAAAAAGGTGGCACCCAAATAATATGCCCATAAGTTTCTAAAAACCATATGATGTGACCTATCATTGAAAAGTGCTTGAAAATGGAATCTATTGAGCTATAGAGTGCTTTATTTGGAGTTATAGTGTTCAAGTTATGACAAATCCAAGGATTTGACCATATGTCCCAAACTTATGGAAAATTCCCATATTCCCTAATATGATGTTGTAGAGCTTTTCCAAGACCATTCTGTTCCCTAGGATCAAATGGATAGCCTACATAATAAGCATCAAGAGCATAAGGGTCATCCATACAAGCATGGGTCACTGTACTACCACTTTAGTCAAAAGGATAATTGTGATCCAATGCATCAATTGTATCATAGAGGTAATTCATGGTATCATCTTCAAGCACTGATGGTAGTACAAGATCCTCACTAACTCAGATAGTAGCATGCATTGACTTGTCCATAAACTCATTGGAAACCTCTGCACCAAGTAGAATTGGAGTAGATGAAGCTGCAATCACTACATCATTCATTGCATCAACCCGTAGGCATTTCATGTCCATGAGTCCCACATGCGTGGCTACTAGTAAGCATTCAAAGTTAAGGTCCGTGGGCTAATGGGGCACCTACTCATGAATCTCCAACAAGATGTTCTCATCATGGTATCGTTCATGAGAAGTATCATATTGCTCATAAAGATGTGCATGCTCCTCATACTAATGATCAAGTGGTTGATGACATCGATCACTCCGTTGTTGATAATGGTGTTGCTCCCCATGTACATACTTGTATACATTTGCATGATGTTGCCCATGTACATAAGGCTATCTAGATGGCTCTCCATGTATGTGACTGGAATGTAGCTCCTAAGAATACATAGTCATCAGATGCATGATGGTACTCAAAATATGCACAATCATCATATACATGCCAACCATAAGTAGGGACATGATGCTATTGCCTTTGCACATCCAAACCATGCCGGTGGTGGTCATGGTACTCATCATTTCCATTAGAATGCCCATGCTACTGCTCATAATTATGCTTATCCGTCCTTTTAATTGTAGCCATTTGAGCAATTTGAGGCTCAAGGGCTACAAGTTTGTCACTGATTGCCTTAGTTTGTATGTTGGTGAGACTGAGATGGTTGAGATCACTCGGTCCATCTTAGACATGAACTCATTATGTTGCTCAATTAGTCGGCTATGGCTTGTAGCTCGAAGAGCTTCTTGTTGCCATAGAGTAGCATTCAATTCATTCATTTGGGGATGCCAAGAGTGAGAAAAAGAATTGGAACTATGAGCCATGACTGATTTGTTTTTGAAAATGGTATTGTATCTTTGTTAGTGCATTTTATCCATCAATTCCTTATGCCTTTCTACATCCCTTTCATGAAGCCACCGTGAAGTGTGGAGCAAAGCTCTACATTCTTGGGTCACTAATCTTTCTTTTATCCTTGTCCCCTGCCATTGAAGGTGCAGTCTACATAGATCCCTAGTCACAAAATCTAAGATAAATTTGACTAGAGAGATCCAATCCGGGAACTTTTTGATTCAAAACGGAGGGAAGAGTTCCCTTACGAGGGTATGTAAAAATTTTAATGAGAGAAAATATTCAGAATTGACTGTGAACAACTTTTTGTGGCTATACAAAAAGGGAACTGCAGCCTGTCCTGCCATACCACATCACACAAAAGTTGTTTTAAGTCTCGAATGAGAGCTTCGATTGGGGAGTTTTCTAGATCTAGTCAAATATATCAATCCCCTCTATGCAAGAAGTATAGGTATACAATAATAGGTATTATATAGAAAATTCTATAATAATAAATGTGTGGCTGAACTATGCAGTCCAACACCCTATTTACAACTATAAGAGGCATGTTTCAAACAGTCGATACCCTATAGTGCTAACCAAGTTATCAAAATAAATGAGGACCTTTGGGAGACCTATGATCACCCTAGGACACTTGCAAATACTTTCCCAAACCATAAATACCTTTGTAAACACATGTAGAAGTCAATAGTAGCCTGTATCATTGTGGGTTGGAAGTCACTGCCAATATGATCCAAACCATTGCCACCATGGCCAAATTAATTTCTAACAAGAGCATAACCTTGTCAAAAATTATCATCTCATGATCAACATAAGTATCACTGCCAAACAGGGGCATATAGTTGCCAACATAGACATAGGCATACCACTGAGTACCATTGTCAAGTTCATAGACGTCTCAATGTCAACATGAGTAGATGAGTCTCATTATAAGTGTCATTGTGCTAACAAAATTAAATCTATCAATATCCTTTCCAATTATGCTAGAATTGCTGAGGCATAAGTATACGACATCCGTAGTCCAATTAGCATCAAAACATCTATCATGCACTTCAATGTATACCATAGTTGCAATGATCCATAGTAGTACATCTCGATTACTTGATGAAGAGTCCACAATGAAGATTGAAGCATCAATAGTTCCAAAGTGCTAAGCTAACCAAGAATAAAGGAGGAAGAATGTCCAAGATGCAAGCACTTTGAGAGATGCTCAACAATGAGAATGAAGGTATAGAGCCAAAATTCCCCAATTTGTAGTTTCTAATAGCCTTTTGATATTGTAGAAGAGTGTTAGATGGAGAGGTGGGAAAATCTTCTTTTTATAGCTACGATATACTTAAAGCAAGATCTGAAACCCTAGCTCCTAGAATAGATCCACTAAAGAGAGAGTCGTACCTTTCACGTGAGATTTCAAAAAGGTATTTGGAATGGACTTCAAGCAGTTCTATGAGCTACCAAAGTAGAAGAAATATATGCAGAAGCGAGCTCTTCATCTTTTCTGATTTACTATCTACCTTAGCTTCTGAAAATTGCTATTCAATGGAGGGCTTGAGTTAGCTCAAGAAGGGCTTGTTTTAAGCTCCATGGCTTCTTAAAAAGGGCCCAATACTAATCCATACTACGCAGTTGCTACAAATCCCTAAGAAGAACTTGCACCTATCACTAAGACCTTCCATGATCTTCCAGTGACTTCTTTTCTATCCTTCTCGAAAACACAATTGTTTCTCACATTCTTCAATACCTTCTTCAGCATGAATTCAACAAGCATAGGAACTTCTTCAAGTGTATTGTCATTCATCAAGTACTACCATGATGAGCTTTAGAAGAGACTCACATAGAAAACTTGTATCATAAGAGTTATTGTTTCTATAAAAAAAGACATCTATAAATTTTGGCACACATGTTGTACCCATGCTACAACGTTTCCATCAAACTTAGACCATGCATTTTCAATTTCTTCAAGAAAATTCTTGAGGCAATGACACATTTGCAGTCCATTCCACCGGTCAAGCTTTTTCGCATGTCCATTAGAGGCCCATAGCTCATTAGGCCTATTCAGCTTTGTTGAAGATAAATATGAAAGTTCATTGCATTTGTGAGAAACATTAAATGCTTTTGTTGATGATTTGGTGGGCCACGGGTATTTGATATCATTGTATTTTAAAAGCCAATGAAAAAATCCTACTATGAGACATGGGAAAATAATTTCCATCCTATCTACGATCTAGATAATAAAGCCGATATTGCATGGTATGTAACAATGATTGCTTACATCTACAAGCTACCTCTAATGAGGATGTGTGTAGTACTGAATGGCCCATGGAGTTTCCTAAGCGGCTCAAGATAGCTCCAACATGATTGGAAGGTCAGAAGGGAGTGTATGGCAAAGTAGTGTGTTGTCCAAAGGGCTTACATTACAAGATTGGGCATCGATTGTAAGAAGATTAGGAATGTAATGCAAGTCTTTTAGCTCCTATCCCAAAATACGATCTTCTTCATGCTTTTCACTTGTTCAATAGGTTGAAAAGAGGTGCAACATCATCGTCGTTGTGGTGGAGATGGATTGTCTATTGAGACCAGAGGGGTGGGTGATAAAATCATAACTGGTTGTCTTATTTACTTGCTATTTTTGGAGCTTCTTTTCCAACTATTATAGGAGCTCCTTTTAGAGCTATCTAGCCTCTTCAACCATCAACAATCATTCAACCTGTTCAAACATCCCAGCAACCAACTGTGATATAGAGCTTTGTTACAACCACATAGGAGCAATAGTTAACTACAACAAACACTTTAGGAGGGTCCAATGCTACTGATAGTTCCTCCACATCTTCATTGGGACTGCCTATTGATGGAACTATTAACAACTTTCTAGCATCATTTTTACAAACTGGTTTAATGCCTTCATTACCTGTTGCTCAAATTCTTCAGCCTAGTCAGACTCATTAGCCTATGTCATTAGGGCCATCTAAACCCAATGGTCCAACCACAACTATTAAGTGGCCTACCTCCTCTATTGTATTCCTTTGGAGGGGAAAATGTGGCACCAGTTCTACGTGTTGCACAATCTCAATTAGTTGACTCTAGCTCAATGTTTGGGATTTTGCCTTCATCTCCTTCATAACCCTTCATAGGTACAAAGTATTTGTAGCCTCTTCTTCCGCTAGGTCCACCACCTATGGCTTCACAAGTTGGGAGTTCAACATCTCAGCCCTCTAATGGGCCAACACCCAAATCAGACATCATCCCTATTAACATTTGATAGCTCCTGGGCATCTAAGTCCCCAATTATTGGACCATAGATCTTGTTGGTAGTGTAGCTTTGCTTCTCATCCTATTGAGTGCCCCATTTTCTTGAGCTTGAAGCCTTGTATGAAGCTCTTAGGTAAACCTTGTGAAGAAAAAATAATTGATCTCTTTGCCCAAATCCCTATTTGAAAATGGCAGATATAGTAGTCTATGTGCTTAACGAGGTTTGTGGGATGCTTGCCCCAAGATTGTGTAGGAAAATCTTGAGCACAAAGAGCAAGAAAGAAGTTGGAAGGCTATCCTCCATGGTTTTTTTGAGAAAAATCTTGCCAAGAATAAAGAGAGAAGACCTCATTTCAAAAAGTAATTGAGTTCTAGGTTTTCACTAACTCCTAGGAGTCCTTCTTGGCAAGTTTACCTCTAAAATTTGATTGGGAGTGGAAAACGAGCTACCATTTTTGTCCCCTTGTCTCTAGATTTGTCGAGCCTCCTACCATAGTATGTGTGGTCTTCAAGAAGCTGCCATCCCTAGCTATAGTACTTTTGCGTATTTGTAATAAAATAGGGTTTTTAGTGTTTTGAAAGGGGAAGGATCAAAGACTAAAACGAGGAGCAAATCTGAAAATAGGGTCTAGCATAGAAAAACATGGAAAACACTTGCACAATGCAAGGAGTTAATGGCTGCAAATACATGCTTTACATGTGAATAGGAGGGACATATGGTAAGGGACCATCCCAATAGGCACCAAGTTGAAAGTAAGGAAGATTAGAGGGAAATTTTTGTTGAGATGGCAAGCTCGACATGTGCGGACATTGATGATGGACTGCGTGAGACTAGATGGGTCCGCACGTCTACACTTAGCACATTCTTGGTCATTATGATACTCACATGGCCATTGACTTATCAATTATTGTATTTAGTTTGTTACACGTATCTACAGCTAGCAAAGACATAATTCCAGTCAATTAGTGTAGTCTGTTATGCACTGTTTGACTTAGTAGACCACTCTCCTTTATGTTTTATCTTATCTATACTTTGTATACATTGTATAGTGTGTGGGAGAAGAAGAAGAAATTAGCAAGAAAAAGTTTTGGATTCCATCTCTCTTCTTGTGTTCTTAAGTGAGCTTCCTCTTGTGTATATAGTGTGTGTTTGGCGCAAGCAGCTCAAGCAAGTCCCCCCACCATTGGATTCTTGACATGGTATCAAAGCCACCCTACTCAAAGAGGCTGATTTTGAAGGCTGAAAAGAAGGAGAAGAAGCAAGGTTCAAGCAAGCAAGCAACGGGTAAGAAGCTCTCCCATTCTTCCACTCTCTCTTGGATAGTGCCTGTGGAGGCATCGAAGCAAGGTAGAGTGAAAATGTCAAATTTTTGTGAGATTCGGTGTGAGATTTTGTTATTTTGGACATCTGAGGCCATTTTAGGCCCTGTTTTAGAGTCTCAAGGTTGCGGATAGGAGTTTCAGGGTACATTGTGATTTGGCTATATTGACCGAACCTGGGTGCACAGGTTACATGTTTCAAATATGTAATTTTTGAGGTGTTTTCTAGGAAGAAAACATAAGGTTTATTTGTCAATAAGTTACAAATTACATGTATTATTGAGCAATTAGTGAAAAGGTTGCTTGGGTATTGCTATGCACTTGTTGTGAAAGGTTTCAGAAGACTAGCTTGCTGTGATGTATCCTTTTTTGTGATAATGGCAGAGAATAATGAAAATCCCATTATTGAGAAGCTCGACAAGAACAACTACCCTTCATAGAAGTTCCGTGTGATGAACTTCCTCATTGGAAAGGGCCTTTATGAGTTTGTTTCAGGTGAAGAAAAGGAGCTAGAGCTGGGTATTCCTCCAACTGTAAATGAGTTAAAAGTATGGAAAGAATGGAATGCAAAAGACAAAAAGGTGATGTACTGGTTATCTGCAGTCATTGGTAATACAATGTTGGGACATATCAAGAATGTAGAAACTTCACATGTAGCTTGGACAAATTTTTGAACATGTTTTCACTAAATACAAATGCATGAAAGATTCAATTCAAGCAAGAGTTGAATGCCTTGAAGAAAGGGAAAATATTTGTCAATGAGTATGTGTTGAAGATAAGTAGCATTGCAAATGGTTTAACAACAATTGATGCAATACCTGATGATGATGATCTGGTTTCATCCACTTTGAGTGGACTCAATAATGAGAAGGCATGGAAATCATTTGTTACTTTAATATACATACAGAAGCCATTTCTAAATTTTGATGAGTTAGTCTCTCATGATTACCGAAGAGATCAATATGCAGGGTGGCTTGTCTAAAAGAAATGGTGAACAAGTCCAAGCATTTTACTCAAGTTCAAGAAGGGGACGTGGTAGATTCTCTTCAAGAGGTCGTGGTATGGGACATGCTGGCGATAACCAACAAAACAAGTTTAATGAGTAATTTGGTGAAATGCAGGTTTTAGGAGGCTGAGGAAACTTTTGAGGTAGGGGAAGCTCTAAAGGAAGAGGCGGATCGCATAATAGAGGTTCTAAAAATTTTGCTATTGTTTGCCATTATTGTAGAAAAACAAGCCATATTATAGCCCATTGATATGTGAAGAAGGATGATATTCACACTGGTAAATTGCAACAAGGAAACTATGCATCATCTTCACAACAGAATGAAGACAAAAATGAGCAGTTGTTTGTTATGCAGCATATGATGAATGCAGTTATAGGAAAGGAGACACATGATGATGTATGGTATTTCAATTCACATGCATCTAATCATATGACCACTCATGTTGAATGATTTGGAGAGATGCAAGACTTACAAAATCTAGGTTATGTGCAGACGGGTGATGATTCATGCCACCCAATTTCACACATTGGAAAGGTTCCCTTGTCCTTGTATGATGGCTAGACAAAGAGCCTGATAGATGTATTACATGTGCCATCAATCACAAAGAATCTAGTGTCTGTTGGCTAAATGGTAGAGCAGGGGTTATAGGTCCGATTCAATGCAAAAGGTTATTTTGTAGAAGATTTTAATGATAAGTGTAGGTTGGTTGTAAAAGGAAGTAGAGTTGGCCGCATGTTCACTTTAGATGCTGGAATTCCTGCAATGGATGCTGCTATGTATGCTAAAGTAAAAGGAGTAGTTGTAGATATTGAAATATGGCATAAACATATTGGACATGCAATTGTGCAAAGGCTCAAATTAATGCAGTCCAAAGGATTGGTTACATGGTTGCCTTCTTTTAGAGATGTAGAATTGCATAAGGTCTATGAAGTATGCCAATTTGGTAAGTAGGCAAGACAACCTTTCTCACATGATAGAGAAGTGAGTAGAAATATACTTGATTAGTGCATATATATGTTTGGGGGCCTACATAGAATGTATCTCTTGGTGGCAGCAAATACTTTGTCACATTTATTGATGACTATTCAAGGAAGCTATGGGTATACTTCATGAAGGAAAAGAGTGATGTGTTTGAGCACTTCAAATCTTTCAAGGCAGCGGTTGAGATAAAAACATGCTTAAAAGTGAAGTGTGTGAGATCATATGGAGGGGGAGAGTACTTGTCTAATGATTTTAGTGGCTTCTTGAGGACTCATGGGATAAAGAGGCAATTTACTTGTAGGTATATCCCACAGCAAAATGGGGTTGTAGAAAGAGAAAATAGGAATATTGCAATAAATCCCATAGCAAAATGGGGTTGCAAAATGGACTGCAATATGCCCATACAGCAAAAAATATGCTCAAACATTTTTGAGCTGAAGCTGTCCATACTACTATCTATATTATGAACAAAACTCCCACAACTGCAATTCATGTGATGACTCTTGAAGAATGCTTTAATAGCAAGAAATATACTTGATGTAGTGCATACATATATTTGGGGCCCTACACAGAATATATCTCTTGGTGGCAGCAAGTACTTTGTCACATTTATTGATGACTATTCAAGGAAGCTATGGGTATACTTCATGAAGGAAAAGAGCGATGTGTTTGAGCACTTCAAATCTTTTAAGGCAGCGGTTGAAATAGAAACAGGCTTAAAAGTGAAGTGTGTGAGATCATATGGAGGGGGAGAGTACCTCTCTAATGTAACGTGTCCACCTGTTCCCATCAGGACATGTCTTAGCAATCCATCAGAAAGGAGGTCTAGAAAGCGCCGCCCAGCACTCCCATGGAATGTTATGGGGTTTGCGATCTAGGACTTTCCACGTCAGCCACGTAATGGAAGTATTCTGGCCATTCTCACTTAGGACCGACCTGAATTAGGGTTTTTCCTAATGGTCATTTTCTAAATGGCAACTACCCTCGAACCCTAAGTGAACTACTTTACGTAGAAATGCCAGGGCCGAAGCGGATTCACGCTGCACTTGGTTTGAAGAGAATGGGAAACGAGAGGGATGCAAGGTTCAACCTCTGTGGCATAAGGCATAGTCCCATTCAGTTCCCCTAAAATAGCATAAACTTGGATTATTATAACCTAGACTCTAGGTTAGCACCCTTGTTATTCATTTCCTTTGAGAAGATCTCCTTGCTCTCCATTACGATTGAGAAAAGTTCCCGGCCAACCAAGACCACCCATCTGTAGGACGGACCCATGGCCACATCCACCGCACTTTCCTCAAGGTTGCTTTAGTTGTCTAATTACCTACCACATTTAGTTGGACAGGCATCAAGCAGCTTCCTTAATTAGCCCATTAGACACCAGTTTCTTCACGTAATCTTAGCACTTGTCATAGAAAAACAGTGTCAAACAAGTTCCTTTTCAATAGGTTATCATATTTATCTTTGGAATACATTCAAAAAGTCGAGCCACAGGCTTATCCATAATCTGCCCGAAGGCTATCCAGCAATCCACAGGGATTACTAATCCAAGATTCCGCCCGTAGACTAGTATGAGGGCCTGGAGATCCAATCTCGAGCCACATTGGCCTCTTGTGTAGGGTTCGGAAGGCAAGGGATTTACGTCCAGAGCCCCCGTGGCAGCCAAGCATCCTCCTGCTCAAAGTATTGCTCAACGGAGAGACCTCATGCGGCGGGTTTGGTCCGCGTTCCCGGCGCGGCTAACAACCCCCTTGGTTAGGGTCAGGCAGACAGTCGGGGGTAACAGAGGCTACCTCTCCCTTCAGGCCTTCAACCTGAAGCATTAAATATCTTTTCATCCTTTAGTTCCTTGAGCAAGCAATACAAACAATGCTTTCTAAACTATTACAAGCACAATCAATCTAGTGGTCATCTATTTGGCCAACTGCTAAGGAGTGAACCCTTCTCTCCAAATGCACCCAGCATTCGATCCAGGATCAAATTGCAACTTGGCAAGCTCCCCAAGATTTTATATGTTCTTCCTTTTGTCCTTGGGTTAAGACTGTACCCTATTAACCCAATTTAATCAATACCTTAGGTTTTAGTAACAGAAAATCATGGCGACCATGTCGCTCCAAATTATTGATTGGTCCTTTGCTTCGAAGCAAATACCTAATTCCCTTATCTCGGAAAATTTTCCCAAGAAAGGTGATATAACACAATGACTACTCATCCTCTTGCAAGTTAAACTTGCGCAAGAATCTGCCAATCTCATTCCAAGGAATTGGCCATTCTCTTGTGATCAAACCACAAGATCATGGGATGTTGCAACTTATTGCATAAGTGTCCCATCTTCTGGTCATGGAATCATGATTAGATAAGAAGTAAGGTTTAGGGTGTCTTCATATCCAACCCATTCCTAATTGCACTAGGCCGACAATGTTCGGTCCTAGGGGTTCCAACTCAATCCGAGTTTCAACATTTGATTTAGTGATTCCTAGGGTAGAAACCCTAGATCGTTTCTTGCAAGTACATCCAATTGTCTCTACATTCCGTGAATGCCGGCAGGACCTTTGGGCAAGAGGGTATCGACTTGGCAATAAATGTGACTAGGTCAAGTCCTTAACGTGCTAAACCTTGGTTAGCACTTGGAGTATATTTTATTGATTTAATCATCCTATGCGAATCCTTTGCGGTTTAGGTATTTTGGGTAATCCAATTTACTTGTCTTACGACAAGGACGGACCATTCCTAAAGATGTCGTCTTGATCAAAAAGGGGAAGAACTAGTTCCATTACGATACAATTCTCGTAAGCACACAACTCATTGCCTCAGCGTATGATTAGATTAACAAACCCTAACTTTTCTTGTCAAGACCAAAACGCATGTTAAATTTCAGCATAACATCCATTAATCTTACTAGGACTTGCATTCACGATTCATGCCACTAAACTTTCAAGATTTTACGCTTAAATGAACCATGCAGCCTTTCCATAACTGACATCTCTGAATGAAATTATTCGTACGATGATTGTGCATTATACAACATTTCCTAACTACTACGCACTTAAATGAGAATTATGCCAATTGAAGCTAGAGTTAACCTACTTCATGCAGCCCTTAGAATCTATTCCACATTGCAATTTCCTACGGTTGATAACAACTTCCTTAACGAATCATTACGAAGAAGATTTGTCTAAAAATGTGACATGCGATTTAATCTTTCCATGCATAATCAAAGGTGTACTACCATAATTTCGACTTTGTAATGCTAGTCATTAGTTATTCTAGACTCGTCACTTTGCAATGCACAAAAGCCAACTTGCTAATAAGGTACTAAAATTCATAGACACCTTATATTCTTTTTTGTTCATTCCATTGAAAATTCAAATGACCACTTCGTATCATGAATTACTTTAAGTAAATTTCAACTAGCTGATTTATTTCAATCACATTTAGCTAGGCAGATTTTGACAAGCATAAGTGCATCCTAATTCGATGAAATAACAATGCATAATTGCAATACTTCTAGGTAAATCAAAAATAGGAAGAAAATCGGGACTTGTAGGCTCAGTGAGATATCCACATGAATATTGGGAGATGATCCTCCTGCAAGTGCGCCTTGTGACTTTTTAGGGGCCATCGTGATTTCGGCTTCTGGTTTGCCTTCGTGGATTCGAACTTCTTGCCTTGGTACGCAGCCTTAAGGCCTTTGCCCATCTCCCTCGTACGTGGAGATTCCCTTTGAATTACGGCTCCTTGACAGAAGTACCGACTTGCGGAATTTGGCTTTGGAAGGCCTTAGGGTTCGGAGCTTGGGCCTTCGTTCCTTTGGGAAAAGAGGGATTTTGTGAAGGGATCTTGTGAAGGCCTTGTGGAAACGGAGGCCTATGAACTTCTTCTTCCTTTCCTAAAAATCCCTCGGGAAAGAGGGGTAGGAACGGACTTATGTGGAACGTAGTGGGGAGGGGTTCTAAGGAAGCCCCTCTTCTTCTCCACAGAGACCGGGGGGTAAGGATGGGCTTATTGGGGGATCTAGTGAGAAGGGGGTTTACAGGCTTCCTCCTTTTCTTTTCAAATCCCGCACTAGGGATGATTGGTGGGAAGGGGCTTTGTAGCTTTCTCTCCTCCAAACTCGTGGGATGGGCTTATTGAGTGATTTGGTAGGAAGGCCCTTATAGGCTTCCTCTTCGAAGCTCGGGGGGAGGAAATTGGGCTTTTGGAGAATTCAATGGGAAGGGGGGCTTAGAGAAGCCCTTAGAAGCTTTTTAAAGAAGCATTTATGAAGCTTTTGGAACATGCAGACGTGGAAAGAGGGAGATTAATGGCTACATGGATGATGATGATTTGGAAGGCCTTGATGGCGGCTATCAGGTGGGATGGCGGCAGCGACTTCAGTCGCCACAGTTGGCGGCATTTCAGCGATGGCAAGGTGGCCTCTAGTCATAGTCGGCAACCCTTCTTTCTCCTCCCACGTAGATCTCAGCTACGATGTCTTCAGCAAGATTATGCAGCCTCTCTCTCTTCTCACACCTTGCCTAGTTACCCCCCCAAAGGGGGGTTTTTATAGTCCAAGGGGGAGAGGGGACCTCCCCCCCACGTGGCCCATTGCATGGCCCTCTTCCCCCACGTCCTCATGCAGCCCTACTGGCTCATCCCCCCACACTCCCTCTCCTCCAGCCGTGCATCGACTGGGGGAGAAGGAATAGTAAAAAAGAAATTGAATTTCATTTCAACATGATTCTCTTATTCTCCTCCCAAGAGGATGTTTCCCCGTGGCTATGCAAGTTTGAATCCCCAGCCTTATTTTCCAAGACGGAGTTCTCGATCTCTCGCGTGTGGTTATAGATTAGCTGTCGGCACTGGGAATAACCTTTGCATGAGTTTACGGTGCGTGGGATGTTGGTTTAGTAATATTTTTTTGAAATGGGAATATTACATTCTCTCCCCCTTGGAGGAATCGAGATATCCTCATCTCGAGATGAACTGGGGATATTGTTGGTTGAGATTGCTTTCATCCATCCAAGTGGCATTCTCCTTGGGATAATCTTTCCACTGGATGAGGCATTCTCTCAAGGTTCTGGATCTCAGTTGTCTCTCCCTAACATCTAAGATCCTGTTAGGCCGTAGCTCAAGGGCTCCTTGGCTAGGCATTACAACTTGTTGGTCATCAAGTACATGGCTAGGATGAGGTACATACTTCTTGAGTAGGCTGATATGGAATACATTATGAACCTTTAGGTTCTCAGGGAGTTGTAGTCTATAAGCATTGGGTCCTAGGCACTTGAGGATCTTGTATGGTCCACAATACCTTGGACTTAGCTTCTTGCAATCTCCTAAGGATAGAGAACTCTTCTTTGGCCGCACGCGAATGAAGACCATGTCTCCTTCCTCGAAGGTTCTAACTTGACACTTCAAATCCATGTATGCCTTCTGTCTGTCCTTGGTGGCTTGGATGTCCTGTCTAACTGACTTCATTTGGTCATCCATCTCTTCCAGCATCTGCCTTGAAGCTTCAACCCTCAAGGTTGGATCTGAGAAGTTTAGGGGACTTCAAGAGTCATGCCCATACAATGCTTGAAAAGGGGTCATTTGAATGCTTTGTTGGTAAGAAACATTGTAGGCAAACTCAATGAAGGGCAAGTATTGAATCCACCTTTTTGGTTCATGGCAACAGTATGCCCTTAGAATATCCTCAATAACTTGATTAACTCGCTTCGTTTGACCATAAGTTTGGGGATGGTAGGCTGTACTAAAACAGAGTTGAGTCCTAGTGGCTTCAAAGATAGCTTTCCAGAAGTGTGATGTGAAGAGATGATCACAATCACTAATGATTCTTCTGGGCAACCCATGTAGCTTGAATATCTCCTTGATAAACAACCTTGCAATGTCTGAGGCTTTATAGTTTGTCTTAACAGGAATAAGGTATGCAACCTTAGTAAGCATCTCAACCATAACCATGATGGAGTTGTATCCTCCCTGAACCTCGGGTAGGCCAACAACAAAGTCCATACTTATGAATTCCCATTTCATTTGGGGAATGTCAAGTGTCCACCTATTCCCATCAGGACATGTCTTAGCAGTCCATCGGAAAGGAGGTCTAGAAAGCTCCACCCTGCACTCCCATGGAATGTTACGGGGTTTGCGATCTAGGACTTTCCATATCTGCCACGTCGCAAAAGTATTATGGCTATTTCCACTTAGGATTGACTGAATCAGGGTTTCTCCTAATGGTCATTTCCTAAACGGCAACTACCGTCGAACCCTAAGCAAACTATATTACGCAAAAATGCCAGGGCCGAAGCGGATTCACGCTGCACTTGGTTCAATGATTGAGAAAAGTTCCTGGCCAATCGGGACCACCCATCCGTAGGACGGATCCATGGCCACATCCACCGCACTTTCCTCAAGGTCTCTTTAGTTGTCTAATTACCTACCACATTTAGTTGGACAGGCATCAAGCAACTTCCTTAATTAGCCCGTTAGACACCGGTTCCTTCACGTAATGTTTGCACTTGTCATAGAAAAACAATGTCAAACAAGTTCCTTTTCAACAGGTTATCATATCTATCTTTGGAATACATTCAAAAAGTCCAGCCCGTAGGCTTATCCATAATTCACTCGAAGGCTATCCAACAATCCACAGGGATTACTAATAAAAGATTCCACCCGTAGACTAGTATGCGGGCCTCAAGATCCAATCTTGAGTCACATTGACCTCTTGTGCAGAGTCCGAAAGGCAAGGGATTTATGGCCAGAGCCCCCTTGACACCCAAGCGTCCTCCTGCTCCAATTAGTGCCCAAGAGAGAGACCTCACGCGGCGGGTTCGGTCCACATTCCCGGCGTGGCTAACAACCCCCTTGGTTAGGGTCACGCAGACAGTCGGGGGTAACTGAGGCTACCTCTCCCTTCAGGCCTTCAACCTGAAGCAATAAATATCTTTTCATCCTTTAGTTCCTTGAGCAAACAGTACAAACATTGCTTTCTAAACTCTTACAAGCACAATCAATCTAGTGGTCGTCTATTTGGCCAACTGCTAAGGAGTGAATCCTTCTCTCCGAATGCACCCAACATTCAATCCAGGATCAAATTTAGACTTGGCAAGATCCTCAAGGGTTTGTCTGTTCTCCCTTTTGTCCTTGGGTTAAGATTGTACCCATTAACCGAACTTAACCAATACCTTAGGTTTTAGTAATAGTAAATCATGGCAACCATGTTGCTCCAAATTATTGATTGGTCCTTTTCTTCCAAGCAAATACCTAATTTCCTTATCTTGGCAATTTTTTCCAAGAAAGGTGATATAATAGGATGATTACTCATCCTCTTGCAAGTTAAACTTGCGCAAGAATCTGCCAATCTCATTCCGAGGAATTGGCCATTCTCTTGTGATCAAACCACAAGATCATGCGACATTGCAACTTCTTGCACAAGTGTCGCATCTATTACATGGGATTATTTCACCCATCAAACGACGTCTTCTGGTCACGGAATCATGATAGATAAGAAGAAGGGTTTAGGGTGTCTTCATATCCAACCCATCCCCAATTGCACTAGGCGTCCTAGGGGTTCCAACTCAATCCGAGTTTCAACATTTGATGTAGTGATACTTAGGGTAGAAACCGTAGATCGTTTCTTGTAAGAAGATCCAATTGTCCCTACATTCCATGAATATGGGCAAGACCTTTGGGTATGAGGGTCTCGACTTGGCAATAAGTGTGACTAGGTCAATTCCTTAACGTGCGAAACCCTGGTTAGCACTTGGAGTATATTGTATCGATTTAATCATCCTATGCGAATCCTTTGCGGTTTAGGTGTTTTGGGTAATCAAATTTACTTGTCTTACGACAAGGACAGACCATTCCTAAAGACGTTGTCTTGATCAAAAAGAGGAAAAACTAGTTGAATTACGATACAATTCTCGTAAGTACACAATTCATTGCCTCAGCGTATGATTAGATTCACAAACCCTAACTTTTCTTGTCAAGACCAAAGCGCATGTTAAATTTTGGCATAACTTCCATTAATCTTACTAGGACTTGCATTCATGATTCATGCCACTAAACTTTCAAGATTTTACGCTTAAATGAACCATGCAGCCTTTCCCTAACTGACATCTCTGAATGAAATTATTCATATGATGATTGTGCATTATCCAACCTTTCCTGACTACTACGCACTTAAATGAGAATTATGCCAATTGAAGCTAGAGTTAACCTACTTCATGCAGCCCTTAGAATACTTTCCATGTTGCAATTTCCTACGGTTGATAACAACTTCCTTAACAAATCATTACAAAGAAGATTTGTCTAAAAATGCGACATGCGATTTAATCTTTCCATGCATAACCAAAGGTGTACTACCATAATTTCGACTTTGTAATGCTAGTCATTAGTTATTCTAGACTCGTCACTTTGCAATGCATAAAAGCAAACTTGCTAATAAGGTACTAAAATGCATAGACACCTTATGTTCCTTTTCGTTCATTCCATTGAAAATTCAAATGACCACTTCATATCGTGAATTACTTTAAGTAAATTTCAACTAGCTAATTTATTTCAATCGCATTTAGCTAGGCAGATTTTGACAAGCATAAGTGCATCCTAATTCCATGAAATAACCATGCATAATTGCAATACTTCTACGTAAATAAAAAATAGAAAGAAAACCTGGACTTGTGGGCTCGGTGAGATATCCACATGAATATTGGGAGATGATCCTCCTGCAGGTGCGCCTTGTGACTTTTTAGGGGCCATCGTGATTTCGGCTTTTGGTTTGCCTTCGTGGATTCGAACTTCTTGGCTTGGTACGCAGCCTTAAGATCTTTGCCCGTCTCCCTCGTACGCGGAGATTCCCTTTGAATTACAGCTCCTTGACAAAAGTACCGACTTGCGGAATTTGGCTTTGGAAAGCCTTAGGGTTCGGAGCTTGGGCCTTCTTTCTTTCAGGAAAATAGGGATTTTGTGAAGGGATCTTGTGAAGGCCTTGCAGAAACGGAGGCCTATGAACTTCTTCTTCCTCTCCTAAATTTCCATGGGGAAAGAGGGGTAGGAACATAGTGGGGAGGGGGTCTAAGGAAGCCCCTCTTCTTCTCCACAAAGACCAAGGGGTAAGGATAGGCTTATTGGGGGATCTAGTGAGAAGGGGCCAAAGTCGCGGGATGGGCTTATTGAGTGATTTGGTAGGAAGGCCCTTATAGGCTTCCTCTTCGAAGCCCGGGGGGAGGAAATTGGGCTTTTGGAGAATTCGATGGGAAGGGGGGCTTAGAGAAGCCCTTAGAAGCTTCCTAACGAAGCTTCTATGAAGCTTCTGGAACGTGCAGACGTGGAATGAGGGAGATTAATGGCTACGTGGATGATGATGATTTGGAAGGCCTTGATGGCGGCTGTCAGGTGGGATGGCGGCAGCGACTTTAGCTGGAAGCTGGCAGCGTTTCGGCAATGGTAGTGGCAGCCCTTTTTTCTCCTCCCAGGTAGCACTCGGCTATGACGTCTTTAGTAGGATTACACAGCCTCTCTCTCTTCTCACACCCTGCTTGTTTACCCCCCCCCCCAAAGGGGGGTTTTAATAGTCCAGGGGGAGAGAGGACCTTTCCCCCATGTGGCCCATTGCATGGCCCTCTTCTCCCACGTCCTCAGGCAGCCCTACTAGCCCATCCCCCCACACTCCCTCTCCTCCAGCCGTACATCAGCTGGGGGAGAAGGAATAGTACAAAAAAAATTGAATTTTATTTCAACATTATCCTCTGTGGCTATGTGGGTTTGAATTCCTGGCCTTATTTTCCAAGATGGAGTGTTAGATATGATCAATGCCCCACCCTCATTAGGTGCTACCAATGATCCATGGTGCTCAAAGTTGTAAGGCCCCCATTATGAGGAGAAGCCAAATGTGAGCCCGGACATTGGTTGAGTCCTGACTTGTATATCAGATGAGGTCTATGTGACCGGATGGCAAAAAGGTGACTGTTGTGGGTCTAATCTTTGGGTTAGACGGAGTGGTTAAGCTGGTAGCAACTCGAGGCACATTGCATTGAGTTGCGTGGTAAGGGAGTTAAAAGGGGCCCCTATTGTGGGGTCCGGGGGCCGCGGAAGCGGCCCCTGGCTGGGGGGTCCGGGGGCAGCGCCCCCGGCCCGATGGTAAAGGGAATATTCCCTGGAATATTCCCTGGCCGACTAGTGGAGGCTCATATGGTAGGTCGGTCAGCAGGCCGACCTAACGACCTTCGCGGGCTATAAAAGCTAAACCCCTTCGCAGCCATCTTACACTCATCTTTCACCCAGTCAGAGTTGTTGTTCCAGCTAGCCTTAAGCTCTTCACCTATCTTCTGTCTAGATCGCCATCTAAGCTTCACACAGTGGAAGCGCACGGGTGGACAGAGCCATCTTTGTATCAGTTGTTTGGAGTTAAAGAATTTTACTGATTCTCCTCTTATATGTTGTGTACTCTCTATCTCTTTCTCAGATACTGTTCGCTGCGCCGTGTAATATTTTACATGGTATCAGAGCCCAGGGGGCTCTAGAGATCGGAGAGAGTGCAAGAGGCAAAGGCTTCAACAGCAAAGAGAAACGATGTCGACTCCGGGAAGCAGTTCTGGCGCATCAGGAAGCGGTGCAGGAGGTGGTGCTGCTGTACCGGCTATTCAAACACTGAGGATTCGTCCACCAACCTTCAGCGAAGGCAAGTTAGATGGTACAAACTACACCTTGTGGAAGTTCAAAATTACTACTATCCTTGATTCTTATGAGCTTCTGGAGACTGTGCTGGGGACTGACGCAGAACCACAGCCTACCCCCGACCCATCAAATCCTAGTGTGATGATTCCTCCGAATGCAGATCTTCTACGAGCTTGGAAACGAAGGAATGCAGATGCATTGTGTGCCTTAGTTACAAGCTGTTCTGACAGTGTTTTGACTCTGATTCAGCATACAACCAAAGCGTTAGAGGCTTGGAATGTACTAAGGAGTCAGTATGAAACACGAAACCAAACAAGGATTCAAAACTTGGAGAATCAACTAGCAGCGGAGAAGTTTGCTGAAGGAGAGACGGTTGAAGCATTCATCACTCGGATTAAGAATCTGCGCGACCAGATGGCTGGCGCTGGGATACAAAAGACTAGCGAAGAGCTAGCTCGGAGGTGTCTTCGGATTTGTCCACAAAAGTTTGATGGACTAGTAACTGCCCTTAATACTCAGGTGAGACCTCAAGCTTTGACTTTTGAGGAGTTTTGTGCATTATTAATGGAGGAGGAGTTGAGGCTGAAAGCCCGAGAAGGAAGCAACAATGGAGATGCTGCATTCTCTGCCAATGCAAAAGGCAAAGGTGTTTCCTCCACCAAAAATGATGGTGACAAAAAGAAGAAGGGCGGCAAGAAGAAGTTTCAAGGAGAGTGCTTCTACTGTAAGAAGAAAGGACATGCAATTGCAGATTGTCGTGTCAAGAAGGCAGATGAAAAGAATGGTACCCTTAAAAGTAAAGGGAAAGAGACAGCCAATACGGCTGAAGCAGAGTTGGAATTATTCATGGCGACCATTGAGGAAGTGTGCTCCTCGGCGCAAGAAGAATCTACCACTGACTCTTGGGTGTTGGATAGTGGGGCCTCCCGTCACATGACCAACAAGAAAGGTCTATACAGTTCTATGCAGCCTCTACAAGAATCCATCACTGTGACGGTTGGAAATGATGCTAAATGCCCTGCTGCGGGCACAGGTACTATTTCTTTTGTTGCTGCAAATGGTGAAGTCAAAAAGCTTTCAAATGTGTTGTATGTTCCCGAAATCAGAAGAAATCTCTTATCAGTTGCTGCCATAACTGATCTTGGTCATGAAGTAAGGTTCAAGAAGACAGGTGCAGAAATTATTGATAGTGCTGGCACAATTGTTGGCAAAGGAGAAAGGAGGAACAACCTGTATGAGCTAAGTGCTCTTACAGCCACCGCTGGAGTGGGCACAAGTAAGCTTTGGCATGAAAGGTTTGGACACATCGGATTTGCAGTATTGAAGGAGATGCAAAAGCAAGGTATGGTTGCTCACCTACCTACAATAGCTGAATTGAAGGAACCATGTGAAGCTTGTATGATGGGCAAGCAACAGAGAAAGGCATTTCCACAAGAAAGCAAGAATAGAGCACATGCTCCTCTAGAGTTGGTGCATGCTGACTTGTGTGGTAAGATGCCTACACAGGCCTTGGGGGGATCTTCTTATTTTATGTTGATTGTCGATGACTACAGTAGGAAGATGTGGGTGTACTTCCTTCGTGATAAGGCTCAAGCTTTTGGTAAGTTTAAAGAATGGCTAATACTTGTTGAGAATGAAACAGGGAAAAGTGTGAAGAAATTTAGAACAGATGGTGGTGGTGAGTTCAACTCAAAGGAGTTTGAAGGCTTTTGCAAGAGCAAAGGGATCAAGCGTCAATTGACGACGCCTCACACACCTCAGCAGAATGGTGTTGTGGAACGCAGGAATCGTACCATTGTGGAGATGGCAAGATGCATGCTAAAGGGCAAGGGATTGCCTAACCATTTTTGGGCTGAAGCTGTTAATACTGCAGTCTACATTCTAAATCGGAGCTACACAAAGGCTCTCAAGGGAAAAACACCTCATGAGGCTTACACTGGTAAGAAACCATCTGTTTCACATTTCAGAATTTTTGGATGTGAATGTTATGCACATGTTCCAGATGAGAAGAGAAACAAGTTACAACCAAAAAGCAGAAAATGTATCTTCTTGGGTTATAGTGATGAGCAGAAGGCTTACAAGTTATATGACCAAGAGGCAAAGAAGATCATCGCGAGCCGTGATGTGGTGTTCAAGGAGGAGCCGCATACAGTGGAGGAGGAGAAGGCAAGGTCTTCCACTTTATCATCAAGCGAAGAAGTAGTCCACTATGAACCTGTCCCGAGAGCTATCCCTATCCTTAAGGAGGAGGAAGCATCATCTTCAGATGATGAGGAAAAAGTTCACCAACCTGACATCACCCCACCGGAAAAGCCATTGCCGCGCTGGGTGAAGCAGCTCTATGACCACAATAATCCTATGCCTGCATCTGTTGAGGAGAAGGCAGACGGACCAAGGAGGTCTCAGAGAATAGAGGAGCAAAGAAGGGCTTCTGCTCACATAGTCAACATGGCCTTGATGGTTGAGATTATGAGAGAAGTAAAGGAGCCAACTGACTTAGAAGAAGCACTTGCAGATCCATCATGGAAGGCTGCTATGCAGGTGGAGTATGACAGCATAATGAAGAATGACACTTGGGTGCTAGTGGATCGGCCAGCAAAGCGGAAGATTATTGGCACCAAGTGGATCTGGAAGGTAAAGTACAAGGCTGATGGTACCTTAGAAAAGTACAAAGCTAGACTGGTTGCCCAAGGATTTTCACAAGTTGAAGGGTTTGATTTTCAAGAGTCATTTGCCCCAACTGCCAGAATGACCACTATTCGCACGGTACTTGCAGTGGCTGCCCACAAGAAGTGGCCAGTGTACCAAATGGATGTTAAGTCAGCGTTCTTAAATGGTGACCTCAAGGAGGAGGTGTACGTGGCTCAGCCACCAGGGTTTGAGGCCCCCCATTCTGAGAACAAAGTGTGTAAACTGAAGAAGGCATTGTATGGGCTGAAACAAGCCCCCAGAGCATGGTACCAACGGATAGATAGGTTCTTTTTAAACCTAAACTTCAAAAGATGTGCCTCAGATGCTAACTTGTATGTTTACAGGGATGGTAAAAAGTCTGTAGTGATTGTCATATATGTGGACGACCTTCTTATTACAGGTGACTATGAAGATATGATCAACCAAACTCGAAAGGCTTTGAGTTTTGAGTTTGAAATGACAGACTTGGGCTTGCTGCACTATTGTTTGGGGATTGAAGTCTGGCAAGAGCCAGGAAAGATCTTCATCTCTCAGAAGAAGTATGCATGGGAGATCTTGAAGGCATTTGGCATGACCGAGTGCAAGGAGATAGCTACACCTATGGAGGTGAATGTAAAGTTATCCGTTGAGGATACATCAGCACTAGCAGACATTGGGAGGTATAGGAGGTTGGTCGGCAGTCTAATCTACTTGTGTAACACCAGACCAGATATCAGTTTTGCTGTTGGTGTTTTGAGCAGGTTCTCAAACAAACCTCATGAGAGTCATTGGAAGGCTGGGATGCGGGTGCTCAGATACTTGAAGAAAACTCTTGACTATGGTATCACATACAGTTTCGGAACTTCTCTTGTGGGGAACTGTGACTCAGATTGGGCAGGAGACATTGATTCCAGGAAGTCAGTTTCTGGTTATTGTTTCTCTTTGGGTTCAGGAATTTTCTCTTGGATTAGTAAGAAGCAACCAACAGTGGCATTGTCTTCTACCGAAGCAGAGTACAAGGCAGCTTGTTTTGCTGCATGTGAGGCCGTATGGTTGAGAAGGATTCTATGGCATATGGGAGTGCAGGATGAAGAACCAACTGTGCTGAGATGTGACAATCAGAGTTGCATCGCCATTGCCAAAAATCCAGTGTTTCATGCACGCACCAAACATATAGAGATCCAGTATCACTATGTGCGTGATTTGATGGAGGATGGGATAGTGGAATTGGTCTACTGTCCAACAGAGGAGAATGGAGCAGATATCTTCACCAAAGCACTTACGAAGGATCTGCTTCAAGTTCATCTTCAGAGACTCGGCATTGGGCCGAGGAGATAGTTCACCTATGGGTGGACATTGAGGGGGGGTGTTAGATATGATCAATGCCCCACCCTCATTAGGTGCTACCAATGATCCATGGTGCTCAAAGTTGTAAGGCCCCCATTATGAGGAGAAGCCAAATGTGAGCCCGGACATTGGTTGAGTCCTGACTTGTATATCAGATGAGGTCTATGTGACCGGATGGCAAAAAGGTGACTGTTGTGGGTCTAATCTTTGGGTTAGACGGAGTGGTTAAGCTGGTAGCAACTCGAGGCACATTGCATTGAGTTGCGTGGTAAGGGAGTTAAAAGGGGCCCCTATTGTGGGGTCCGGGGGCCGCGGAAGCGGCCCCTGGCTGGGGGGTCCGGGGGCAGCGCCCCCGGCCCGATGGTAAAGGGAATATTCCCTGGAATATTCCCTGGCCGACTAGTGGAGGCTCATATGGTAGGTCGGTCAGCAGGCCGACCTAACGACCTTCGCGGGCTATAAAAGCTAAACCCCTCCGCAGCCATCTTACACTCATCTTTCACCCAGTCAGAGTTGTTGTTCCAGCTAGCCTTAAGCTCTTCACCTATCTTCTGTCTAGATCGCCATCTAAGCTTCACACAGTGGAAGCGCACGGGTGGACAGAGCCATCTTTGTATCAGTTGTTTGGAGTTAAAGAATTTTACTGATTCTCCTCTTATCTGTTGTGTACTCTCTATCTCTTTCTCAGATTCTGTTCGCTGCGCCGTGTAATATTTTACATGGAGTTCTCCATCTCTCGTGTGCGGATATAAATTAGCTGTCGGCACTGAGAATAACCTTTGCACGAGTTTATGATGCGCGGGAGGTTGGTTTAGTAATATTTTTTTCAAACGGGAATATTACATCTAATGATTTTAGTGGCTTCTTGAGGACTCATGGGATAAAGAGGCAATTTACTTGCAGGTATATCCCACAGCAAAATGGGGTTGCAAAAAGAAAAAATAGGCATATTGCATAAGTCACATGGGCATTGATGGATGAAAAGAATATGCCCAAACATTTTTGAGCTGAAGTTGTCCATACTACTATCTATATTATAAACAGAACTCCCACAGTTGCAGTTCATGGGATGACTCTTGAAGAATGCTTTACTAGCAAGAAGCCCGATGTATTACACTTGAAGGTAGTTGGATGTGTTGCATATGTTCATGTGCTAGATGAGCTACAGAAGAAGCTTGATCCAAAGGCAAAAAAATGCATTTTTATTGGATACTCTTTAGAGCAGAAAGGGTATCATTGTTATAACCTTGTCACAGGTAAGTTCAGAGTGAGCAAGGATGTCATTTTTTATGAGATGAGCAGTTCATATGCACCTACTGGTGATGTATTAGATGATGATAATAGTAAGGATAGCTATGTGCAGAAAGAAAAATAAGAATCACAAAGTCTTAGTGGACCAGAAACATCATCTCGTATTACACCTACGGTGAGTCCTTGGTCTAGGAGACTAAGAAGTAGCCCCACATCTTTAGGTGGATCTATAAGTGTTGCAAGCAAAGACAAAGGAAATAAGAAAGTGCTGGATGGTAATGATGCATCTACTAGTCATTTGGGATTTAATGGAGAGTATAGTAATTCAGAGAGTTTGGATGATGCGCTTGGTATCCCTTTAGTCAGGACACTAGGTGTACAGAGAGCTCATAGTAATGTAAAGGATCCATTAAGTGATCCAGTGGTATGGAGGTCTAGCAGAGTCAGATACCCTGTTAAAAGATTTGGCTTTGAAGGTTATGCAGCTCGCCATTGTGCCTATATGGTGAAACTACTTGAGGATGTTGAGCGCACTTGTTTTGAGGATGTTATTGGTCATGCTCATTGGGATGCAGCAATGGATGAGGAGATGGTTGTATTAGAAGCCAATAAGACTTGGGATTTGGTACCCTTTCCTAAGGGTAAGAAAGCTATTGGCTGTAAGTGGGTTTACAAAGTTAAGTATAATGCAGATGGTTCCATTAGCAGGTATAAGGCTAGGTTGGTTGCAAAAGGCTATGCTCAAACATATGGCATAGATTATGAAGAGACATTGAGTCTAGTTGCTAGGATGGCAACTGTTAGATGTGTGATTGCCTTAGCAATAGCCAAAGGTTGGAGTTTGCAGCAAATGGATGCTAAGAATGCCTTCTTGCATGGTGAATTGCAAGAAGAAGTGTATATGGAGAAGCTAGTAGGTTATGAGGATTTAGATCATCCCACATATGTGCAGGTTAAAGAAGATGCTCTATGGGCTAAATCAATCGACAAGAGCATGGTCTGACAATATTGGAGAGTATCTTGTCAATATTGGATTTTGTATTTTTGATGTTGATCACTCACTTTATGTGAGAAAGAGAGATGCAAGTTTGGTCATCATAGTCATCTATGTGGATGACTTGATTATTATAGGTGAGAGTGACAATGGGATTACTAAAGTTAAGGACTTCTTGAAGAAGAAGTTTGAGATGAAGGATTTGGGTGAGCTGAGATACTTTCTTGGTATCGATGTGATAAGATGTGATGATGGTATATGGCTATCGCAAAGGCAGTATGGCTTGAATATGTTATTCAAGTATGGTATGACAGCATGTAAGCCTCTTTTAGTACCATTGGAGCAAAATGTTAAGCTGAGTGCTGACATTGGGGATGAGATAGAAGATCCTACTATGTTCAGGAGGATAGTAGGGAGTTTGATTTACATGACTATCACAAGGCCAAACTTGAGCTATGTTGTTGGCCTTGTCAACCAGTTTATGCAGATGCCTAGAAAGCCTCATTTGGATGCAGAGATATGTGAAGTCTACTTTACATTATGGAAAATTTTATGAGGCAGGTATGGATGTACAGGTCTTTGGATACACAAATGAAAATTGGGCTGATAGCATGTCAAACAAAAGATCTACAAGTGGATTCATGTTTTCCCTTGGTAGTGCAACAGTTACATGGACAACAAAAAGTAGCCTATAGTTACTTTATCGAGTACAGAGGCTGAGTATAGAGATGCTGCTATGGCCTCATGTGAGGTGGTATGGCTGCAAAAGTTATTAGATGACTTGGATGTGCACGAAAATGGTCCAATTGTGATTCATTGTGATAACATGAGCAACATACAGCTAGCTAGGAATCCTTTCCATGCTAGGAAAAAACACATTGAGGTGCACTACCACTTTGTGAGAGAGAAGGTACTTGCAGGAGAGATTGACTTGGAATACGTCAGCACACAAGATTACATAGCTGACATTTTCACAAAGACATTGGGTGCAAAGAAGCTTCAAAAATTTCCGAAGCTTACTTGGAGTTGCAGATATAGAATTGAGCTTGAGGGGGAGTGTTGAGATGGCAAGCTCAACATGTACGAACATTGATGATGGACCGCCTGACTAGATGGGTCTGCACATCTACACTTAGCACATTGGTGGCCATTATGATACTAACATGGCCATTGACTTATCACTTATTATATTTAATTTGTTACATCTACCAACAGCTGGCAAAGACATAACACCAGTCGATTAATGTAGACTATTATGCATTGTTTGACTTAATAGGCCACTTTCCTTTATGTTGTATCTTATCTATACTTTGTGTACATTGTATAGTGTGTGGGAGAAGAAGAAGAAATTAGCAAGAAAATGTTTTGTCCTCCATCTCTCTTCTTGTGTTCTTAAGCGAGCTTCCTCTTGTGTATACAGTGTGTGTTTGGTGCAGCAGCTCAAGCAAGTCCCCCCACCATGCGATTCTTGACAAGTTTCCAAGTCATATGGAACCAACACAAGTCTCTCCATTCTAAAGTGATTCCGGCCCTAACCCTTATAGCCCTCACATATGTGTGATTCTACACTTGCAAAGAGCAATCTCTACCCTAGATTGGGTTTGTTTCTTAGACTACATAACAAGTCTCAAGATGGAAGGTGACACAAATTGCATGTTATTCACTCATGTTTGCACATGAATAGTACACTGCTATTAAAGCTCCAACACCAACTTCACATAGGACTAGCTTTTTTTTTGCAACTTGCAGCTTTATATGATCACACGACCAACACACCATTATTTATCTAGCAGGACAACAATTGCTTTACAAAAACAAGAGAAAAAACTACAACCATCAAGATGTTGCACCTCATGAATAGATCAATTGAAGTATCTTTCTATCTTCTTCAAATTTTCTTCATCTCTTTTGTTTGCGAAGAGACTGAAAGCATCACCTGCAATAAAATTTCATCAATCCAGTCCTCCCCATATAATCTAAATCAACTTGATTAAAGAAAATCATTGCATACCTTTGCTGCCAAACCAACCACTCCTTTCAATTCTCTGCAGGTACAACTCATAGTTTAGCTTGTGGCGATATTCATTTTTTTACTGGTAGATCATAGTTGACCACGAGAGTGACCTGAGCTCCCCACCACAAAAAGACCTCACAATTAAAAAAACCAAACAATTCTAATAAATCCAAATAAAGTTACACAAAAAAACCTATTAGTCCATTTTTAGGAATCTTGTATCTAATACTTTACACACAACAAACAAATATGTATGCCTAAAAGGAACCCGTAGCTACATGTACTTGATCAAAACCTTGAGTGAGCACATCTAGTGTTATCAAAATACATGTCACTCAAGACCTGAATTCATTTATGATAAGGTCATGATCCTCAAAAGACATGCCACCATGAATGGATGTGCATGTTGTCTCACTGCTGCTAGTCTGTCATGTAATTGCCTTGCGCCACTTTCAGATTTGATAAAAATAATTGCATGCCCAAACTTTTCAGCAGTAGAAATATTTGATCAATAAGCATAGACCTTTTGGCTGATTCATTTGGGCACTTTACATGATATTACTTGATAACATCAAGAGAGAGCTCTTCTTTGTTTACAAACACAGTGTTTGCCTTGTGGGCTATCTTTATTGTGAATTCCCTCACTTGATCATTGAATGTTGCAAAAAAAAAAACAACACCTGCACATTTAGGAAGTGTAAACATGACCCCATTTTTAGTTATGATGATGCGAATAAGGTAATAGGATACAAATACACAAACTTAAGTCACCATATTTAGCCTGGTTACTAATTCATGATGTGACAAATGGCTATCAACTTATGACATGAAAAATGGTTTCAAATAAAGCTAGAGGGGCAGACATAACACCAAATCTCCTTTTGTAATGTTTCCCCCCCGTGACCCCCGTGCCTCCCCCCATAGGAACTCTCCCCCCCTTTTAGTTTTTTTTGAAATTTTTTTACCCTCTCTCTCTCTCCCCCTTCCGTGTGCATGGCGGGGAGAGAGAGAGAGAGAGAGTGAGTAGTGAGAGCAGGGGGGCATGCAGCCCCCAGGTGGCGGCAGACAACCACTTTCTCCCCCCTTCCCACCTTATAAAGCCCCCCTCCCTCCATTGGTGGACAGGCAGCCCCCTGCTCGCCGTGACGCACAGGTGCCCCCCCTCCAGCCTTGCTAGGCATCAGTGTCCCCTCCAGCTCATTGTCAGCCTGAAGAAGCCCCCCCTCACTGAGGCACGGCACACCCCCTAGTGGCGCGGTGGATGGCAGCAACCCTCCTCCCTCCCCCTCCGTTTCGGTAGGCAGTATGCCTTTCCCCCTCCACCTGGACACGGTAGTACCCCCCCCCCCCCCCAAGCGTCCTGATCAGGAGAAGAAGGAGAAGAGGAAGAAGAGGAAGAGGAGACGGAGAGAAGAAGAGAAGGTGAGAGAGAGGAGAGGAAGAGTAGAGGGAGAGAAGAAGAGAAGGAGAGAGAGAAGAGGAAGAGAAGAGGGAGAGTGAGAAGGAGAAGAGAGAAGAAGAAGAGGAAGAAGAAGCAGAAGAGGAGAGAAAGAGAAGGAGAAGAAGGGTAGAAGAAGAAGAAGAAGAGGAAGGGAGAGAGAGAAGGAGTAGAAGAAGAAGAAGAGGAGGAAGGGTGGGAAAGAAGGAGAAGAGAGGGGGAGAGAGGGAGAGAGAGGAGTAGAAGAAGAAGAAGAAAAAGGGAAAGGGTGAGAAAGAAGGAGAGAAAGTTCTAGAACTTTTCCAACCTTCCCCCCTAAGCCAATTCACGCCCACGCTCCCTTTTTGTGCCTTTCGGAGTATATCTTCATCATCAGGATATGCTTAGGCGGCATTGGAGTGCTAGAGTTTTGCAATCCCTGCACAAGAAGACACATCCCATTAAACCTCTCTACCAAAGTTTGTGTATAGGATACACAGCTCCCAATAGGCGCTTCCTATTTGTACATTATCTCTTGGCCAAGGTTCTTACGGACTTTCTCTCCACGACTTAGAGAGTCTCATAATTGAGGATGGCCCCGAAGTGGGGATCTTCCTAAGTGAATGGGAATCCCACAACCATGGGTCAAGATGCCACCATCCATGTAAACACACTATCAAGGGTAAACACTAAAGTTTCTCCCCATAATCAGGTACTGCTTCGATGTCTTGCTTATCTCATGAGGATAGGGGATCATAATAAAATTCATGTTGCATGGTTTGATAGGTAAAGAACCTAGGCATGAATGTGGTTATGATAGTTGTAATAATCATAAGATATTTCCTGTTTATGGTCAATGAAATGATAGGTAAAATTGATTAAGGAAAACACAAACACTTGCATGAAGAACATTCTACTCATTAATAGTAGAAGATATTTTTGTATTATACACTGAATGGATTACCTTAGTTTGCATTATTTTCATGAAAAGGATTGGAGCCTTGCATCGAAAGAGATAAAAATACTCCCTTATAAAAAAAATGCAATAGCATCCTAAGATTGCAAACCAGTTTTTCATGCGCAAGGATGATAGGGTACATTAAAGTAATAGTTAAATCATGCACATGGCGATATATGTTAACTTGCATACACAATGGGATTGCACGATAAACATTATTAGAATAGTAGTTCTAAAAGAAATTCCATTTAGAGATCCCTTGTGCGAACTCTAGCCGATAGATAAAGATTGGATAACCTATGGCTAATCAGGTTGGAATCTCGTTAATGTACTCTTGGTGATGTACTAGCAATATGGGTTAGCACTTGGTGACCTGTGAAATTAGATATCTACTCTAGGAATTGGGTTGATCTTCTATCCTAAATAGGTGGCCATGATTAATAAAAGTCAAGGTGAAATCGCTTAGATCATTTAAAGGATCTAGAAGGAATTTGTTAAATTGACCTTGCAAAGCCCTAACCCAAGGGGGAGAGCGAACTTTAGGGTAATTGATTTATGCTAAGCATGTTGCTTGGAACTGTTGAAATGGTTTCGAAGGAAGGTTGATCTTGTTAAAGATGGATTGTTGAACCAAGTTATGCTTGGTTGTTTGAAAAGGTTGTAAAAGTGTTTTGATACATCCAAGTGAAATTCTGGTTGTGCATGCAATGGGATTGTGATGCCTTGAAGCAAGAGGTTGTGCATTCAACTATTTGTTAATGTGGTTTCAGATGTTAACCCAAGTGGGGTGTGGTTGATGATTTCATGGCCGGGTCTGTGATGATTGATTGCCATGGGAACAAAAGGGATGTTTTCCCTAGTAAATGTTATTAAGCTGGTTGCTTCAATTGTGGTTGATTTCCTAAAGGGATAATTAAGGAAGGATGGCACTAGCTACCCCCTGTGAACTGCCAAACCCTAACCAAGGGGGTTATGAATCCGCACCAAGAATGTGGACCGAACCTTCCATGAGAGGTCTCTCTGTGAAAATTACTTGGCGTAGGAGGACACTTGGGTGCCAGTGGGGGCTCTGGCTGTAAATCCCAATGCCTTTGGACCCTACACGTGTTCTACGTGACTCCAAATGGGATCTCGAGACCTTGATACTAGTTACAAGGTGGAATCTTGGTAGGATAAACCTTTCGGTTTTATTGTCGGGAGACAGAAGGATTTTTCTGCGGAGGCAGAAAGGAATACTTAATTCTCCTGTATGGGCAGAGACAAACATTAATCTGAAGATAAGTTAAGGAAGTGTTTGATCTTGTTTTATCTTGTCTTCGTGTTAGTGCTCTAAATTATGTAAAGGAACTTGTGATCAACGGGTTAATTAAGGAAGCTGCTTTTATGTGTCAAACATAATGTGGTAGGTAATTAGATAACTAAAACAACCCCTGAGGGAAGCATGGTAGATGTGACCAATGGGTCTATCCTATGGAAGGGTGGTCTCGTTTAGCCGAGAGCTTTCCTCAATGGAATTTATTTGAAGCGAATGTTAGCTAGACAAGGACCTTTGAACTTGTAAGTTGAAACCTTAATTCATACCGTTTTAGGGGACCGAAATGGGACTATGCCCTATGGGTAGAGAGGTCGAGCGATGCCTCCCTCTCATTTTCCATTCTCTTTGAACCAAGTGTGGTATGAGTCTGCTTGGGTCCATTTGAATCTATGCAAAGTGGAGCAATTATCGACTGACGCTAGAAGGCTGTTAGAAAGACTTGACTGCTAGGAACCTGGACCTCAGGTCGATCCTAGTGGGAACATCAGGATAAGTTCCGTTGCAAGGTAGACTCGAGAGACCCTAGTTGGCAAACCCCATGTCATTCCTTGGGAGTGCTGGGTGGCGACTTCTAGATTGATCTCTCGATGGACTACTAAGATGTGTCCCGCAATTTGAGGGGCGGGCACGTTACAGTTAGTATCAGAGCGAAAGAATTAAAGGACTGAGTGCTACATGATTAGAGTTGCACAGCGAATGCATGGTGGGTCCTAACCCACACGTCATAAGCCCCACTAGTGCTTGTCTTCCCTAGTTTCTTCTCGAGATAAGAACATCTCGATTCCTCTAAGGGGGAGAGGATGTAATGTTCCACCCCCCATGCCTCCCCCCATAGGAACTCTCCCCCCTTTTAGGATTTTTTGAAATTTTTTTACCCTCCCTCTCTCTCCCCCTACCATGTGCATGGCAGGGGGAGAGAGAGAGAGAGTGAGTAGTGAGAGTAGGGGGCATGCAACCCCTAGGTGGCAGCTGACATCCACTTTGTCCCCCCTCCCTCTGTTGGACAGGCAACCCCCTACTGGCCGTGATGCACAGGCACCCCCCCTCCAGCCTCGCTAGGCATCAGCGTCCCCTCCAGCTCGTTTTCAGCCCATAGAAGCCCCCCCTCACTAAGGCACAACATGCCCCCCTGGTGGCCCAGCGCACAACAGCAAGCCTCCTCCCTCCCCCTCCAATTTGGCAGGTAGTATGCCTTTCCCCCCTCTGCCTGGACACGGTAGAACCCCCCCCAGTATCGTGATGAGGAGAAGAAGGAGAAGTGGTAGAGGAGAGGGAGAGAAGAAGAGAAGGTCAGAGAGAGGAGAGGACGAGGAGAGGGAGAGAAGAGAAGGAGAGAGAGAAGAGGAAGAGAAGAGGGAGAGTGAGAAGGAGAAGAGAGAAGAAGAAGAGAAAGAAGAAGAAGAAGAGGAGAGAAAGAGAAGGAGAAGAAGGGTAGAAGAAGAAGAAGAAGAGGAAGGGAGAGAGAGAAGGAGTAGAAGAAGAAGAAGAAGAGGAAGGGTGGGAAAGAAGGAGAGAAGAGAGGGAGAGGGAGAGAAGAGACAGAAGGAGTAGAAGAAGAAGAAGAAGAGGAAGGGTGAGAAAGAAGGAGAGAAGGTTCTAGAACTTTTCCAACCTTCCCTCCCTAAGCCCAATTCACGCCTGGGCTCCCTTTTTGTGCCTTTGGGAGTACATCTTCATCATCAGGATATGCTCAGGTGGCATTGGAGTGCTAGAGTTCTACAATCCCTGCACAAGGAGACGCATCCCATTAAAGCTCTCTACCGAAGTTTGTGTATAGGATACACGGCTCCCAATAGGTGCTCCCTATTTGTACATAGTCTCTTGGCCAAGGTTCTTACGGACTTTCTCTCCATGACTCAAAGAGTCTCATAATTGAGGATGGCCCTAAAGTGGGGATCTTCCCAAGTGAATGGGAATCCCACAACCAAGGAGACAGAGATTCGAGTCAAGATGCCACCATCCATGCAAACATAATGCCAAGGGTAAACACTAAAGTTTCTCCCCACAATCAGGTATTGCTTCAATGTCTTGCTTATCTCATCAGGATAGGGGATCATAATAAAATTCATATTGCATGGTTTGATAGGTAAAGAACCTAGGCATCCCCACAATCATGTACTACTTCAATGTCTTGCTTATCTCATGAGGATAGGGGATCATAATAAAATTCATATTGCATGGTTTGATAGGTAAAGAACCTAGGCATGAATCTAGTTATGATAGTTGTAATAATCATAAGATATTTCCTGTTTATGGTCAATGAAATGATAGGTAAAATTGATTAAGGAAAACACAAACACTTGCATGAAGAACATTCTACTCATTAATAGTAGAAGATATTTTTGTATTATACACTAAATGGATTACCTTAGTTTGCATTATTTTCATGAAAATGATTGGAGCCTCGCATCGAAAGAGATAAAAATACTCCCTTATCAAAAAAATGCAGTAACATCCTAAGATTGCAAATCAGTTTTTCATGCGCAAGGATGATAGGGTACATTAAAGTAATAGTTAGATCATGCACATGTCAATATATGTTAACTTGCACACACAATGGGATTGCACGATAATTTTGTTAGAACAGTAGTTCTAAAAGAAATTCCATTTAGAGATCCCTTGTGCGAACTCTAGCCGATAGATGAAGATTGGATAACCTACAGCTAATCAAGTTGGAATCTCGTTAATGTAATCTTGGTGATGTACTAGCAATATGGGTTAGCACTTGGTGACCTATGATATTAGATAGCTACTCTAGGAATTGGGTTGATCTTCTACCCTAAATATGTGGCCATGATTAATAAAGTTCAAGGTGAAATCACTTAGATCATTTAAAGGATCTAGAAGGAATTTTTTAAATTGACCTTGCGAAGCCCTAACCCAAGGTGGAGAGCAAATTTTAGGGTAATTGATCTATGCTAAGCATGTTGCTTGGAACTGTTGAAATGGTTTCTAAGGAAGGTTGATCTTGTTAAAGATGGATTGTTGAACCAAGTTATGCTTGGTTGTTTGAAAAGGTTGTAAAAGTGTTTTGATACATCCAAGTGAAATTCTGGTTGTGCATGCAAGTGAAAAGGTTGTAAAAGTGTTTTGATATATCCAAGTGAAATGGTGAACAAAAGGGATGTTTTCCCTAGTAAATGTTATTAAGTTGGTTTCTTCAGCTGTAATTGATTTCCTAAAGGGATAATTAAGGAAGAATGGTGCTAGCTACCCCCCGCAAATTGCAAAACCCTAACCAAGGGGGTTATGAATCAGCGCCGCAAATGCAGACCGAACCCGCCGTGAGAGGTCTTTCCGTCGAAATTACTTGGCATAGGAGGACTCTTGGGTTCTAGTGGGGGCTCTGGCCATAAATCCCAATGCCTTTGGACCCTACATAAGTGTTCTACGTGACTCTAGATGGGATCTCGAGGCCTTGATACTAGTTACAAGGCGGAATCTTGGTAGGATAAACCTTCGGGTTTTATTGCCAGGAGACGGAAGGATTTTCCTACGGAGGCAAAAAGGAACACTTAATTCTCCTCTATGGGTGGGAAACAAACATTAATCTGAAGATAAGTTAAGGAAGTGTTTGATCTTGTTTTATCTTGTCTTTGTATCAGTGCCCTAAATTATGTAAAGGAACCTATGATTAATGGATTAATTAAGAAAGCTGCTTTTATGTGTCAAACATAATGTGGTAGGTAATTAGATAACTAAAACAACCCTCGAGGGAAGCATGGTGGATGTGACCAATGGGTCTATCCTACGGAAGGGTGGTCTTGGTTAGCTGAGAGCTTTTCTCAATGAAATTTATTTGGAGCGAACATTAGTTAGACAAGGACCTTAGAACTTGTAAGTTGAAACCTTGATTCATACCGTTTTAGGGGACCGAAATGGGACTATGCCCTATGGGCAGAGAGGTCGAGCGATGCCTCCCTCTCGTTTCCCATCTCTTTGAACCAAGTGTGGTATGAGTCTACTTGGGTCGAGTTGAATCTATGCAAAGTGGAGCGACTGTCGAGCGATGCTACAAGGCTATTAGGAAGACTTGGCTACTAGGAACCCGAACTTCAGGTCGATCTTAATGGGAATGACCGGATAAGTTCTGTTGCAAGGCAGACTCAAGAGACCCTACTTGGAAAACCCCGTGTCATTCCTTGGGAGAATTGGGCAGCGTCTTCTAGATTGTTGGGCTGCTAAGATGTGTCCCGCAATTTGAGGGGCGGGCATGTTTCACCTTCCCAAGAGACTTGATACAACAAGAGAAAGGTTGTTTGTTTAATCTACATGATATTAAGGAAAATAGCCTTATATACACACTTTAAAGCTACCATTGTTTTTTGTGATGTACTTAATGATATGTGAAGAATCGTCTTGGAAACCATGATCAACAATAACATAGAGAAAACACGCTTAGGTCCACAACTCTACAACCAAAAGTTCTAAATGTGATATCCATAGCTTCTAGAAAAGTGCATCATTATTGTTATCAAAACATTGTTCTCTAGGAGATAACCCCAATCTATAAGAGAGAATAATGTTGAAAAGAAAGAATCATATGCAGAATAAAGTAAACATGCAGAAAAGAAAGAATCATATGCAGAATAAAGCAAACATGTGCAAGCATATGATTAGCTTCATAAAAAAACAACACTTTTCTGTGGTTGTTTTTTTTTCACCCATCCCCAATTTATAAGTAGGATAAATTGTTGCGAAAAAATTCTAAGCAAAAGCTTTTTCTGGCCCATCCCTAACCCATTGTATTATTTTTTGGATGCCTTATCTTCATTTGGAATTCCCCTCAAACAAAAGCAAGTTGGACTATTGTAGAATCAAGTGCATGCCTCTACATATTTCCTTATGAAACTGGCACAAAGTTCCCCCATGGATGCTCATAGAAGCTATAGAGCTCATTAAAAGATTAATTTGCATAATGTGTGTCAAAAAATATTTCAAGTTGTGGCCTACAAGAACATATTGGTCAATTAAAACCAATGAATAAGAACTGAACAACTACCTCATATTGACACTATGTGGTAAGTGCTTTCTTTTATGTAGCCATTACAATACATGAAAATAACAACCACTATAGGAAAGGAGTTAGCAACCCTGACTCGCATCAAGGCATGCTTATGACACTAGTTAGGTAGACAATGCAATAGGCCAAGAGAGTCTCCAACATTGATGAAGCTCAACCATAGGCCTTATAACTGGAGCTTACTAATTGGAGGGCCATACCATTGATCGAGGAAAACATCAAAGAGATGATATAAGTGCCAATTTAGGAGGGATCAAATCAATGAGAAAAGGGGGTGTAGTGTGTAGGACAAAGGAGAGGTCAATGTTGAGGGTCAAGACTGCTAAAGACTGTAACTATGTTCAGGGAAAATAGCCTAACATGAACTCAACTCTTCTTGTTGATTGTGCTTTCTCCTTTCTTCCTATTTATCCAACTGTTGAGATGCCACTACTAGAGAGAGAGAGAGAGAGAGAGAATCACTTATGTCTACACAAGAGACACATTGTTACATAAAATATCACCTAAAATCTAGTCTCATATACACATCTTTAATCTTTTGTTTCTTTTAAGATGAGATATAATTCTTGGTACGTATTGGTGAGATCTCTAAAGAGAAACACCAGAAATTATACTTGTTATTGAAAAACAATTAAACAATCAAATACGCACATTGCAATGTATATAAGATCCCATACCAAGATATATTGCCACACTTTATATGGCATACTTCCTTTCTCAACTTCATCATCATCTTCAAAACATGTCAAAGCTATAAAAGGAACCAAGTTATCCTCAACATTTCTTTAACACTTCCTTGAGTTCTGTAAGACTACACAAACACACTATCATTACATCACATTTAATGTTTCACAAGCAATTTCATAGTAGATAAGACAAACCACCTTTGAGAGTTTATAGAAGTCCATAGATGTACAACTTGCAATACTCTGACTTCTATATGCCACTACGTAGACACTAGCTTCTGAAAATGAGTTTCATAAGCACCTATTCCCCCCAAAAGATCTAAGGCCTTAAAGGTCTTATTGCCCCCTCCCCCCTCCCCCCCCCTTTCCCTTGGGCCTTGAAATCCCTACTTCAAGGAGGGAGCCTTCTAAAACTACTTCCGATGGATGGTGCAAGGGAGCGACGGTGGAATTCCAAAGAGGAGTTGTAAAGCTGCTTCCATGTCTGAAAGACTACAATTGCGATGCCTCCTAAGAAAGTCCAAGGCACAGCCGCGGGAGGGTCATCTCCAGGCATCCATGTGGATATCTCACCCCAAGCCCAGGTTTTCCTTCCTAGTTTTTTTGGTATTGTTGCAATTCATTCATGCAAGGTTAATTTCTAGAAATAGGATATTATTTTTGTCCTAGTTGTTCACGACGAAGAAACTTAGTCATTAATACTTTTAATGAAACATGAAAAATAAAGAAAGCATAAATGTATTTCTAGCAAATAGCTTTATGCAATGAAATGAATTATAAGCTAGATTATTATCCATTAAAATAGTATACTTCGACTAAGCCTAGAAGTATAAACTGCATCTCGCACTATTCACCCATATCCTCTTCACAATGAATCATCATGGAAAGTGCAAAGCATGAAATGATTCTTACGATGCATAAACTCTATGAAATTATCATTTGTCAACTGCATAAATTATCAAGTAAAAGGTTGCTTATTTAGTAGGAATTTTGTTCGCAAAGTAACGGAAAGATTACTTGAAATTAACCTAACCTATGCCTGATCTCAAATCGATAAGTTAGGGTTGAAAAATTAATTTACGCATAGACAACGAATCATGGGGAAGTAATCTCGAAATTATCTTATAGAATTAACCAAATTGGCATAAACCTAAAAAAAGCTAAACCCCGGAGTGCTCGTTTGGAATGAGTTAAATTCCAAGAAACGCCTATACCTTGATTATTTGCCTACATTCACTGAATGTAGGGACAGTGAAATGAAATTGGAAAGTGAGCTAGGGTTTTCCCTAAGAATCTTACAAGATGAAACTTGGAAACCCTAGGTCTAACAATGTCAGCCTAGTAACCTGAAACAGATTGTTTCTTGACTCCATTGTCACATACATGATGCGACACTGGCGCAACAAGTGCACAGTCATACGACCTAGTGATTGGATCACAAGGGAATGGCCAAATTCTCGCAACGAGGATGGCAAGTCCTTACGCAAGTTATCTTGCAAGAGGATAAATAATCATCCTAATTTAGTATCTTCCTTGAGTAAAGAAGATTGATTGGAAACTAAAGACCAGCTGATAAACTAAAATAACTGATGAACTTAAGGTTTGACCAAGTCGGGTTAATAGGGTATGCCCTAACCGAGGATATAGGGGATCTTGCCAAGTTTCAAGTCATCCTAGATCGAGTGTTGGTTGCATTCTAAAGGAAGGATTCATTCCTTAGCAGTTTGCCAACAAAAAAACGATCAATGGAAATGATTGTGCTTGCTACAAATTCTATAGCATTGTTTGGCTTTGTTTGATCAATGAATTAAAAGATAAATGGATATCTATACTTCAGGTTGAAGGCCTGAAGGGAGAGGCAGCTTCAGTTACCCTCGACTGCAGGCCTGACCCTAACCAAGGGGGTTTTTGACTGCGCCAAGAAAGTGGATCGAGCCCGCCGCGAGAGGTCTCTCCGTTGAGCGCTACTTGGAGCAGGAGGACGCTTGGGTGCCAAAGGGGGCTTTGCCCATAAAGCCCTCGCCTTCCGGGCCTTGCACAAGACACTAACGTGACGTGGGATTGGATCTCGAGGCCCACATACTAGTCTACGGGTGGAAACTTGGATTAGTGATCCCTGTGGATTGCTAGATAGCCTTTAGGCGGATTGTGGATAAGCCTACGGGCTAGACTCTTTGTATTTCAAAGATAAATATGATAACCTGTTAATAAGGAACTTGTTTGATATTGTATTTCTATGTCAAGTGATAAGATTACGTGAAGGAACTAGTGCCTAACGGGTTAATTAAATAAGCTAGTTGTTACATGTCCAACTAATGTGTTAGGTAATTAAATAACTAAAACAACACGAGGAAAGTGCGGAGGATGGGCCATAGGTCTGTCCTACGGATGGGTGGTCCCGGTTGGCCGTGAACTTTTCTCAAATTCACGATGGATAGTAGGAAGATCGTCAAAGAACACGAACAACTAAAGCATTGACCTAGAGTTATGAGTGAACCCGATTTACGCTGTTTTAGGGGAACGAAATGGTACTATGCCCTATGGCAGAGAGGTTGAGCTTTGCATCCCTCTCGTTTCCCATTCTCCTTGAACCAAGTGCAGCGTGAATCCGCTTTGAACCTAGCATTTCTGCGTAAAGTAGTTTGCTTGGGTCCGACGCTAGTTGCTGTTAGGAAATGACCAATAAGAAAAACCCTAATTCAGGTCGATCCTAAGTGGGAATGACCAGAATACTTCCGCTACGTGGTAGACGCGGAAAGCCCTAGATCGCAAAACCCATAACATTTCATGGGAGTGCCGGGCGGAGCTTTCTAGACACCCTTTCCGATGGACTGCTAAGACGTGTCCTAAAGATACAAGTGAATACGTTACAGTTGGTATCGGAGCTGACCAACAACAGAATTGTTTTTATGAAATCTTAATAAGTTGAAGTAAAACAAATGTTACTGTCCAAACATTTCCTTACCTTCAATGTTGTCTTGTAGAATTATGAAGCGTGGAACAAGTTCTTAGTATTTCAAATCATGTTTATGACTGCAATGTATTCTTCGCATTATCGACAAAGGGTTGAGATGATGAACATCTTGGAGCAAATATATAATCCATCACCTTTGTACATGGAACGAAGATGGATGGGTGCATCAGGAATCTACTATATAGTTGCCCACCGGTTTGCTTATCTACAAACCAACCTAAAGAGGATCAAGTGGTTGGAAGACTTGAAAGTTGTGAAGCTGTTCATTTTTGTGGAAGCTCACGTAAACTCAACTTTACATATTCGAGGTCGGAGGGTTGAGATAAACTCATATATATATATATATGAGGAAGTAATCCGTATAATCCCCACCCACAGGATTAAAGTGTTGGGCCTCCATGAAAAGAATGGATTCCAAAGGAAAGGATATCCTGAACTCCCAATGACTTACCGATTCCTAAAGATCCATGACCCGAAATCATACTATTATACAGTTCTTGTAGATAAATGTAATACAACGTTGTTCTCCCCAAATTAAATCTAACAGTTGGCTTATCATCGCAAGAAATGTTGTATTCCGAAAGGGCTATGCCCATATAAATACAAATAAGACTTCTTTTTATCAATGTCTGATTGTGGATGAGAATTGATAAAAAGTTAAGTAGCTACATTGCTTACGTGATAGAAGAATTTAAGATGTAATATAAATCAATAACGATTATCGTATAATAACATTAAGAAACCTTTATCCAGGCACAATCCCACGTACAGGTTTCTAGTTCGCCTCCTACATCAAGTACTGCTGTAATCCGGGAGAAGTTTCTTCTCAAGCAGATTAAGCCACCTGAGTTTGATGGGAGAGGTAGGTCCGTTCAAGCTGATACTGAAATTTGGATTGAATCCATGGAGGATTACTTCGAAGCAGCCGGTACTACACCCACCAATCAAGCTATGCTCACCAAGCTAAAGCGCACAGGCAAAGCCAGGCTTTGGTGGAAGAAATGGTGCAGGGATCAAGGGATTGCGGAGGGATCCGTTACCTAGGAGAAGCTGAAGAAAGCTGTGCAAGGAAGATACTTGCCACCTACATACTGCATGCAGAAAATGAATGAGTTCTATGAGCTAAAACAGTTGGGACTCACTCTTGACGCATACTATTCCAAATTTGTTTCACTTCTTAAGTATGCGCCGCAGATGGACATGACACAACAGGTGTCCAAATTTTTTGTGGGTTTAAATCCACCAGTAAATACCCATCTCGAATCTATGCGTCTATCAAATCTTCAGGACGCACTCATTCGAGCGGCGCCTATAATTCAGGAGGTGCAGTCTAGGCCAAGGAGTAACAAAGCTTGCTCTTTTAATGACCCGAACAGAGGAATATTTAGACCTCAGATGAAGAGAGTTCAAGGTCATAATCAGGGTCAGAGAAAGAAAGAAAGGACTAATAACGTCAACAACTTTGTTCCTACTCAAGGCAATGGCCGAAACCTTCGTTGTTTCCACTGCAATGAGCCTGGTCGTTTTAAGAGGTAATGTCCCAAACTTGGTGGAGGACATCGCCAAGCGCCTTTCCAAGGAACGGGCTGTGGTCTAGGAGTCACTACCCGAGAAAGAGCAAGAACCGCCTGCGTTGCCAATAGGCAAATGTGCAAAGAAGAAGAAGAAGAAGATCCGACCATGGAAGCAGAGTTCGAAAGGGCGACAGTCCATGCCGCTCTACACAAGAAAGGGCCGAATCACCAGTTCTTGATGATTCAGACACCATCGGACTATCAAGGTGAAAGTTTCAAGACCTTGATTGATTGTGGCAGTACACATTCCTTTATCTCACTAGCTTGTGCAAAAGGATTAGGAATAGCCACAGTAGAAGCACCTACCTTGCGTGTGGAATTGGCAAATGGTCGTGAGGCTACTTGTACCAGGCAAACTGCTAAGGTGGAATTCTTTCTGGGAGGAAAGAAGACTTCGGTTAAATTCAGAGTCATGAATTTAGGTATCCATGAGTGTCTACTCGGAATGGATTGGCTTAAGCCTAAAGATGCCCACATTCACTATGGAAAGGGTCAAGTTTCCTTTCGAAACTCTGAAAGGGAATTAGTCACAACTCAAAGTGAGGCTGGAGTGCCAAGAATCCAATTGGCCAAAGTATCTTGGATCATAAAAGGAGTCAGAAAAAGATCACCTGTCTACTTGATCAAACTCAATAAGTTAGATCAGAAACAAGAGTCTAATGAAGGACCTTCCTGGCTAAAGGAATACGCAGACGTATTCCCTAAAGAGTTGACTGAACTTCCGCCTCAAACAGAAGTGGATCATGAGATTAGGTTAGTACCAGGAGCTGCGCCAATTTCAAAGAGACCTTATAGAATGTCCATACCAGAAGCAATTGAGCTGAAGGAACAACTCAAGCAACCACTAGATCAGGGCTACATTCGGCCTAGGAGTTCACCGTGGGGAGATCCAGTACTATTCTAGAAAAAGAAAGATGGGATACTTCGACTATGTATTGATTACCGAGGATTGAATCAATCAACGGTCAAGAACAAGTACCCTATTCCTAGAATAGATGAGCTTCTCGATCGTCTTCGGGGGGCAAAGATCTTCTCCAAGATTGATTTCAGGTCAGGTTACTATCAGATAAGGATCAAAGAGGAAGATATTCCCAAGACGACCTTCAATACAAGATATGGGCACTTTGAGTTCCTAGTTATGTCATTCGGACTTACGAATGCACCTGCCACCTTCAACAGGTTAATGCAGGATATCTTTAGGCCATATCTTGATGATTTTGTGCTTCTCTTCTTCGACGACACTTTAGTCTATTACAAACAGGAAGAAGATCATGAACCCCAACTTCAGATTGTCCTTGAGACAATGAGGGCACATAAGTTGTATGCTAAGATGAAGAAGTGTGCATTCTTCAAACATCATATTGAATATCTCGGATTCATAGTATCAGTAGAAGGAATCTCAGTGGACCCAGTCGAGGTCAGAGATGTGTTGGAATGGCCAATACCAACATATGTCAAAGAAATACACAGCTTTCTAGGTTTGACAAGATGGTATAGGGTATTCATAAAAAACTATGCTTTGATTGCAGCACCTCTAACGGACTTACTGAAGAAGCAAATTTCCATTGCATGGTCAACTCCCGAATAAAATAGCTTCAACAGATTGAAGCAAAGTTTGGTATCAACACCTATTTTAAAACTTCCAGACCTCAATAAAGAGTTCAAGGTAGTAACTGATGCTAGCATACTTTCCTTGGGATGTGTGCTCATGCAGAAAGGTCATCCGGTAGCATACTCTTCAAGGAAATTGAAGAGTCATGAAAAGAATTATGCTGCACATGATCTGGAATTGCTAGCTGTCATCCATGCTCTAAAGCTTTGGAGACACTACCTATTGGGTAACAAGTTTACTCTAGTAACTAACCATAAGAGTCTCAACTAGATCTTTACCCAAAATCAGCTCAACATGAGGCAACGTTGGTGGATAGAAGTATTGGAGGAGTATGACTTTGAAATCAAGTATCGACCAGGAAAAGAGAATGTAGTTGCCGATACACTTAGTCACAAGGCATTCCTTAATTCCCTAATCTTGCAAAATCCATCAACAGCTACAAAAGTATCTATGCCAAACAACCCTATAATTGAGCTAGCTAGAGAGGATGCATGCCATGATCCGACCTACCAAATAATGTTAAGGGAGATCTTTATCAAGGATTAGAACCAAAAGTTGCAGGCAAAGTATCATAAATTCTCTATTAATAGTGGACTTGTCTACTATAGAACAAGGCTGTGTATACCAACGAGCCAGTCACTTAAGCAGAAGATATTTTGGGAAGCTCATGATTCCCCTTTCACAAGACATCCTAGCTATGCCAAAACTCTTAATGCAGTTAGAAAGAGCTACCATTGGGAGAGGCTCAAAGGTGACGTTCTCAAATATGTCATCGAGCGTTTGTCTTGTCAACGTATCAAAGCCGAACATGTCATGATGCTAGGGAAACTGCAACCACTTGACATTCCCTAAATGAAATGGGAATTCATGAGTATGGATTTTGTTGTAGGCCTACCCCAAGTCCAGGGAGGATACAACTCCATCATGGTTGTGGTTGACATGCTTACTAAGGTTGCACACCTTATTCTAGTAAAGACAAACTATAAAGCCTCAGGCATTGCAAGATTGTTTATCAAGGAGATATTCAAGCTACATGGGCTACCCAGAAGAATCATTAGTGATCGTGATTCTCTCTTCACGTCACACTTTTGGAGAGCTATCTTTGAAGCTATTCGGAATCAACTCTGCTTTAGCACCGCTTACCATCCCCAAACGGATGGCCAAACAGAGCAAGTAAATCAAGTCATCCAGGATATGCTAAGGGCATACTGCTGTCGAGAGCCAAAGAGGTGGATTCAATACTTACCTTTGGTTGAATTTCCCTACAATGCTTCTTACCAACAAAGCATTCAGATGACCCCTTTCCAAGCATTGTATGGTCATGACTGCAGAAGTCCCCTAAACTTCTCAGATCCAACCTTAAGTGTTGAAGCTTCAAGGTAGATGTTGGAAGAGATGGATGACCAAATAAAGTCAATAAGATAGGACATCCAAGCTGCAAAGGATAGAGAGAAGGCATACTTGGATTTGAAGCATCAAGATAGAATCTTTGAAAAAGGAGACATGGTCTTCACTTGCGTATGCCCAGAGAAGAGTTCCCTATCCTTAGGAGATTGCAGGAAGCTAAGTCTAAGATATTGTGGATCCTACAAGATCCTCAAATGCCTAGGACCGAATGCTTATAAACTGCAACTCCCTCAGAACCTAAAGGTTCACAATGTATTCCATATCAGCCTATTGAAGAAGTATGTACCTAATCCTAACCATGTAATTCATGACCAACAAGTTGTAAGTCCTAGTCAAGGAGTCCTTGAACTAAGGCCTGACAGGATCTTAGATGTTAGGCAGAGACAATTAAGATCCAGAACCCTGAGAGAATGCCTCGTCCAGTGGAAAGATTATCCCGAAGAGGATGCCACTTGGATAGATGAAGGCACTCTCAACCATCAATATCCTCAGTTTATCTCGAGATGAGGACATCTTGATTCCTCTAAGGGGGAGAGAATGTAACGTTCGCATATTTATTTTTGAGGAAAAATATATAACATTTTCTTAAGGATAATGCAAAATTTTTAAATTATTATTCCCCTCCCCAACCGACTATTGTGCTGGAAGGGGAGGGGAACAGAAACGAAGAGGAAGCTCCTCGGTGGGAGCTCGCACGTGTGGGAGTGCCATGCCTCTCGACACGTAGAGAGGGAGGATCCCCCTCCCCTCCCCTATTTAAACAGAGCGGGGCTGCTGCCATGGGGGACGAAAGAGGAAGGAAAAAAAAAGGGCTGCACCTACTACTGCTATGAGAGGATTGTGAGGGAGATGGAGAGGCTGCCACGACTGTTGCGAGAGGGGAGAGGTGGAGACGCCGCGTACCACCAGGCTATCATTGGCCTCCACCATCGCAGCCCGCGACCACTTCGTCAACACGCGTCCACATTCCCATTGTTTTTTTTCCCCTCCTGCCATACGTGAAGCTCTTAGAAGCTTCTAAAAAGGAGCTTCATAAGCCCCTATTCCCCCCAAAAGATGTAAGGCCTTAAAGGTCTTATTACCCTACCCCCCCCCTCGATTTTAACCCCCTATAAGCCCCTTTCCCTTGGGCCTTGAAACCCCCCCCCCCTTGCGTGTGTAAAATCCCTTATCTCCCTTCCCTTGTGACATATTGAAACACACCCCCCCCCCCTCCCCCCCCGTATTTAATTTCCCTTAGCCCCCTTCCTAAGGGATTTTAGGATTACCCCCTCCTCCCTCCAAGTTTTTCTTAAAGGCCCTTAGGCCTTGTCCCTCATTTCGAAAGGTATAGCCTTTAAAGGCTACTTTTTCCCCTTGGAAGTTTCTCCCTTAGGATTCTATAAGCCCATTTTCTCCCCAAGAAAATTTCACCTTAGCCCTTTCCTTTCCCATGAAAAATACCCTTGGAGCCTTGTTTTTTTTCCCACTCAAAAAAAAGAAAAGAGAGTGATTGAGGGTCGTTTGACACCTTCCTTTCCCACTCAAAAGCCTCGTAAGGGATTCCACACTTTATTTATTCCCCGTTTGTGCGAGCCATTACAAGTCTATGAAGCCCCTCCCATGGCTTTAATGGGTCTTATCAACAAAAGATTTTGAAACACCCTTTCTTCAACATCCCTACTTCAAGGAGGGAGCCTTCTAAAACTACTTCCGATGGACGGTGCAAGGGAGCAACGATGGAATTCCAAAGAGGAGTTGTAAAGCTGTTTCCACGCCCGAAAGACTACAATTGCGATGCCTCCTAAGTAAGTCCAAGGCACAGCCGCGGGAGGGTCATCTCCAGGCATCCACGTGGATATCTCACCCCAAGCCCAGGTTTTCCTTCCTAATTTTTTTTGGTATTGTTGTAATTTAGTCATGCAAGGTTAATTGCTAGAAATAGGATATTATTTTTGTCCTGGTTGTTCACGACGAAGGAACTTAGTCATTAATACTTTTAATGAAACATGCAAAATAAAGAAAGCATAAATGCATTTCTAGCAAATAGCTTTATGCAATGAAATGAATTATAAGCTAGATTATTATCCATTAAAATAGTATACTTCGATTAAGCCTAGAAGTATAAACTGCATCTCGCACTATTAACCCATATCCTCTTCGCAATGAATCATCATGGAAAGTGCAAAGCATGAAATGATTCTTACGATGCATAAACTCTATGAAATTATCATTTGTCAACTCATAAATTATCAAGTAAAAGGTTGCTTATTGAGCATGAATTTTGTTCGCAAAGTAACGGGAAGATTAGTTGAAATTAACCTAACCTATGCCTGACCTCAAATCGATAAGTTAGAGTTGAAAAATCAATTTACCATAGACAATGAATCATGTGGAAGTAATCTCGAAATTATCTTCTAGAATTAACCAAATTGGCATAAACCTAAAAAAATCTAAACCCTGGAGTGCTCGTTTGGAATGAGTTAAATTCCAAGAAACGCCTATACCTTGATTACTTGCCCACATTCATTGAATGTGGGAATAGTGAAATGAAATTGGAAAGTGACCTAGGGTTGTCCCTAAGAATCTTACAGGATGAAACTTGGAAACCCTAGGTCTAACGACGTCAACCTAGTAACCTGAAACATATTGTTTCATGACTCCATTGTCACATACATGATGCGACACTCGCGCAACAAGTGCACAGTCATATGACCTAGTGATTGGATCACAAGGGAATGGCCAAATTCTCGCAACGAGGATGGCAAGTCCTTACGCAAGTTATCTTGCAAGAGGATGAATAATCATCCTAATTTAGTATCTTCCTTGAGTAAATAAGATTGATTGGAAACTAAAGACCATGCAATAAGCTGAAATAACTGATGAACTTAAGGTTTGACCAAGTCGGGTTAATAGGGTACGCCCTAACCCAGGATATAGGGGATCTTGCCAAGTTGCAAGTCATTCCGGATCGAGTGCTGGTTGCATTCCAAAGGAAGGATTCATTTCTTAGCACTTTGTCAACAAAAAAACGATCAATGGAAATGTTTGTGCTTGCTACAGATTCTGGAGCACTGTTTGGCTTTGTTTGGTCAATGAATTAAAAGATAAATGGATATCTATACTTTAGGTTGAAGGCGTGAAGGGAGAGGCAGCTTTAGTTACCCCCGACTGCCTGCCTCACCTTAACCAAGGGGGTTGTTGACCGCACCGGGAAAGTGGACCGAACCCGCCATGAGAGAACTCTCCGTTCAGTGCTACTTGGAGAAAGAGGACGCTTGAGTGCCAAAGGGGGACTCTGGCCGTAAATCCCTCACCTTCCGGGCCCTGCACAAGACACTAACGTGACTTGGGATTGGATCTCAAGGCCCGCATACTAGTCTACGAGCGAAAACTTGGATTAGTGATCCCTGTGGATTGCTGGATAGCCTTCGAGCAAATTGTGGATAAGGCTACGGGCTGGAATCTTTGTATTCCAAAGATAAATATGATAACCAATTAATAAGAAACTTGTCTGATATTGTATTTCTATGTCAAGTGATAAGATTACGTGAAGGAACCAGTGTCTAATGGGTTAATTAAAGAAGCTGGTTGTTACATATCCAACTAATGTGTTAGGTAATTAAATAACTAAAACAACCCAAGGAAAGTGCGCAGGATGGGCCATAGGTCTGTCCTACGGATGGGTGGTCCCGGTTGACTGGGAACTTTTCTCAAATTCACGATGGACAGTAGGAAGATCGTCAAAGAACACAATCAACTAAAGCGTTGACCTAGAGTTATGAGTGAACTTGATTTACGTTGTTTTAGGGGAACAGAATTGTACTATGCCCTATGGTGCAGGGAGGTTGAGCTTTGCATCCCTCTCGTTTCCCATTCTTCTTGAACCAAGTGCAGCGTGAATCCGCTTCGGACTTGGCGTTTCTGTGTAAAGTAGTTCGCTTGGGTCCGACGCTAGTTGCTGTTAGGAAATGACCAATAAGGAAAACCCTAATTCAGGTCAATTCTAAGTGGGAACGGTCGGAATACTTCTGCTACGTGGCAGACGTAGAAAGCCCTAGATCACAAAACCCATAACATTCCATGGGAGTGCCGGGCGGAGCTTTCTAGATACCCTTTCCGATGGACTGCTAAGACATGTCCTGAAGATACAAGTGGACACGTTACATTTTGACCAAAAATATTTTGGCATATTCTTTTCAGCCATGTCAATACTTGTGTAACTTTTGCAATATGTCTATTTTTCCTTTTTGTATCTCCATTTAACTATGGGATATACCTCTAAGAAAACTACCTCTTTACTACATGAGACCTTAAGAAGTCACTAAGTTCATTAGAGAAGTACTCTACCCCTCCATCTGACCTTAAGCACTTAACTTTAAAGCCTATTTTTGTTTCAACAAAAGCCTTGAAAGTTTTGAAGTGCTCAAATATATCACTATTTTCCTTCATGAAATATACCCATAGCTTTCTTGAACAATCATCAATAAACTTTAAAAAGTATTTGCTACTACTAAGTGATACATTCCGTGTAGGCCCCCAAACATCTATATACATAACATAAAGTATATTTCTTCTCACATCTTTGTCATGTAAAAAAATATTGTCTTGTCTGCTTAGAAAATTAGCATGCTTCACACACTTTATGAAATTCTACAACTCTAAAAGTAGACAACCCTATAACCAATCCTTTGGAATTCATTAACTTTAGCCTTTAAACATTTGCATATCCAATATGTTTGCGCCATATTTTAATATCCACAACTACTCCTTTACCTTTAGTATATATGGCAACATTCATAGCAAGAATTTCAGCATCTAAGGTGAACATGCAACCAACTCTACTTCCTTTTGTGACCAATATTTATTTATAATTAAAGTCTTCTACAAAACAACATTTTGTATTGAATAAAACTTGCAACCCTTGCTCTAGCATTTGGTCAACTGGTATCTAATTCTTTGTGATTGATGGCACATGTAATACATCTGACAAACTCTTAGTCTGGCCATTATGCAAGGAGAAGGAAACATTTTCAATGGTTAAAATTGGGTAGCATGAATCATCACTTGTATGCATATAACCTAGATTTTGTAATTATTGCATCTCTCCAAACCATTCAATATGACTGGACATATGATTAGATGCACTTGAATTGATGTACCATACATCATCATGTGTCCTCTTTCCTATAACAACATTCGTTATATGTTGCATAACAAATAGATACTCGTATTTATCTTCATTCTGTCGTGAAGATGATGCATAGTTTCCTTGCTAAAATTTACCAGTATGGATATCATCCTTCTCAGCATAGCAATTTCCTACAATATGACCTGTTTTGTCACAATAATGACAAACAAAACCGAAAATTCTAGAGCATTGTTTTGCCATCCCACCTCTTTTTCTAGAATTGATTGATATATTAGCCCTATATTAGTCCTTGTATTAAGGGTTTTAGGCTCCTCTTCCTTGATTCGTGGCCAATCTATCCTCTACTTTATCATATAGGGTACCTTTCACTAAAGCTTATGTATTTATTATTATTATTCTTAGCTTCACAAATTTTTGGACCTCTAGTTGTATATCCTTCAGGAATACTCTCTTCGAAAATCCTTCATCTAGGTTATGATTTAGCCATTTCTTCAGTACAGACTCTATTCGTGAGACATAAGATTTAACACATTCTTTAGCTAACTAACTTAAATTCAGAAAATCTTCTCTCATGAACTCTTTGAAGCCTTCATGCAGAAACTTGATGAGGAAAGTCCACTTTAGATTATCCCATGTGCCAAAATACACATTTTTTGTCTCTCATATCATTGAAACACATGACCCATAAAAGTGGTGGGGAATATCACAAACCAATGCTCTAGGGTTCTTGTTGAGATAAGAAGCTTAGCATGTGTAGAGATTGATAATGGACCACCTAGCTAGATGGATCTGCATGTCTACACTTAGTACATCAGTGGTCATTATGACTCTCACATGGCCACTAACTTATCACTTATTATATTTAGTTTGTTGCATCTACTTACAACTGGCACAATTATAGTGTTAGTTGATTAGGATAGTTAGTTATGTACTATTTGACTTCGTCGGTCACTTTTCTTTATGTTGTAACTTATCTATACTTTGTATACATTATATTATGTAGAAGAAAAATGAAAAAATAGCAAGAAAATGTTTTGGTCTCATCTTTCTTCTTTCTTATGTTCTTGAGTGATTTTCCTTGTGTGTACATGGTATATATTTGACATAGTAGCTCAAGCAAGTTCCCCCACCATCCAATTCATGACATGGTATTAGAGTAGCACTATTGAAAGAGACTATTTTTGAAGGATGAAGTGAAGGAAAAGAAACAAGTACTCGAGCAAGTAGGCAATGAGTAAGAAGCTGCTTGTAATATTTTTGTTGAAAAATATTACTAGCTGCATGAGACTCATGCAAATGAAAATGCCGACATTGAAGATACGGATGGCGTGATCTTTATATTGTATATGATGTATCATGACCCTCCATTGGCAAAAATCGAGACCAAGGAAATAAGAAAACCCGCAGAATTGCAAGTGAACTCCCTCTTGGGAGGAGGTCAAGTGGATAATTGATACATTTATGGAAATTTTTTTAAATTACCTTCCCCCAGCCGAAGCGTGGCTGAGGGAAGGGGATGGGCTGAATTGGGAAGCTATGGAGGTGGAAGGGAGGATAGCCATGCAGGGCAACACGTGGGAGGGAGCCCTCACCCCCCTCTTCCTATAAATATCCCCCCTCTAAGGAGTGAAGAAGGAGGGAAGCTGAGAAGGAGTCGTGAGGCTGATAGTCGTGAGAAGAGGGAGGAAGGACGACTGTGGAAGACTAGGCATGGAGGAGGAAGAAGCCGCCGTGTTGTTGCGCCGTGAGGAGGAGTGGAAGCCGCCAATCGAGTTGAACGCCGCCACCCAACTGCCAACCCGAGCTGCTGCTGGTTGTTGCTGATGCCGCCCTTCCACAAATTGGCCTTCCACTCGCCCACGTGGTCTTTCATCATGCCCCCAAAAGCTTCTTAGAAGCTTCTTAGGCGGCTCTCTAAGTCCCCCTTTTCCATTGCATTCTTGAACAAGGGGTTTTTTCCCCTAGGAATTAAGCCCTTCCCCTTGCCTCCCCTGGGAATCAAGGCCTTTCCCCTTGCATCCCCCAAAATCCATTCTTTCCCCGGGTTTTTAAACCCCCTTCCCATGGATTCACATATATAAAGCCATAGTAGCCGGTTTTAAAAACCCCCTTTTTCCCATTGAATCTCCTTAAGTCCACTTTACTCCCCCGAATTTCTTTAAAACCCTTTTCCATTGAAATTCCCACAAGCACATTTTACCCCCGGGTTTCCCTTAAACCCCCTTCCCATTGCGACTCCCATAAGTCCCTTTACATTCTCAATAAGCCATCTCAGCTTTGAAGCAAAGGAGAAGTTTATAAATCCCCATTTCCGCAAAGCTATACAACCCTTCCTAGCCGAAATTTCAAAGAGAAGAATCTCCCAAGCCTCCATTTCCGCAAGGCTTTTGCAAGAACCCACTCACAGAAAGAAGGCCCAAGCTCCGAATCCTAAGGCCTTCCAAAGCCCAATTCTGACAAGTCGGTACTTCGGTCAAGGAGCCGTACCTCAAAGGGATTCACGCGTACAAGGGAGAACAGGCCAAGATCATAAGTCTGCGCGGCCAAGGAAAGAAGGTTGAATTCACGATGGCCCCTAAAAAGGCATAAGGCGCAACCGCAGGAGGATCATCTCCTAACATTCATGTGGATATTTCACCAAACCCACAAGTCCAAGTTTTCTTCCTAATTTTTGTTTACGTCGAAATATTGCAATTATGCATGGATAATTTATGAAATCACAATGCACTTTTGCAATTGAAATACATTGGCTATAAACTCACGACCGAAGATTGGTCAATTGTATTTTTTTTCAATGGAATGAACGAAGGATGTCTATGCATTCTTAGCAAGTTATTTTTATGCATTGCAAAGTAACGAATCTAGATCAACTAATGACCATCATCACAAAGTTGAAATTATTGTAGTACACTTTGATTATGCATGGAAAGATTAAAATCGTATGTTGCATTATTATACATCTCTTTCTTTGCAATGATTCATTAAAGAAGGTTGCTAACAACCGTAGGAATTTGCAAGGCATGGAAATGATTTTAGGGCTACATGAAGTAGATTAAACTCTAGTCAATTGGCATAAATCTCAATCAACTACGTAAGTAGTTACGAAAGGTTGTGTAATGCTCATTCAGCGTACGAATATTTCATTCAGAAATGAAGTTAGGGAAAGGCTGCATGGTTCGTTTTAACATAAAACCCTAAAAGATTAGTGTCATGAATCGTGAATGCATCAATGGAAATTATGCTGTAACTCAACATACGCTTTGATCTCAACCAGAAAAGTTAAGGTTTGTAAATCTAATCATACGTAGGCAATGAATCGTGTGCTTACAAGAATGGTATCATAATGCAACTAGTTTTTCCCCTCTTTGATCAAGACAATATCTTTAGGAATAGACAAGTACATTATTTTACCCTAAACACCTAAACCGCAAAGGACTCGCTTAGGAATGGTTAAATCGATGCAACATATCCCAAGTGCTAACTAGGGTCTAGCACATTGAGGACGTGACCTAGACGCACTAAATTGCCAAGTCGAATCTATCATAACCCTAAATCCTGCCCACATTCACGGAATGTAGGGACAATAGGACGTACTTGCAAGAAATGATGTAGGGTTTCTACCCTAAGGATCACTCGCTAAAAAGTTGAAACTCGGATTGAGTTGGAACCCTAGGACCGACGATGTCGGCCTAGTGCAATCAAGAACGGATTGGATATGAAGACACCCTAACCCTGGTTCCTATCTAATCATGATTCTGTGATTAGAGAATGCCGTTCGAGGGGTAAAATAGTCCCATGGATTTAGATGCGGCACTTGTGCAACAAGTTGCAGAGTTGCATGAGCTTGTGATTTGATCATAAGGGAATGGCTAATTCCTCAGAATGAGATTGACATATTCTTGCGCAAGTTTTATATTGCAAGAGGATGAGTAGTCATCCTGATATAGCACCTTTCTTGGGAAAAGTGACCAAGATAAGGGGATTAAATATTTGCTTGGAAGCAAAAGACCAATCAATAATTTGGAATAACATATTTACTGCTAATAGAACTTAAGGTATTGGTTAAGTTGGGTTAATAGGGTACGGCCCTAACCCAAGGACATAAGGGTTAATAAACAAACCCTTGGGATCTTGCCGAGTCGCAAATGATCCGGGATCGAATGCTGGATGCATTCGGAGAGAAGGATTCACTCCTTAGCAGTTGGCCAAATAAACAACCACTAGAAATGATTGTGCTTGTAACAATTTAAAGAGCATTGTTTTCTTTGTTTGCTCAATGAACTAAAGGATGAAAAGATATCTAATGCTTCATGTTGAAGGCATGAAGAAAGAGGCAACCTCAGTTACCCCTGACTGTCTACTTGACCCGAACCAAAGGGGTTGTTAGCTGCACCGGGAAGGTGGACCAAACCTGCCACGTGAGGTCTCTCTGTTGAGTGCTACTTGGAGCAGGAGGATGCTTGGGTGCCACAGGGCTCTGGCCATAAATCCCTCACCTTTCGAGCCCTGCACAAGAGGCCAATGTGACTCGGGATTGGATCTCGAGGCCTGCATACTAGTCTATGGGTGGAATCTTGGATTCTTAATCCCTGTGGATTGCTGGATAGCCTTTGGGCTGATTATGGATAAGCCTACAAACTAGACTTTATAAATGTATTCCAAGGATAAACATGATAACCTATTGAAAAGAAACTTGTTTGACACTACTTTTCTATGTCAAGTGCCAAGATTTTGTGAAGGAACCGGTGCCTAACAGGCTAATTAAGGAAGTTGCTTGATGCATATCCAACTAAATGTGGTAAGTAAGTAGACAACTAAAACAACCTGAGGAAAGTGCGACGGATGTGGCCATGGGTCTGTCCTACAGATGGGTGGTCCCGGTTGGTCAGAAACTTTTCTCTATCATAACGGACAGCAAGAAGATCGTTTCAAAGGAAATGAATAGCAAGGGCATTGACCTGGAGTCTAGGTGATAATAATCCTAGATTTATGCTATTTTAGGGGAATGGAATGGGACTATGCCTTATGGTAGAGAGGTCGAGCCTTGTATCCCTCTCATTTCCCATTCTCCTTTACCAAGTGTAGCGTGAATCTGCTTCAGTCCTGGCGTTTCTGCGTAAAGTAGTTCGCTCAGGGTTCGAGGCTAGTTGTCGTTTAGGAAATAACCATTAGGGGAAACCTTGATTCAGGTCAGTCCTAAGTGGGAATGGCCAGAATACTTCCGCTACGTGGCAGACGCGGAAAGTCCTAGATCACAAACCCCGTAACATTCCATGGGAGTGCTGGGCGGAGATTTATAGATCTCCTTTCCTATGGACTGCTAAGACGTGTCCTGAAGGGAACAGGTGGACAAGTTACATTTGGTATCAGAGTGAACCAACAAAGGATTTGTTTTTAAGAAATCTTAATAAAAAAAAGTAAAGCAAATGTTGTTGTTCAGAACATTTCCTTACTTTCGATGCTGTCTTGCAGAATTATGAAGCATGGAATAGGTTCTTAGTATTCCAAGTCATGTTTATGACCACGATGCATTCCCCGGATTATCGACAAAGGATTGAGATGATGAACATCCTAGATCATATTTATAATCCATCGCCTTTGTACATGGAAGGAAGATGGATGGGTGACTCAGGAATCTACTACATAGCTGCCCACCGGTTTGCATACCTTCAAACCAACCTAAAGAGGATCAAGTGGTTGGAAAACCTAAAGATCGTGAAGCTGTTCATTTTTGTGGAGGCTCACATAAACTCAACTTTACATTTTCAAGGTCGGAAGGTTGAACTGAACTCATATGTATACGAGGAAGTGACCCACGTAATCCCCGCCGATAGGATCAAGGTGTTGGGGCGCTATGAGAAGAATGGGTTCCAAAGAAAAGGATACCCTAATCTTCCGATGACTTACCAATTCCTGAAGATCCATGACCCGAAACCATACTATTATCTAGTTCCCGTAGATAAATGTAATACAACATTATTCTCCCCAAACAATGTAACTGTTGCTCTATCATCTCAGGAAATATTATACTCTGAAAGGGCTATGCCCATATAAATGCAATAAGACTTCTTTTTATCAATGTCTGTCTTGTCCATGAGAATTGACAAAAAGTTAAGTGGCTAGGATTCTTGGTTGATAGCTGAATGGGGTATGAAATATAAATCATAACGATTAGCGAGCTATAACGTTAAGAATCCTTTATTCAGGCACAACCCCAGGTATAGATTCCTAGTTTGCCTCCTACATCAAGTACTGTCGTGATCTAGGAGAATAAGTTTCTTCTCAAGCAGACTAATCCGCCTGAATTTGACAGGAAAGGTAGGACTATCCAAGCGGATGCTGAAATTTGGATAGAGTCCATGGAGGATTACTTTGTAGCAGCCAGTACTGCACCCCCCAACCAGGCTATGCTCGCCAAGCTGAAGCTCATTGGCGAAGCCAAGCTTTGGTGGAAGCAATGATGCAGAGATCAAGGGATCGCGGAAGGATTCGTTACTTGCGAAAAGCTGAAGAAAGCTGTGCAAGGAAGATACTTACCACCTGTGTATCGCACACAAAAAATGAATGAGTTCTACGAGCTGAAACAGCTGGGACTCACTCTTGACGCATACTACTCTAAATTTTTATCACTTCTTAAGTATGCGCCATAGATATACATGACACAATAGGTGTCAAAATTTTGTGCTAGTTTAAACCCACCAATGAATACCCGTCTCAAATCTATGCGCCCATCAGATCTACAAGACGCACTCATTCGAGCTGCACGTATAATTCAGGAGGTGCCAAGCTAGGCCAAGAAGTAACAAAACTTGGTCTCATAATGACGAGAACAGAGAAGCATATAGACCTCAAGTGAAGAGAGTTCAAGGTCAAAATCAAGGAGAAAGAAAGAGAGCAAGGACTAATAATGCCAACTGCTTTGTCCCTACCCAAAGCAATGGCTGAAATCTCCGTTGTTTCCAGTGCAACGAGCTTGGTCATTTCAAGAGGCAATGTCCAAAGCTTGGCGGAGGACATTGTCAAGCACCTTTCCAAGGAATTGGCCGTGGCCAGGGAGCCGCTACCTGAGGCAAAGGAAGAACCGCCTACATTGCCAATAGGGAAATGGGTGAAGAAGAAGATCCGACCATGGAAGCAGAGTTTGAAAGGGTGACAATCCATGCCGCTCTTCATAAGAAAGGGCCAAATCGCCAGTTTTCAGTGATTTAAACACCGTCAGACTATCAAGGTAAAGGTTTCAAAACTTTGATTGATTGTGGCAGTACACATTCCTTTATCTCACCAGCTTGTGCAAGAAGATTAGGAATATCCACAATAGAAGCACCTACCTTTCTTGTGGAATTAGCAAATGGTCGTGAGGTCACTTGTACCAGGCAAACTACTAAGATGGAATTCTTTTTCTGGGAGGAAAGACAACTTCTGTCAAATTCAGAGCCATGAGCCTAGGTATCCATGAGTGTCTACTCGGAATGGACTGGCTTAAACCTAATGACACCCACATTCATTGTGGAAAGGGCCAAGTTTCATTTCGAAACTTTGAAAGGGAATTAGTCACAACTCAAGGAGAGGCTAGAAATCCAAAAATTCAATTAGCCAAGGCATCTCGGATTATAAAGGGAGATAGAAAGTGACTACCTGTCTACTTGATTAAGCTCAATAAGCTAGATCAGAAGCAGGAATCTAGTGAAGGATATTCTTGGCTAAAGGAATACACGGACGTATTTCCTAAAGAGTTGACAGAACTCCCGCCTCAAAGAGAAGTGGATCATGAGATCAAGCTAGTACCAGGAGCTGAACCAATTGCAAAGAGACCTTATAGAATGTCTATCCCAGAAGCAATTGAGCTGAAGGAACAACTCAAGAAATTGCTAGATCAAGGCTACATCCGTCCTAACAGTTCACCATGGGGAGCTCCAGTATTGTTCTTGAAAAAGAAAGATGGAACGCTTCGACTGTGTATTGATTACAGAGGGTTGAATCAATCAACTGTCAAGAACAAGTTCCCTATTCCTAGAATAGATGAGCTTCTTGATCATCTTCAGGGTGCGAAGATCTTCTCCAAGATTTATCTCAGGTCTGGATACTATCAGATAAGGATCAAGGAAGAAGATATCCCAAAGACGGCCTTCAACACAAGATATAGACACTTTGAGTTCCTAGTTATGTCATTCGGATGACTCAGAATACGCCTGCCACCTTCAACAGGTTAATGCAGGATATCTTTAGGCCATATCTTGATGACTTCATACTCGTATTCTTCGATGATACCTTAGTCTATTCCAAACAGGAAGAAGATCATGAACCCCAACTTTGGATTGTCCTTGAGACAATGAGAGCACATAAGCTCTATACTAAGATGAAGAAATGTGCATTCTTCAAACCTCAAATTGAATATCTAGGATTCATCGTATCAGTGGAAGGAATCTTAGTGGATTCGTTGGCCAAAGTTAGAGATGTTCTAGAATGGCCAATACCAACAACTGTCAAAGAAATATACAGTTTTCTTGGATTGATAGGATGGTATAGGGTCTTCATCAATTACTATACTTTGATTGCAGTACCTCTGACGAACTTACTGAAGAAGCAAACATCCATTGCATGGTCAACTACCGAACAAACCAACTTTGATAGATTGAAGAAAAGTTTGGTATCAGCACCCATCCTAAAACTTCCAGACCTCAGTAAGGAGTTCGAGGTATTAATTGATGCTAGCATGCTTGCTTTAGGATGTGTGCTCATGCAGGAAGGTCATCCTGTAGCATACTCTTCAAGGAAGCTGAAGAGCCATGAGAAGAATTATGCTACCCATGATTTAGAATTGTTAGCTATCATCCATGCTCTAAAGCTTTGGTGACACTACTTGTTGGGTAACAAGTTTACTCTAGTGCCGATCATAGAAGTCTCAAGTGGATCTTTACCCAGAACGAGCTCAACATGAGGCAACGTCGGTGGATTGAAGTGCTAGAGGAGTATGATTTTGAAATCAAGTACCGACTAGGAAAGGAGAATGTAGTTGCCGATGCACTCAGTCGCAAGGCATTCCTTAATTCTCTAATCTTGCAAAATCCATCAATAGCTAGATCTCTAGCCACAAAGGTGTCCATGGCAAATAACCCAATACTTGAGCTAGCTAGAGAGGAAGCATGCCATGATCCAGTCTATCAAAAGATGCTAAGGGAGATCCCTATCAAGGACCAGGACCAAAAGCCACAGGCTAAGTATCATGAATTCTCTATCAATAGCGGACTTATCTACTATAGAATGAGATTATGTATATTGGCAAGCCAGTCATTTAAGTAGAAGACACTATGGGAAGCTCATGATTCCCCTTTCTCAGGACATCCTGGCTATGCTAAGACTCTCAATGCAGTTAGAAAGAGCTACTATTGGGAGAGGTTTAAAGGTGATGTTCTTAAATATATCATTGAATGTTTGTCTTGTCAACATATCAAAGCCAAACATGTCAAAATGCCAGGAAAGTTACAATCACTTGACATTCTCCAAATGAAATGGGAATTCATCAGTATGGACTTTGTTGTTGGCCTACCCCAAGTTCAGGGAGGATACAACTCCATCATGGTTGTGGTTGACATTCTTACTAAGGTTGCATACCTTATTCCAGTAAAGACAAACTATAAAGCCTCAGACATTGCAAGGTTGTTTTTCATCAAGGAGATATTCAAGCTACATGGGATACCTAGAAGAATCATTAGTGATCGTGATTCTCTCTTCACATCACATTTCTGGAGAGCTATCTTTGAAGCCATTGGGACTCAACTCTGTTTTAGTATAGCTTACCATCCCCAAACTGATGGCCAAATGGAGCGAGTCAATCAAGTCATCGCGGATATGCTAAGGGCACACTGCTGTCGTGAACCAAAAAGGTGGATTCAATACTTGCCTTTGGTTGAATTTGCCTACAATGATTCTTACCAACAAAGCATTCAGATGACCCCTTTTCAAGCATTGTATGGTCATGACTGTCGAAGTCCCCTAAACTTCTCAGATCCAACCTTGAGGGTTGAAGCTTCAAGGCAGATGTTGGAAGAGATGGATGACCAACTAAAGTCAATAAGACAGGACATCCAAGCCGCCAAGGATAGACAAAAGGCATACGCGTCAAGATAGAACCTTTGAGGAAGGAGACATGGTCTTCATTTGTGTACACCCAAGAAGAGTTCCCTATCCTTAGGAGATTGCAAGAAGCTAAGCCCAAGGTATTGTGGACCATACAAGATCCTCAAGTGCCTAGGACCTAATTCTTATAGACTGCAACTCCCTAAGAACCTAAAGGTTTATAATTATGTATTCCATATCATCCTACTGAAGAAGTATGTACCTAATCCTAGCCATGTACTTGATGATCAACAAGTTGTAATGCCTAGCCAAGGAGTCCTTGAGCTACGGCCTAACAGGATCTTAGATGTTAGAGAGAGACAACTGAGATCCAGAACCTTGAGAGACTGCCTCGTCCACCAATGGAAAGATTATCCTGAGGAGGATGCCACTTGGATAGATGAAAGCACTCTCAACCATCAATATCCTCAGTTTATCTCGAGATGAGGACATCTCGATTCGTCTAAGGGGGAGAGAATGTAATATTTCTATTGGAAAATATTACTAGCTGCGTGAGACTCATGCAAATGACAATGCCGGAATTGAAGATACGGATGGTGCGATCTTTATGTTGTACACGACGTATCATGACCCTCCATTGGCAAAAATCGGGACCAAGGGAAAAAAAAAACGCATAACCGCAGGTGAACTCCCTCTTGGGAGGAGGTCAAGAGGATAATTGATAGATTTATGGAAAAAAAATTTAATTACCTTCCCCCAACTGAAACGTGGCTAAGGGAGAGGGATGGGCTGAATTGGGAAGCTATGGAGGTGGAAGGGGGGATAGCCATGCAAGGCAACACGTGGGAGGCTGGAGCCCTCACCCCCCCTCTTCCTATAAATACCCCCCCTTTAAGAGGTGAAGAAGGAGGGAAGCTGAGAAGGAGTCGTGAGGCTGATAGTCATGAGAAGAGGGAGGAAGGATGACTGTGGAAGTCCAGGCATGGAGGAGGAAGAAGCCGCCGTGTTGCTGCGTTGTGAGAAGGAGTGGAAGCTGCTAGTCGAGTTGAACATCGCCACCCACCTACCAATCCGAGCTGTTGAAGGTTGTTGCTGATGCTGCCCTTCCACAAATTGGCCTTCTACTCGCCCACATGGTCTTTCATCACGCCCCTAGAAGCTTCTTGGGAAGCTTCTAAGGGGGCTCTCTAAGCCCCCTTTTCCATTGCATTCTTAAACAAGGCGTTTTTCCCCCACGAATTAAGCCCTTCCCCTTGCCTCCCCTAGGAATTAAGGACTTTCCCCTTGCATCCCTCAAAATCCATTCTTACCCCAGGTTTTTAAACCCCCTTCTCATGGATTCACATAAAGCCACACGAGCCGGTTTTAAAACCCCCCTTTTCCCATTGAATCTCCTTAAGTCCACTTTACTCCCCCTGGTTTTCTTTAAAACCCTTTTCCATTGAAATTCCCACAAGCACATTTTATCCCCAGGTTTCCCTTAAACCCCCTTCCCATTGCGACTCCCATAAGTCCCTTTAGATTATAAATAAGCCATCCCGGCTTTGAAGCAAAGGAGATGTTTATAAACCCCCATTTCCACAAAGCTATACAACCCTTCCTAGCCGGAATTTCAAAGAGAAGGAATCTCCCAAGCCTCCATTTCCGCAAGGCTTATGCAAGAACCCACTCACAGAAAGAAGCCCCAAGCTCCGAACCCTAAGGCCTTCCAAAGCCCAATTCCGCAAGTCCGTACTTTGGTCAAGGAGCCGTACCTCAAAGGGATTCACGTGTACAAGGGAGAACGGGCCAATATCATAAGTCTGCGGCCAAGGCAAGAAGGTCAAATTCACGATGGCCCCTAAAAAGGCATAAGGCGCAACCGCAAGAGGATCATCTCCTAACATTTATATGGATATTTCAATGAACCCACAAGTACAGATTTTCCTTTTAATTTTGGTTTACATCAAAATATTACAATTATGCATGGATAATTTATGAAATTAGGATGCACTTTTGCAATTAAAATATATTGGCTATAAACTCATGACTAAAGATTAGTCAATTGTATTTTTTTTCAATGGAATGAACGAAGGATGTCTATGCATTCTTAACAAGTTATTTTCATGCATTGCAAAGTAACGAATCTAGATCAACTAATGTGTAACGTGTCCATCGGTTATCTTCAGGACACGTCTTAGCAGTCCATTGGAAAGGATGTCTAGAAAGCTCTGCTCGGCACTCCCATGGAATGTTACAGGGTTTGCGATCTAGGACTCTCCGCGTCTGCCATGTAGCAAAAGTAAACCAGCCATTCGACCTGAATTAGGGTTTTCCCTATTGGTCATTTCCTAACGGCAACTAGCGTCGAACCCAAGCGAACTACTTTACGCAGAAACGCCACGTCTGAAGCGGATTCACGTTGCACTTGGTTCAAGGAGAATGGGAAACGAGAGGGATGCGAAGCTCAGCCTCTCTGCCATAAGGCATAGTCCCATTCCGTTCCCCTAAAATAGCGTAAATCGGGATCATTTATAATCTAAACTCTAGGTTAGTGCCCTTTTTCTGTTTGTATCCCTTGAATGATCTTCTCGCTGTCCATCATGATTGAGAAAAGTTCTCGGCCAATCGGGACCACCCATCCGTAGGACGGACCTATGGCCACATCCTCTGCACTTTCCTCACGTTGTTTTAGTTATTTAATTACCTAACACATTTAGTTGTACATGTAACGATCAGCTTCCTTAATTAGCCTGTTAGGCACTGGTTCCTTCACGTAATCATAGCACTTGACATAGAAAAACAATGTCAAACAAGTTTTTTTTCAATAGGTTATCATATTTATCTTTGAAATACATAAAGTCAAGCGCGTAGGATTATCCATAATCCGCCCAAAGGCAACCCAAAGGCGATCCAGTAATCCACAGGGATCACTAATCCAAGATTCCACCCGTAGACTAGTATGCGAGCCTCGAGATCCAATTGCGAGTCATGTTAGCCTCTTGTGCAAGGCCCGAAAGGTGAGGGATTTACGGCCAGAGCCCCCTCTCGCACCCAAGCGTCCTCCTGCTCCAAGTAGCACTCAATGGAGAGACCTCTTGCAGCCAGTTCGGTCTACCTTCCTGGCGCGGTTAACAACCCCCCTTCGTTAGTGTCAGGCAGGTAGTCGGGAGTAACTGAAGCTGCCTCTCCCTTCAGGACTTCATCCTGAAGCATTAGATATCCATTTATCCTTTAATTCTTTGATCAAAGAAAGCAAAATAGCGCTCTTAAATCTGTAATAAGCACAATCATTTCCATTGGTCGTTATTGTTGGCCAACTGCTAAGGAGTGAATTCTTCTTTCCGAATGCATCCAGCTCTCGATCCGGGATTAATTTTGACTTGGCAAGATTCCCTATATCCTAGGTTAGGGCCATACCCTATTAACCCGACTTGATCAATACCTTAAGTTCATATGTTATTCCAACTTATTGGTTGGTCTTTTGCTTCCAAGCAATTATCTTTACCCAAAAAAGATATTATATTAGGACGATTATTCATCCTCTTGCAAGATAACTTACGTAAGAATCTGCCAACCTCATTCCGAGGAGTCGGCCATTCCCTTGTGATCCAATCACAAGATCATTTGACTCTACTACTTGTTGTACAAGTGTTGCATCAAGCTATGGGACTATTTACCCATCGAATGGAGTCACGAGACAATCTGTTCCTGAGTACATTAGGCTGACATTGTCAGTCCTAGGGTTCCAAGTTCCATCTTTTTAGCGAGAGGTTCTTAGGGAAAAACCCTAGACCACTTTTCGCAAGTGTGTTCCAATGTCCCTACATTACGTGAATGTGGGCAAGTCTTTAGGGTATCCGAGTTTCAGCTTTGCTAAAACGAGCGACTAGGTAATGTCCCCAACGTGTTAAATCCTAGTTAGCTCTTTGGCATAATATGCATTGAATTAACCCTTTCTAAATGAGTAATTCGCGGTTTTAAGCATGATTTACTGTCTACGTATAAGTTGATTTACAAATCCTAACTTTTCAGTTTAAGGTCAAAGCATAGTTAGTTATAGCCTAATTCTAATTGATCATCCTATAACATGCAAACAAGATTCATGCTCAGAACATGCAGCCTTTTTCTACTTTCTTTTTCGAATGAATTTGTCGTATGCTGAACTTACACACCCTTCCGTTAAATTAAGTTTTTAGACCACTTGCCTAGTTAAATCTTCTTCATGTAGTCCTAGCAATTTCCTACGGTTGCTAATAACTTTCTTTAAGAATCATTTCAAAAAAAGATATTCAATAATGCAATATGGGGTTTATTCCTTTCATGCTTAATCGGAGTGTACTTTCATAATTCCGTTTTGTAAATATGGACATTAATCTAATTTCAATTCATTGCAATGCACACAAACTACTTGCTAGAAATGCATAGAAATCTTATGCTCACTTTATTTTGTTTGTTTTATTGAAAATACTAACGACTGGTGGGAGGTAGAGACCTCAAGTATGTAATGTTGTAAAATGGTAAAAAGATCCTAGGCTAGTTACAACTTAGACTTTTATACTTAACCCTAGTAGGCTAAATATTGGCTAAGACATTTAGACACTTTTACTCTATTACACATCATATGTGAGAACAATAGTCACCATGTGTGACCAACCTTCCCTTACTCAAATGTTATTGAAAGAATAATGAATGAAGTAACAATGATGGGTGCCTAGCGCCTGCAGTGTATATGTGTGCGAGAACTGTCAGTGTAATGAACACATGAGCGCTTAGGCACATGTAGCTTTATTCCCAACAACCTCCCACTTAAAGCTGAATGTGCCCCTAGTGAGAGAGAACAAGAAAAGTGGCAAAGTACAAATGTACATAAAGTATAATAGGATGAGAAATAGACATCATCTCATCCTATTCTCTTCATCTTTCTAAGAAAGGCAAAATTTTTCACTGAGAAACTTTTAGTGAGTAGATCTACAGGATTCTTGTCAATCGAGATCTTGATAAGATCAATAGACTTGTCCTCTATCACCTCCCTGATGAAGTGAAAGCACACCTCAGTGTGCTTTGTCTTCCAATGGAAGACTAGATTCTTGGCCAATTGAATAGCACTTATAGAATCTGAATGCAATGTAGAGACTATATAAGTAATACCAAGGTCTACCACCAAATGACCTAACTACAGAGCCTCCTTACAAGCCTTAATGGATGCAATATAATCTACCTCTATAGTGGAAAGGGCCATGTGTTTCTGTACCTTGGATATCGAATACATAGCATCTCTAGTAAAGGTGAACACATAGCTAGAGCTAGACTTCCTACTATCTACATGTCCTGAATAATCAAAGTATGTGTATCCCATGACTCCTACTGTCTACATGTCCTACATAGTTAGAGTTAATGTATCCCATGACTTATGTATCCTAGCCACCATAATTAGAGTTAGTGTATCCCATGACTCCTACTGTCTACATGTCCTACATAATTAGAGTTAGTGTATCCCATGACTTATGTATCCTAGCCACCATAACATATATACATATTTGAAATTCCCTTAAGGTACCTCATGATACCCTTCATGGCATCCCAATGCTGCTAGCCAAGTATAGCCATATAGTATATCACAACTTCCATTACAAATGCTATGTCAGGGTGAGTGGCTATCATGACATACATCAAATTTCCCACTCTAGTTGCATAAGGGATCTTGGCCATCTTGGACTTCTACTCATTAGGTTTGTCCTTCATCTCATAGCTCTTCTTGAGCTGATTTTTCAAGGCATCCAGCTCAACATGAGCACTTTCAACAATCAACATATTATCAACATAGGGTATCAAAATCATAAGGTTGCCATCACGAGCCTTCTTTCTATATAAACATGGATCCATATCACTAAGAATATATCCTTGGGAATGCATGAAAGCATGGAACTAGTGATATCATTTCCTAGGTGCTTGCTTAAGGCCATAAAGGCTCTTTCTCAACTTGTACACTAGGTATTCCTTACTTTTTTCTCAATGCCCTTGGGCTGTTGTATATAAATCTTATAATTTAAGTCCCCATGTAGGAAAGATATGTTGACATCCATTTAATAGAGGTCCAGATTGAGTTGTGCAACCAAAGCCAAAACCAAGTGTAGGGTAGTCATCTTGACAACAAGAGAGAAGACTTCATTGAAATCAACACCATGCTCCTACTTAAAACCCTTGATAATAAATTTGCCCTTATAGACTGGCTTGGGACATCTAGGGATACTCTTCAACTTGTACATTCACTAGGAAAATGAACCAAATTCTATATATGATTTTTTTGAAGTGATGCATACTCTGATTGCATGACCCTCTCCCAAGAGTGATTATCATCTCTGTACATGGCCTCATCATAGGTAAGAGGCTCACCACCATCTATCACCATAACATAATCCATAGAGGGTGCAAACTAATCTATCTCTAGTAGACCATAGACTATGGAGCCTATACCTCGTGTCTAACATAATGGTCCTAGGCCACTAGACTATAGGTTGTCTAGCTGGCTATACAATAATAGGAGGCTTCTCTTGAAATATCACCCTGTGTACCTCAACGACTTACTCGGGATACTTTTGCATTTTCTCCTCGTGGAAAACAACATCATGGCTGTGGATGACCTTTTAAGCATGGTTCCATAGGTGATAGCCCATCTCACCTACATCTCCATAACTAAGAAAGAAGAATATCATGGACTTAGGATCCCACTTATTGAGCTTTTCCTTGGAAACATAGCATAAAGCCTCACAACCAAAGACACGCAAATGAGCATATGATTGAGATTTTCTAGACTATACCTTCTTTGCAATCTCATAGTCAAGAGTAATGCCAAATGTATGGCAGTAGTACCTTCCTCCATCTAAAAGTATTGCAAAAAGCCTACCTGCTAAGCATACTACATACTTGCTCCTGAATCATCCTATTCATATCCTTAGCTATACCATTCTAGGGTGGGGTCTTAGGGGAGTTACTATATGTATATCCTCTGCATCACGTGCATCCAAGGCCTATTTATAAATATCCTTATCTGTGAAATTTTTCTAAATAAAACATAACCCTTTTCTATTCAATCTGTAAATAATCCATTTATATTACACCCTTCTGTATGTAAAAAATGTATAAAAATGGTATTAAAAAAATACATTATTTTGAACCCACGTGATGCACACATATATTCATGAGTAACTTACCCGAGTATATGGTGCAGTCAACTAACACTTAATACCCCTTCATCACAAAACTTCCCAAAAGCTTTACTTACATACTTGGCCCCATTGTCAGATTGTAGGCGTTTCAACCTATACCTAGATTGGTTCTCAACAAAAGCAAGCCAATGTTAAAACCTAGCCAAGAGTTTTGATTTTTTCTTTATGGGATATGTCTAGACCTTATGCAAGTAATCATCAATCAAAGTAATGAAATACTTCACACTACCTAATAGCTTGGAGGGCATAGGTTCAATGATGCCATAAAGATACATTTGGTATATCGACCACAACCAAAACATGGTCAATAGACTAGATATAAGCAAGGGATAAATAGTGCCAAACTTAGCACCTTCGTGAGGTGCTAAAAAAAGATTCCCACCAGTAAGCTTCCATGAGGAATCACCAAAAGATACAACATAACCTTCATCATCCAATTGTCTACTTGAAAGTAGGATTTTAGTCAAAGCCAAACATGATGTACATTATGCAAAGTACATATACTATCTAAAGAAAACTGCACTTGGACATCTCCAATACCAACAATATCCAAGGCTATAGGTCATTACCCAATCTGATAGATCCTATCATGTTGTGATAGGTGTGGAACCACTCTTAATAAGGGGTGATATGAAATGAAGCCCCTAAATCAATCAAGCAACATTGAGCATAGGTAGACAAGAGATCAATCAACTGTGAAATGTAAAGGGAAGAAGTTGCAAGTATCTAGTCATCATTAGAATCAATCTACATGATAGCTTTTCCTTTTCTTTGCACTTGTTATCATGCATTTTATAGCACTATGGCCAAATATGACCCTGCTTTCCACAATAGTGACAAGTCAATGTGAACTTACCACCACTGGACTTATTGTGAGATGACTAAGAATGGGATTTCCAAGAGTCTCTCCTATGGTGATAGTTATCACTCCTACATTATTACCTGTGAACATCAAAGCATGAGAGGTGTAGGAAGCATCGACACTCTTTCTATTAACGTCTTCATTCAAGAGCACACCCTCTATATCCTACAATTTTAGCCCACCATCTCAATGGGCATCTATTTGCACATATAGTAGTACAGAATGTGTCCCATGACTCAGGCGATATAACCAGCAAAAACAAGAAATGAAGATTGTCCTTAAATTCAATTCCCCACAAAGACAAGTGACTAAAAGTAGAATGAAACTCATTCAAGTTAGTAGACATGGAGATCTCCTCCATACGAAGGTCCATGAGTTGCTTTAGCTAATATATCTGAGAGACAGGACTCTGATTGTTGTAAACATTGTGAATCTTATCCCATAACTCCCATGCGGTTTTCCTGGGTCAGAGATGACATTATAGTAGACCTACTTAGAGAGTGAAAAAATGATTGCAGATTTAAATAACTTATCTAGTTCAGTCCAATCCTATGCATCAAAGCATTCTAACTTTACACTCTCATATCTTAATGGCTTAATCTACCATTTTTGCACTAGAACTTGCCAAATTTGTGCATTCCAATACCTGCAATTTCCGCCCTCCAACTTCTCAATGTTAAAGATATAACTATCATTCAACCCACTAGCCATAATGCAAGAGATGAAAGCACAATCCAAGACAAACATACTACTGTAAATGACAGCAAAATAACCCCAAAATCACAGCTAAATCAAGGGCTAAGAAAGAGAAACTACCAAAATGGTGGGTTGTCCACAAACTATAATCAACTAACTATCAAATCCAAGTGATTGCTCTCATATATGATGCGTAAAATTAAAATGAAAAGCTATTGTAATAAACTAATGTAATATATCAACAACAAATTGTGAGCAACCAAGAAAGAAAGATTAGGAAAAACCAACACTAAAAGCTATCATAAACAACTACAGTGCATCAATAATGTGGTAGGCATAGATATCATGCACATAGGAGATCTTAGGGTAAAGAGAAGAGAACTACCAAATGCATAACCCACTTAGCAAAGATCAATACATAATCCAAAAACATATAAATATCATTGACAATACACTGATATATATAAGTGCTAGGTCCAAAGTAAGTGATCAAATTAGCCCAATGTAGAATAATTGCATCCAATACATATCAAGAGGGCATGTACATGAAGTAAGTGTCCCACAATCTTGGTGAAGGTAAGCTCAAGCTCAACTACATAAACCCAAAGCTCTACGTAACATCCAAAATGGCACAAATAACTCCCACTGGAACAAAATCAAATGCTAAATGAGCAATGCAAGCTCAAAACATCAAGTACATGATAGGAGTATCTGAGATACACGAAACATAAGTTGAGAGCATAAAATCCAATAGATTCTTCAAGATTGTAACTGTGTAAGCCATTGAAGTAACCAATGTATGTACCACACCTAATATCAATGTAACAAAGCCCAAATCTCACCTCAAAAGCATGCCATAGTATATCGAAAAGTATACATAATAATCGAAGTAGTGGTACATCCACTGAGTATCTTGTAAAAGCATCAATGAGCTTTAGGCATAAGCTTTTAACTAACAAATGCTTGTTTCCTTGCTATTATAGTACTGAAATAACAATGAAATTTGAGCTATTTCAAGCTCAAAATAATTTGAAAAGCATAGCCATAGTTTTAGACACCAAAAGTGCATCCTTGAAGCATCAAAATACATAATGGAATTTACAATTTGTTATCCAAACCAGAACTATTTGTTTTGTGTGAAACAAAGAATAGAAAACTACACAAAATTAACTCTGTGAGTGCCTATATCTACAGCTCTTTCTACCCTCTTTTTTTTCAGCTATAGAACTTCTAGTCAAATACCATATGCAAAAATTATGGCCAAAATACAATTGTGTTATGAAGTTGCCATAACTATCTACGACTTCAATAGCATGCTTTGTATCCACTCAAAAGGGATAAAATGGATGCTCTTTAGCTCAATAAGCACTCAACAAAAGTTAACTAAGCCTTGGAAAGCTCCTCAACAAGGATAGAGCAAGCAAGAATAAGACAAAAGAAGAAAATACTCAATGTATACCTTGAGAGGAAGAAACAATGGCTGCCATGAAACCTCGGATTGAAGCTTTGAATCTAAGCTGAAGAAAAGGATAAAGAAGCTCCTCGAATGATTGGCTTTGATATCACTGGAAAGGTAGAGCTAGAGTGGAAGCATACAAGTGGAAGCAAAAGCAAAGCAAGAGTTATGGCGGATGGAGCAAGAGAGCAAAAGAGACAGACACCATATGTGGAGACTCCAACAATCACCATGTATGACTGACCTTCCCTTATTCAAAGTCATTAAAAGAATAAAGAATGAAGTGACAAAAATGGGTGCCTACCACCTCCAATGTATAGGTATGCAGGTACTATCAGTGTAATAAATACATGAGCAGTTAAGCGTAAGCGCCTTTACTTGTAATATTTCCACGCAATAAAAGTACGTTGGTTAGTTCGAAAGTTAGTTAGTCAATTAATAAGTTAGTAAGATTACTAACTAAAGACTAACTAAGGTAAAAACTAACTAATGTTAATAGCTAACAATTTTTATTTAATTAAAAATATATATAAAGAAAAACCAATAGTCATAAATTGGATTGACAAGGATCATAGCCAACCATCACGGAAGTTACAACGTGAACGAGACTTATGAGCCATATTAATCTAGTATTAATGTGTATAGTTTGGATGGTCCAAAAAAGTATATTTTAGATATTATCCTAACAAGATAGAACTGTATGTCATTTAAAAGAAAAGAAAAGTGATGTTTTAGTTAGGTTTGGAGATTTTATAAAAAGAAAAAAAATAAAGAAAAGTGATTGGCAAAATCGCACGTGCCGTGATTGCAATCTACATGCAGTAGACATCACTTCGAACAGAGAAAAGGAGTGAAGTGAGAGATTTCTAAGCAAGTTTCATGGAGTTTTAACCCCCTTTTGGAGCCAATGCAACCATCAAATTTATGATCTGAGCATCAGATCACTGATTATTCCAAGAGGCCATCCACTCTTGTTCTTAGTCTTATCCCCTCCTCTCTAATTCATTATAAATATGAGGCATGGGGAGGCACAAGGGAGCATAAGGAGACCTCGAGAAACTACGAGAGAGAGGTAGAGAGAAGAATAACCCTCCAAGAGATTGTGAGGGAGAGCTTGAGAGAGAGAGAGAGAGAGAGAGAGAGAGAGAGAGAGAGAGAGAGAAGAGTTACTCCAAGAGGTTGCACAATTCCCTCTATCTCGATCCTCAACTTAACCATCTTCTCTTACGCTCTCCCATCTCAAATCTATTCCGCATTCTTAATCTCTTGAGTCTACTTGCGGATGAGGCCCTCCAAGTGAAGAATGTCGCATGTGGATGGCAATTCTATGACCACCAACGAAGCTTCGGGCGAAGACATCACTATCAATCCAATTGCGGTTCCGGTCGTGAGTAATGTATTTCCAAATTGATAGGTGATTGCTTTGATTCTTGCATGAGATACATTAGGCCCATGCTATGATATACGAGTATAGGTAATGAGAAGGGATAGGCCTCTTCTCACATCTTCGAAAGATGGAGTTTTCAAAGTGCATGTATTAAGGAAAGTTAATTGCACTTACTTGTGTATGGCTTATTCGTTGATAATGAAATCGGTCAGGGGATATGAATAGCATAATCATGGGGTTTAAAAGCCCATTTATTCCATTGAAATCAAGCCCTTTTGCCCACTTTAGGCCGGGGTTTAAAGACCCTTTCTATGGGAAATCCCCACTCAAATTCATAGGAGGAAACCTTCTAAAAACCATTTCCGAAAGACGGTGCAAGCTGTCACAAAGGGGAGCTACGCGTGCAAAGGAGACGGCCAAGGTCATAAATCTGCATCCAAGATGGAAAGGCCGCATCCGCAATGGCTCCTAAGAAAGCACAAGGCACAGCCGCAGGAGAATCGTCTCCTAACATCCACGTGGACATTTCACCACAACTCCAGGTTTTTTTCCTAATTTTTATTCACGTCGTTATAATTCAATCGTGCGTGGATGATTTTTGGAGATAAGAAACCTCACGAAAAAGGACTTAGGATCCCGAGGGAAAAAAAAACTCTTGGTGGAAAAGAAGGGGGGAAAAAGGGTGTATAAGACCTTCAAGAGGGTTATTTTGTGTGGGGGAAAAAGGTTTTACCGTGCCCACATGAACAAGGTTAGGTGGGAGTCCACAAGGAAGGATTGCGAGGCTTTGGATTGTGGGGGTGGGGTAAACCCACGAGGAGGGTTTTAAGTCTCGAGGAGGGGGATTTATCAAACCCACTGTGAAAGGCCTTTTTAAGACTCACAAGAAATAGGGGATTTTGTGTGGGAAGGGAAAAAGGGGCTTAAAGAGCCCTTAGGAGGAGATCTTGTGCGTGGGGAGGGGGGGGAAGTATGAAAGAGGCACATGAAGGGGGGCTTCTTAGGAGGCTATAGAAGCTTCCTAAGAAGCTTCTGATGCTTCTGGTAAGTCGTGGAAGCCCCATGTGGCGAGAGAGAAGGTGTCGACGAGACTGACAGACGGCAGTGAACTCCTCTTCCTGATGTCCATGGCGGCGACCAGTCTCCCGCTGTTGCTATGGCTCACGGCCCTCCCCTAGCCCCAGCTCCTCTTCGTGATCCCCTCGGCGGTGACCAGCAAAGTCTCGGCTCCTTCCTCCAGCCTTTCCCCCTCTAGCTTATGGCAGTGATGACGCAGCAGCGTCATAGTTCTCTGCTTTTTCCTTCCTCTCGACGTAGCGTTGTGGCTCCTCCTCTACCTCTTGACAGTAGCTTTGGTAGTCTCTCCACTCCTCCTTCCCTTCCAAAGCTCCATAGCCATGGGTTTTTATAAGGAGAGGGAGAGGTATCTCCCTCCCCCATGCGGCATCCGGCATGCTTTGTTCGTCTCATGGCATTTAGCAAGTAGCTTGGTGGCCATTACTATTCCCTTCTCCTCCAGCACGACAGTCGGTTGGAGGAGAGAGGGATTTAAAAAAAATTGCCATTATCCTATTAATTATCCTCACAACTTATCCTTTTGGCCTCGCCTTCTCGTCTTCGAGCCCCCAACTTTCGTTCTTGATTAATGAAAACATCCTCGGAAAATGCTTTCTCAATAGTTCGTCTTTCATAAATCCAAGAATTTTACCTCTGACAATGAAATACGAATGCCCCCAACCATCCCTATTAGTCATTACTCCGGTCCCGAAGACCAACACAATAAGACCAGAGTCCTATCGCGTTATTCCATGCTAATGTATTCAGAGCATAGGATTGCTTTGAGCACTCTAATTTTTTCAAAGTAACATCGTCGAATCCACGTCCCAGCCAATTAAGTCTAGGAGCGCGTCTCTGACAGAAAGGGCGGGGCGATCAGTGCACACCAAAGGAGGCGGACCGCACGCCCCGCCCCGAGATCCAACTACGAGCTTTTTAACTGCAACAACTTAAATATACGCTATTGGAGCTGGAATTACCGCGGCTGCTGGCACCAGACTTGCCCTCCAATGGATCCTCATTAAGGGATTTAGATTGTACTCATTCCAATTACTAGACTTAGAAAAGCCTAGTATTGTTATTTATTGTCACTACCTCCCCGTGTCGGGATTGGGTAATTTGCGCGCCTCCTGCCTTCCTTGGATGTGGTAGCCGTTTCTCAGGCTCCCTCTTCGGAATCGAACCCTAATTCTCAGTCACCCGTCACCACCATGGTAGGCCTCTATTCTACCATCGAAAGTTGATAGGGCAGAAATTTGAATGAAGCATCGCCGGCGCTGAGGCCGTGCGATTCGGGAAGTTATCATGATTCATCGCATTACCGGGCAAGCCCGCATCGGCCTTTTATCTAATAAATGCGTCCCTTCCAAAAGTCGGGAGTTGGTGCACGTATTAGCTCTAGAATTACTACGGTTATCCGAGTAGCAAGGTACCATCAAAGAAACTATAACTGATTTAATGAGCCATTCGCAGTTTCACAGTACAAGAGAGTTTATACTTACACATGCATGGCTTAATCTTTGAGACAAGCATATGACTACTGGCAGGATCAACCAGGTAGCTATCTTTCGTCACACGAGCAACACCGCTGCTGCGCGTTCCGACTCCACATCAAGTGTGGCTGTGGGGCAAAAAGGCACGACCTCATCGCCAATGTGTTGTTCTTGATGTAAAGAGAAAGAGGGGAGGAGCACGAAGGCTCGAGAGTTTACGGGGAGAAAAAGAAAACGACAAATGGGGATGGGATGAGGGCATGATTTTGTTTCCCACCGTGGACAAAGCCGCACACGAGCACGTGCATCGACCATCGCCACCACTACGCACGAGGCGTGCTCCACGTTGTCTTGTCTGCCACATTCCGAGCTCGTATCGAGTCGAAAGACGATGGAGACACTCATGCATTCCACTGTTTCGTGTCAACAAGAGCCCATCATGAGGTGCACTCAACCCCACTGGGAACAAGCCCCGCCGACGAAGAAGCACCTCGATCACATCATTTCATTGGTTTCAGTCCATCCGTATCGATAAAGCTGCACAATATTCACGACGAGAATCGCCATTAGCATTGAGAACCATGGAGTTCGAACACGATCTCGCCACCAACGAGACACGCGTTCAAGGCACCGCACTTCGCTCCTCACCGCCTAGTGGGCACATGTTGACCGCCACGACGCGATGTCCTCGCAAGGATCACCACAAGTCACTTGAGCCTAACCGTTCGGCGGGGGGTACGTGGCATTTTCTCACGAGACACTCCTCGCGGACAAGACGGATGCGGGGACCATACGCCTCACCTCACCCTCCCTTGGATCTCCAAGGAGTGTTTTGATGGAGCAAGCACCACTACCCTCATAGGTGTTGTGACGCTGCATATCTGGTCCCACGGGTCCGCACACGAAACCCGCACAAGAAACATGGCCTGCGGCCTCCTAGCACCACGTCGCATCTTTGGAGGTGGGGGGGAGGGCGCGTCGCGACATGGTGTGGTGTGTGTTGGGGGGGGGGGGGGGGGGGCGTCATGGTGGGTGGGTGTGTGTGTTAAGGGGAGGGGGCACGTCGTGTCGTGTCATGTCATGGGGGGGCGAGGAGGGGGGGATGTCATGGGGGGGGGGGGGGGGGGTCGCGACATGGTGTGGTGTGTGTTGAGGGGGGAAGGGGGGGGGCGAATTTTGGAGGGGGAGGGGAGGGCGCGTCGCAACATGGTGTGGTGTGTGTTGGGAGGGGGGCGTCGCGACATGTTGTGGTGTGTGTTGAGGGGGGAAGGGGGGGGGGCGAATTTTGGAGGTGGGGGGGAGGGCGCGTCATGGGGCGGGGGGGCATCGCGACATGTTGCGGTGTGTGTTGAGGGGGGAAGGGGGGGGGGCCGAATTTTGGAGGTGGGGGGGAGGGCGTGTCATGGGGGGTGGGGGGGAAGTCATGCGGGGGGGGGGGGGGGGGGGCCATGGTGTGGTGTGTGTTGAGGGGGGAAGGGGGGGCGTGTCACGGCATGGTGTGGTGTCATGTCATGGGGCGGGGGGAGGGGGATTTCATGGGGGGGGCACACATCGCATCGTGTCGTGTCATGGGGGGTGGGCGGGGGATGTCATGGGGGGGCGCGTCGTGATATGGTCATTGGGGGGGGAGGGGGTGGGGTGGGGATGTCATGGGGGGGGAGGGGGCGGCACGTCGTGTCATGTCATGGGGCGGGGGGGTGGGGTGGGGATGGCATTGGGGGGGGGGATGGAGGGGCGGCGCATCACGACATGGTGGGTGTGTGTGTTAAGGGGAGGGGAGCACGTCGCGTCATGTCATATCATGGGGCGGGGGGGGGGCGTCGCGACATGGTGTGGTGTGTGTTGAGGGGGGAAGGGAAGCCTATGGGCTGGACTTTATAAATGTATTCCAAGGATAAACATGATAACCTGTTGAAAAGGAACTTGTTTGACATTGCTTTTCTATGTCAAGTGCTAAGATTACATGACGGAACTGGTGCCTAACGGGCTAATTAAGGAAGCTGTTTGATGCATGTCCAACTAAATGTGGTAGGTAAGTAGACAACTAAAACAACCTGAGGAAAGTGCGGTGGATGTGGCCATGGGTCCGTCCTACGGATGGGTGGTCCCGGTTGGCCGGGAACTTTTCTCAATCATAATGGACAGCAAGAAGATCGTTTCAAAGGAAATGAATAGCAAGGGCGCTAACCTAGATTCTAGGTGATAAGAATCCCAGATTTATGCTGTTTTAGGGGAACGGAATGGGACTATGCCTTATGGCAAAGAGGTCGAGCCTTGCATCCCTCCCGTTTCCCATTCTCCTTGAACCAAGTGCAGCGTGAATCGGCTTCGGCCCTAGCGTTTCTGCATAAAGTAGTTCGCTTGGGGTTCAATGCTAGTTGCCGTTTAGGAAATGACCATTAGGGAGAACCCTGATTTAGGTCGGTCCTAAGTGGGAACGGCCAGAATACTTCCGCTACATGGCAGACGCGGGAAGTCCTAGATCGCAAACCCCGTAACATTCCATAGGAGTGCCGGACAAAGATTTCTAGATCTCCTTTCCGATGGACTACTAAGACGTGTCCTGAAGGGAACAGGTGGACACGTTACACTACCCCATTCATCCACTCTTTCTCTTGGATAGTGCCTATGGAGGTAGTGGGAGTAGAATAGAGTGAAAATCTCAAATTATTGTGAGATTTGGTATATAAGCAAAGCACTCTTTATTCTCCAAATGAGCCCTATAGAAGTATTCCACTATTTTTTGGGTATTTGAGACCTTCAGCCCTATTTTAGATACACGAGGTTACATATAACAATTTTAGGACATATTGCAATTTTGGCTCTATCAGTCGAAAGTGGAAGCACATGTTATAGATTTCAAATCTATAGATTTTGAGGTATTTGCTAGGAAGCAAAGATAATTTTTATTTGTAAATAGATTGTAGATTACATGTACTATTGAACAACTAGTAAAAAAGGCTACTTGGTGTATTATTGTGCACTTGTTGTGAAAGGTTGAAGAAGTCTTTCTTACTATTTTGTACCATCTTTATGATAATGATAGAGAAAAGTGAAAACGCCATCATTGAGAAGGCAGAAAAGAATAATTATCCATCATAGAAGTTCCATATGACAAACTTCCCTATTAGAAAATACATTTATGAGTTCATTTTAGGTAAAGAAAATGAGCCAAAGCTAAGTAACCATGCAATTGCGGATGAAGAAAAGGCATGAAAATAATGGAATGCAAAGGACAAAAACATGATATATTGGCTATCTGTAGTCATTGATAATACTATGCTAGGATATATTAGGAATGCAAAAACTTCACATATAGATTGGATAAATTTTTAGAACATATTTTTAGTAAATATAAAGGCATGGAAGATTCAACTCAAGCAAGAGTTGAATACTTTGAAGAAATAAAAAATGCCTATCAATGAGTATGTTTTGAAGGTGAAAAGCATTGGAGATACTTTGGCAATACTTAATGCAATGCTTGATAATGATAATTTGGTTTCATCTTCTTTGGGTGGCCTTTATAATGAGAAGGCTTGGAAATCATTTGTTACTTTTGTATAACTATAGAAGCCATTTCCAGATTTTGATGAGTTGATCTCTCTCATGATCGCCAATGAGATCAATATGTAGGGTGAATAATATAAAGGAATTGGTGAATAGGTCCAAGCGTTTTACTCAAGTTTAGGAAGGAGATATTGTAGATCCTCTTTCGGAGGTTGTAGTATGAGGAATGTTGGTGATAATTAGCAAAACATCCAGGTAATTCACTATATGCATATACTCTATATCACGTGCATTCAAGGCCTATTTATAAATATCCTTATTTGTGAATTTTTTCTTAATAGAACATAACCCTTTTCTATTCAATCTGTAAGTAAACCCTTTATATGGGACCCTTCTATATGTAAAAAATGTGTAAACATGGTATTTTAAAAATCCTTTATGGTTGATGGCTTGAAGAATTATCATCTATTGACATTGTGGTGTAGAGGCTATGCTTGGCATCATCCTTTGGAGGATGATATTTTGGATCCTTGCCCTTCAAAGAGTGTCTTTCATAAGACAGATATTCAGCCACTGAGTTCCCAACTATTGAACCATATTGCTAACAATTCCTTGTTCATCGAGGATTCTTTCTAGCTTTTGATTTTTGATGTTCCATCTACCCATATGATCCCCATGATATCCTATCTTACTCCGTAATTTCTTATCAAGTACCCTTATATATTGCCATCCTCATTTATAATCCAGATAGTATTCCTCTTTTATCTTTTACCCCTACAAATTTTCCTCAAATTTCAATTTTTACTACTTGCCCATTTACTAATGATCCTATATCTTCACCTTCTCCCATTGAATCTACTCTTGTTGTCCCATCTATTCCCTCAAATTTTCAAGTAAAATACCTTTATAAATTTTTATTTACTTTCCCTTCTTTCCCATAACCATTATCCCTTGAAATATCTTCATTTTATGATTTATCTTATCCACCTCTTCACTGTTTCCCTCTTATTTCCTTACCATCTCCAAGTGACTATATTAATCTTCCTCCACAATCAGTGATGGATAATTCTAGGTATGATAATGATATCCTTCATTGATAATAGGGGCATTCAATGATTCTTTGATATCATTCATGGTTCCTACAGTACTTTTGCACAATGTTCCACTTCTTATCTTCAATTTGCTAGATTACATGCTCATTCTTGATATGCTTGGTATCTCATCTTTGTTGGTATCTTGCTTTTATGCATTAACAATCTCATCCGAATACTCAAAAAAGTATTCCAAACTTGACAATTAATCCTAATGAGGATGTGACTATTACTTAGATAGATGTACCATATTATTTTGCACAAGCTTTTCCTACTAGGTTTATTATCTTGTTGGAAATCATGTTTTTTTTTTACAGTTTCTCTAAAATGTGCCTCTACATTTTGTGGATGAGAATAAGAGTCTAGAATTTCTCAAGTTGACTATGAAGTTCAAGAAAAAATATATTCATCCTACATATCCTTTGGATACTCTCTTGGTTGTACTGATCTTTTTAATGAAAATATTTATGTTTGCTCTCCATTTTTGGAAGTATGTGCTATTTAGACTATATTGTCTTGTATCCGTGTGGGTTTTGTATATGTTCTATGATGTATATGTGGTGTTTTATTATTCTTGTGTGGAGTTAAAGATGAAAATGGAGCTCATTGCAACGTTGATTGATGGTGGCTCGTGATTCTATTTGATGGACCGATGCTTATTGCAAAAAAAAACCTTTTCTATCCTTTAAATGTTTGTCATGCTTTTCTATTTCTAAGCTGTGTTAATAGATAAAGGTGTTTTCCTTTTGTCACAATTCTTTATTGGATGCAGGTTATAAATTTTTTTAATGCTTGGATGGTGTTTCCTGAGGTTGTTGTGGAAGATAAAGTTGAGCTATATTTTGAACTTTTATTCTCTTTTTCTAAGGTCGCGAGGACACTCATTGAATAAGTGTAGGGATATGCTGAGGGTTGATATGATTGTGTTTTTCGCTGTTTTTTGTTGGATTTTTTTATAATACTTGTATTATGTGAATGATGATTGATTTTTTTGGAAGTTTTTGAGAGAGTTTTGGATAAGGTTTAATATATTTGAGAAGCTCATGATATTTTTTAGTGGAGATAAGATGTGTTGAAAGGTTTTCTTGAGTGCCTGATTGGTTCTGATTTGTTTTATTAAGCTTCTATTTTGTTTTGTTTTCTTTTTCTATGAGAGGTTGGAATGATGAATGATGGAGTTTGAAAGTTTTTGGAAGCTTATTGAACGATTCTTGATGATTCTGAATGGTTTTAGTCAGGCTAAATGCTTTTTCCTAATGACTTTTTGTTAACCCTCTGTTGACCATCTATAGTAGAGCCGATGTCTTTGTTTTATTATTGCTATATATGCCTCTCTAAAAGTGTTCAGTGAGAAGAATGTGTATCTTGGGAAATTTTTCTAATCTTTGGAAGATATAAATACAAGTTCAAAATAGCTCAAAGAAGCGGAAGAAATAGTTGCCAAAGACTCAAGTAAAGATTGACGTGAGAGTGACAGTGTTGAGCTACGAAAGAACACTATAGTGGCTTTGGTGACTCTTCATGTCAGACATTCCTCTTGGGAGGGGTATCCATGACTAAAGAGGTATTATGGATCATTATTCTTGGTTATTCCAATGTAGCATTGAAAGAGAGAATGTGTGAGGGAGACAGAGAGCTAGAGATAGTCAACTTTTCATTCAAAACAATGTATCTATGAGTGAGAGATTAAAAGAGAGTGAGAGCGAAATTTAGGTGCCGAGAAGTGCTTAAAAATAGCTAAAAATTATGAATATCAAGGGAAAAATATTCAACATCGAAGGCGGCGGCTCGATCTAGGACAAATTTAAGTGCCAAAGTGTTGTAAAGGCGCTCGAGCGACACTTGTTGATTTTTCATAAATTTTTAGACAGATGTGCAGGTTGACAAGAGCTACTGGCCAATGCGGGATGCCAAGCCGGACGCCCAGGATTTTTCAGAGCTCAATTCCGAGTCCGGACGGGGGAAAAGGCCAAGAAACGGTCAAGATTTGAAAGGGTGGCCACAACATGGATCAAAGGGGGGTGCCCTTTGGGGGAATTTTAACCCCCCAACCAAAAAGCATGCATTTTGAATCAAACAAATCGTGGGATGGAGAAGAAAAGCGTGGCCAGCAACATTGCCGATTTTTGCGCCATGAATGGAGGGAGGGCATCATGTAGCTTACACATATCTTGCCTAATGGATTATGGGGCTTCATTCCCCTCTGTCTGTGGACTCTATCACCTGTCTTCGCTCCTCCATTGGTGGCCTGAATGCTGAGATGGAAATCTAGTCTTTCTCTCTCCTTCTTCTCTCTCCCCTAAAGGCAAATTCATGTGGTGAAGAAGAGGAAAAAGAATGGATGATGGATGCTTGTCCAATGAAGACCGGATTGCTCCATGGTGTAAGAAGATTGAAGATTGCTGATTGTGGACTATCATGAGCATTAATGGTGGCTGTAAATCAGTCCTGAGATATGGCAAATAAAAACCCACAACCCCCAAAGCACGGTAATCTCATTTTTACAAAGAAAAATTGTGTTTTTATGCAATTTACTTCATGAATTCTTGTTCCCATGAGATGATTATGCATTATAATGTTGTTTGGAATGTCTTTCAACTCTTTATGCTCAAAAAATCAGAAAATCATAAGTTTTGTGGATGAAATTAGTAGTGAAAAATACGTAAATATGCAAAATATGGGAAAATTGGGTGTTTTTGAGATATCAATGGAAAATATAATAAGACACACCAACTAAACTGGTCTTTTTGCTGCAAATGAACCTAAGGGCCACAGCCCACAACTCATTTTGTATTTTCAGTCATTTAATATTGTAAAAAATACAAGAAAAATAGGAAAAATGGAAAAAAATAGGAAAAAAATGGATTTTGAGTGTCGAAAATTAAGGAAAAATAAGATTTATGTTTGTTGATGTATGGGGGGTCTAAATTATGAGGTTTAGCCTCAGTTCAGCCCTACCTTTATATTTTAGTGAGTCTCTATGGCTTTTTATACAATGAAAATGTGGAAAATGAACCCTAAACCTATGCACGATGCACAATCTAAACGGGTGAGGGGGTGGAGTGTATGAAAAGTATTTAAATGTTGAATGGAATGATGAAAAGCTTACTGGTTTTTATGCATATCATATAGATCGGTTGTTAATTAGAAATTAAGGACCTAGTAGCACGAGGGTTTCTTGGTGCTAGGTTCATGCAACGCCGCATACGAGTAATAGTCAAAATCATTGAAAGAAATGTTTTCCACATGTGCACCAATGATGATTTTCTTAATTGATTGAGCACATGGACATTCACAATTTGCGTGAAGCATAAAATTCTAAAGGGTATCAGACAATACCTCCTGGATGCATGGCAATTACTTTCTAGAGACATGACCAACATTGAGTGGGTAAGGTTGTTCTAAGCTATAGGCTAGGCGTTGGGTCTAGGGGAAAGTAAAGTGAGGAAGCATGGTATATCTCCTGAAAATACGTGAATCATAAAAGAGAGGAGTTTGTGTTCGTATGTTATATATATGTTTAGCGACGCATCGAGGGGCCGATCCCCAAGGTGTAGGAGAGTCGCAATGAGGTAGCAGTAGTCAGTCGTGGGAGGACCTCCTATGTTTGTACTTTGTGCTGTTTGGCAATGTGCTGGGACTCCCTCTGAGAAGTGTTGATTGGGTTAGAGTTGGACTACGAGACGTGATACAAATGCAAGATGTTTAGGAAGATGACGTATGTGTCATCCACGCTCCTGGCCGCGAGGCCGTGGGGTTGTTGAGCGCATGATAGAGGTCCCGCCTAGTGCATGAGCCAGTGCCCGCCCATTTGCGGTCCCATTAGAGAGACTACAAAGACTATGGAGCTATTGAAGATGAATTCAATGTGATGATTTCCATTCAAAATGGAGCATTCCTTTGTGTTCTCTTGTTATTTTGATGAAGAATGTGTTGAAGTTTTGTTGTGATAAATCTATAGGAGAATTGTTATATGAAGCTGCATGAAGATTTGAGAAGATTGGTATTGTTTTTCTCATTGTGGTTAATTCAAATATGAAAAACATGCTTGTTGATGATGTAAAATAGATTATCTTGTATTAGATTCCCTTTTTTTCTTAGTGTTTCTCTTGGGGCTCCATACACATGGCTTTGAGTGCATCTTCTTAACTCATGTGTTCATAGGCTAAATGATACACTAACTCCTCTATAAATGGAAATTCCAATGTAGAAAGAATGTGCATCTAATATTTCTCATCCTCACGTGTGATAAGGTATCTATTCAAAGGTCTAGTGATCAGAGGATGTGCATAATCTTGTTTCAACAAGGATGAAATGGCATCAAGTTTAATAGGGATGGTTTTCCATAACTCCATTTCAACATGAACTACCTCTTTTCAATTTCCTAAGAAGAGTTATCCATTACCCCAATTTTTAATGAGTTGTGTACTACATATCCATGGGTGACAAAGCAACATGTTGTAATCTACTCTCTTCATGACAACAAAGTTCACCTTGAACATGATTCCAACACATTTGATTGGCTAGTCTCTCATTGAACTCCCAAGGATTGAACTTTAAATCTATCATTATCCATTGGATTGAAATTAACTAGCTTTATGGGTGGATTACCCCATGTCTCAGGGAAGTTACTATATGTATATGCTCTACATCATGTGTGTTCAAGACCTATTTATAAATATCCTTATTTGTAAATTTTTCCTAAATAAAACATAACCCTTTTGTATTCAACCTGTAAATAAACCCTTTATATTACACCCTTCTATATGTAAGAAATATATAAAAATATTATTTTAAAAATATCTCATTTTGAACCCATGCGATGCACACATACATTCATGAGTAACTTACTTAACCTCGATGTGTGGAGAATGCTGTGGTTAACTATACTTATACCAACTCTAGTACCCATTATTCCATGAATCATAGTGTCTTCGAGGGTTTCCATAGGGAGTATTGTAGGTTGTTTGGCCCCTTCCCAAAATGTGTTGATCACTAGAGCACTGAAGCTCTAAGGAAGGTTACAAGTGGAGTTTACAGCATGGTGTGATCAGCAAGGATCAAAACCCTCTACCAAAACCTTTAATATACCCCTTAATTTTTTCAATAGCAACTCATTGCTAGATTAGGTTTGAATAAGCATTATCTTTTGTTGGTGTCTGTGTTTTAGTAGGAACTGTGGTAGTGGCACTTTCAATGCTAAACATAGCAATAGTAGGTGGTAGTGAGGAGAGACCTTCACTTTTTAAATTGAATTTAGCTTTTCTTCTCCATTTCTTTGCACTTTTCTTTCCAATAACCAAACCATTCAAGGTTGTTGGCACCTCAAGATTAATTCCTTTAGCTTTGCTTTGAGTGTGAGTGATGGCATGGACAGGAATGGGAATAGATTCTTCATCTTTTATCATCTCCAAAGTAAATAAGCTTAGGGGAACAAAGGGCATAATGGCCTTGCCACTGTTATCTTTAAATTGTGGACAATTGGAGTACATATGTGAATTCTAAATTTTGGGCACCCTTGGTTTGCCTCATTCCATTTTTCTTGCTCTTGCCTTTGTGGACACCATGATGACACATGGCCTGGTTACCAACAAGTCCACAAGTGAAGGTGGTCTTGGATACTTAATACCTCAATTGTACCATGGGTAGGAAAAATTTAGTCCAAGGAGCCTTTAAGAGCATCTATAATAACTAGCCTCATGGCAAAGATGTCCATAATGGTTGTACACTTGTGGTGACCTTGAACAATTCAAAGGAAGGTAATCTCCTCATAGTGTATGCACTACATGCTCTGGTGATAATGTCATGAAACTTTCAGGGACTCAACCATCTTGAGAAATTATTGATGTTGCTTCTTGAGACCCACAATGAGTTTGAGATTCTCCTTGTTCTCAATATAGAAATGTCTTGCACAATTTGCTTATTGGGAGCCTACAGGGCACTTGTCTGTGCTACACTCCTTGTGGAGGTCATCCATACGAATAGCCTTGTCCAAGATATATTTTTTGATAAAGGGATTAAATTTATATTTTTAAGCCAAAGCCTCATATATTGTCTCATGAATAATACCTTTGATGAAATCCTGCATGAGTGATTACTTTTTGCATAGGTCTCTCTACAATCAAAATGCGATTAAAAAAGGATTTTGACTTTGGAGATGGAATCCATCATGGTCTATTCATCTTGCTGCTATGTATTCATTAGTCAAACATTAATATTGTCCCTATAGCTAGCTTCGACAAAGCCTTTGATGAACAAATCTTTTAATAGAATGAAAGAGCTCTTTTCTACGATGTCTAGGAGAGCAAACTAGATGTATCTATATCATCTAGGCAAAGTCCAAAAACTTGTGCCTCCTTTTCATGACCTATCAGATTATTTGCATCAAAGACTTGCTCAAATTTCTCTAAGAAGCTATAGGGATCATCATTGGCTTTAGAAATAAGCATGGTGAAAAATGGCATAGCATGCATGTATGCCCCATGGCCAGGAAATCCATAACAGGGGTCCCACAAACCCTCGGTCTCTCTCTCTCTCTCTCTCTCTCTCTCTCTCTCTCTCTCTCTCATGTTGAAGGAGAGTTGAAACTGCTGCATTTTGTTTTTGCTCATGACTTGAGTCGTTGCTCATTCTTAAAGTAGCATATGCTTACCTAAAGTATGTGGCCTTTGCGAAGAGCAACAAGATGCTTGTGAATGTTTTTATTTAGTTGAGCAAAAATATGCATGGCAATCTATTGATATTATTGTGAGTTTTTTTAAAAATTTGTGCTTTCTATCTAACTTGTTTCATATATTAACCGTACCTTTTTGGTTTCTATGTGTTTTTTTGGAGCGTGTTACTCTTTAGAAATTTTAGCCATGTGCACAACTCCATGGAAGTCAACTATGTGCTTATTTTGCAAGTGGTATTCTTGTTTTCACTACTTCCAAGATTTTCCAAATTTTTAGACATGTAGTAGGAACTAGAAGACTCGATTTTTTGTCTAGCATTGATAGAACATTAGACTATTAGAACATTAGCATCGATAGTACTTGTCCAGAAGGCAAAGTAATGTATCAAATCTTTGATTTCTTTCTTGAGACTTACAAAATTTTTAAGGATGTGAAATCTGTCTATTCATTCCATACATATCTTACATCTTGTTATTATATTAACAAAAAGATGTATAGAAATCCTTTTTAAAGAACTACAATTTACACAGTATGTTGCAAAGAATGGCTAAGCTTCTAACTTAAACATGCATGCTGTGATTTTGATGCAAATGTGGTTTACAAATAAAATAATGACATTCATCTACATGGCCTGCATGTCTAAGTTACAAACAATGCCCTCAAAATGTCCTCAATGTCTGGTTTACAAACAAAATAGTTCCATTCATCTACATGGTTGAAAACTTGAGCCACATCTGATATATGCATAATTCATACTCCTTGGGATTTTCATATAGATTTTGGATAATTTTTACTTTTTCCATGATCAATCCAAAACCTCCAAATGTTTATGATTCTTCAAAACATTTAAACTATAGGTCTAACACCAAAAATGAGTGATTTGATTGTCTATTAGTCATAGGTGTGATCACACAAAGTCATAGGTATGAGAGAGAGAGAGAGAGAGAGAGAGAGAGAGAGAGAGAGAGAGAGAGAGAGAGAGAGAGAGAGATGGTCACTTCAAGGACAATGTAAAAAATTATGCAAATACTAGAAATTTTCAACATCAAATGGTTGTGAAAACCGAACAAATTTAAATAACCACATATTAAAGAATTTGGGAGTTTTCATAAAGTTTGGAAAATCCTAATGTGATTAATATTTAGACACATGGTCAAATCTTATCCCTATACTTGAAGGTGAGATTTTCCCTAGATACTACATAAAAAACACCCCAAGTCACACTCTCAGATATGGGGTTGGATTTAGCCACTTGGTCATATATTTACTCCTTATTTGAAAGTGGAACTTGGGAGACTCCTCAAAAGTCAATGTTATGTAAAGATATGTCCATATGTGCCGATGCAAGTAAAATATCCATTAACTTGAAGCTTTCCCTGTTGCTCTATCCTCATATGCCTTGTCTAATTCATTGCTTCATCAATATTTAGGAGGCCTTGGGAAAGAGGGAAGCGCCCTTAACTGCTCTTTCTACCTCAAAACATTCTTATGATAACCAAGCTCAAAGAATGTCCATCCTCTAGCTAGAGATTTTCCAAAGCCATCCTCAATAGGGTGCAATCTACTAAGTGGAATAGACATTTTCAGTTGAAGAGGACATGTCGAGCAAAGTCTCATAGCTCCAAATCACCATTTTCCAAGCACCCATAGTTTCAAGATACCAGTAATATCCATAATGGATCAATGGCAAGAATGATCATAGCCAACACCTACCACATTGGAAAAGTCTCTCATCAACAATTCGGTGTGCTTGTGCAACATTATCCTCATTTGACATTGTTGATGAGCCTAGTAAAAAATCACTTTACATTAATGAATGTTAAATTGTAATAATTTGACAATGATGATTTGGAGTCATCTATACGTGCACTAATGAGCCTAGTAAAAAATCAATTTCCGTTAATGAATGTTACCTTGTAATAATTTTGATAATGATGGTTTGGACTCATCTATACCTGCATTGATCCCGTAGGGAGACATAGGAATTGGCTCCTCAACAAAAACATGATCAAAGACCATTCTAGTCAACATTAATTAAATTTATTTCAATGCACACAATAATTACAATATAATACCTTATATTTATTGGTTCCAAAGGTGGGATCCATTGCTAGCAACCCATTGTCCCCATGTGTTTTTTCCATCTCTAGTTGCTAATTAGTTTGCACACCAAGCACAAATGCATACCCTATTTCTTCATCAAAGATTTGATTTAAAAAAAGTTTGGCTCTTATTTGGGATCATCCAATTATACACACGATGTGCATCATCTTGATCCATTTGACAAGGTGATGGTTTTCAATAGGCTTGAAATATTTAGAATATCCCACAATGTAAGAATATTATCTCTTGTGATCTTCAAGATACCATCTCTAACACCGCTTTATATTGTGTGTATGTGATGCTGCAATACCTGTTCCAGTGTGTAAACCCTTTGTGAAGCATGTCACAAATCCATGATCCCATCCCCATTAAAAAACATGGTGCAAAGGCCATCCTTGCACTAGATTGTCATATGTATACTACACCATGGCACAGATTTCCTTTTGCATTAGCATGCTCGTATTGAATATAATTCAAATGGAAAATTGTGGGTGGAATGTATAGTTGTGTAGCCATAAAATAACAATGACAGCCTACAACATAAGTTTGGGACTCAACCATGCATTTGCCTACCTTCTTTTGGGCTTTCATTGCTCGTAGGTTATCATGGACATGAGTGGGACCAAAGTTGTATTGAAACCTATACAAAAACTAAAAAATTTCAATTACACTGGAAAAATTACTCTAGATTGCCTACCTTCTTTTGGGCTTTCATTGCTCGTAGGTTATCATGGACATCAGTGGGACCAAAGTTGTATTGAAATCTATACAAAAAATAAGAAAATTCAATTACATTGGAAAATTTACTCTAGATTGGATAAATTTTCTTAATTCATGTATGCTACATTGTGCTTTAGAAGTATGGATTTACTCGATAAGTTGGATGTGACTATCTACCATTAGATGTAATATTTTGCATGGTGCATTCTTTGATGTCCATTGCTTGGATAAAAAATGGAAAGAAATTGCAACAAGAAAAGTGCATTTCAATGCTTCCTAAACTAGGCAAAACAAAGTCCACTTATTAATTCCCTAATGTATACGTCAAAAATCCTTGAGAAAGTGCAATCTAACCTAACTAAGTATTGTACACATTTATAATTTGATATATGACTAGTACCCTACTATTCTGTGGAGACACTTATGCAAGTGATCCTTGGTCCTAGCAAATGGAACCAAAATGTTGTGCTATTAGCTTAACATTTTGGGGACATTGGGCACACTCTTATTCTTTTAAGAGCTTGAATGCACATTTCATTGCTCTCACCTACTCACTCATAGGTAGATTAAAACAAACTGTTATATCAAGTGTAGGTTCACACGTCTCCTACTAAGAAGGTCAAAAGGCCTAGTTCCACGATCCGAGTAAGCAATCCATTGCCCCTCAATCCTCCACCACACTTGTCGTATAAGAGAAAGTAGGGTGGGCATGAGAGAGAACTAGAGAGGAGACTAGAGGTTTCACTTTCCTTATTCCTCACCACTCACTCACACACTCTCTCCATCAATCTTACATTCACACACTCTCTCTCATGCATAAGACTTTAGAACAAGGAAGCAGAGGAGCAAAGTTTGCACACACAAGAATAACCATTTCTATTCAAGCTCCTTACTTGCTCTTTTAATTTATCACAGCCTATTACATTGAATTCTGGCATTCATTTCAATCATATTCCATCATGGATATCATTTAAAATGTCTTGATGCATAACTTTGATTTGATTTTTCTAACATGCTTTGAAGGAAGCCATATGTAGAGACTACTTTATTTAATATTTATGCAAAAGGTGATGTGTTTTTGAAAGCACAAGAAGTTCTTGAAGATCTTCTAGTTTGTAATGTCATTACTGTGTTTGTACTAATTATAGGATATGCTCAATAGGGATTGAGGTAGCACAAAATGTTATAAATGAATGCCATAGTCCAAAGGTATTTGGTGGTAACACAATCATATTTTTTTTGTGACTTACATGCATGTGGTAACTTGGGTGCAACCAACAAAAGGCAAACACATTTTGGGTAGATTTCTGGGCAATACTTACCCCATGTGTCAAAAAATCACCCTCCATGAATTAACACAATGTTGTAGGTTCTTCATGTCAAAAGGATGAGAGATACAATAGTTGACAAAGCATCTCATAGATGGTGAAGCATCTAGGGAAGCATAGTAAATGTTAAGACATAGAATGAAAATCAATATATAATGTACTTAAGGAGATTTCTTATGAACTATTCCATGTTGTGGGTGGAAAACATCACATCAGGGAGGTGGATAGTGTCACCACCTTTTTCTTAGCTAGCTTTCCACCCCAAGGGTGTTACTACCTTTTCTTAGAGTAGAGCCGTTTATGTTAAGGAAGTTATTTCTTTTCTCCAATAATAGTATATTATGTATTATTCTTTAATTATTTCTCTTCCTTTATTATCTTTGTTTTTTTTTTGTCTTTTTTTTGTTTTCCATACTCTTGAGGGTGTTTCCACATTTTCTAAAACAACAAATCACAATGGCAAGGACCAAATTTCTTTTCTACATCACCTATGGCTTTTTCTTCTTTTTCTCTATCATTTCTTTATTTAGAATGCATCTTGATTTCTATGAATGGTTCATTCCAAGGCTAAGTTGCATAGAACCTTATCTTTTCTTTGCTTCTATCACCATTCACAATGCATCTTCATTACCTAAAATAATAACTTTTCTTTGTTATCACAAAGCAATAGGCACATATGGTCCACAATCTTGACAAGATACCCATATTTGTTTAGGTGCATGCCAAACGAAAGACAACAAAGTAAAATGCAAGTTAGTAAAGAAGGAATAGGAATAGAAATTTGGTGCCTTGTCAGACCAACCTACCAGAACCTCCTAGGAATTACAACATGGAGGCGACAAAGGCATTTGGTAGACGATTTGTTTATAAGCATCTTATGGGCCTAGGAAAATGGCCAGCATTCATAAAGAGAATCAAGGCAAGCATGGATTCAAGGAAGCTCCTACCAAAAAGCTAAGGTGTGCAACACTCCACTCAATTATTACACCTCAAAGTTGTCCATGGTTGGCAATGGTCATAAATATTGAATGTAGTGATGGAAGTATGGGTTCTGTTATTCTGAACCCATTAACACAATTGGATTTGATTTCACCATCACTTTCTCATTTGTAAAGTCTAAAAGGTATCATAATGAGAGTTTCATGGGTTTCACCAACCATCACATAACTTTATTAAAAGCTAACAAGATAGGGCATGTAGATGGGAAAAAGACTAAAATTTATCCTAATGAGAGTGTCATGGGCCTAATTCTAGCTCAATAAGATAGTTCAAAAAACGAAAATATTTGTGTAAGAGCTCCTATTCATTGGATCCTTAGATACTACCAAGATCAAGGAACATAGAAGTAAAGTAATTATGCTATGTCTCAAATGCATTTCATAGCTTCATCACTATGTGTATTCTTGGCAAGGAAATTACACATGGAATAGGGGCATAGACAAAAAAAGGTGATGTATAAGTAAACCCATCTTCAGAATATCTACATGTATCCTATTGTCTCTATGCAAGTCTATCTGTCTCCAAGGGTCCAACCCAAGAATGCAATCAATTAAGTGAATATAAAATGGTTGAAAATGTTTTTATTTGTTAAAAAAACAACTACAAATAACCTTCTCTTTTTTGATTTAGATACACTAAGAAGCCTTGACTACTCTAATGCATTGTTAATACATTAAGAATAGTTCTTAAGAAAAGATATTGTTGTTACATATTTTTCTTTGTATATTGAAGCTCCTACAGAATAGAAGAAGGAAACCGTCTTTAAGAAATCATAGCTACCCATAGGAGCCCTACAATGTGTTTCTATCAAACCATAATCCTTCTACAATGTCAATACATCATTGACAAACCTTTTAGTAGTACCAACTAGCTGCATCCTCTTGGAGATAGATGGCTGCCACTTCTCCCTTCCTATCTTCAATTATCAAAGCATACTTCAACTAGACATCTACTTCTATGATCCAGTTCTTTAGAGTCAATCCGTCTCTCTCTTCCTTAGACTTGGTAGGTTCTCACATCTTGAACTTCCCACATTCCTCTCTTAAGCTATCACTCTCCTCTTCATCATTAATCCTTTGTCTCTTGTCTTTCTTCTTGTGGAATGCTATGATTGCATCCTCCTCTCATCCCTCTTTCCAATACCTTCCCCTCATTCTCATTCTCCTTCCATACTTCACTAGTTCTTTTTCTAGTAAGAGGATCCTCCTTTGAGTGATAAGTTTGGTGAGGCTATTGCTTTGACAACCATGCTTTAGAAACTCTCCTATTTGCAAGGGTAACATCCACATGATCAAGGGTATGTATTCAAAAATCTTGATTGATGACTAAAGTTTCATTCCTTGTGCAACAAGGACATCCTTGAACTCATGCCCTTGGGGATCTATCTTACCTTTTATATCCACAAACTGCTTGTCAAATGCAATCTATGTAAAATTGTAGGAAGCCATAGTTGATAAATGCTTATTGAGAGGTAGGGTTTGTACTTCCATCTTAATCAAGTATCCAATCAATAAACCTCAATGCTATTAAGCATTGGTAACCATCATGATCCAAAAAAATGCTAAAACCCATTTATTGAGTATTGATAAAGTGCATATATGTGAAAAATTACCCAAATGGAGATAATGTGTTAATTAATAAATCTAGGAATCTACATTTCAACAATGTAAATTCTTGGTAACCTTCATAATCCACATGCTAAAAATGCATCTACTAATAATTGATCAAGCACATAGACTTATGGTAGTCACCAAATGAAGTTCTTGTAGATCACCTTTCCCACCATAATCATTTAATATTCTCTCAACTATGGGAGAAACCTCCCATGTGTGTAGCAGTTTGAGCCTCTTCATTGTAAAAAATAATAATCCTACACACATTTCATAATGGGGGCCATAAGCACCCTAGATGAATCTTGGTCATTCTTGTTGAAAAAATTGGTTTACTAAGGGTGTAGTTGTGGTGGGAAATTGCTAGCATTCTTTCTCCTTCAGAACTCATTTGAAAGATTGTGGCAGTTACACTCCCATTTTACTTGGAGCATCTATGACCAAGGAGTCCACCTTATAGAATATGTAAGATATCATGTGAGTTCAAAAGAAAGGGTATATTTAGTATGTTGACTTACAGTTTCCTAAAAACAAAAGGGTTTGTAAATGTAATCAATGTAAATTCACATTATGGGTGGTTTTATTCCAAATTTCTCAAAGGCACAATGGGGGGACAATGGGGAGGGGGGAATGACCAAGACATGCCTATTTGAGACCTTGAAATAAAAGACCCATCTCCTTTAGCACCACTCTCTCTCTTGATATTCAAAGTGTTGGATTAATTTCAATAAATCAGTAGCCTATTTGTTTAGGATCTCCCTGTTTTATAAGGAGCCTATGCCTCTTTCAACATCCACTGCTAGCTATTGGTTTGTACCTTTCTCATTCAAACTAAGAGCATATGGTTTATAAGAAAAAATATAATGATTTGTCTTTGTAAACTCCTCAATAGCAACCCTCAAATAGTGGGCAAATAGCATTGTATCTTCCTTCCACAGAAAGACAAAATAAAAAGCTATGCCTACAAAACCCTACCATACGGTTTTGTTGAAATAGGTCTCACTTTTACCAATTACTGGGTGCTTTGTTTTCTAATCACCCTATCATCCTCTACATGTTAAGACCACTTGCTTCATGTCAAGATTGTGGGAGAGAAGGAAGGAGTCTCACTTGTAGCTTTCTTGCTTGCACAATGGGGGAATACACACAAAGGTGGAGGCTGAAAACAGTTTTCCTCTTCTTAGTTGTGTAATCCAAAAAAACTCAAGTATAAAGAAATAGAAGACCCCTATATATGGGTCTCAAACCAAACTCAACTAACTAAGGTAGCATACTAACTGAGCCACAAACTAGAGTAGATAAGGATAGCTGTCATCTAGCTATTATTCATGGGCAGTGTACCAACCGCATCTGCAACTAACAAGTCGGTGAAATAAATGCACAATGATCACCCTAGCACATCATGAGTGGAGCTCAATATCTCAACACTCCCCCTTGAGCTCAATCCCAATTCCTGCACACCAAGCAAGTCTCTGAACTTGCGCAGCTTCTCTGCGCCCAATGCCTTCGTAAATATGTCAGCTACCTGATCCTCTGTGTTGACATAAACTAGATCAATAAGACCTAGTAAAACCCTCTCCCGCACATAGTGATAATGCACCTCAATGTGCTTTGTTTTAGCATGATAGATTGGGTTATTTGCCAAGTGTATACTACTCATGTTTTCACAATAAATGACAACTGGCCCATCTGTAGGCTGATGCATATCATAAAGTAGCTTATGCAACCAAGCTACCTCACATGCAGCCATTGCTACACCCCTGTACTCAGCCTCTGTGCTCGACAAGGCAACTGCAGGCTGTTTCTTGCTGCTCCAAGTGATTGCAACACTCCCAAAAGAGAGCACATATCCACTGGTAGATCGTCTATCAGAAATACTACCAGCCCAATCAGCATCAGTGTATCCATGCAACTGTATCTGAACCCCAATCTCATAAAGTAGTCTATACTGCAATGTGGACTTCACATACCTGAGTATGCATCTAGCCGCATCTAAATGTGGTTTCCTTGGAGCCTTCATAAATTGACTTACCAATCCAACAGCATAGCTCAAATCTGGTCTGGTAATAGTCATATAAATCAAACTTCCTACTATGCGTCTGTATATAGTAAGGTCTTCCAGAAGCTCACATGCATCTGCGCTCAGCTTCACATTCTGCTCCAAAGGAACTGAAATAGCCTTACGGCCTGTCATCCCATATTTGGACAGCATGTCCAATCCATACTGCCTCTACAAGAGCCGTATCCCACTTGGTGATCTAATCACCTCAATGCCCAAGAAATAACACAGCTCTCCCAAATCCTTCATCTCAAACTTTTGCTTCAATAGCATTTTCACATGAAGGATATCTTCATCACTGTCACCTGTCATAATCAATTCATCAACATAAATGACAAGTAGCATAATACCTTTCTCCATTTTTCTCACACAAAGTGAGAAATCTGCCTTAGAAATATGAAAGCCAATAGTGACAAGATACTGTCCTATCTTGTCAGACCATGCTCTAGGTGCTTGCTTCAAGCCATAAAAGGCTTTCTTCAACTTGCAAACAAACTCAGGATGAACAACATGCACATAACCTGGTGGCTGCTCCATATAGACCTCTTCTTGCAAATCACCATGCAAGAAGGCATTCTTTACATCCATCTGATGTAAAGACCATCCCTTTGATGCAGCCATAGCAATGACTGATCTTACGGTTTCCATCCTTGCAACCGGACTCAATGTTTCTTCATAATCAATGCCATATGTTTGTGCATACCCCTTGACTACTAATCTTGCCTTGTATCTATTCACAGAACCATCTGCATTGTGTTTCACCTTATAAACCCACTTACAACCAATTGTATTCTTATTTTTAGGCAAAGGTACCAATTCCCATGTAGCATTTGCTGTCAAGATTGTGGGAGAGAAGGAAGGAGTCTCGCTTGAAGCTTTCTTGCTTGCACAATGGGGGAAGACACACAAAGGTGGAGGCTGAAAACAGTTTTCCTCTTCTTAGTTGTGTAAGCCAAAAGAACTCAAGTACAAAGAAATAGAAGAACCCTATATATGGGTCTCAAACCAAACTCAACTAACTAAGGTGGCATACTAACTGAGCCACGAACTAGAGTAGATAAGGATAGCTATCATGTAGCTATTATTCATGGGCGGTGTACCAACCGCGTCTGCAACTGACAAGTCGGTGACATAAATATACAACGGTCACCCTGGCGTATCACGAGTGGAGCTCGATATCTCAACACTCCCCCTCGAGCTCAATCCTAATTCCTGCACACCAAGCAGGTCTCTGAACTTGCGCAGCTTCTCTGCGCCCAATGCCTTCGTGAATATGTCAGCTACCTGATCCTCTGTGCTGATATAAACTAGATCAATAAGACCTAATAAAACCCTCTCTCGCACATAGTGATAATGCACCTCAATGTGCTTTGTTCTAGCATGATAGACTGGGTTATTTGCCAAGTGTATACTACTCATGTTGTCACAATAAATGACAACTGGCCCATCTGTAGACTGATGCATATCATAAAGTAGCTTATGCAACCAAGCTACCTCACATGCAGCCATTGCTGCACCCCTGTACTCAGCCTCTGTGCTCGACAAGGCAACTGTAGGCTGTTTCTTGCTGCTCCAAGTGACTGCAGCACTCCCAAAAGAGAATACATATCCACTGGTAGATCGTCTATCAGAAATACTACCAGCCCAATCAGCATCAGTGTATCCATGCAACTGTAACTGAACCCCAGTCTCATAAAATAGTCCATACTGCAATGTGGACTTCACATACCTAAGTATGCATCTAGCCGCATCCAAATGTGGTTTCCTTGGAGCCTGCATAAACTGACTTACCAATCCAACAGCATAGCTCAAATCTGGCCTGGTAATAGTCATATAAATCAAACTTCCTACTATGCGTCTGTACATAGTAGGGTCTTCTAGAAGCTCACCTGCATCTATGCTCAGCTTCACATTTTGCTCCAAAGGAACTGAAATAGGCTTACAGCCTGTCATCCCATATTTGGACAGCATGTCCAATCCATACTGCCTCTGCAAGAGCTGTATCCCACTTGGTGATCTAATCACCTCAATGCCCAAGAAATAACGCAGCTCTCCCAAATCCTTCATCTCAAACTTCTGCTTCAATAGCATTTTCACATGAAGGATATCTTCATCACTGTCACCTGTCATAATCAAATCATCAACATAAATGACAAGCAGCATAATACCTTTCTCTGTTTTTCTCACATAAAGTGAGAAATATGCCTTGGAAATCTGAAAGCCAATAGTGACAAGATACTGTCCTATCTTGTCAGACCATGCTCTAGGTGCTTGCTTCAAGCCATACAAGGCTTTCTTCAACCTGCAAACAAACTCAGGATGAACAGCATGCACATAACCTGGTGGCTGCTCCATATAGACCTCTTCTTGCAAATCACCATGCAAGAAGGCATTCTTTACATCCATCTGATGTAAAGACCATCCCTTTGATGCAGCCATAGCAATGACTGCTCTTACGGTTGCCATCCTTGCAACCAGACTAAATGTTTCTTCATAGTCAATGCCATATGTTTGTGCATACCCCTTGACTACTAATCTTGCCTTGTATCTGTTCACAGAACCATCAGCATTGTGCTTCACCTTATAAACCCACTTACAGCCAATTGCATTCTTACCTTTAGGCAAAGGTACTAACTCCCATGTAGCATTTGCTTCCAAGGCATCCATTTCTTCATCCATGGCTTTCTCCCATTTTTCTTTTCCCATGGCTTGCTCAAAAGATGTGGGTTCTGGTTCCTGTATCACTTTGACCATATATGCATAGTGAATGGCTGTAAATCCATCATATTTCAGCCTATCCACAGGATACCTAGCTCTTGTAGACCTGCGCAAAGTAGGTTCACTCCCAGGTGCTCTCAAAACATCCCTGGTCTTCCTTACTCCAGGTGTAACAATAGAAGGAATACCCAACTCATCATCAATGCTCTGTTCTGAGCCACTGGATTCACCATCCACATAAGAGTGACCTGCATTCACATCAAACATGGGCTGATCAACCTTCTCTTTTCCTTTTCGTGATACCTGCATACCACTATCTGCATTGCTTTGAGAAGATTCTCCTGATCTCAATCTGCCTGTCCATGGCGAAGAATGTGAACCACTGCTAGAGGACGCTCCAGGTCCACTAATATTTTGTGACTGCTGCTGTGAATTTTGTGTAGCATTACCATTTTGTGCATCTTCATCATCAATCACATTTACTGGTTTATACCAGCTACTCATCTCATCAAAAACAACATCTCTGCTCACTGTAAACTTACGAGTAGAAGGGTTATAGCATCTATACCCTTTTTGCTGCAGAGAGTAACCAATAAAGATGCACTTCTCAGCTTTTGGATCCAACTTGGATCTCAGCTCATCTGGCACATGTACATAGGCAATGCAACCAAAAATTTTCAAATGAGAAATATCTGGTTTCCTACCAGTATACCTCTCCTCTGGAGTCATTCCATGTATTGCTGCAGTGGGAGTCCTGTTCATTATGTAGACTGCTGTAGCAACTGCTTCAGCCCAATAAAAATCTGGCAAGTCTTTTTCATTGAGCATGGCACGAGATACCTCTCCAATATGCCTGTTTTTCCTTTCTGCAATTCCATTTTGTTGTGGGGTATAACTGCATGAATATTGCTGCTTTATGCCATGCTCCTGCAAGAACTTTGCAAACTCATTTGAGAGGTACTCTCCCCCTCCATCTGACCTTAGGCATTTTATCTGCAAGCCTGTTTCTTTTTCAACCATAGCTTTAAGAGTTTTGAAATGCCCAAAAACTTCACTTTTCTTTTTCATAAAATACACCCAAACTTTTCTGCTATAGTCATCAATAAAACTGACAAAATAATGACAGCCTCCAAGAGATGCAGCTTTAGTTGTCCACACATCAGAGTGAATTAATTCCAATGGCTTCTCACTCTCTTGAACATGTCTAGGAAATGGTTTCCTTGCCTGTTTTCCAAACTGACAGGCTTCACATACCTTATGCATTTCTGCAACCTTGAATTTGGGCAATCCTGCAACAATATTTTGGGCCTGCATTGATTTAAGTCGCTGTACATTAACATGACCAATGTGTTTATGCCAGATATCAATATCTGCAACTACACCAGTCCCATGTGCAAACATTGCTGCACTCAATTCAGACATGTCTGCATCCAATGTAAACATTCTGCCCTTCTTCTTTCCTTTTGCTATCAAGCGACCTTTATTTTTCATATCCTCAACAAAGCATCCATGAGGATTAAATCTGACCTGCAAGCCCTGTTCAACCATTTGACCAACTGAAACCAGATTCTTGGTGATATTCGGGACATGAAATACATCGGACAGGTATTTCTTTTTCCCACCCTGCATAGACAAGGGAATTTTTCCAATCTGCACAATAGGATGTGCAGTATCATCACCAGTCTCCACAAATCCTGGTTTTTCCATTTTCCTTGCATCCTCCATCCATTCTGCATGACCTGTCATGTGGTTTGATGCACCTGAGTCAAAATACCATACATCATTGCTTTCTTCTGCACTTGTCATAGAATTGTTCATGTGCTGCACCATGAACAAATGCTCATTTCTGTCATCACCCTGTCTACTAGAAGATGCATAATTCCCTTGTTGCAGTTTTCCATTCATGATGTCATTCTGCTTTTTATAGCAGTCTTTAGCCATATGACCCATTTTACCACAGTAGTAGCATTCAACATTACTGTTTGCATTTTGGCCTCTTTGCCATCCACCACGACCTCTTTGGCTCCCCCTGCCTCTAGAGTTACCACGTCCTCCTCCATAGGACTGGTTTTCTTGAGTTTGCTGCATATTCTGATTTCTGCCACGGCCTCCAAATCGGCCTCCTCTACCTCTGCCTCTACCTCTTCCAGCATTTGAGTAGAAGACAGCTTCTTTTGAAGTTCCTCCTGAAGAAGATGCACCACCATTTCTCTGTTCCTCAGAAATTAGAAGAGCAATCAACTCCTCAAAATCAGGAAATCTTTCACGAACTGAAATGGATGTCCGAAACTGTGCATAATCCTTTCCTAGACCATTCAAGGTCACGGAAACTAAATCATCATCTTCCACTGGCGACCCAATGGAAGCAAGTGCATCTGCAATCTTCTTCACCTTCATGTGGTAGTCGTTGATGCTCATACTTTCTCTTTGCACATTATGCAACTCTTGCTTGAGCTGCATTTTCCTGGCTTGCGTATTTGTGCTATACATTTTTGACAAAGTATCCCATGCCTCCTTTGGCGTACTTGCATCCTGAATATGCACAATCATAGAGTCTGAAATACTGATAGACAGCCAATACATAACTTTCCTGGCTCTCTCATGCCATGTTTTAAATGCCTGCATTTGTTGTTGATTGGGAACATCAGGAAGAACTGGTTCTTCTTCATTTCCTGCAACAAATTCCCAATATCCTTTTCCCATAAGGAAATTCGTCATTCTAAACTTCCATGCCTGGAAGTTGTTCTTGTCAAGCTTTTCAGTGACAATCTGTGAAAGAGAATCAGACGCCATTACAGAATACTGCAAGAAATTCTGTCACTGCAAAAAACACAGCTTCACCCTCACAAGGGCAAATCTGCAAAACTGGCGAAAGTGGTATTTGACCACACAATCACTTCCTAGTGACGATTTTGCATAAACAGGAACCAAGGATGATTCTGAAACTCCCAATGTCTCTGCGCACAAGCATACGATGCAATTTCTACAGTAACTTTTCACCGACCTGTAGAACAGTGGTCGCACAGCATAAAACTGAGCCTTTTCTTGAGTGCGTGTAGAAAACTTCCGTCTGCAAAACAGGCCCCGAAATGGCCTCAAATCAAAAAAACAAGGTCGCCGAGGGCTAAAGCCCTCGCCCGCAGCATATACTGCCCTCTAGCTTCACCGGGAAGGGCGTCTCAACCTGAGACAATGCACTCCTGCAATTTCCGGCTGTGCTACCTGCAGAGATCTGCTCCCAAAACAGGAAATGAAAGCAACACTGCTCCTCTTACCAGACCACCGCGAGCTTGGCTTGCTTTCTTGAGCTCCTTACCACGAACAAGGCTCTGATACCATGTCAAGATTGTGGGAGAGAAGGAAGGAGTCTCGCTTGAAGCTTTCTTGCTTGCACAATGGGGGAAGACACACAAAGGTGGAGGCTGAAAACAGTTTTCCTCTTCTTAGTTGTGTAAGCCAAAAGAACTCAAGTACAAAGAAATAGAAGAACCCTATATATGGGTCTCAAACCAAACTCAACTAACTAAGGTGGCATACTAACTGAGCCACGAACTAGAGTAGATAAGGATAGCTATCATGTAGCTATTATTCATGGGCGGTGTACCAACCGCGTCTGCAACTGACAAGTCGGTGACATAAATATACAACGGTCACCCTGGCGTATCACGAGTGGAGCTCGATATCTCAACATTTGCTTCCAAGACATCCATTTCTTCATCCATGGCTTTCTCCCATTTTTCTTTTCCTATGGCTTGCTCAAAAGAAGTGGGTTCTGGTTCCTATATCACTTTGACCATATATGCATAGTGAATGGCTGTAAATCCATCATATTTCAACCTATCCACAGGATACCTAGCTCTGGTAGACCTGCGCAAAGTAGATTCACTTCCAGGTGCTCTCAAAACATCCTTGATCTTCCTTACTCCAGGTGTAACAATAGAAGGAATACCCAACTCATCATCAATGCTCTATTTTGAGCCACTAGATTCACCATCCACATAAGAGTGACCTGCATTCACATCAAACATGGGTTGATCTACCTTCTCTTTTCCTTTTCGTGATACCTGCATACCACTATCTGCATTACTTTGAGAAGATTCTCCTAATCTCAATCTGCCTGTCCATGGCAAAGAATGTGAACCACTGCTAGAGGACACTCCAGGTCCACTAAACATCATATTGGGGAATATGGGAATTTCCCATAAGTTTGGGACATGTGGTCAAATCTTTGGATTTATCATAACTTGAGCACTATAACTCCAAATCAAGCTCTCTATAACTCAATAGATTCCATTTTTTAAGTGCTTTCCAATGATAGGTCACATCATATGGTTTTGAGAAACTTATGGGCATGTTATCTGAGTGCCACCTTTTTAGTATTCAAAAAATGGGAATTGGGAGATTCCCAAACTCACTAATATTGTGTTACTAATATCTTGTGACTGCTGTTGTGAATTCTGTGCAGCATTACCATTTTGTGCATCTACATTATCAATCACATTTACTGGTTTATACCAGCTACTCATCTCATAAAAAACAACATCTCTGCTCACTGTAAACTTACAAGTAGAAGGGTTATAACATCTATACCCTTTTTGCTGCAGAGAATAACCAATAAAGATGCACTTCTCAGCTTTTGGATCCAACTTGAATCTCAACTCATCTAGCACATGAACATAGGCAATGCAACCAAAAATTTTCAAATGAGAAATATCTGGTTTCCTACCAGTATACCTCTCCTCTGGAGTCATGCCATGTATTGTTGCAGTGGGAGTCCTGTTCATTATGTAGACTGATGTAGCAACTACCTCAGTCCAGTAAAAAATCTGGCAAGTCTTTTTCATTGAGCATGGCACGAGATACCTCTCCAATATGCCTGTTTTTCCTTTCTGCAATTCCATTTTGTTGTGGGGTATGACTGCATGAATATTGCTGCTTTATGCCATGCTCCTGCAGGAACCTTGCAAACTCATTTGAGAGGTACTCTCTCCCTCCATTTGACCTTAGGCATTTTATTTGCAGTCCTGTTTCTTTTTCAACCATATCTTTAAGAGTTTTGAAATGCCCAAAAACTTCACTTTTCTTTTTCATAAAATACACCCAAACTTTTCTGCTATAGTCATCAATAAAAGTGACAACATAATGACAGCCTCCAAGAGATGCAGCTTTAGTAGTCCACACATCAGAGTGGATTAATTCCAATGGCTTCTTACTCTCTTGAACATGTCTAGGAAATGGTTTCCTTGCCTGTTTTCCAAACTGATAGGCTTCACATACCTTATGTATTTCTGCAACCTTGAATTTAGGCAATCCTGCAACAATATTTTGGGCTTGCATTGATTTAAGTTGCTATACATTAACATGACCAATGCATTTATGCCAGATATCAATATCTGCAACTACACCGGTCCCATGTGCAAACATTGCTGCACTCAATTCATGCATGTCTTCTTCCAACGTAAACATTCTGCCCTTCTTCTTTTCTTTTGCTATCAAGCGACCTTTATTTTTCATATCCTCAACAAAGCATCCATGAGAATTAAATCTGACCTGCAAGCCCTGCTCAACCATTTGACCAACAGAAATCAGGTTCTTGGTGATATTCGGGACATGAAATACATCCGACAAGTATTTCTTTTTCCCATCCCGCATAGACAAATGAATTTTTCCAATCTGCACAATAGGTTGTGCAGTATCATCACCAGTCTCCACAAATCCTAGTTTTTCCATTTTTCTTGCATCCTGCATCCATTCTGCATGACTTGTCATGTAGTTTGATACACCTGAGTCAACATACCACACCGTTTCTTTCTTTTGCACTTGTCACATAATTGGTCATGTGCTGCACCATAAACAAATACTCATTTCTGTCATCACCCTGTCTACTAGAAGATGCATAATTCCCTTGTTGCAATTTTCCATTCATGATGTCATTCTGCTTTTTATAACAGTCTTTAGCCATATGACCCATTTTACCACAGTAGTAGCATTCAACATTGCTGTTTGCATTTTGGCCTCTTTGCCATCCAGCAGGACCTCTTTGGCTCCCCTGCCTCTAGAGTTACCATGTCCTCCTCCATAGGACTGGTTTTCTTGAGTTTGCTGCATATTTTGATTTCTACCATGGCCTCCAGATCGGCCTCCTCTACCTACCTCTTCCAGCATTTGAGTAGAAGACAGCTTCTTTTGAAGTTCGTCCTAAAGAAGATGCACCACCATTTCTCTGCTCCTCAGAAATTAGAAGAGCAATCAACTCCTTAAAATCAGGAAATCTTTCATGGACGAAAATGGATGTTCGGAACTGTGCATAATTCTTTCCTAGACCATTCAAGGTCACAGAAACTAAATCATCATCTTCCACTGGCGACCCAATGGAAGCAAGTGCATCTGCAATCTTCTTCACCTTCATGTGGTAGTCATTGATGCTCATACTTTGTCTTTGCACATTGTGTAACTCTTAGTTGAGCTGCATTTTCCTGGCTTGCGTATTTGTGCTATACATTTTTGACAAAGTATCCCATGCCTCCTTTGGCGTATTTGCATCTTGAATATGCACAATCATAGAGTCTGAAATGCTGATAGACAACCAGTACATAACTTTCATGGCTCTCTCATGCCATGCTTTAAATGCATGCATTTGCTGTTGATTGGGAACGTCAGGAAGAACTAGTTCTTCTTCATTTCCTACAACAAATTCCCAATATGCTTTTCCCATAAGGAAATTCGTCATTCTAAACTTCCATGCTTGGAAGTTGTTCTTGTCAAGCTTTTCAGTTACAATCTGTGAAAGAGAATGAGACGCCATTACAGAACACTGCAAAAAATTCTATCACTACAAAGAACACAGCTTCAACCTCATAAGGGCAAATTTGCAAAAATGATGAAAGTAGTATTTGACCACACAGTCACTTCCTAGTGACAATTTTGCATCAACAGGCAACAAGGATGATTCTGTAACTCCCAATGTCTCTGCGCAAAGGCATATGATGCAATTTCTACAGTAACTTTTCACCGACCTGTAGAATAGTGGTTGCATAGCATAAAGTAAGGCCTTTTCCTGAGTGCGTGCAGAAAACTTCCGCCTCCAAAATAGACCCCGAAATGGCCTCAAATCAAAAAAATAGAAGGGTGTCTCAATCTGAGACAATGCACTCTTGCACTTTCCGACTGTGCTACCTGCAGAGACTTGCTCCCAAAACAGAAAAATGAAAGAAACACTAGTCCTCTTACCAGAACACCGCGAACTTGGTTTGCTTTCTTGAGCTCCTTACCACGAACAAGGCTCTGATACCATGTCAAGATTGTGGGAGAGAAGGAAGGAGTCTCACTTGTAGCTTTCTTGCTTGCACAATGGGGGAATACACACAAAGGTGGAGGCTGAAAACAGTTTTCCTCTTCTTAGTTGTGTAAGCCAAAAAAACTCAAGTACAAAGAAATAGAAGAACCCTATATATGGGTCTCAAACCAAACTCAACTAACTAAGGTGGAATACTAACTGAACCACGAACTAGAGTAGATAAGGATAGCTGTCATCTAGCTATTATTCATGGGCGGTGTACCAACCACATCTACAACTAACAAGTCGGTGACATAAATGCACAACGGTCACCCTGGCATATCACGAGTGGAGCTCGATATCTCAACACTTCAACCTATGAGGATACACTTTCCTCCATGATTTTTCTACAAGGATCAAATTGACAATTGAGACCCAATATCCTCCTCATAGCTAGACTTAGGAGGGGCTCAATTGCATCTCAAGCCCCCCTCAAGTCAATTTCATGATGAGATTGTTAGATTAATATTTTTCGAGAACTATATTGTACTTAGTAATACCTTGGTGAAAACATGTGCCAAGTGTGATGTTTTGGAAAAAAAAACAAGTGTTGGATGAGCTTTCTATCCAAGTTTTAGTCATTTGGAATGCACTCATTCCAGGGTATGTATGGGCAAGGAAAAGAAGCAATGCAACATTTGGATAAGATGCGATGTGAGGGACACTCCCCCACTATACCCACTTTTATTTGTGCCTTGGAACACTTGCCAAGGGTGAATAAATTTGCGACCAAATCATTAGACTCATGTGGTTGGGGAGAAAGGTTGTGCTTGGTAATGCTTTGATGGCCCTAACTCTCTCCCTCCATAATAACTCACACACTTTCCCTCTCTCTCTCTCTCTAAAGTTATTAAATGGAGAAATAATAATTTACTCTTCCTCTTTACCTCTGCATGTTCTCTCTCTCTCTCTCTCTCTCTCTCCCTCTCTCTCTATCTCTCTCTCTCTCTTTCTCTCTCTCCCCCTCCCTTGCATGCTCATCTCTAGCAATAGTAGTTTGTTACGGTAATGGCATGGTAGTATTAGTTTGTTGTGCTAATGACATGAGGGTTTTAAGGTTATGGATCAGCTCTCCACCATCAATTTTTAGTGTGTGCTGTCGATGCTTGTGCACCCTTGGTTTTGGGAGTCATTGAGTTGTAGCACACACCTCTCTTTAGGTGCGGATGGCCCCACATGGTGCCTCTCATCCAGCCTACTGGTGGATGGCACCCCCACAGTGCCTCTCAATGGTGCCCCTATGGTGCCTCTCATCTAGGACGATGCCCCCATGGTGCCTCTCATTTAGGACAACACCCCCACGGTACCTCTCATCCTGTGAGTCAAGGTGCTTTTGGCATGAGTGCTTGTGGACCCTTGGTTTAGGGATCCATCGAGTTGTAGTCTATATCTTTTCTGAGTGTGGATACACCCCCACAATGCATCTCATCTAGCCCAACTCCCTACTTGTGGACTAATGGAATAGGGAGCCATTGACTTGTAGCATACATTATATCTCATTGCAGATGGCATCTCCAATCTTGCCTAGCTCCACCAACAACCTACTCATCCACTAGGTAAAATGTTTGTATTTTTCCTTGAATCAAATCATAGAAGGAGAATATCACCACTCTACTTTTTAGCATGTCCACCTTGATCTACAAACTTCCTAGTAGCTTACCATAGTAGCTTCTCCTCACCTCTGATATTGGAATTGAGTTGGCAAGTTTGCATAACCCTTCCTAGTAGCTTACCTTAGTAGCTTCTCCTCACTTTGAGTATGATATGGGATGTGTGAGCTATATATAGCTCACCCTATCTAGACCAAGTCTCACCTATATATATGTAGATTGTGATCAATATAATGTAGTCTTTGGGAGTGTATATGGTGTGTCTCTTCTCTCCCTTTCATGTCTCTACATATCTTCTCTCTCTACATCTCTACACGGCATCAGAGCTATCATGATTCACTACAACCAATTCCTTGAAGAAGATAATCAAAAACTATATCTATGTAGTACCTCTTTAATTATTGAATCATGTTCTTTTCATGCTTAAATTTGATGTATTGTGTATGCTATGAGCATCTTATATTATGAATTTTAAGCATAGAAGAAGTTCACTTGATTATCACATCAATCATCATTTAGATTGTAAATATGTTGAATTGTAGATACGCCTTGCTTGGACACCCTAAACGATTCTATTTGGGAAACTCTTAAGAAAATTCATTTATCAAGAAGTAAAATTTATTCCTATCAAATCCATGCTCAATTTGTCATGTACTAAGACTCACAAGCTCTCTACCTATCAAATCCCTGCTCAATTTGGAGTTGTGTGTCAAAACTTATGTTAGTTCAGGTAAACTAGGCTTGAAACATGAAAATAAACATGACAATAGCTTTTCATGTAGGCTTCCATGACACAAGTTTCGTCACAATTACTCACTCTTGTGTTTCAACATTTCTCCCAAAATTAGCCAAATCATCATGTATTCTTGGGCAAAAAGTAAAGCAATAACGTTTTGAGTGTTGTTCATATTTCTCATCTATGTTGGACCGATTTCTTCTCTCAGATGTTTTTTCTATTTTGGGTTGCCTGATTCTTACCCACGTTTTGTCTATGTTGGGTCTCTTTCTTTTGGAGTATGTTTTTTGAACTAAACATATTTTCTTACAGCATAGCTTTTGCATACAATTGGTTGTGATGCACATTTATCTTGTTGTTTTGTACGTGGTGTGCAGATTCTGTGATCTTATATTTTATATATTCTTTCAGCCAACTATGTGAAATTCAATAATCGTCAATGGATTTCCTTCTGGACAATATTCTATTCGTCACTTTCAAGGACAAGGATTCCCTAGATGGAAAGTTAAGATGCTGCTAATTCTTGAAGGCGATGACTTGCATGATATTTCTCTTAGTAATTATGAATGTCCACCTTAACCAATTGATTAGGCTCATGATAATGCCCATGTAACTGAAGGACCTATCTTTGAAGAATGGAAAACTCTTTATAATGGGTGGGTTAGATGTGACAAAGCAACTCGTTGATATATTCTTTCTACTCTTCAAGAATATCTTATGCTTGATGTATGTAATCTTTCCATTTCACAAGATATATGGAAGTATTTGATAGCAAATTTTGAGAATAAATTTATTACAAATATACTTTATCTTTATAGTCATCTCACTAAGCTAAAATACAATATCAAAACTTCTATGACAACACATATCAAATCATTCAAGAACATTATCAATCAGCTTCTTGTTGTTGGTGATGCTATTCCACGAAAACAATTGGTAACATAGCTTCTTGATACTATAAAGGATCCTGTTTATGATAATATTGTTACTCTTCAATATGTTTACTCATGAATATAATTATGCATCACATAAATTCAATATATACATACAAAAGGGTGTAATATAAAGGGATTATATACATATTGAATAGAAAAGGATTATGTTTTATTCAAGAAACACTCATAGATAAGGATATTTATAAATAGGCCTTGAACACATGTGATGTAGAGGATATAATATAGTAAGTTCCCTGAGTTTTTACCATATTACCTAGCAAATATGAGATCAATTTTGATCAATCTTGTATATCTTTTATTGAATATTCACAATGACATGAAAAATAACAGCACACAAATAAAAAAGCAATTATGATTGCACAAGAGGACACACAATTAGAACAAATGAACCAATCTTTACTTGCTCAAAGGTATCCCTTTTCATGCTCTACACATAGGATTCATTGTGGTGGTAACTTCTCTCATCTCAAGTTTTCTAATAATAGACATTATTCTGATTGCAATAGAAATGATCACACTATAGATGATTGCTAGGAAAAAACAATATGATGAAGAACATGGTATTAAAAATAAACAACCATGTTTATCCAATGATTATTCTCCTTATAACTATTGTAAAAAGATTAATCATCCAACTCATCTATGTTTCAAGAAGCATTTTGATTTAGATCATAATAGAGCATATGCTACTACACATGACAACACTACTAAAGAAGCAAATTGTGTGAGTTATTCTATCTCTCTAGAAAGGATACTTCATGTTCGTGATGGATCTTGTAACGTGTCCACCTGTCCTCTTCAGGACACGTCTTAGTAGTCCATCGGAAAGGAGATCTAGAAAGCTTCGCCTTGCACTCCCATGGAATGTTCAGGGTTTGTGATCTAGGACTTTTCGCGTTTGCCATGTAGCGGAAGTATTCTAGCCGTTCCCACTTAGGACTGACCTAAATCAAGGTTTCCCCTACTGGCCATTTCCTAAACGGCAACTAGCGTTGAACCCCGAGCGAACTACTTTACGCAAAACAGGGACGGAGCAGATTCGCATTGCACTTGGTTCAAGGAGAATGGGAAACGAGAGGGATGCAAAGCTCGACCTCTCTACCATAAGGCATAGCCCCATTTCGTTCCCCTAAAACAACGTAAACCAGGATTATTATAACCTAGAGTCTAGGTCAGCGCCCTTGGTGTTCATTTCCTTTGAAACGATATCCTTGCTATCCATTATGATTGAGACAAGTTCCGAGCCAACCGGGACCACCCATCCATAGGAGGAACCCATGGCCACATCCACCGCACTTTCCTCAGGTTGTTTTAGTTGACTAATTACCTACCACATTTAGTTGGACATGCATCCGCCTGAAGGCTATCAAAAAATCCATAGGGATTACTAATCCAAGTTTTCGCTCGTAGACTAGTATGTGGGCCTCGAGATCCACTCCAGTCACATTGGCCTCTTATGTAGGGCCCGAAAGGCAAGGGATTTACAGCCAGACCCCCCTGGCACCCAAGTGTCCTCCTGCTCCAAGTAGTGCTCAACGGAGAGACCTCACACAGCGAGTTCGGTCCACCTTCCGGGCGCGGTTAACAACCCCCTTGGTTATAGTCAGGCAGACAGTCGGGGGTAACTGAGGCTGCCTCTCCCTGTAGGCCTTCAACCTGAAGCATTAAATATCTTTTCATCCTTTAATTCCTTGAGCAAACAAAGCAAACAGTGCTCTTTAAACTGTTACAAGCACAATCATTTCCAGTGGTTGTTATTTGGCCAATTTCTAAGGAGTGAATCATTCTCTCCGAATGCATCCAGCACTTGAACCGGGATCGATTGTGACTTGGCAAGATCGCCAAGGGTTTTTTTGTTAAGCCTTATGTCCTTGGGTTAGGGCTGTACCCTATTAACCCAACTTAACGAATACCTTATGTTTTATTAGCAGTAAATATGTTGTTCCAAATTACTGATTGGTCTTTTGCTTCCAAGCAATTATCTAATCCCCTTATCTTGGTCACTTTTCCCAAAAAGGTACTATATCAGGACGACTACTCATCCTCTTGCAAGATAAACTTGCCCAAGAATCTGCCAATCTCATTCCAAGGAATTGGCCATTTCCTTGTGATCAAATCACAAGATCATGCGACTCTGCAACTTGTTGCACAAGTGTCGCACCTAATTCATGGGGCTATTTTACCCATCGAATGGCGTCTTCTAATCACGAAATCATGATTAGATAGGAAACAGGGTTAGGATGTCTTTATATCCAATCCGTTCTTGATTGTACTAAGCTGATATTGTCGGTCCTAGGGTTCCATTTCAATCCGAGTTTCATCTTTTTAATCGAGCGATCCTTAGGGTAGAAACCCTAGATCGTTTCTTGCGAGTATGTCCTATTGTCCCTACATTGCGTGAATGTGGGTAGGTCTTTAGGGTATGAGAGTTTCAAATTGGCAAGAAGTGCGATTCCAAAATTAGAAAGAAAACCTGGACTTGTGGATTCGGTGAAATGTCCACATGAATGCTAGGAGATGATCCTCCTGCGGTTACGCCTTGTGCCTTTTTAGGGGCCATCGAGAATTTTTAGGGGAAAGCCCTTAAATTTGGCCTTGTGACGGATGCAATGAGAAATACCTTTAAATTTCGGGTTGCAATGGACTTTTCATAGGGACACCACGGGTAGGACTTTACAACTGACAAAAATGGCTTTTGGGAGATTCAAGGGAAAGGGAACTTGAAAATTCCGGATATAAAGCAGCCTTCACGGGAAGGGATAAAATGGATTTATGAGACTTGTGTGGGAAGGTTTTTAAAAGGAAATCAGGGGTAAAGAGGCTTTGTGGAAATGCTATGGAAAGGTTTTGAAAACAAGCTAGTGTGGGAATCCACGGGAAGGGGAAAAATAGCTTTGTAGTATGCAAGGAGGGAAAGGGGGCTTAAATCCCGGGTTTGTAAAAATCACTTTGTAGGGCCAATGGAAAAGGATTTTAAAACTAGCTAGTACAAATCCACAAGAAGGGGGTTTAAAACCCGAGCTAAGGTGGGCTTTATAGGGGATGCGAGGGGGAAAAGGCCTAAATCCCAGAGGTGTAAATGACCACTTGAGAAGGGTAATAGAAAAGGGGGCTTAGAGAGCCCCCCCCCTTAGAAGCTTCCCAAGAAGCTTCTTGGAAGTTTCTGTAGCCGTGAGTACTCCACGTGGAGGAGGAGGCGACTATCTTTCTGATAGCTTGTTGGCGACAGGAGTCGAAACGATGGCAGCGCGGCTCTTCTAGGGTAGCTCCTCCTCACGGCGCAGCACACAACAGCTTCTTCCTCCCTCTTCTTACGACTATTAGCCTCATGACCCTTCTCAGCCTCTTTTCTTCTTCACCCTATAGAGGAGGGTATTTATATGAAGAGGGGGTGAAAGGGCTCCCTCTTCTACATGGCCCCTACATGCATCCTCTTCTTCCACCTCTACAATTTCCCATCATAGCCCCATCCTCTTGACCTCCTCCCAAGAGGAGGTTTACATGTAGATATGCAGGTTTCTTTAAACCTTAGTCTCGATTTTTGCTAGTGGAGGGTCATGTTGTGTACAACATAAAGATCGCACAGTCCATATCTTCAATGCTAGAATTGTCATTGCATGAGACTCACGCGGCTCGTAATATTTTTTTAGCAGAAATATTACAGATCTCTTTTTATCATTGATTCTTGTTCTACGTGAAGCATGACATATTAGTCCCAATGGTTACATAATTATCATTCTATTCCTATCAAGAAATTGGTTTATCTTGCTGATGACACATCTTGCCAAGTCAAAGGTATAGGTGATTTATATCTTGATACTCTTTCTTCAATGGGAATTCCGCGTGGAATTTTACATGTCCCAAATCTACAAAGGAATCTTCTTTCAGTTGTTGCAAGACTTGTGGATCTTGATCTCTTTGTCGATTTTGACCATACCAAGTGTCGCATTGAGAAGGATGGCCAAACCATAGTTGTTGCTTCTCAAAATGGTAATCTTTTTGAGTTATCTTTAAATGAAGATGTTGCAAATATTGTTACAACTCCTGCGATCTTAAGAGCAAAATATGGCATCATTGCTTTGTTCACTCTCATTTTTCAAAGCTTATCAATCTTTATTGGCATGACCTTGTTAAAGGTATGAAATTCAAAGCTCATCCTCATATGGGTATTTGTAAATATTGTGCACTTGGAAAGCATTTTGGTAAACCATTTTCCATTTTCACCACAACTCATTCTAGATATTTTCTTGATCTTATTCACAATGATATTTGTGGACCTTTTCCTTCAAAATCTCAATATCAGTATTTTATGACTCTTATTGATGACTTCATAAGATACACCACAGTTTTTCTCTTGTAACACAAATCAGAAGCTTTATTATCTTTTAAGCAATATCAAAAAGCTACAAAACTTCATACTGGTCGTCGCATCAAGAAACTTCACAATGATAATGGTGGAGAATACATTTCAAATTATTTTGAGGATTTTTGTAATAATTAGAGTATTCATCATGAATATACAGTTCCCTACTCTCCTCAATAGAATTGTATTGATGAATGTAAAAATTGGACTATTCTTAAAGACATGCGATGTATGCTCATTCATTTTGGCTTATCTCAATGTTTCTGGACTGAAGCAGTCTTAACAGTATTATTTATGCAAAATCATTTTCCTACAACTGCTCATTCTATTAAAATACTGATTACTATTTGTACAGGTGAAACTCCTTCTATTTCATATTTTTGAACTTTTGGATGTATTGCTTATATTCATGTACCCGGAGAGAATCACGAAAATCTTGATCCTTTTGGTTTAAAAACTATTTTCATTAGATATTCGACTTTTTCTAAGGGATAAAACTTTTATGATCCATCTTCCAAGAAGGTAATCATAAGCCTTAATGCTATTTTCAATGAACAACTTATGGGAAACACATGGTCTTAGGAGGATGCTGGGTGAATGTGGACACTAGAGGATGTTGATGATACAAAGTCATTACTCACTTCTTTTCCTATCCTATATGATGATGTAATATTTTCGCACAAAATATTAAAGAATTTTGACCACTACATGCCCCATGCAAAAGCAGTGCTAAGTCATCTTCCACAACGGAATAATGTTAGTGGTCAAGTCCTTACCTTGCGTGCTTCAATAAACAGCTCACCGCATCAAGCATAGGAGGTCGAGGCTAAAAAACCATAGACCGCACGAGAAAACCCTTCTCGAGGAAAAGGTAAATGGATAATGGTCAAATTTTGTGTAAATTTTTTTATTATGAACCCCTCCCCTTAGCCAATGTATGGCAGGAGGAGAGGGAGTGTGAGAGGAGTGGTGTAAGGGTGAAGTGCATTGGGGAGGGAGGAGGCATGTGAAGCCACGTGGGTGGCTATCCCCCCCCCCTACCTATAAGACCTCCCCCTTGGAGCTTGGGAGTGTAACAATTCTGAGCTCTAACACTGCACTCCTCACGAGAATCTCCTCTTACAAATAATCCAAATGAAAATTGTTAGAACTATGGTATATTTTTTTTCCCCCTTTCCTCCAGTCGACAGTCGAGCTGGAGGAGAGGGGAATAGCAAGGGTGAGCAAGCTCCTTGTTGGAGCTTGCTGAAGGGAGAAGGCCATGCATTATGGCCGCGTGGGGGAGGAAAGAATCCCCTCCCCTCAGCTATATAAGCATGAGGGAGGAGAGTAGGAGGTAGTAGGAAGCCGTTAGACTGCCGTAGGGGGGGAGATTGATGTCGAGTGTGTGAGGTGAAGCCAGGGAGCTGGTAGCTGGGAAGAGAGAACCATCATATTTTTGACGCTGCCGTTGAGCACTGCCATCGAGAGGGAGGAGCCAAGCGCCATGATGCCACCATCTGCCGCCATTATGCCACCATCTACCGCCGTCGTTCCGACACTACCCCCCAGCTGCCGCCCTTTGACTGTCATCCACCCTTTCTCCACGTGGGCAGAAGCTTCCAAGGGGGCTCCCTAAGCCCCCTTTTATATTACACCCCCTCAAACTTCTTCTTGTGGGCTTCCTCCTAGCCCATGTACATGTGGGGTTGATAAACCCTCCCCCCTGAAATCCAAAGCCCCTTCCAGTGGCATTAAGCCTTCTTCTTGAAGGTTTTTATAACCTCTTTACCACCCTCGGGATTTAATCCCCTCACAGGCAATTCTTACACCCTTTTCTTCCCCTTTTCTTTTGTCCACCATGGGTATTTTTAAAACCATCCCCTTCCCGGGATTTAAACCCCATTCCCGTGGGTTTCTCCCCTCCCCCACAAAAATCCCTCTGGAAGGCCTTTTATGTCCTTGCCCTTCTTTTCAATCCCTCAAAAATCCATTTAGTACCCCTTTTCCGTGGAATCTTATCCGAGTCCTTTAAAAAGGCTCATTAAGCTTTTTTTTTCCCCTTGGATTTCCTACAATCTCCCAATTAGCCCAAGTGCTAAACCCCTTTCAGTGTAGATAATTTGCACCCCGAAGCTTCTACGAAAGGAAAGAGAAATTAATAAGCTCCATTTCTAAGGTTCGTTTCCGAAGGACGATGGAATCACAAAGGAAGTTTTGCGTGCGAAGGAGATGACCAACATCATAAACCTGTATCCAAGGCAAAAAGGCCGCATTCGCGATTGCTCCTAAGAAAGCACAAGGCGCAACCGCAGGAGGATCGTCTCCTAACATCCATGTGGACATTTCACCACAAGTCCAGGTTTGTCTTCCTAATTTTGATTTATATCGTTATAATTCAATCGTGCATGGATCATTTTTGGAGATAGGATGCATCTTTCGATTTAAATACTTTTACTAATTTAAAGGAAAGAGCTCACGATGGAAGAATTTGATCATTAGTATTTTTCCATAAAACGAACAAAATAAAGCAAGCATAAGATTTCTATGCATGTCTAGCAAGTGGTTTTTATGCATTGCAAGAAAATGAAATTAGATTAATTAATGCCCATCTTTACAAATTGAAATTATGATAGTACACTTCAGCATGGAAGGAATAAACCGCATATCACATTATTTAACATATTTTCTTCGAATTGATAGCAACCGTAGGAAATTGCTAGGGCTGCATTTAACTCTAGGCAAGTGGCCTAAAAAAACTTAAATCAACGAAAGGGTGTGTAAGTTCAGCATACGACAAATTCATTCAAAAAAGAAAGTAGAAAAAGGCTGCATGTTTAAACATAAAATCCTAAAGTTTAGTAGCATGAATCTTGTTTGCATGTTATAGGATGATCAATTAGAATTATGCTATAACTTAACCTATGCTTTGACCTTAACCCGAAAAGTTAGGGTTTGTAAATCAACTTATACGTAGGTAATGAATCATGTGGTTACGAAAATGATAGCATAATTATCTAGACAAGTTAAATTGGTTTAAACCTAAACACCTAAAACCACGAGGTACTCATTTAGAACGGGTTAATTCAATGCAATATAGCCCAAAGAGCTAAGTAGGGTTAGCACATTGGGGACATTACCTAGTTGCTCATATTACCAAAGCTGAAACTCCTATACCCTAAAGACTTGCCCACATTCACGAAATGTAGGGACATTGGAACATACTTGCGAGAAGTGATCTAGGGTTTTTCCTAAGAATCTCTTGCTAAAAGATAAAACTCGGAACCCTAGGACTGACAATGTCGGCCCAATGCAATCAGGAATGGATTGTTATATCTAATCATGAGTTAATGACTCCATTCGATGGGCAAATAGTCCCATAGTCTGATGCGACACTTGTGCAACAAGTTGTAGAGTCGCACGATCTTGTGATTTGATCACAAGGGAATGGCCAATTCCTCGGAATGAGATTGAAAGATTCTTATGCAAGTTATCTTGCAAGAGGATGAATAATCGTCCTGATATAGTACCTTTCTTGGGTAAAGTGACTAAGAATACGTGGATTAGATATTTGCTTGGAACCAAAAGACCAATCAATAAATTGAAATAACATATGAACTTAAGGTATTGATTAAGTCTGATTAATAGGGTACGGCCCTAACTCAGGATATAGGGTTACCAAATAAACCCTTGGGGATCTTGCCAAATCACAATTGATCCCGGATCGAGTGTTGGATGCATTTCGAAAGAAGCATTCGCTCCTTAGCAGTTGGCCAAAAATAACGACCAATGGAAATGATTGTGCTTGTAACAATTTTCAGAGCACTATTTTGCTCTGTTTGCTCAAAGAATTAAAGGATGAAAAGATATCTAATGCTTCAGTTTGAAGACCTGAAGGGAGAGGCAGCTTTAGTTACCCCCCATTGTCTGCCTAACCCTAACCAAGGGGATTGTTAACCGCACTCGGAAGGTGGACCGAACCCGCCACGAGAGGTCTCTCCGTTGAGCGCTACTTGGAGCAGGAGGATGCTTGGGTGCCAGAGGGGGCTCTGGTCGTAAATCCCTTGCCTTGTGGGCCCTGCACAAGAGACCAACGTGACTCAAGATTGGATCTTGAGGCCCGCATACTAGTCTACGAGTGGAATCTTGAATTAGTAATCCCTGTGGATTGCTGGATAGCCTTCGGGTGGATTATGGATAAGGCTACGGGCTAGATTTTATGTATTTCAAAGATAAATATCATAACCTGTTGAAAAAGAACTTGTTTGACATTGTTTTTCTATATCAAGTGCCATGATTATGTGAAGGAACCAGTGCCTAACTAGCTAATTAAGGAAGCTAATTGATACATGTCCAACTAAATGTGTTAGGTAATTAAATAACTAAACAACCTGAGGAAAGTGCGGAGGACGTGGCCATGGGTCCTTCCTACGGATGGGTGGTCCCGGTTGGTCGAGAACTTTTCTCAATCATGATGGACAACAAGAAGATCATTCAAAGAACACGAACAGCAAGAGCGTTGACCTAGAGTCTAAGTTATAAAGGATCCCGATTTATGCTGTTTTAGGGGAATGGAATGGGACTATGCCTTATGGCAGAGAGGTTGAGCTTCACATCCCTCTCGTTTCCCATTCTCCTTGAACCAAGTGCAGCGTGAATTTGCTTCGGACCTGGCATTTCTATGTAAAGTAGTTCACTTGGGTTCGACGCTAGTTGCCGTTAGGAAATGACCAATAGGGAAAACCCTAATTCAGGTCGGTCCTAAGTGGGAACGGTCGGATTACTTCCGCTACATGACAGACGTAGAAAGTCCTAGATTGCAAACCCCGTAACATTCCAAGGGAGTATCGGGCGGAGATTTCTAGACATCCTTTTTGATGGACTGCTAAGACGTGTCCTGAAGATAACAAGTGGACATGTTATAGGGAGGGAGGCATGAGGAGAGAGAAGAAAGCAGCTGTGCTGCCCCAGGTTGCTGCCATCAGCCGTGCCACGCTACCGCCATAGGGCAATGCTATGCCACACTGCGGCCTTCATCATCCACACCATCATGATCATCATTATTATCATCATCTCCTCCATCATCCACTTTCTCTCTCCATGTTTCTGACAGAAAGGCAAAAGCTTAGAAGCTTCTTTGGAAGCTTCTAATTTTGAGCTTCCATAAAGCCTGTTCTCCTGTGCATTGCGGGTTTGTCTTAAAACCCCATTCCGTAAAGGCCATGTCCTGCACAGAAGGAAAGATCCTAAGTAGAAAGGAGTTGATACACCAAAGTAACCCAAGAGAGAGTTGCTGAATCAAATTATTTATGCCGTCAATGGATCCCAAGAAAATGGCGAGAGGCGCTCATGCGGGAGTTTCTACCCCGAGTACACGCGTGGACATCCCTCATGCCCAAGTTCTTAAAGATTAATTCCGCATAAAAGAAATGCATTAGGCACGTTTAATTTTCATGGGAAGAATGCATTTACACATGTCTCTAATTCACATAGTCAAGTTAAAATACGTTTGGGAAATTTATCTCCTTGGACGATGTACAAGAGTTAGTGCATGTCGTGCATTTGGATTTGCTTGCATTTCCAAGTTGCAAATTCTAAGCACATATTGCGTAGGTTAAAAAAGATGGAATTGTTTAAATGCATCCTTGATTGGCCACGAAAAAGAAAAGCGCATAAGGAATTTAGGTAATAATTTTCTACTTGTGGATTCGTATAAGATAATCATTGTCGTCCATTGGATGTTGTCCAAGTAGTTGCACTGAAACCATGAACTTGCCTGTTGCATGCAAAGATGCTTGCATTTTAAGTCGGGTTAAGTGTCGTAGAATGAATTAAGTCAACGATAGTCTTATGACATTCATCGTGCGTGGACTTCTTTTATTGAAGTTTGTATTTAGGAAAAGATGCATTTCATATTAAAGCTTGAATTCAATTGCATTAAATGAAAGGTTTTTAGGCATAACTTTTGATGTAAATCTATGTAGGTTTTATGCAAGTTATCCCCCAAATTGTCAATCATCATGATTTTAGCAAGGAAAAGAAATGGTCATTGCAAACCTTATAGTTGCATAGAAGTAAAAGTCTATGATTCGCATACTTGCATGGAATGTTGTATCTTGAATTTATTTATTTTCATCTCTTAGGAAAAGTATTTGCATCTCTTCTAAGAAAAGATCACTCTTGTCGCAAGACAATTAGATCGTTTTAGGTAGATTACTTGTAATGGCATAACCCTCAAGGGATTCGTAAAAGCATAACTAGTTGGTACGATGAACACCTCAAAGTGCTAGGTAGGGTGTAGCTACATTAAAAATCATGCCTAGTATCGCACTTGGGATACCAAGCCAAGACTTTCGATCCCAAGATCCAACCACATTCACGGAATGTTAGGGTTAATTGGACGCCCATACAATAACGATCTGGGGTTTTTACCCTAGGGTAAATTGGCCTAATACTAGACTTCCGATTGAGTTTAGAAACCCTAGGGCCAAAAGTTGTTGGCCTAGTATGGTTAGGGTTGGGTTAGGTCAAGAGGACTCCCAAACCCTACATCTTAACCAAACATATTTCTTGACCAAGGAATGTCGCCTGATGGTAGAAATGACTCCCCAAGTTAGGTGCGACACTTGTTCATGCAACAAGTTGCAACGTCACATGGCTTTGTGTTTAAATCACAAGATAGATTTGCCACTCCTTGGAACAAGGTTGGCAAGTTCTAGTGCAAGTCTAATTTACAAGAGGATGAATAGACATCCTACTACATCACCTTTCTTTGGATCAATTTGCCAAGTTAGAGAAGTTATGTATTGCCCAGCAAACAATGGACCAATCAAGTTGGGGTGACAAGGTTATCCAGGATTTACTGTCTTAGTTTAAGGAACCTAAGGTGTTTGTTAATTTGGGTTAACAAGGTATAAAACCTAACCCAAGGATAAAAGGGTAAACAAGCAATGAAACCCTTGGGGATCTTGCCAAGTCGCAATTGATCCCAGATCGAATGCTAGATGCATTCGGAGAGAAGAATTCACACGTTAGCAGTTGGCCAAATAAACGACCACTAGATTGATTGTTTTGTACAGTTAGGAGCATTGTTTGTATTCTTTGCTCAAGTAACTAAAAGTTGGAAAAATAATTTATGCTTCAGGTTGAAGGCCTGGAGGGAGAGGTAGCTTCACCTACCCCTGACTGTCTGCCTGACCCTATCCAAGGGGCTTGTTAGCCGCGTCCTATACGTAGACTGAACCTGTTGCGAGAGGTCTCTCCGTGGGTGCTACTTGGATCAGGAGGACACTTGGATGCCAGGGGGGCTTTGGCCATAAATCCCTTGCCTCCGAGTCCTGCACAAGAGGTTGATGTGACTCGGGATTGGATCTCGGGGCCCACATACTAGTCTACAGGCATAACCTTGGATTAGTAATCCCTGAGGATTGCTAGATTGCCTTCGGGCGGATTATGGATTGCCTTCGGGCGGATTATGGATTAGCCTACGGGCTAGATTATTATGATGTATTCCAAAGACTGATAAATAAGATCAATCGTTGAAAAGGAACTTGTTTGACATTGTTTTTCTATGTCAGTGCTTAAGTTACATTAAGGAACCAGTGACTAATTGGCTAATTAAGGAACTTGTTTTTCCTTGTCAAACTAAATGTGGTAGGTAACTAAACAACTAAAGAAACCCTAAGGAAAGTGCGGTGGATGTGGCCATGGGTCTGTCCTACAGAAGCGTGGTCCTGGTTGGCCGGGAACTTTTCTTGAAGGAATTTGACAGCAAGGAATGATGACCTAGACTCTAGAATACTAGAGTCCCAATTTATGCTGTTTTAGGGGAATGGAATTGAACTATGCCTTACAGGCAGAGAGGTCTAGCTTTGCATCCCTCTCGTTTTTCATTCTTCTCGAACCAAGTGTAGCATGAATCCACTTCGACCCTGACGTTTCTCCGTAAAGTAGTTCACCTGGGGTTCGACGCTAGCTACCCTTCTAGGAATTTGACCACTAAGAAAACCCTGATTTAGGTCCATCCTAAGTGGGAACGGCTGGAATGCATTCTGTTTCGTGGCTCTAATGTGTCCACTTGTTCCCTTTCAGGACACGTCTTAGCAGTCCATCGGAAAGAGAGTCTAGAAAGCTCCGCCCGGCACTCCCATGGAATGTTACGAGTTTTGCGATTTAGGACTTCTCGCATCTGCCATGTAGCGGAAGTATTCCGACCGTTCCCACTTAGGACCGACCTGACTTAGAGTTTCCCCTAATGGTCATTTTCCTAAAGGGCAACTAGCGTCAAACCCCAAGTGAACTACTTTACGCACAAACGCCAGCGATGAAGCAGATTCATGCTGCACTTGGTTCAAAGAGAATGGGAAACGAGAGGGATGCAAGGTTCGACCTCTCTGCCATAAGGCATAGTCACATTCGGTTCCCCTAAAACAACATAAATTGGGATTTTTGTAACCTAAAATCTAGGTCAGCGCCCTTGCTGTTCATTTCCTTTGAGAAGAGATCCTTGCTGTCCATTCCGATTGAGAAAAGTTCCCGGCCAACCGGGACCACCCATCCGTAGGATAGACCCATGGCCACATCCACCGCACTTTCCTCAGGGTTGCTTTAGTTGTCTAATTACCTACCACATTTAGTTGGACATGCATCAAGCAGCTTCATAAATTAGCCAGTTAGACACTGGTTCCTTCACGTAATCTTAGCACTTGACATAGAAAAGCAGTGTCAAACAAGCTCCTTTACAATAGGTTATCTTATTTATCTTTGGAATACATCCATAAAATCCAGCCAATTAGGCTAATCCATAATCCACCCAAAGGCTATTCATAATCCACCCAAAGGCTATCCAGCAATCCATAGGATTACTAATCCAATTTATCACCCGTAGACTAGTATGCGGGCCTCAAGATCCAATCCCGAGTCATGTTGGCCTCTTGTGGAGGGCCTGGAAGGCAAGGGATTTATGGTCAGAGCCCCCCTTGGCACCCAAGCATCCTCTTGCTCCAAGTAGCACTCAACGGAGAGACCGCACGTGCGGGTTTGGTCCACGTTCCCAGCACGGCTAACAACCCCCTTTGTTAGGGTCAAGCAAACGGTCGGGGGTAACTGAAGCTACCTCTCCCTTCAGGCCTTGAACCTAAAGCATTTAATATCTTTCCATCCTTTAGTTCCTTGAGCAAACAATGCAAATAGTGCTCCTAAACTATTACAAGAACAATCAATTCCAGTGGTCATTTATTTGGCCAACTGCTAAGGAGTGAATCCTTCTCTCTGAATGCATCCAACATTTGATCCGGGATCAATTGCGACTTGGCAAGATCCCCAAGGGTTTTCTTGTTCACCCCTTTGTCCTTGGGTTAGGGCCATACCCTATTAACCCAACTTAACCAATACCTTAGGTTTCATACAATAACAATAAATCATGGCGACCATATCGCTCTAAATTGTCAACTGATCCTTTGCTTCCAAGCACATACATAATTTCCCTTAACTTGACAATTTTTCCCAAGAAAGGTGTTATAACAGGATGACTACTCATCCTCTAGCAAGTTAAACTTGTGCAAGAACCTGCCAACCTCATTCCAAGGAATGGCAACTCTTTCTTGAGACCAAACCACAAGACCATACCACGTTCCAACTTGTTGCACAAGTGTCGCATCTATTCCATGGGATCATTTCACCCATCGAACCGCGTTTTCTGGTCACGAAATCAAGATTGATAAGAAGCAGGGTTTAGGGTGTCTTCTTACCCAACCCATTCCGAATTGCACTAGGCCGACAACATTCAGTCCTAGGGATTCCGACTCAATCCGAGTTTCATCATTTGAACGAGTGATCCTTAGGGTAGAAACCCTAGATCATTTCTTGCAAGTGCGTCCAATTGTCCCTACATTCTGTGAATGTGGGTAGGACCTTTGGGTATGAGGGTTTCGACTAAGCAATAAGTGCGAAACTAGGTTAAGTCCTTAACATGCTAAACCCTAGTTAGCACTTGGGTTATTTATCATATCGATTGAACCATCCTATGTGAATCCTTGTGGGTTAGGTGATTTAGGTAATTCGATCTACTTGTCTTGTGACAAGGACGAACCATTCCTAGAGGTGTTAACTTGATATAAAAGGGAAAACAAGTTGCAACATGTCACAATTCACGTAAGCACACGATTCATTACTTCTACGTACAACTAGATTCATAATCCCTAACTTTTCTTGTTAAGACCAAAATGCATGTTAAATTGCGGCATAACTTCCATTGAACCTACTAGGTCTTACATTTAAGGATCATGCTCACAATTCTTTTTCTAAGTCTTTAATATTTCATGCTTAAATGAACCATACAGCCTTTTCCAAAATACAACTCTTGATGAATGAAATTCTTGCGTACAACAAATATGCAACGTGAAATCCTTTCCTAACTACAACATAGTCAAATGAAATTCATGCCAATTGAAGCTAGAGTTAATCTATTTCATGCAGCCCTTAGAATCATTTCCATGCTTTGCTATTTCCTACAGGTGATGACAACTTTCCTAATGAATCATTAAAGAAGATTTGTCTAAAAATGTGACATGCGATTAATCTTTCCATGCCTAATCAAAGGTGTACTTTAATAATTTCAACCTTATAATGATAGGCAATAGTTTTCCTAGGCTCGTCACTTTGAAATGCACAAAAGGCAACTTATTGATAAGGTCCTAAAAATGCATATACACCTTATGTTTTTTTCGTTCATTCCATTGAAAGTACCAATGACCAATTTTCATATCTTGCTAATCCTAGTAAATGTTCAAATAACCACTTATTTCCAATTGCATTTAGCTAGGTGGATTTGACATGCATAGGCGCATCCTACTCCATGAAATTATCGTGCATAATGCAATACTTCTACGTGAAATCAAAATTTAAAGAAAACCTGGACTTGTGGGATCTGGGAAATATCCACGTGAATACTAGGAGATGAATCTCCTGTAGGCGCGCCTTGGGACTTTTTAGGGACTATCGTAGGCGTGATTTCGGCTTCTAGTTTGCCTTTGCGGTCTACGAATTTACTCGCCTTGGTATGCAGCCTTAAGATCTTTGCCCTTCTCCCTCATACGCAGGAGATCCCTTTTGAAGTACGGATCCTTGAAAAAAAATACTGGCTTGTGGGATTTCGCTTATGGAAGGCCTTAGGGATTGGAGCTTGGCCTTTTTTGGAAGAGCTGCAAAAATGGAACTTAATGAGTGCTTGCGGGAATTCAGGTTTCCACAAGCAGGCTTGTGGGAATTGAAGCTTGTTTGCGGGAAGGAGCTCTTGCGAATGGGGCTTGCGGAAATGGAGGCTTTATGAAATTCTTCTTCTTCTTTTAAAGTCTCGGGATGGCTATGCGAATATAGGGCTTAAGGAATCTAGGACTTTCCCCCCTCCCGGTGCGCAGGAAATCTTTTACAAAAATGGGTACCCTTAAAAACCCGATGTGGCTAGTGGGAAGGGCTTATAGATGGCTTGTGTGAATGGGCTTATAGAAGGCCCTTAGAAGCTTCTGAAAGGAAGCTTCCAAGAAGCTTCTGACCAAGTCAGAAATCGACGTGGAAGAAGAAAAGAAAATGGGGAGATTAACGTAGGGGGGAAAAAGGAAAGAAAAGCTTATGATGGCCTCGACAGGAAATGGCGGTGGCCTGACACGGCGGAGTTGGGACGATAACGGCGGCTTGCAATGAGCACAACACGACCTCCTCCTCTTATGGCAATGTCAGTAGCTTTCCTCCTGAGCTTCACGCAGCCTCTCCCTCTGCTTTCTCCTCTCTCACGGCGTCAGCAATGTCAACAATAGCTTTCCTCTCTCTCCATGACCTCAGTCAGCAGCTCTTTGCTCTTCCTCTTTTTTCCTCCACGCAGCCTCTGGCCTTCTCCCTTCCCCCACAAGGCTCAAGGGGGTTGATATGGGTCAAGGGGGGAGAGGGGACCTCCCCCATGTGGGATGTGCATGCACCCCATGACTCCCTCTTGTAACTCACGTCTTCCACCTAGCCCATCCCCTTCCCTCAGCCACACATCAATTGGGGAAAATTGACAAAAAAATTTGCAATAAATTGCACACTATCCACTTAACCTCCTCCCAGGAGGGTGTTTCCTCGCGGTTTATGTGGTTTTGAACCCTTGGGCTTGGTTTCCCAATGCGGAGGCCTTGATTTCTCACGTGCGGTTTACAGATTACATTGCCGGTAATTCCAATATGAAAAATAACATTTGCAGAGTTTCACACAGTGTGTCGGAAGTCGAGTTTAGTAATATTTTTAAGTGGAAATATTACGTTCTCTCCCCCTTGGAGGAATTGAGATGTCTTGATCTTGAGAAGAACTAGGGATATTGTTGGTTGAGAGTGCTTTCATCCATCCAAGTGGCATCCTCCTCGGGATAATCTTTCCACTAGATGAGGCATTCTCTCAAGGTTCTGGCTCTCAGTTGTCTCTCCCTAACATCTAAGATCCTATCAAGCCGTAGCTCAAGGACTCCTTGGCTAGGCATTACAACTTGTTGGTCATCAAGTATATGGCTAGGATTAGGCACATACTTCTTCAGTAGGCTAATATGGAATATATTATGAACTTTTAGGTTTTCAGGGAGTTGCAGTCTATAAGCATTGCGTCCTAGGCACTTGAGGATCTTGTATGGTCCATAATACCTTGGACTTATCTTTTTGCAATCTCCTAAGGATAGGGAACTCTTCTTAGGCCGTACGCGAATGAAGACCATGTCTCCTTCCTCAAAGGTTCTCTCTTGACGCTTCAAATCCGCGTATGCCTTCTGTCTATCCTTGGTGGCTTGGATGTCCTGCCTTATAGACTTCATTTGGTCATCCATCTCTTCCAGCATCTGCCTTGAAGCTTTAACCCTCAAGGTTGGATCTGAGAAGTTTAAGGGACTTTGATAGTCATGCCCATACAATGCTTGGAAAGGGGTCATCTGAATGCTTTGTTGGTAAGAAGCATTGTAGGCAAATTCGACCAGTGGCAAGTATTGAATCCACCTTTTTGGTTCACGACAGTACTGTGCCCTTAGTATATCCTCAATGACTTGATTGACTTGCTTCGTTTGGCCATCGGTTTGGGGATGGTAAGCTGTACTAAAACAGAGTTGAGTCCCAATGGCTTCAAAGATAGCTCTCCAGAAGTGTGATGTGAAGAGGGAATCACGATCACTAATGATTCTTCTGGGCAACCCATGTAGCTTGAATATCTCCTTGATGAACAACCTTGCAATGTCTAAGGCTTTATAGTTTTCCTTAACAGGAATAAGGTGTGCAACCTTAGTAAGCATATCAACCACAACCATGATGGAGTTGTATCCTCCCTGAACTTGGGTTAGGCCAACAACAAAGTCCATACTGACGAATTCCCATTTCATTTGGGGAATTTCAAGTGGTTGCAACTTTCCTGGCATTTTGACATGTTCGGCCTTAATACATTGACAAGACAAACACTCGGCGACATATTTGAGAACGTCACCTTTAAGCCTCTCCCAATAATGGCTCTTCCTGATTGCATTGAGAGTCTTGGCATAGCCGGGATGTCCTGAGAAAGGGGAATCATGAGCTTCCCAAAGTATCTTCTGCTTGAGTGACTGGCTTGCCGGTATACATGATCTCGTTCTATAATAGACAAGTCCACTATTGATAGAGAATTCATGATACTTAGCCTGTAGCATCTGGTCCAGATCCTTGATAGGGATCTCCCTTAGCATCTTTTGATAGGTTGGATCATGACATTCTTCTTCTCTAGCTAGCTCAAGTATTGGGTTGTTTGGCATGGATACCTTTATGGCTAGAGATCTAGCTGTTGATGGAATTTGCAAGATTAGAGAATTAAGGAATGCCTTGACTGAGTGCATCGGCAACCACATTCTCCTTCCCAGGTCGGTATTTGATTTCAAAATCATACTCCTCCAACACTTCAATCCACCGATGTTGCCTCATGTTGAGCTCGTTTTGGGTAAAGATCCACTTGAGACTTTTATGATCCGTCACTAGAGTAAACTTGTTACCCAACAGGTAGTGTCTCCAAAGCTTTAGAGCATGGATGAGAGCTAACAGTTCTAGATCATGGGTAGCATAATTCTTCTCATGGCTCTTTCGTTTTCTTGAAGAGTAAGCTACAGGATGACCTTCTTGCATAAGCACACATCCTAAGGCAAGCGTGCTAGCATTAGTTACTACTTTGAACTCCTTATTTTACAGAGGTCCAAAAGTTTTAGGATAGGTGCTGATATCAAACTTTGCTTTAATCTATCAAAGCTGGTTTGTTCGTCAATTGACCATGCAATGGATGTTTGCTTCTTCAGTACATCCGTCAGAGGTGTTGCAATCAAAGCATAATTTTTTATGAAGACCCTATACCATCCTGTCAATCCAAGAAAACTGCATATTTCTTTGACAGTTGTTGGTATTGGCCATTCTACAACATCTCTGACTTTGGATCCACTGAGATTCCTTCTGCTGATATGATGAATCCCAGATATTCAATCAGACGTTTGAAGAATGCACACTTCTTCATCTTAGCACAAAGCGTGTGTGCCCTACTTGTCTCAAAGTCAATGCGAAGCTGGGGTTCATGATCTAGTTCTTCCTGTTTGGAATAGACCAGGTTATCATCAAAGAAGACGAGTATGAAGTCATCAAGATATGGCCTAAAGATATTGTGCATTAACCAGTTGAAGGTGGCAGGTGCATTTGTAAGCCCGAATGACATGACTAGGAACTCAAAGTGCCCATATCTTGTGTTGAAGGCCGTCTTTGGAATATCTTCTTCCTTGATTCTTATCTGATAGTATCCAGACCGGAGATCAAACTTGGAGAAGATCTTCGCACCCTAAAGACGGCCAAGAAGCTCATGTATTCTAGGAATAGGGTACTTGTTTTTAACGATTGATTGATTCAACCCTCTGTAATCAATACACAGTCGAAGCGTTCCATATTTCTTCTTTTGGAATAGCAATGGAGCTCCCCATGGTGAATTGCTAGGATGGATGTAGCCCTGATTGAGTTGCTCCTTTAACTCAATTGCTTCTGGGATGGACATTCTATAAGGCCTCTTTGCAATTGGCGTAGCTCCTGGCACTAGCTTGATCTCATGATCAACTTCCCTTTGAGACAGAAGTTTTGTCAGCTCTTCAGGAAATACGTCCGCGTACTCCTTTAGCCATGAAGGTTCTTCACTAGACTCCTGCTTCAGATCTAGATTATTAAGCTTAATCAAGTAGACAGGTAGTCCCTTTCTAACTCCCTTTATAATTCGAGATGCTTTAGCCAATTGAATTTTCAGCTTTCCAACCTCTCCTTGAGTGGTGATCAATTCCCCTTCAGAGTTTCAAAAGGAAACTTGGCCCTTTCCACAATGAATGTGAGCATCCTTAAGTTTAACCCAATCCATTCCGAGTAAACACTCATGGATACCTAGGTTCATAAACCTAAATTAGACCGAAGTCGACTTTTCTCCTAGAAAGAATTTCACCTTAGTAGTTTGCTTGGTACAAGTGACCTCACGACCATTTGCTAACTCCACAAGCAAGGTAGGTGCTTCTACTGTGGCTATTTCTAATCTTTTTGCACAAGCTGGTGAGATAAAGGAATGCATACTGCCACAATCAATCAAGGTTTTGAACCCTTTACCTTGATAGTCTGATGGTGTCTAAATCACTGAAAACTGGCGATTCGGGCCTTTCTTGTGAAAAAGAGCGGCATGGACTATTGCCCTTTCAAAGTCTGCTTCCATGATCAGGTCTTCTTCTTTGCCCAATTCCCTGTTGGCAACACAGGCAGTTCTTTCTCTGCCTCGAGTGGTGGCTCCTTGGCCACGAGCAGTTCCTTGGAAAGGAGCTTGACATTGTCCTCTGCCAAGCTTGGGACATTGCCTTTTGAAATGACCAGGCTCGTTGTAGTGGAAGCAACGGAGATTGCGGCCATTGCTTTGGGTACGGACAAAGTTATTGACATTATTGGTCCTCACTTTCTTTCTTTGTCCCTGGTTTTGACCTTGAACTCTCTTTGCTTGGGGCCTATAAGCTCCTCTATTTTGATCATTATAAGACCAAGTCTTGTTACTTCTTGGCCTAGCCTGCACCTCCTGAATTATGGGCGCAGCTTGAATGAGTGTGTCTTGTAGATTTGTTGGGCACATAGATTCGAGGCCCATATTTACTGGTGGGTTTAAACTGGCACAAAACTTTGACACTTGTGTGTCATATCCATCTGTGGCACGTACTTCAGAAGTGAGATGAATTTTGAGTAGTATGTGTCAAGAGTCAGACCTAGCTATTTTAGCTCGTAGAACTCATTCATTTTCTACGTTCGATATGCAAGTGGTAAGTATCTTCCTTGCACAGCTTTCTTCAGCTTTTCCCAGGTAATGGATCCTTTCGAGATCCCTTGGTCTCTACACCATTGCTTCCACCAAAGCCTGGCTTCCCTGGTGAGCTTCAACTTGGCGAGCATTTCCTAGTTGGCGGGTGCAGTACTGGCCGTTTCAAAGTAGTCTTCCATGGACTCTATCCAAGTCTCAGCATCACCTTGGACCGTCCTTCCTTTCTCGTCAAATTTTGGCGGTTTGATCTGCTTGAGAAGAAACTTCTTCTCCTGAATCACGGCCGTACTTGATGTAGGGGAAAGACTGGGAATCTGTACCTGGGGTTGTGCCTGGATAGAGGATTTTTAACGTTACAACTTGCTAATCGTTATGATTATATTTCATACCCAATTCATATTTCATCCAAGAAACTAGCCACCTAACTTTTTATCAATTCTCATAGACAAGACAAACATTGATAAAAAGAAGTCTTATTTCATTTATATGGGCATAGCCCTTTTGTAGTTCAATATTTCCTGGGACGATAGAGCAATTGTTACATTAGTTCGGGGAGAATAATGTTGTGTTAGATTTAGCCCTTTTGGAGTACAATATTTCCTAGGATGATAGAGCAACTGTTACATTAGTTCGGGGAGAATAATGTTGTGTTACATTTAGCCACAGAAATTGGATAATAGTATGGTCTTGGGTCATGGATCTTGAGGAATTGATAAGTCATCGGAAGATTAGGGTATCCTTCCCTTTGGTACCCATTCTTCTCGTAGCCTCCCAACACCTTGATCCTGTCGGCAGGATTATGTGAGTCACTTCCTCGTATACATATGAGTTCAGATCGACCCTCCGACCTTCGACATGTAAAGTTGTGTTTACGTGAGCTTCCACAAAAATGAATAGCTTCATGATCTTCAGGTCCTTCAACCACTTAATTCTCTTTAGGTTGGTTTGAAGGTACTCAAACTGGTGGGCAACTATGTAGTAGATTCTTGAGTCACCCGTCCACCTCCGTTCCACGTATAAAGGCGATGGATTATAATTATGGTCTAGGATGTTTATCATATCGATCCTTTGTTGATAATCTGAGGAATGCATTGCGGTCATAAACATGACTTGGAATACTAAGAACGTGTTCCATGCTTCATAATTCTACAAGACAACATCGAAAGTAAGGAAATATTCTTAACAACAACATTTGCTATACTTCTTCTTATTAAGATTTCTTATAAAGAGAGATCCTTCGTTGGTTTGCTCTGATACCAACTGTAACGTGTCCACTTGTTCCCTTTCAGGACACGTCTTAGTAGTCCATCGGAAAGAGAGTCTAGAAAGCTCCGCCTGGCACTCCCATGCAATGTTACGGGTTTTGCGATCTAGGACTTCCCCCGTATACCATGTAGCAGAAGTATTCCGGCGGTTCCCACTTAAGACCGACATGAATCAAGGTTTCCCCTAATGGTCATTTTCCTAAACGGCAACTAGCGTTGAACCCTAAGTGAACTACTTTACGCAGAAATGCCAGGGATGAAGCAGATTCATGCTGCACTTGTTTCAAGCAAAATGGAAAACTAGAGGGATCCAAGGCTCGACTTCTCTGCCATAAGGCATAGTCCCATTCTGTTCCCTTAAAATAGCATAAATCAAGATTTTTGTAACCTAAAATCTAGGTCAGCGCCCTTGCTGTTCATTTCCTTTGAGAAGAGCTCCTTGCTGTCCATTCCAATTGAGAAAAGTTCCTGGCCAATCGGGACCACCCATCCGTAGGACGGACCCATGGCTACATCCACTCCACTTTCCTCAGGGTTGCTTTAGTTGTCTAATTACCTACCACATTTAGTTGGATATGCATCAAGCAGCTTCATAATTAGCCAGTTAGACACTAGTTCCTTCACGTAATCTTAGCACTTGACATAGAAAAGTAGTGTCAAACAAGTTCCTTTACAATAGGTTATCTTATTTATCTTTGGAATACATCCATAAAATCCAGCCAGCGGCTAATCCATAATCTGCCCAAAGGCTATCCATAATCCGCCCGAAGGCTATCTAGTAATCTAGAGAGATTACTAATCCAAGTTTTTGCCCGTAGACTAGTATGCGGGCCTCGAGATCCAATCCCGAGTCAGGTTGGCCTCTTGTGCAGGGCCCAGAAGGCAAGGGATTTATGGCTAGAGCCCCCCTGGCACCCAAGCGTCCTCCTGCTCCAAGTAGTGCTCAACGTAGAGACCTCATGCGGCGGGTTCGGTCCACGTTCCCAACGCAGCTAACAACCCCCTTGCTTAGGGTCAAGCAGACAGTCAAGGGTAACTGAAGCTGCCTCTCCCTTCAGGCCTTCAATCTGAAGCATTAAATATCTTTCCATCCTTTAGTTCCTTGAGCAAACAATGCAGACAGTGCTCCTAAATTGTTACAAGCACAATCAACCCCAGTGGTTGTTTATTTGGCCAACTACTAAGGAGTGAATCCTTCTCCCCGAATGCATCTAGCATTTGATCCAAGATCAATTGCGACTTGGCAAGATCCCCAAGGGTTTTCTTGTTAACCCCTTTGTCCATGGGTTAGGGCCATACCCTGTTAACCCAATTTAACCAATACCTTAGGTTTCATACAATAACAATAAATCCTAGCGACCATATCGCTCTAAATTTTCAACTGATCCTTTGCTTCCAAGCACATACCTAATTTCCCTTAACTTGGCAAATTTTCCCAAGAAAGGTGTTATAACAGGATGACTAATCATCCTCTTGCAAGTTAAACTTGCGAAGAACCTCCCAATCTCATTCCAAGGAATGACAACTCTTTCTTGTGACCAAACCACAAGACCATGCGACGTTGCAACTTGTTGCACAAGTGTCACATCTATTCCATGGGATCATTTCGACCATCGAATGGTGTTTTCTAGTCATGGAATCAAGATTGATAAGAAGCAAGGTTTAGGGTGTCTTCTTACCCAACCCATTCCTAATTGCACTAGGCTGACAACATTCGGTCCTAGGGATTCCGACTCAATCCGAGTTTCATCATTTGAATGAGTGATCCTTAGGGTAGAAACCCTAGATCATTTCTTGTAAGTGTGTCCAACTCTCCCTACACTTCGTGAATGTGGGTAGGACCTTTGGGTATGAGGGTTTTGACTTGGCAACAAGTGCAAAAATAGGTGGAGTCCTTAACGTGCTAAATCCTAGTTAGCACTTGGGTTATTTATCATATCGATTGAACCATCCTATGCAAATCCTTGCAGGTTAGGTGATTTAGGTAATTCAGTCTACTTGTCTTGTGACAAGGACGAACCATTCTTAGAGGTGGTAACTTGATCTAAAAGGGAAAACAAGTTGCAACATGTCATAATTCACGTAAGCATGCGATTCATTGCTTCTAGGTACGACTAGATTCACAATCCCTAGCTTTTTTTGTTAAGACCAAAATGCATGTTAAATTGCGGCATAACTTCCATTGAACCTACTAGGTCTTACATTCAAGGATCATGCTCACAATTCTTTTTCTAAGCCTTTAAGACTTCATGCTTAAATAAACCATGCAGCCTTTCCCAAAATACAACTCTTGATGAATGAACTTCTTGTGTACGATGAATGTGCAACATGCAATCCTTTCCTAACTACAACGTAGTTAAATGAAATTCATGCCAATTGAAGCTAGAGTTAACCTATTTCATGCAGCCCTTAGAATCATTTCCATGCTTTGCTATTTCCTACGGGTGATAACGACTTCCTTAATGAATCATTAAAGAAGATTTGTCTAAAAATGCGACATGCGATTAATCTTTCCATGCCTAATCAAATGTGTACTTTAATAATTTCAACCTTATAATGATAGGCAACAGTTGTCCTAGGCTCGTCACTTTGAAATACACAAAAGGCAACTTACTGATAAGGTCCTAAAAATGAATAGACACCTTATGTTTTTTTTCGTTCATTCCATTGAAAGTACCAATGACCAATTGTCATATCTTGCTAATCCTAGTAAATGTTCAAATAACCACTTATTTCTGATTGCATTTAGCTAGGTGGATTTGACATGCATAGGTGCATCATACTCCATGAAATTATCGTGTATAATGCAATATTTCTACATGAAATCAAAATAGAAAAAAAAATTGGACTTGTGGGCTTGGGGAAATATCCGCATGAATACTAGGAGATGAACCTACTGCATGCACACCTTGTGACTTTTTAGGGGCCATCATAGGTGTGATTTCGGCTTCTGGTTTGCCTTCGTGGTGTACGAATTTAAACATGAACTTGTGGGCTCGAGGAAATATCCACGTGAATATTAGGAGATGAACCTCCTCCAGGCGCGCCTTGTGACTTTTTAGGGGCCATCATAGGTGTGATTTCGGCTTCTGGTTTGCCTTCGTGGTCTATGAATTTACTTGCCTTGGTATGTGCCCTTAAGATCTTTGCCCTTCTCCCTCGTACGCAGGAGATCCCTTTTGAAGTACAAATCCTTAAAAAAAAAATACCAGCTTGCGGGATTTGGCTTATGGAAGGCCTTAGGGGTTGGAGCTTGGGTCTTTTTTGGAAGAGCTGCGGAAATGGAACTTAATGAGTGCTTGTGGGAATTGGGGTTTCCATGAGCAGGCTTGTGGGAATTGAAGCTTTTTTGCAGGAAGGAGCTCTTGCGAATGGGGCTTGTGGAAATGGAGGCTTTATGAACTTCTTCTTCTTCTTTTAAAGTCCCGAGATGGCTACGCGGAAATACGGCTTAAGGAAGCTGGGACTTCCCCCCCTCCCCATGCGCACGAAATCTTTTACAAAAATGGGTCCCCTTAAAAACCCGATGTGGCTAATGGGAAGGGCTTGTAGATGGCCTGTGTGAATGGGCTTATAGAAGGCCCTTAGAAATTCTTAAAGGAAGCTTCCAAGAAGCTTCTAACCAAGTCAAAAATCGACGTGGAAGAAGAAAAGAAAATGGGGAGATGAACGTAGGGGGGAAAAAGGAAAGAAAATCTTATGATGGATTCAACAGGAAATGGCGGCGGCCTAACACGACGGAGCTGGGATGATAGCCGATGGCCTGCGGCGAGCACAACGTGGCCTCCTCCTCTTGTGGCGACGTCAACAGCTTCCCTCTTGAGCTTCATGCAGCCTCTCCCTCTGCTTCCTCCTCTCTCACGACGTCGATAGCGTCTTCAGTAACTTTCCTCTCTCTCTCCACGACCTCAGTCGACAGCTCTCTGCTCTTCTTCTTTTTCCTCCACGTAGCCTCTGGCCTTCTCCCTTCCCCCACAAGGCTCGGGGGGGGGGGGGGGGGGGGGGGTTTATATGGGTCAAGGGGGGAGAGGGAACCTCCCGCACGTGGGCTGTGCATGCAGCCCATGACTCCCTCTTGTAACCCACCTCTCCCACCTAGCCCATCCCCTTCCCTCAGCCACACATCGGCTAGGGGAAATTTGGCAAAGAAAATTGCAAAAAATTGCACATTATCCACTTAACCTCCTCCCAAGAGGGTGTTTCCTCGCGGTTTATATGGTTTTGAACCCCCGGGCTCGGTTTGCCAATGCGGAGGCCTTGATTTCTTGTGTGTGGTTTACAGATTACACTGCCGGTAATTCCAATATGAAAAATAACCTTTGCTCGAGTTTCACGCGGTATGCGAGAAGTTGGGTTTAGTAATATTTTTAAGTAGAAATATCATAGTGTTGGCAAACTCGAGAAGACCGAGATTGCAAACCCCGTGACATTGCGTGGAAGTGCCAAGCGGCGTTTTCTGGACTCTCTTCTCAATGGGCTGCTAAGATGTGTCCTGCAAGTGAATAGGTGGACACGTTACAGATGATCAACCTCCTTCATGGGATAATATTGACTCTTCAAATTGGGATTCACAACATGCACCTATTATTGCTGATGATGACCTTAGCATTGATCTTTATGTTGATCTTCCAATTGATAATGACTATGGTACTTATTATGTTTATGATGCTGATATTCTTGATAATCATCTCTATATTTGTGAAGACCTTGTATCTTATAAATGAGTTACAACTTGGATATATAGCTATTAAATGCAAGTGGGTTTATAAGACTAAAACAAAAGCATATGAAAAATTTGAAAAATTCAAAGCAAGGTTATGTGCCAAAGGGTTCTCACAAATTAGAGGCGTTGATTATCAAGAAACTTTCTCACATGTTTTTCATGTTACTAATATTTGAGTCTTGTTAGTTTTTGTTGTTGAGTTTGATTTGGAGGTTCATGAAATGGATGTGAGAACTTCTTTTCTTAATGGTGGTGATTCAAAGAAAGATATATGCATAGAGCAACGAGAGGGATTTTTAGTCAAGCATAAGAAAAATCTTGCTTGCAGACTTCATCGGACACTGTATGGTCTCAAACAATCTTCATGAGATTGGTATCAAAAGATTGATCTCTTCCTCACAAGACAAGGTTTTATCTCTTATTCTTTAGATCCTAACCTATATGTCTAGCACTGCAATGATATTTTTGTTGTTCTTTCTCTATATGTGGATGATACCATACTTGTTTCTAACAATTTCAACTTCCTTCAACAAATAAAGAAGGTTTTATCTTCTATGTTTAACATGGTTGATCTTGGAGACATACACTCATATCTTGGTATTCTGATTCAATGCTATCAAGAAAAGGGTGTTTTATTATTGCATTAAACAAAGTTCATTGAAGATATTATTTAGAAGTTTGATTTGGGTTTTGCACATCCTGCTAGTACTCATTGTCTTGTGAGCTATGCTAAAAACTCTCACTTTCTGCAAAATGATGGACAATTAGCATTACATCAACCTTATGCTAATTTTGTTGGATGTCTTCAATTTGTTGGTTTAAATTCTTGCCTTGACATTCTTTTTACTGCAAATTTTCTTGGACAACATCGTAGTTCTCCATGCCTTAAACATGAGACTATAGCTAAACAAGTTTTGAAGTATTTGAAAGGCACTAAAGATATTGGGTTGGTTTATCGAAACCAACAAAACTCTAATTCTCTACATTCACTTCAACTTTTAGGTTATAGAGATGGAGATTGGGCAATCTCTCACTTATCTATTGTTCTAGTAGTGGAAAAATTTTCTTTATCAATGGTTGTCTTGTTTCTTGGACTAGTAAGAAACAACATTGTGTTGTTGTTTCCACTATAGAGGTTGAATATATACTTGCATCTTTAGTGCCTTGAGAGTTAGTATGGATTTGACAAGTTTGATCAGATATTGGCTATTCTCCTCTCCCTAGCACACCAATTTGATGTGATAACCAAAGTTCTATTAGTCTTGCTAAAGATTATGTTCAACATAACAAGTCTAAACATGTTGCAGTGCATTATCATTATGTTTGATACTCAACATAGGAATGGTCTGCTACCCCTTGTGAGAGCCTCACATCAATGGATTTAGCTTATAGTTATACCTTTCTAACTATTCGATGTCTTTGTAAGGGTCACAAAGCCATAGATGGGGGACATATATGATTATGTAATTGTTTAGGAAGGCCTCATGTGTTTGTAACAGGCTATGTGTTTGTAGCAACATTAAATGGACTATGTGTTCTCTCCAAAGCAACATACAATGGACTTCTTGTTAGCTTTTGAAGGGTTGGTGGCTTGGTAGAAAATGATTGTCAGTGGCAATGCAAAGTGAGTAGTAAGGCTATAAGAAATGTTGGGTTAGTGCCTTGTAGGACTAGTTAGCACCCTATCAGCTACTGGTAATAAGCAATGTGGTGGCTATGTATTTTGAGTTGGGAATGCAAGTGGATAATATAGAATGTAAATGCTCATATTTTTGTAGTAGGCTATGTGTTCATAGTATAATTAAGTGGGCCATGTGTTCATTTCAAAGTAGTGTGCAATGGATTTTTTTTAAGATTGTAAGGTTTGTGGCTTGATTAAAAAATGATTTGTAGTGGTAGTCCAATGTGAGTAGCAAGGTTACAGAGCAATGGTGAGTGAGTGCTTTGAAGGGTTGGTTAGCATCTTGTGATTTGACAACAAGAAAATGTGGCAGCTATTTCTTTTGAGTTGGCAATGTAAGTGGGTAACAAACAATTAAGTGCTTGTGTGTTTGTAGTAGGCTATGTGTTTGTAGTAGCATTAAATTAGGCCATGTATTCATTCCAAAGAAATGTACACTAGATATCTTTTCAGCTTGTAAAGTTGGCGGCTTGGTAGAAAATGATTGTTAGTTGTAGGGCAAAGTGAGCAGCAAGGCTATAAGCAATGGTGGGTTATTACCTTCTTGTATGGTTGATTAGTTCCTTGTGATTGGGTAACAAGAAATGTGGTGGTTATGTGTTTTAAGTTGGCAATGTAAGTGGGTAACAAACAATGTAGATGCTTGTGTGTTTTTAAAGGTCTATGTGTTTATAGTAGCATTAAGTGGGCCATGTGTCCATTCCAAAGAAATGTGCAATGGATTTCTTGTTAGCTTTGGTGGCTTGGTAGAAAATGATTGTCAGTGGTAATGCAAAGTGATTAGCAAGGTTAGAAGCAATGGTGGGTTATTGCCTTGTTGTATGGTTGATTAGTGCCTTGTAGGTAGGTAATAAGAAATGTGATGACTATGTTTTGAGTTGGCAATGTAAGTGGGTAAGAAACAATGTAGATGCTTGTGTGTTTGTAGAGGGCTATGTGTTTGTAGTAGCATTAAGTGGGCCATATGTCCATTTCAACGCAATGTACAATGGATTTCGTATTAACTTTTGTAGGGTTGGTGGCTTGGTAGAAAATGATTGTCAATGGCAATGAAAAAAGATTAGCAAGTTTATAAGAAATGGTGGGTTATTGCCTTGTAGGGTTGGTTAGCACCTTGTGAGTTGGTAACAAGAAAATGTGGCAACTATGTGTTTTGAGTTGGCAATGTAAGTGGGTAACAAACAATGTAAATGCTTATGTGTTTGTGGTAGGCCATGTGTTTGTAGTAGCATTAATTAGGCCATGTGTTCATTCCAAAGCAATGTAAAATAAATTTCTTGTTAGCTTTTGTAGGGTTGGTGACTTGGTAAAAATTTATTGTTAGTGGTTAGTGGTTAGAGGCATGGTCACCACTGTGACATGTAGATAAAGGATGGGTTAGGCTTTGTAGAAACCTTTAGTAGTGCTACAAGTGGATAGAAGATCGGTTATGCTTTTGTGGAAATATCTTGGAAATATTTAGTAGTATAGCAATGTCTGTAGCAATGATGTGTTAGTATCTTGTAGGGTTTGGGGTCAGTAGAAATCATGGATAGAGGCATGGGTAGATGGTTTTAGGGTTGGTTTGTGATTTGCATGTGGTAACATTAAGTGTGGCAATGTTACATTGAGCACAGAAATGCAAGTGGGGTACAGTATGTGTTTTTAAATGTAGCAATGTAAGCAACATTAAGTGGCAATGTAAATGATTTCATTAACTAAATAGGGTTGGTTAGCACACTATAGAGTGACATTAAGGTTGGCAAGTATAATATTGTCAATAGGCAAGTGCTAATGCTTAAAAGAGACTAGTTGGCATTTCTAACAGGTTATGTATTATTTTTTATTGATGGTCAAATCATTCATGGTGGTGTGATATTCACTAAATAATCAATTTTTGGTAAAAGAGTCTAAGTCCCTTACTGCATGATTAATAAAAGAAAGAGAGCATGTTCATAATAGCTTAAGAATGGTACATTTTTCTCATGTGTTTCTTGCTTGACATCGAGGAACATTGTAATAATAAATAGAGTCATGTGACTTACTTGATTGTTTTAGATTATATATCCTCAAGCTTACCTACATAAACATGAGTTTGGTTGGAATGTGAAATTTTATGTGTTTGGGATGCACTCTTTAATAGGTCATACAATCTTATGTGTGACCTTCATGGGGCATATCTCTTGAGAAACAAGGTTTCAAGTTTGATTTAGGTACCCAACATCTCATGTTCCTTGCTTTCTATTGATAAAGCATTTTAGTGGAGCAATGCATCGAAGACCATGTGAAACAAAGTAAATGCATTACATTGGCAAGCATTTTAGCAAGCATTACTGTAACATTCTGAAGGCATGCGTGAACTGCCTCTCTAAAGGATAATTGAATTGGATAAATGGCAAAAAAAAATTTAAATTAATCCCCTTATCCCCCCAACCCACTGTCGTGCTGGAGGGGGAGGGGAATAGAAGGAGTGATTAAGCTCCTCGATGGAGCTTGCAAGAGAGAAGTGGTCATGCGTGATGCCACGCAAGGGAGGGAGGATTCCCCTCCCATCACCTATAAAAAGGCTATGGGCATAGCAAAGGGGGTGGCCGCCATAGAACGAATTCCCCATACCATAAATCCTCCTAAGGGCTCTTTTAGCCTATTTTCCCCCCACACACAATCCCCTATATCCAAAGCCCTTAAATCCTTTCGTGTGGTTCTCTCCCAAAGCCCCTATCATCGTTCTTATACCCCTGCCCTTCGGAAATTTTCCACCCAATTCCATGCAAATTCCACCTAATACCCTTGCAGAGATGGAAAAGATTGTAAGTTTGTGCCCAAGGAGAGAAAGTTGAATCTGCAATTGCTCTTAAGAAAGCCCAAGGCGCAACCGCAGGGGATCGTCTCCTAGCATCCACGTGGACATCTCACCACCAGTCTAGGTTTTCCTTCCTAATTTTTATTTTTCGTCGTTATAATTCAATTGGGCGTAGATGATTTTTTTGAGATAGGATTCATTTTTCATCTTAAATTCTTTAGTTAATTTAGAAAAATTAGCTCAGACGGAGGAATTCAATCATTAGTATTTGTAATAAAATGAATAAAATAAAGTGAGCAGAAGATTGCTATGCGTTCCTAGCAAGTAGTTTTTGTGCATTTCGATGAGCTGAACTTAGATTATTGTTCATATTTACAAAACAGAATTAAGATAATGCACTCCGTTTTAGCATGGAAGTATAAATTGCATGTCACATTATTAGGCCATATCTTCTTCGCAATGAGTCATCATGGGAAGTGCTAAGAATCCATAGGAAAGTGCAAGGCATGAAATGATTCCTAAGTTGCATAAATTGGTATAAATATCATTTTTTTAACTACATAATTATTAGAAAAGGCTGCATGTTTTAGCCTGAAGCTTGTTTGCAAGTTATAGGATGATTGATCGGAATTAGGCTATAACCTAATCTATGCTTGATCTTAAACCAAAAAGTTAGGATTTGAAATTTCAACTTACACGTAGACAATAAGTCATGTGGTTATGGAAATAATAGCGTAATTATCTTCAAGAATAGATAGGTCAAATTGGCATAAACCTAAACACCTAAAAATCGTGGAGTACTCGTTTAGAAAAGGGTTAATTCAATGCAAGGTATCCCAAGGAACTAACGAGGGTTAGCCAAGTGGAGACATTTACCTAGTCACACGTATTGCCAAACACTGAAACTCCTAAACCCTAAATACTTGTCCACATTCATGGAATGTAGGGACAGTAGGACCTACTTGTGAGAAGTGATCTAGGGTTTTCCTAAGAACCTCTCGCTAAAATGATGAAACTCGAAACCCTAGGACTGACAAGTCGACCTAATGCCATCAAGAACAGACTATTTCGTGACTCCATTCGATGGGTAAATAATCCCATAGTTGATGTGACACTTGTGCAACAAGTGGTAGAGTCCCATGATCTTCTGATTTGATCACAAGGGAATGGCCAATTCCTCAGAATGAGATTGGCGTATTCTTAGGCAAGTTATCTTGCAAGACAATGAATAATCGTCCTAATATAGTATCTTTCTAGAGTAAAGATAATTGCTTGGAAGCAAAAGACCAATCGATAAATTGAAATAACATATGAACTTAAGGTATTGATCAAGTTGGGTTAATAGGGTACAGCCCTAGCCCTGGATATAGGGGAACTTGCCAAGTTGCAAGTAATCCTGGATTGAGTGCTAGATGCATTCAGACAGAAGGATTCGCTCCTTAGCAGTTGGCCAACAATAACGACCAATGGAAATGCTTGTGCTGGTTACGGATTTAGGAGCATCGATTTGCTTTGTTTAATCAAAGAATTAAAGGATAAATGGATATCTAATACTTCAGGTTGAAGGCCTGAAGGGAGAGGCAACTTCAGTTACCCCCGACTGCTTGCCTGACCCTAACCAAGGGGGTTGTTAACCGCGCCGGGAAGGTGGACGGAACCCGCCGCGAGAGGTCTCTTCGTTAAGTGCTACTTGGAGTAGGAGGACACTCGGGTGCCAGGGGGGCTATCACCGTAAATCCCTCGCCTTCCGTGCCCTGCACAAGAGGCTAACATGACTCGGGATTGGATCTCGAGGCCCGCATACTAGTCTACGGGTGAAATCTTGGATTACTGATCCCTATGGATTGCTGGATAGCCTTCGGGCTGAGCCTATGGGCTGGAGTTTATGTATTTCAAAGATAAATATGATAGCCTGTTAAAAAGGAACTTGTTTGACATTGCTTTTCTATGTCAAGTGCTATGATTATGTAAAGGAACTAGTGCCTAACGGGCTAATTAAGGAAGCTGATTGATACATGTCCAACTAAATGTGCTAGGTAATTAAATAACTAAAACAACTTGAGGAAAGTGCGGTGGACGTCCTACAGATGAGTGGTCCTGGTTGACCGGGAAATTTTCTCAAATCACGATGGACAGCGTCAAAGAACATGAACAACAAGAGCGTTGACCTAGAGATATAACTGATTTCGATTTACGCTGTTTTAGGGGAACGGAATGGGACTATGCCTTATGGCAGAGAGGTTGAGCTTTGCATCCCTCTCGTTTTCCATTCTCCTTGAACCAAGTGCAGCATGAATCCGCTTTGTACCTGGCTTTTCTGCGTAAAGTAGTTCACTTGGTTCGACGCTAGTCGCCGTTAGGAAATGACCAATAGGGAAAACCCCAATTCAAGTCGGGAACGGCTGGAATACTTCCGTTACATGGTAGACGCGGAAATTCCTAGATTGCAAACCCCGTAACATTACATGGGAGTGCCGAGTGGAGCTTTCTAGACATCCTTTCCGATGGACTGCTAAGACGTGTCCTGAAGATACAATTGGACACGTTATAGTTGGTATCAGAGCGAACCAACAACGAAATTGTTTTTATGAAATATTAATAAGATGAAGTAATGCAAATGTTGTTGTAATATTTCCGTTGAGATAATATTTCTAACCCATGTGATAGTCATGCAAGGGAATTCCAGCATAAAAAATACACTGACGGTGTGATTTTTCAAATTATCCATAACGTATCTTGATCTCCACTTGCATAAACGAGTTGAAAGAAAAAAACGATTTAGTTACGTGGGAACCTCCTCTTAGGAGGCCAAAAGGATAAACTTTAGGAATAATGGAAATTGTTTTATTATTCCCCCCTTTCCCCCAGCCAACTGTCATGCTGGAGGGGAGGGGAATAGCAAGGATGACTGAGCATCCTTTCTGGATGTCGTAGAGGGGATGAAACCCATGCATGAACAGCGTGGGGGAGGGGAGGTACCTCTCCCTCTCCCATATAGACCCCCTGTGGGGGAGGGAAGGATTAGAGAGGCGGTTGTAGCCATCGCTCTGCTGAAAACCTCGTGTTGATGCCAAGCTAGAGAAGGAGGGTGATAATCGAACGCCGCCAGATAAGAGTGGTGGAGAGGCAAGAGCCGTGATGCCGCCAGGATTGTGTGAGAGGGACTACTGGGAGGGAAGTATAAGGCTGCGTGAAGTTAGAGGAGGGAGGGGAGACTAAGAGACAGGACGGAATGCCACGTGGGTCTCCAGCCGAGGGCCGTGAGAGAGGGAGGGAGTGGGCCGCTAGCTGCTGCAACAAGAGCACCGCCATCTTGCGCCAGCTGTTGCTGCCACCAACAAACTGCCGTCTGTCACCATCCTGGGAGTACCTTAGCTGCCACCATACTTTTCCTCCACGTGGGTATACCATGTTTTCTTCTAGACGCTTCAAGAAGCTTCTTGAAGCTTCTTAGGGGAAAAGCTAAGCCCCCTTCCTATGGCTTCATGAAGCCTTCTTCTTGAAGGTTCTTATAACCTCTTTTACCCCCCCCCCCCCAGTTTTAAAAACCCTTAAGGCCCCTTTCACCCTCGTGCTAAAACCCCTTACCTTCACTTTGGAGTCACTCCCCCCAAGAGCACGAAGGCCTTAAGGGTCTTATTACTTTTTCCCCCATGTATAATCCCTAAAAGCCCCTTTCCCCTAGCTTCGAAACCACCCCCCCCCTCGTGATTTAACCTTTAAGCCCTTTCTTATGGGCTTCAATAAACCCTTTCACCCCCTTCTTGTGCCTTATGAAACCCTTTTTATTACCCCCCATGTTTAAAGCATTATATACCCCTTCCCATAGTTGGAACCCAACCCCCGTGTTTTTTTAAATTTTCCTGTAGCCCTTCCTCATTTGCCTCGGAATCATTTCCCCCCCTATGTGTGTAAACCCTCATAAGCCCCTTTTCTCCTAAATTGCCTAAGGGTCCTTGGACCCTTACTTATAACCTTTACGGTTATTATTTTCCCTTAAAGCTCTCATGCACCTTGTGTCTTCTCCACACCTTTTTATTCCCATTCGTGCGAGCTTACAAAGGCCATTAAGCCTTCCCCATGGCTTCAATGGGCCTTAGTTGTAAAAGATTCTAAAACACCCTTTCGAATTCCCGAATTCAAGGAGGGAGCCTTCCAAAAACTACTTTTGACGAACGGTGCAAGGGAGCGACGGTGGAATTCTAAGGAGGAGTTGTAAAGCTACTTCCACGTTCGAAAACCTACAATTGCGATGCCTCCTAAGAAAGTCCAAGGCGTAGCCGCGGGAGGGTCATCTCCTGGTATCCATGTCGATATCTCACCCCAAAACCAGGTTTTTCTTCTTGGCTTTAATTCGGTTTTAAGCCGATCATTCAAAGAGAATTTGTTAGGGATAGGATATATTTGTCCGAGTTATTTGTAATAAAGGAGTTTAGCATATTTGAATGAATGATAATGTATAGAACTTAGTTTCCTTCAAATTGCATCAAGCATTTTAAATTACGAGCAAGATTATCCATTTACTATAGTAGTATATTTTAGGTAAATCCTGAAGGTATAGAAATTATATCTTGCACCATTAGTCTTATTCCTTTCGCAACGAATCATTGTAAATGATTAAATTCATGAAAGGTTTCTTTCATTGCTCAAATTACTAGGAAGATATCATTGCTGATTGCACATCATAGCAAGGGAAATGTTTGTTATTTGGCATGAGTTCATCTGCAAGGAAAAAGGAAGTTTAATTTGAATTGTATTGACTGAAAGTAAATTGTCACAAGGATAGCAAAACTGTGACAAGACAATTAATATTACCTTCCAAATATTATCTAATCCAATCTAAACATAGAAATATTCATACCCTAAGCACTTGACTACTTTGCTTATTGTAGGGTCAAAAAAATTCGTAAAGATAAAGAACTAGGGCTGTCCCCGAGATCCTTAAAAAGAAACCCTAGGCCCGACATACGTCAGCTTAAAGGATCTAAAACGGATTATTCCATCGCAGGACTTGCACAGCAAGTAGGAAATCATTTAGTCTTGTGATTGATTCACAAGGAGAAAGGGTAAAAAAACCCTCAATAAGGATGGCAGATCCCTATGCAAGTTATCTTGCAAAAGGACGTATTTTTGGATATCCTTCTAAATAAGGAAAGTTGTAAACCGGAAACTAGCATATCTAAGGAACTTTAGGGTTGACCAAGTTGGGTTATTAAGGTACGCCCTACACCGGAATGTAAAGGATCTTGCCAATTTACAAGACACCTTGGGAACGAGTGTTGATACACTCTAAAGGGAAGAACACTTCCTTAGCAGTTTGCCAAACTACACGGTTGATTAATGGAAATGTTTGTGCTTTCTAGAGATTTTTGGGCTCTGTTTGAATTATGAATTACAAATTATATGAGTACCTATACTTCAGGTTAAAGGCTGAAGGAAGAGGCAGTTTCAGTTACCCCGGACTGCCTGCCTAACCCTAACCAAGGGGGTTGTTCACCGTGCCACAAACGTGGACCTAACTCGCCGCAAGAGGTCTCTCCATTGAGCTCTACTTGGAGTAGGAGGACGCTTGGGTGCCAGGGGGGGCTCTGGCCGTAAATCCCTCGCCTTCCGGGTCCTGCACAAGAGGCTAATGTGACTCGGGATTGGATCTTGAGGCCCGCATACTAGTATACGGGCGGAAGCTTGGAATAGTGATCCCTAGGGATTACTGGATAGCCTTTGGGCGGATTATGGACAAGCCTACGGGCGGAACTCCTTGTATTTCAAAGATAAAATGATGAAATGTTAAAAAAAGAACTTGCTTGATATTGTTTTTCTATGTCACGTGATAAGATTACGTGAGGGAACCAGTGATTAATAGGATTAATTAAAGAAGCTGATTGTTATATGTCAAATTAATGTGTTGGATAATTACATAACTAAAACAAACCGAGGAAAGTGCGGAGGATGGGCCATGGGTCCGTCCTACAGTTGGGTGGTCCCGGTTAGCCGGGAACTTTTCTAAAAAATTTGGAAGAACAGCGGGATGATCATCATCATCAAAACAAATAACGAGAGCAATGACATAGAGTTATGTCTTACCCAATTTACGTTGTTTTAGGGGAACGGAATGGGACTATGCCTTATGGCAGAGAGGTTGAGCCTTGCATCCCTCTCGTTTCCCATTCTCCTTGAACCAAGTGCAGCATGAATCCGCTTCGGACGTGGCGTTTCTGCGTAAAGTAGTTCGCTCGGGTCTGATGCTAATTGCTATTAGCTAATGACCAATCAGGAAAACCCTAAGTCCGGTCGATCCCAAGTGCAAACGGCCAGGATACTTCCGCTACGTGGCAGACGCGGGAAGACCTAGATTGGAAAACCTGTAACATTCCATGGGAGTGCTGGGCGGAGTTTTCTAGACATCCTTTCCGATGGACTGCTAAGACGTGTCCTGGACGATACTAGCGGACACGTTGCAGTTGGTATCAGAGACGACCAACAACGGAAATGTTTTTATGAGATCTCAATAAAATGAAGTAAAGAAATTGTTGCTGTCCAAATATTTTCTCATCTTCAATGCTGTCTTGTAGAATTATGAAGCGTGGAACAATTTTTTGGTATTTCAGGTCATGTTTATGATTGCAATGCTTTCTCCCCTTTATAGGCAAAGAATTGGGATGATGAACATCCTAGAGCAGATTTATAATCCATCATCTTTATACATAGAACGAAGATGGAGGGGGTCTTCAGGAATCTACTATATAGCCGCCCACCGGTTTGCTTATCTACAGACCAACCTAAAGAGGATCAAGTGGTTGGAAGACTTGAAAGTCGTAAAGCTATTCATTTTTGTGGAAGCTCACGTAAATTCGACTTTACATATTCAAGGTCGGAGGGTTGAAATGAACTCATATGTATATGAGGAAGTAACTCGTGTAATCCCAGCCGACATGATTAAAGTGTTGGGCTACCATGAGAAGTATGGATTCCAACGGAAAGGGTATCCTGAACTTCCAATGAACTATCGATTCCTAAAAGTCCATGACCCAAAACCCTACTATTACACAGTTCCTGTAGACAAATGCAATACAACGTTATTCTCCCCAAACTGAATGTAATGATTGGCTTATCATCACATGAAACATTGTATTCAAAAAGGCTATGCCCATGTAAATACAAATAAAGACTTCTTTTTATCAATATCTGGCCGTGCATAAGAGTTGTTAAAAAGTTAAGTCGCTACATTGTTTACGAGATAGCTGAACTAAAAATGAAAGATAAGCTAACGTCGATTATCATATAATAACGTTAAGAAAACTTTTATCCAGGCACAACCCCAGGTACAGGTTCCAAATTTACCTCCTACATCAAGTACTGCTGTGACCCAGGAGAAGAAGTTCCTCCTTAAGTAGATAAAGCCATCCGAGTTTGACGGGAGAGGCAGATTCGTCCAGGCTGATGCTGAAATTTGAATTGAATCCATGGAGGATTACTTTGAAGCAGCTGGTACTGCAGCTACCAATGAGGCCATGCTCGCCAAGTTAAAGCTCACCGGCGAAGCCAAACTTTGGTGGAAGCAATGGTGCAGGGATCAAGGGATTTCAGAGGGATCCGTTACCTGGGAGAAGTTGAAGAAAGCCGTGCACGGAAGATACTTACCACCTGCATATCGTACGTTGAAAATGAATGAGTTCTACAAGCTAGAACAGCTAGGACTCACTCTTGACACATACTACTCTAAATTCGTCTCACTTTTAAAGTATATGCCACAGATGGACATGACGCAGCAGGTGTCCAAATTTTGTGCGGGCTTAAATCCACCCGTAAATACCCGTCTCGAATCTATGCGTCCATCAGATCTTAAGGATGCACTCATTTGAGTGGCGCCTATAATTCAGGAGGTGCAAGCTAGACCAAGGGGTAACAAAACTTGGTCCTATAGTGACCCGAACAGAGGAGCATTCAGACCTCAAATGAAGAGAGTTCAAGGTCATAATCAGGGACAAAGGAAGAAAGCAAGGACAAATAACATCAACAACTTTGTTCCTACTCAAAGTAATGGCCGAAACCTCCGTTGTTTCCATTGCAACGAACCTGGTCACTTCAAGAGGCAATGTCCCAAGCTTAGCGGAGGACATCGTCAAATGCCTTTCCAAGGTGTCGGCCGCGGTCAAGGAGTCGTTACTCGTGGAAGAGGAAGAAGTGCTTGCATTGCCAATAGGCAAAGATGCGAAGAAGAAGAAGGGGAAGATCCAACTATGGAAGCTGAATTCGAAAAAGCGACAGTCCATGCCGCTTTACACAAGAAAGGGCCGAATCGCCAGTTCTCGGTGATTCAGACACCGTCAGACTATCAAGGTAAAGGTTTTAAAACCTTGATTGATTGTGGCAATACACATTCCTTTATCTCACCAGCATGTGCAAAAAGTTTAGAAATAACCACAGTAGAAGCACCTACCCTGCTTGTGGAGTTGGCAAACGGTCGTGAGGTAACTTGTACCAGGTAAACTACTAAGGTGGAATTCTTTCTGGGAGGACAGAAGACTTTAGACAAATTCAGAGTCATGAATTTAGGTATCCATGAGTGTCTACTCGGGATGGATTGGATTAAGCCCAACGACTCCCACATCCACTATGGAAAGGGTCAAGTTTCCTTTCGAAACTCTGAAAGGGAATTTGTCACAACTCAAGGTGAGGCAGGAGTGCCAAGAATCCAATTAGCCAAAGTATCTCGGATCATAAAAGGATTGCCCGTTTACCTAATCAAACTCAACAAGTTAGATCAAAAGCAAGAGTCTCATGAAGGACCTTCTTGGCTAAAGGAATACGCTGACGTATTCCTTGAGGAATTGATTGAACTTCCGCCTCAAAGAGAAGTAGATCATGAGATTAGGCTAGTGCTTGGAGCTGCACCAATTGCAAAGAGACCTTATAGAATGTCCATACCGGAAGCAATTGAGTTGAAGGAACAACTCAAGCAACTGTTAAATCAGGGTTACATCCGGCCTAGTAACTCATAGTGGGGAGCTCCAGTACTATTCCAGAAAAAAAAAGATGGGACACTTCGACTATGTATTGATTACCGAGGGTTGAATCAATCAACAGTCAAGAACAAGTATCCTATTCCTAGAATAGATGAGCTTCTTGATCGTCTTCAAGGTGCAAAGATCTTCTCCAAGATTGATCTCAGGTCAGGTTACTATCAGATAAGGATCAAGAAAGAAGATATTCCAAAGACGGCCTTCAATACAAGATATGAGCACTTTGAGTTCCTGGTTATGTCATTCGGACTTACAAATGCACCTGTCACCTTCAATAGATTAATGCAAGATATCTTTAGACCATATCTTGATGATTTCGTACTTGTCTTCTTCGATGACACTTTAGTCTATTCTAAACAGGAAGAAGATCATGAACCTCAACTTTGGATTGTCCTTGAGACAATGAGGTCTCATAAGCTGTATGCAAAAATGAAGAAGTGTGTATTCTTCAAGCGTCAGATTGAATATCTGGGATTCATAGTATCATCAGAAGGAATATCAGTAGACCCAGCCAAGGTCAGAGATGTGCTTGAATGGCCAATACCAGTATCCGTCAAAGAGATACGTAGCTTTCTTGGATTGACATGATGGTATAGGGTCTTCATCAAAAACTATGCTTTGATTGCAGCACCTCTTACAAACTTACTAAAGAAGCAGACTTCCATTACATGGTCAACTTCCGAACAAAATAGCTTCGACAAATTGAAGCAAAGTTTGGTATCAACACCGATGCTAAAACTTCGTGACCTCAATAAGGAGTTCGAGGTAGTAACTGATGCTAGCATTCTTGCCTTGGGGTGTGTACTTATGCAGGAAGGTCATCCAGTAGCATACTCTTCAAGAAAATTGAAGAGTCATGAAAAGAACTATGCTACGCATGATTTGGAATTACTAGCTGTCATCCATGCTCTAAAGCTTTGGAGACACTACCTGTTGGGCAACAAGTTTACTCTAGTAACCGACCATAAGAGTCTCAAATGGATCTTTACCCAGAACGAGCTCAACATGAGGCAACGTCGATGGATTGAAATGTTGGAGGAATATGACTTTGAAATCAAGTATCGACCAGGGAAAGAGAATGTAGTTGCCGATGCACTTAGTCGCAAGGCATTCCTAAATTCCCTAATCTTGTAGAATCCATCAACCGCCAGATCTCTAGCTACAAGAGTATCTATGCCAAGCAACCCTATACTTGAGTTAGCTAGAGAGGAGGTATGCCATGATTTGGCCTACCAATCAATGCTAAAGGATATCTCTATCAAGGATCAGAATCAAAAGTTTCAAGCTAAGTATCAGGAAATTTCCATTGATAATGGACTTGTCTACTACAAAACAAGGCTGTGTATACCAGCAAGCCAGTCACTTAAGCAGAAGATAATGTGGGAAGCTCATGATTCCCCTTTTTCAGGACATCCTGGCTATGCTAAAACTCTTAATGCAGTTAGGAAGAGCTATCATTGGGAGAGTCTTAAAGGTGACGTTCTCAAGTATGTCACTGAGTGTTTGTCTTGCCAACGTATCAAAGCCAAACATGTCATGATGCCAGGGAAACTACACCCGCTTGACATCCCCCAAATGAAATGGGAATTCATCAGTATGGATTTTGTTGTAGGCCTACCCCAATTCCAAGGAGGATACAACTCCATCATGGTTGTGGTTGACATGCTTACTAAGGTTGCACACCTTATTCCAGTAAAGACAAGCTATAAAGCCTCAAACATTGCAAGATTGTTTATCAAGGAGATATTCAAGCTACATGGTTTACCCAGAAGAATCATTAGTGACCGAGGTTCTCTCTTCACATCACACTTCTGGAGAGCTATCTTTGAAGCTATTGGGACTCAACTCTATTTTAGGACTGCCTACCATCCCCAAACGGATGGCCAAACAGAGCGAATAAATCAAGTCATCGAGGATATGCTTAGGGCATACTACTATCGAGAGCTGAAGAGGTGGATTCAATACTTGCCTTTTGTTGAATTTGCCTACAATGCTTTTTACCAAGCAGAGCATTCAGATGACCCCTTTTCAAGCATTATATGGTCATGATTGCAGAAGTCCCCTAAACTTTTCTGATCCAACCCTAAGAGTTGAAGCATCAAGACAAATGTTGGAAGACATGGATGATCAAATAAAGTCAATAAGACAAGACATACAAACAGCCAAGGATAGACAAAAGGCATACACACATTTGAAACGTCAAGAAAGAGTCTTCGAAGAAGGAGACATGGTCTTCATTCGTGTACGCCCCAAAAAGAGTTCTCTATCCCTAGGAGAATGCAAGAAGCTAAGTCTAAGGTATTGTGGGCCATACAAAATCCTCAAATGCCTAGGACCCAGTGCTTATAGATTACAACTCCCTGAGAACCTAAAGGTTCACAATGTATTCCATATCAGCCTATTGAAAAAGTATGTACCCAACCCTAATCATGTACTTGATGACCAACAAATTGTAATGCCTAGTCAAGAAGTCCTTGAAATAAGGCCGGATAGGATCTTAGATGTTAGGGAGAGACAATTAAGATCTAGAACCTTAAGAGAATGCCTCGTCCAGTGGAAATATTATTCTAAAGAGGATGCCACCTAGGTAGATGAAGGCACTCTCATCCATCAGTATCCCCAATTTACCTCGAGATGAGGACATCTCGATTCCTCCAAGGGGGAGAGAATGTAATATTTCGGTTGAGATAATATTTCTAACCCATGCGATAGTCATGCAAGGGAATTCCAGCATAAAAAATGCACTGACGGTGTGAATTTTCAAATTATCCACAACGTATCTTGATCTCCACTTGCATAAATGAGTTAAAAGAAAAAAACTGTTTAGTTACGTGGGAATCTCCTCTTAGGAGGCCAAAAGGATAAACTTTAGGAATAATGGAAATTTTTTTATTATTCCCCCCCTTTCCCCCAGCCGACTGTCGTGCTGGAGGGGAGGGGAATAGCAAGGATGACTCAGCATCCTTGCTGGATGCCGTAGAGGGGATGAAACCCATGCATGAACAGCGTGGGGGAGGGGAGGTACCTCTCCCTCTCCCATATAGACCCCCTGTGGGGGAGGGAAGGATTAGAGAGGCGGTTGTAGCCATCGCTCTGCTGAAAACCTTGTGTTGATGCCAAGCTGGAGAAGGAGGGTGATAATCGAACGCCGCCAGATAAGAGTGGTGGAGAGGCAAGAGCCCTGACGCCGCCAGGATTGTGTGAGAGGGACTACTGGGAGGGAAGTATAAGGCTGCGTGAAGTTAGAGGAGGGAGGGGAGACTAAGAGACAGGACGGAACGCCGCCTCTGGGTCTCCAGTTGAGGGCCGTGAGAGAGGGAGGGAGTGGCCTGCTAGCTGCTACAACAGGAGCGCCGCCATCTTGCGGCAACGGCCGCTGCCACCAACAAACTTCCGTCCGTCGCCATCCTGGGAGTACCTCAAGTGCCACCATACTTTTCCTCCACGTGGGTATACCATGTTTTCTTCTAGACACTTCAAGAAGCTTCTTAGGGGAAAAGCTAAGCCCCCTTCCTATGGCTTCATGAAGCCTTCTTCTTGAAGGTTCTTATAACCTCTTTTACCCCCCCCCCCCCCCCCCCCGGTTTCAAAAACCCTTAAGGCCCCTTTCACCCTCGTGCTAAAACCCCTTACCTTCACTTTGGAGTCACTCCCCCCAAGAGCACGAAGGCCTTAAGGGTCTTATTACTTTTTCCCCCGTGTATAATCCCTAAAAGCCCCTTTCCCCTAGCTTTGAAACCACCCCCCCCCGTGATTTAACCTCTAAGCCCTTTCTTATGGGCTTCAAAAAACCCTTTCACCCCCTTCTTGTGCCTTACGAAACCCTTTTTATTACCCCCTGTGTTTAAAGCATTATATACCCCTTCCCATAGTTGGAACCCAACCCCCGTGTTTTTTAAAATTTTCATGTAGCCCTTCCTCATTGGCCTCGGAATCGTTTCCCTCCATGTGTGTAAACCCTCATAAGCCCCTTTTCTCCTAAATTGCCTAAGGGTCCTTAGACCCTTACTTATAACCTTTACGGTTACTATTTTCCCTTAAAGCTCTCATGCACCTTGTGTCTTCTCCACACCTTTTTATTCCTGTTCGTGCGAGCTTACAAAGGCCATTAAGCCTTCCCCATGGCTTCAATGGGCCTTAGTTGTAAAAGATTCTAAAACACCCTTTCGAATTCCCGAATTCAAGGAGGGAGCCTTCCAAAAACTACTTTTGACGAACGGTGTGTCATGATTGTGGGAGAGAAGGAAGGAGTCTCGCTTGAAGCTTTCTTTGCTTGCACAATGGGGGAAGACACACAAGGGTGGAGGCTGAAAACAGTTTTCCTCTTCTTAGTTGTGTAAGCCAAAAGAACTCTAGTACAAAGAAAATAGAAGAACCCTAGATATGGGTCTCAAACCAAACTCAACTAACTAAGGTGGCATACTAACTGAGCCACAAACTAGAGTAGATAAGGATAGCTATCATGTAGCTATTATTCAGGGGCGGTGTACCAACCGCATCTGCAACTGACAAGTCGGTGACATAAATACACAACGGTCACCCTGGCGTATCACGAGTGGAGCTCGATATCTCAACACTCCCCCTCGAGCTCAATCCCAATTCCTGCACACCAAGCAGGTCTCTGAACTTGCGCAGCTTCTCTGCGCCCAATGCCTTCGTGAATATGTCAGCTACCTGATCCTCTGTGCTGACATAAACTAGATCAATAAGACCTAGTAAAACCCTCTCCCGCACATAGTGATAATGCACCTCAATGTGCTTTGTTCTAGCATGATAGACTGGGTTATTTGCCAAGTGTATACTACTCATGTTGTCACAATAAATGACAACTGGCCCATCTGTAGACTGATGCATATCATAAAGTAGCTTATGCAACCAAGCTACCTCACATGCAGCCATTGCTGCACCCCTGTACTCAGCCTCTGTGCTCGACAAGGCAACTGTAGGCTGTTTCTTGCTGCTCCAAGTGACTGCAGCACTCCCAAAAGAGAATACATATCCACTGGTAGATCGTCTATCAGAAATACTACCAGCCCAATCAGCATCAGTGTATCCATGCAACTGTATCTGAACCCCAGTCTCATAAAATAGTCCATACTGCAATGTGGACTTCACATACCTAAGTATGCGTCTAGCCGCATCCAAATGTGGTTTCCTTGGAGCCTGCATAAACTGACTTACCAATCCAACAGCATAGCTCAAATCTGGCCTGGTAATAGTCATATAAATCAAACTTCCTACTATGCGTCTATACATAGTAGGGTCTTCTAGAAGCTCACCTGCATCTGTGCTCAGCTTCACATTTTGCTCCAAAGGAACTGAAATAGGCTTACAACCTGTCATCCCATATTTGGACAGCATGTCCAATCCATACTGCCTCTGCAAGAGCTGTATCCCACTTGGTGATCTAATCACCTCAATGCCCAAGAAATAACGCAGCTCTCCCAAATCCTTCATCTCAAACTTCTGCTTCAATAGCATTTTCACATGAAGGATATCTTCATCACTGTCACCTGTCATAATCAAATCATCAACATAAATGACAAGCAGCATAATACCTTTCTCTGTTTTTCTCACATAAAGTGAGAAATCTGCCTTGAAAATCTGAAAGCCAATAGTGACAAGATACTGTCCTATCTTGTCAGACCATGCTCTAGGTGCTTGCTTCAAGCCATACAAGGCTTTCTTCAACCTGCAAACAAACTCAGGATGAACAGCATGCACATAACCTGGTGGCTGCTCCATATAGACCTCTTCTTGCAAATCACCATGCAAGAAGGCATTCTTTACATCCATCTGATGTAAAGACCATCCCTTTGATGCAGCCATAGCAATGACTGCTCTTACGGTTGCCATCCTTGCAACCGGACTAAATGTTTCTTCATAGTCAATGCCATATGTTTGTGCATACCCCTTGACTACTAATCTTGCCTTGTATCTGTTCACAGAACCATCAGCATTGTGCTTCACCTTATAAACCCACTTACAGCCAATTGCATTCTTACCTTTAGGCAAAGGTACTAACTCCCATGTAGCATTTGCTTCCAAGGCATCCATTTCTTCATCCATGGCTTTCTCCCATTTTTCTTTTCCCATGGCTTGCTCAAAAGATGTGGGTTCTGGTTCCTGTATCACCTTGACCATATATGCATAGTGAATGGCTGTAAATCCATCATATTTCAGCCTATCCACAGGATACCTAGCTCTCGTAGACCTGCGCAAAGTAGGTTCACTCCCAGGTGCTCTCAAAACATCCCTGGTCTTCCTTACTCCAGGTGTAACAATAGAAGGAATACCCAACTCATCATCAATGCTCTGTTCTGAGCCACTGGATTCACCATCCACATAAGAGTGACCTGCATTCACATCAAACATGGGCTGATCAACCTTCTCTTTTCCTTTTCGTGATACCTGCATACCACTATCTGCATTACTTTGAGAAGATTCTCCTGATCTCAATCTGCCTGTCCATGGCGAAGAATGTGAACCACTGCTAGAGGACGCTCCAGGTCCACTAATATTTTGTGACTGCTGCTGTGAATTCTGTGCAGCATTACCATTTTGTGCATCTATATCATCAATCACATTTACTGGTTTATACCAGCTACTCATCTCATCAAAAACAACATCTCTGCTCACTGTAAACTTACGAGTAGAAGGGTTATAGCATCTATACTCTTTTTGCTGCAGAGAGTAACCAATAAAGATGCACTTCTCAGCTTTTGGATCCAACTTGGATCTCAACTCATCTGGCACATGTACATAGGCAATGCAACCAAAAATTTTCAGATGAGAAATATCTGGTTTCCTACCAGTATACCTCTCCTCTGGAGTCATTCCATGTATTGCTGCAGTGGGAGTCCTGTTCATTATGTAGACTGCTGTAGCAACTGCTTCAGCCCAATAAAAATCTGGCAGGTCTTTTTCATTGAGCATGGCACGAGACACCTCTCCAATATGTCTGTTTTTTCTTTCTGCAATTCCATTTTGTTGTGGGGTATAACTGCATGAATATTGCTGCTTTATGCCATGCTCCTGCAGGAACCTTGCAAACTCATTTGAGAGGTACTCTCCCCCTCCATCTGACCTTAGGCATTGTATCTGCAGGCCTGTTTCTTTTTCAACCATAGCTTTAAGAGTTTTGAAATGCCCAAAAACTTCACTTTTCTTTTTCATAAAATACACCCAAACTTTTCTGCTATAGTCATCAATAAAAGTGACAAAATAATGACAGCCTCCAAGAGATGCAGCTTTAGTAGTCCACACATCAGAGTGGATTAATTCCAATGGCTTCTCACTCTCTTGAACATGTCTAGGAAATGGTTTCCTTGCCTGTTTTCCAAACTGACAGGCTTCACATACCTTATGCATTTCTGCAACCTTGAATTTGGGCAATCCTGCAACAATATTTTGGGCCTGCATTGATTTAAGTCGCTGTACATTAACATGACCAATGCGTTTATGCCAGATATCAATATCTGCAACTACACCGGTCCCATGTGCAAACATTGCTGCACTCAATTCAGACATGTCTGCATCCAATGTAAACATTCTGCCCTTCTTCTTTCCTTTTGCTATCAAGCGACCTTTATTTTTCATATCCTCAACAAAGCATCCATGAGGATTAAATCTGACCTGCAAGCCCTGTTCAACCATTTGACCAACTGAAACCAGATTCTTGGTGATATTCGGGACATGAAATACATCGGACAGGTATTTCTTTTTCCCACCCTGCATAGACAAGGGAATTTTTCCAATCTGCACAATAGGATGTGCAGTATCATCACCAGTCTCCACAAATCCTGGTTTTTCCATTTTCTTTGCATCCTCCATCCATTCTGCATGACCTGTCATGTGGTTTGATGCACCTGAGTCAACATACCATACATCATTGCTTTCTTCTGCACTTGTCATAGAATTGTTCATGTGCTGCACCATGAACAAATGCTCATTTCTGTCATCACCCTGTCTACTAGAAGATGCATAATTCCCTTGTTGCAGTTTTCCATTCATGATGTCATTCTGCTTTTTATAGCAGTCTTTAGCCATATGACCCATTTTACCACAGTAGTAGCATTCAACATTACTGTTTGCATTTTGGCCTCTTTGCCATCCACCACGACCTCTTTGGCTCCCCCTGCCTCTAGAGTTACCACGTCCTCCTCCATAGGACTGGTTTTCTTGAGTTTGCTGCATATTCTGATTTCTGCCACGGCCTCCAAATCGGCCTCCTCTACCTCTGCCTCTACCTCTTCCAGCATTTGAGTAGAAGACAGCTTCTTTTGAAGTTCCTCCTGAAGAAGATGCACCACCATTTCTCTGCTCCTCAGAAATTAGAAGAGCAATCAACTCCTCAAAATCAGGAAATCTTTCACGAACTGAAATGGATGTCCGAAACTGTGCATAATCCTTTCCTAGACCATTCAAGGTCACAGAAACTAAATCATCATCTTCCACTGGTGACCCAATGGAAGCAAGTGCATCTGCAATCTTCTTCACCTTCATGTGGTAGTCATTGATGCTCATATTTTCTCTTTGCACATTGTGCAACTCTTGCTTGAGCTGCATTTTCCTGGCTTGTGTATTTGTGCTATACATCTTTGACAGAGTATCCCATGCCTCCTTTGGCGTACTTGCATCCTGAATATGCACAATCATAGAGTCTGAAATACTGATAGACAACCAGTACATAACTTTCCTGGCTCTCTCATGCCATGCTTTAAATGCCTGCATTTGTTGTTGATTGGGAACATCAGGAAGAACTGGTTCTTCTTCATTTCCTGCAACAAATTCCCAATATCCTTTTCCCATAAGGAAATTCGTCATTCTAAACTTCCATGCCTGGAAGTTGTTCTTGTCAAGCTTTTCAGTGACAATCTGTGAAAGAGAATCAGATGCCATTACAGAAGACTGCAAAAAATTCTGTCACTACAAAAACCACAGCTTCAGCCTCACAAGGGCAAATCTGCAAAACTGGCGAAAGTGGTATTTGACCACACAGTCACTTCCTAGTGACGATTTTGCATAAACAGGAACCAAGGATGATTCTGAAACTCCCAATGTCTCTGCGCACAAGCATACGATGCAATTTCTACAGTAACTTTTCACCGACCTGTAGAACAGTGGTCGCACAGCATAAAACTGAGCCTTTTCTTGAGTGCGTGCAGAAAACTTCCGTCTGCAAAACAGGCCCCGAAATGGCCTCAAATCAAAAAAACAAGGTTGCCAAGGGCTAAAGCCCTCTCCCGCAACATATACTGCCCTCTTGCTTCACCGCGAAGGGCGTCTCAACCTGAGACAATGCACTCCTGCAATTTCCGGCTGTGCTACCTGCAGAGATCTGCTCCCAAAACAGGAAATGAAAGCAACACTGATCCTCTTACCAGACCACCGCGAGCTTGGCTTGCTTTCTTGAGCTCCTTACCACGAACAAGGCTCTGATACCATGTCATGATTGTGGGAGAGAAGGAAGGAGTCTCGCTTGAAGCTTTCTTTGCTTGCACAATGGGGGAAGACACACAAGGGTGGAGGCTGAAAACAGTTTTCCTCTTCTTAGTTGTGTAAGCCAAAAGAACTCTAGTACAAAGAAAATAGAAGAACCCTAGATATGGGTCTCAAACCAAACTCAACTAACTAAGGTGGCATACTAACTGAGCCACAAACTAGAGTAGATAAGGATAGCTATCATGTAGCTATTATTCAGGGGCGGTGTACCAACCGCATCTGCAACTGACAAGTCGGTGACATAAATACACAACGGTCACCCTGGCGTATCACGAGTGGAGCTCGATATCTCAACACGGTGCAAGGGAGCGACGGTGGAATTCTAAGGAGGAGTTGTAAAGTTGCTTCCACGTTCAAAAACCTACAATTGCGATGCCTCCTAAGAAAGTCCAAGGCGTAGCCGCGGGAGGGTCATCTCCTGGTATCCATGTCGATATCTCACCCCAAAACCAGGTTTTTCTTCTTGGCTTTAATTCGGTTTTAAGTCGATCATTCAAAGAGAATTTGTTAGGGATAGGATATATTTGTCCGAGTTATTTGTAATAAAGGAGTTTAGCTTATTTGAATGAATGATAATGTATAGAACTTAATTTCCTTCAAATTGCATCAAGCATTTTAAATTACGAGCAAGATTATCCATTTACTATAGTAGTATATTTTAGGTAAATCCTAAAGGTATAGAAATTATATCTTGCACCATTAGTCTTATTCCTTTCACAACGAATCATTGTAAATGATTAAATTCATGAAAGGTTTCTTTCGTTGCTCAAATTACTAGGAAGATATCATTGCTGATTGCACATCATAGCAAGGGAAATGTTTGTTATTTGGCATGAGTTCATCTGCAAGGAAAAAGGAAGTTTAATTTAAACTGTATTGACTGAAAGTAAATTGTCACAAGGATAGCAAAACAGTGACAAGATGATTAATATTACCTTCCAAATATTATCCAATCCAATCTAAACATAGAAATATTCATACCCTAAGCACTTGACTACTTTCCTTATTGTAGGGTCAAAAAATTCGTAAAGATAAAGAACTAGGGCTGTCCCCAAGATCCTTAAAAAGAAACCCTAGGCCCGACATACGTCAGCTTAAAGGATCTAAAACGGATTATTCCATCGTAGGACTTGCACAGCAAGTACGAAATCATTTAGTCTTGTGATTGATTCACAAGGAGAAAGGGTAAAAAAAACCCTCAATAAGGATGGCAGATCCCTACGAAAGTTATCTTGCAAAAGGATGTATTTTTGGATATCCTTCTAAATAAGGAAAGTTGTAAACCGGAAACTAGCATATCTAAGGAACTTTAGGGTTGACCAAGTTGGGTTAATAAGGTACGCCCTACACCAGAATGTAAAGGATCTTGCCAATTTACAAGACACCTTGGGAACGAGTGCTGATACACTCTAAAGGGAAGAACACTTCCTTAGCAGTTTGCCAAACTACACGGTTGATTAATGGAAATGTTTGTGCTTGCTAGAGATTTTTGGGCTCTGTTTGAATTATGAATTACAAATTATATGAGTACCTATACTTCAGGTTAAAGGTTTAAGGAAGAGGCAGTTTCAGTTACCCCCGACTACCTGCCTAATCCTAACCAAGGGGGTTGTTCACCGCGCCGGGAACGTGGACGGAACCTACCGTGAGAGGTCTCTCCGTTGAGCTCTACTTGGAGTAGGAGGACGCTTGGGTGCTAGGGGGGGCTTTGGCCGTAAATTCCTCGCCTTCCGCGTCCTGCACAAGAGGCTAATGTGACTCAGGATTGGATCTCGAGGCCCGCATACTAGTTTACAGGCAGAAGCTTGAAATAGTGATCCCTGGGGATTACTGGATAGCCTTCGAGCGGATTATGGACAAGCCTACGGGCAGAACTCCTTGTATTTCAAAGATAAAATGATGAAATGTTTAAAAAAGAACTTGCTTGATTTTGTTTTTCTATGTCAGGTGATAAGATTACGTGAAGGAACTAGTGCTTAACAGGATTAATTAAAGAAGGTGATTGTTATATGTCAAATTAATGTGTTAGATAATTACATAACTAAAACAAACCGAGGAAAGTGCGGAGGATGGGCCATGGGTCCGTCCTACGGTTGGGTGGTTCCGGTTAGCCGGGAACTTTTCTCAAAAATCTCGAAGAACAGCGGGATGATCATCATCATCAAAACAAATAACGAGAGCGATGACCTAGAGTTACGTCTTACTCGATTTACGTTGTTTGAGGGGAACGGAATGGGACTATGCCTTATGGTAGAGAGGTTGAGCCTTGCATCCCTCTCGTTTCCCATTCTCCTTGAACCAAGTGCAGTGTGAATCCGCTTCGGACCTGGCGTTTCTGCGTAAAGTAGTTCGCTCGGGTCTGACGCTAGTTGCTGTTAGCTAATGACCAATCAAAAAAACCCTAATTATGATCGATCCTTAGTGGGAACGGCCAGGATACTTCCGCTACATGGCAGGCGCGGGAAGACCTAGATCGCAAAACCTATAACATTCCATGGGAGTGCCGGGCAGAGTTTTCTAGACATCCTTTCCGATGGACTGCTAAGACATGTCCTGGACGATACTAGTGGACACGTTACAGTTGTTGTTCGAAACAGTTCCTTACTTTCAATGCTGTCTTGCAGAATTACGAAGCATGGAACAAGTTCTTAATGTTCCGAGTCATGTTTATGACTGCAATGCATTCCCCGAATTATCAACAAAGGGTTGAGATGATGAATATCCTAGAGTGTATCTATAATCCATCACCTTTGTACATGGAACGAAGATGGATGGGTGCCTTAGGAATCTACTATATAGCTGCCCACTGGTTTGCATACCTACAGACCAACCTAAAGAGGATCAAGTGGTTGGAAGACCTAAAAGTCGTGAAGCTGTTCATTTTTGTGAAAGCTCACGTAAATTCAACTTTATATATTCAAGGCCGGAGGGTTGAACTGAACTCATATGTATATGAGGAAGTGACTCGTGTAATCCCCGCTATAGGATTAAAGTGTTGGGGCACCATGAGAAGAATGGGTTTCAAAGGAAAGGATACCTTGAACTTCCAATGATTTACCGATTCCTAAAGTTCCATGATCCGAAACCATACTATTATACAATTCATGTAGATAAATGTAATACAACATTATTCTCCTCAGACTAAATGCAAACAATTGGCTTATCATCGCAAGAAATGTTGTCTTCCGAGAGGGCTATGCCCATATAAATACAATAAGACTTCCTTTTATCAATATTTGTTTGTGCATGAGAATTGATAAAAGCTAAGTGGTTAGATTGCTTGATTGATAGCTGAAATGAAATATAAATCGTAACAATTATCGATTAATAACGTTAAGAAACCTTTATCTAGGCACAACCCCAGGTACTGAATCCTAGTTCGCCTCCTACATCAAGTATTGCTGTAATCCAGGAGAAGAAGTTTCTTCTCAAGTAGATTAAGACACCCGAATTTGATGGGAGAGGCAGATCTGTCCAAGCAGATGCTGAAATTTGGATTGAATCCATGGAGGATTACTTTGAAGTAGCCGGTACTGCACCTGCCAATCAAGCTACGCTTGCCAAGCTAAAGCTCACCAGCGAAGCCAGGCTTTGGTGGAAGCAATGGTGTAGGGATCAAGGGATCACGGAAGGGTCCGTTACCTGGGAGAAGTTGAAGAAAGCCGTGCAAGGAAGATACTTACCACTTGCATATCGCACACAAAAAATGAATGAGTTCTACGAGCTAAAACAACTGGGACTCACTCTTGACGCTTACTACTCCAAATTTGTCTCACTTCTTAAGTATGCGCCTCAGATGGACATGACACAGCAGGTATCAAAATTTTGTGCTAGTTTAAATCCACCAATAAATACCCATCTCGAATCGATGCATCCATTAGATCTTCAGGACACTCTCATTTGAGCTGTCCCTATAATTCAAGAGGTGCAGTCTAGACAAAGAGGTAACAAAACTTGGTCTTATAATGACTCGAACAGAGGAGCATTCAGGCCTCAGATGAAGAGAGTTCAAGGTCATAATCAGGGACAAAGAAAGAAAGCAAGAACTAATAACGTCAACAACTTTGTTCCTACTCAAAGCAATGGCCAAAACCTCCGTTGTTTCCACTACAACGAGCCCGATCATTTCAAGAGGCAATGTCCCAAACTTGGAGGAGGACATCGCCAAGCACCTTTCCAAGGAACAAGCTGTGGTCAGGGAACTTCTACCCGAGGTAGAGGGAGAGCCGCCTACGTTGCCAATAGACAGATGTTCGAAGAAGAAGAAGATCTGACCATGGAAGTAGAGTTTGAAAGGGCAACAGTCCATGCCGCTCTACACAAGAAAGGCCCGAATCGCGAGTTCTTGGTGATTCAGACACCGTCAGACTATCAAGGTAAAAGTTTCAAGACCTTGATTGATTGTGGCAGTACACATTCCTTTATCTCACTAGCTTGTGCAAAAAGATTAGGAATAGCCATAGTAGAAGCACCTATCTTGCTTGTGGAATTGGCAAATGGTCGTGAGGTTACTTGTACCAGGCAAACTGCTAAGGTGAAATTCTTTCTGGGAGGAAAAACAACTTCGGTCAAATTTAGAGTCATGAATTTAGGTATCCATGAGTGTCTACTCAGAATGGATTGGCTTAGGCTTAAGCCTAACGATGCCAACATTCATTGTGGGAAGGGCCAAGTTTTCTTTCGAAACTCTGAAAGGGAATTAGTCACAACTCAAGGTGAGGCTATAAATCCAAAAATACAATTGGCCAAAGCATCTCAGATCATAAAAGGAGTCAAAAAAGAATTACCTATCTACTTGATTAAGCTCAACAAGTTAGATCAGAAGCAGGAGTCTAGTGAAGGACCTTCTTGGCTAAAGGAATACGTGAATGTATTTCCTAAAGAACTAACAAAACTCCCGCCTCAAAGAGAAGTGGATCATGAGATTAAGCTAATACCAGGAGCTGCGCCAATTGCAAAGAGACCTTATAGGATGTCTATACTGGAAGCAATTGAGCGGAAGGAACAACTCGAGCAACTGCTAGATCAAGGGTACATTTGTCCTAGCAGTTCACCATGGGGAGCTCCAGTACTGTTCCAAAAAAAGAAAGATGGAACACTTCGACTATGTATTGATTACAGAGGGTTGAATCAATCAACTGTCAAGAACAAGTACCCTATTACTAGAATAGATGAGCTTCTTGATCGTCTTTAGTGTGCAAAGATCTTCTCCAAGATTGATCTCAGGTTAGGTTACTATCAAATAAGGATCAAGGATGAAGATATCCCAAAGACGGCCTTCAACACAAGATATGGACACTTTGAGTTCCTAGTTATGTCATTTGGGCTTACAAATGCATCTGCCACCTTCAACAGGTTAATGCAGGATATTTTTAGGCCATATCTTGACGACTTCGTGCTCGTCTTCTTCGACGACACTCTAGTCTATTCTAAACAAGAAGAAGATCATGAACCCCAACATTGGATTGTCCTTGAGATGATGAGGTCACATAAGATATATGCTAAGATGAAGAAGTGTGCATTCTTCAAATGTTAGATTGAATATCTGAGATTCATAATATCAGTAGAAGGAATCTCAGTGGACCCAGCCAAGGTCAGAGATATGCTAGAATGGCCAATACCAACATCTGTCAAAGAAATACACAGCTTTCTTGGATTGACAGGATGGTATAGGGTTTTCATAAAAAACTATGCTTTGATTGCAGCACCTCTGACGGATTTACTGAAGAAGCAAACATCCATTGCATGATCAACTCCCGAACAAACCATGTTTGATAGAATGAAGCAAAGTTTGGTATTGGCACCTATCCTAAAACTTACAGACCTCAGTAAAGAGTTTGAGGTAGTAACTGATGCTAGTGCACTTGCCTTAGGATGTGTGCTCATCCAAGAAGGTCATCATGTAGCTTACTCCTCAAGGAAATTGAAGAGTCATAAGAAGAATTATGCTACGCATGATCTGGAATTGCTAGCTGTTATCCATGCTCTAAAGCTTTGGAGACACTACCTGTTGGGTAACAAGTTTACTCTAGTGATGGATCACAAGAGTCTCAAGTGGATCTTTATCCAGAACAAGCTCAACATGAGGCAACGTCGGTGGATTGAAGTGCTGGAGGAGTATGACTTTGAGATCAAGTACCGACGAGGAAAAGAGAATGTAGTTGCCGATGCACTCAGTTGCAAGGCATTCCTTAATTCCCTAATTTTGCAGAACCCATCAACGGCTAGATCTCTAGCTACAAAAGTATCTATGCCAAACAATCTAATACTTGAGTTAGCTAGAGAGGAAGCATGCCATGATCTAGCCTACCAAATGATGGTAAGGGAAATCTCTATCAAGGATCACGACCAAAAGCTACAGGCAAAGTATCATGAATTCTCTGTCAATAGTGGACTTGTCTACTATAGAACAAGGCTGTGTATACCGAAAATTTAGTCACTTAAGCAGAAGATATTGTGGAAAGCTCATGATTCCCCTTTCTCAGGACATCCTGGCTATGCCAAGACTCCCAATGCAGTTGGAAAGAGCTACCATTGGGAGAGGCTTAAAGGTGACATTCTCAAATATGTCACAGAGTATTTGTCTTATCAACGTATCAAAGCCAAACATGTCAAGATGCCAGGGAAGATGCAACCGCTTGACATTCCCCAAATGAAATGGGAACTCATCAGTATGAACTTTGTTGTTGGCCTACCCCAAATTTAGGGAGGATACAACACCATCATGGTTGTGGTTGACATGCTTACTAAGATAGCACACCTTATTCCAGTGAAGACAAACTATAAAGCCTCAGACATTGCAAGATTGTTTATCAAGGAGATATTCAAGCTACATGGGTTACCCAGAAGAATCATTAGTGATCGTGATTCTCTCTTCACATCACACTTCTGGAGAGCTATCTTTGAAGCCATTGGGACTCAACTCTCTTTTAGCACAGCTTACCATCCCCAAACCGATGGTCAAACAGAGCGAGTCAATCAAGTCATCGAGGATATGCTTAGGGCATACTTCTCTCGTGAGTCAAAAAGGCGGATTCAATACTTGCCTTTGATTGAATTTTCCTACAATGCTTCTTACCAACAAAGCATTCGGATGACCCCTTTCCAAGCATTGTATGGTCATGACTGTTGAAGTCCCCTAAAATTCTCAAATCAAACCTTGAGGGTTGAAGCTTGAAGGCAGATGTTGGAAGAGATGGATGACCAAATAAAGTCAATAAGACAGGACATCCAAGCTGCGAAGGATAGACAGAAGGCATACATGGATTTGAAGTGTCAAGATAGAGTCTTCAAAGAAGGAGACATGGTCTTCATTCGCGTATGCCCAAAGAAAAGTTCCCTATCCTTAGGAGATTGCAAGAAGCTAAGTCCAAGGTATTGTGGACCATACAAGATCCTCAAATGCCTAGGACCTAATGCTTATAGATTGCAACTCCCTGAGAACCTAAAAGTTCATAATGTATCCCATATCAGCCTATTGAAGAAATATGTACCTAATCCTAACCATGTACTTGATGACCAACGAGTTGTAATGCCTAGTCAAGGAGTCCTTGAACTAAGGCCTGACAGGATCTTAAATGTTAGGGAGAGACAACTGAGATCTAGAACCTTGAGAGAATGCCTCGTCCAGTGGAAAGATTATCCCGAAGAGGATGCCACTTGGATAGATGAAAGCACTCTCAACCACCAATATCCCCAGTTTATCTTAAGATGAGGACATCTCGATTCCTCCAAGGGGGAGAGAATGTAACATTCCGAAGGCATGCGTCAACCACCTCTCTAAAGGATAATTGAATTGAATAAATGAAAAATTCATTATTATTATTATTCCCCTTATCCCCCCAGCCGGCTCTCGTGCTGGAGGGGGAGGGGAATAGAAGGAGTGATTAAGCTCCTCAATGGAGCTTGCAGGAGAGAAGTGGGCATGCGTGATGCCACGCAGGGGAGGGAGGATTCCCCTCCCCTCACCTATAAAAAGGCTATGGGCATAGCAAAGGGGGTGGCTGCCATAGAATGAAAGAAGACGCTACCGCCTGTTGTAAAGGGAGAGGGAAAAGATTATTATGCCACGGCTGAGGGACAGCAGCCATGAGGGAGAGTGTGGGTGTGGTGTGAAAGGAGGGGCTGCCGTGAGAGCATGAGGAGGACGTCGTTGCATAGAGGGAGAAAGGGAATACTCTGAGTGCAGTCGTGAAGCAAGGAGAGATTGACAGACACTGCCAACAACTCGAAGTATAGTCCGCCCCGTCGACAAGACGCCAACTGCCACCTGGATCATAGCCGCTACCAGTCCTAGCCTCCTTCCACATGGCTCTGCAACTATTCAGAAGCCTTAGAAGCTTCCAAGGATTGGGCCTCCTAAGCCCCCTTTCCTGTGGCTTTAAGACTACCCCCCCACGAATTCCCTCTTAAGGCCTCCATAAGCCCTCCCCCCCCCCCCCCAATTTTCCTTGAAGGGCCTTTAAGTGGTCTTTAAGCCGCCCCTCTTTCCCCCCCCTCATATGGACTATCAAAGCTCCCCCCCCCCCTCCCTCCACACCAAATTCCTCCCAAGGGCTCTATAAGCCCCTTTTTTTCCCCATACCATAAATCCTCCTAAGAGCTCTTTTAGCCTCTTTTCCCCCCATACACAATCCCCTATATCCAAAGCCTTTAAATCCTTTCGTGTGGTTCTCTCCCAAAGCCCCTATCATTGTTCTTATACCCCTGCCCTTCGAAAAATTTCCACCCAATTCTGTGTGAATTTCACCTAATACCCTTGCCGAGACGGACAAGATCGTAACTCTGCACCCAAGGAGAGAAAGCTGAATCTGCAATGGCTCCTAAGAAAGCCCAAGGCGCAACCGCAGGAGGATCGTCTCCTAGCATCCACGTAGACATCTCACCACCAGTCCAGGTTTTCCTTCCTAATTCTTATTTTTCCTCGTTATAATTCAATTGGGCGTAGATGCTTTTTTTGAGATAGGATGCATTTTTCATCTTAAATGCTTTAGTTAATTTAGAAAAATTAGCTCCTGACGGAGGAATTCAGTCATTAGTATTTTTAATAAAATGAACAAAATAAAGTGAGCAGAAGATTGATATGTGTTCCTAGCAAGTAGTCTTTGTGCATTTCAATGAACTGAACTCAGATTATTTTCCATATTTACAAAACAGAATAAAGATAATGCACTCCGTTTAAGCATGGAAGTATAAATTTCATGTCGCATTATTAGGCCATATCTTCTTCGCAATGAGTCTTCTTGGGAAGTGCTAAGAATCCATAGGAAAGTGCAAGGCATGAAATGATTCCTAAGTTGCATAAATTGGTATAAATATCATTTTCTTCAATTGCATAATTATTAGAAAAGGCTGCATGTTTTAGCCTGAACCTTGTTCGCAAGTTATAGGATGATTGATCGGAATTAGGCTATAACCTAATCTATACTTGATCTTAAACTGAAAAGTTAGGATTTGAAATTTCAACTTACACGTAGACAATAAGTCATGTGGTTATGGAAATAATAGCGTAATTATCTTCAAGAATAGATAGGTTAAATTGGCATAAATCTAAATACCTAAAAACCACGGAGTACTCCTTTAGAAAAGGATTAATTCAATTTAACGTATCCCAAGGAATTGATGAGGGTTAGCCCAGTGGAGACATTTACCTAGTCGCACCTATTGCCAAAAATTGAAACTCCTAAACCCTAAATACTTGCCCACATCCACGAAATGTAGGGACAGCAGGACCTACTTGCGAGAAGTGATCTAGGGTTTTCCTAAGAACCTCTCACTAAAATGATGAAACTCGGAACCCTAGGACTGACAAGTCGGCCTAATGCCATCAAGAATAGACTATTTCGTGACTCCATTCGATGGGTAAATAATCCCATAGTTGATGCGACACTTGTGCAACAAGTGGTAGAGTTGCATGATCTTGTGATTTGATCACAAGGGAATTGCCAATTCCTCGGAATGAGATTGGAAGTTTCTTACACAAGTTATCTTGCAAGAGGATGAATAATTGTCCTAATACAGTATCTTTCTAGAGTAAAGATAATTGCTTGGAAGCAAAAGACCAATCAATAAATTAGAATAACATATGAAATTAAGGTATTGATCAAGTCAGGTTAATAGATTACAGCCCTAACCCGGGATATAGGGGATCTTTCCAAGTCGCAAGTAATCCCGGATCAAGTGCTGGATGCATTCGAATAGAAGGATTCACTCCTTAGCAGTTGGCCAACAATAACGACCAATGGAAATGATTGTGCTGGTTATAGATTTAGGAGCACTGTTTTGCTTTGTTTAATCAAAGAATTAAAGGATAAATGGATATCTAATACTTCAAGTTGAGGGCCGGAAGGGAGAGGCAGCTTCAGTTACCCCCAACTGTCTGCCTGACCCTAACCAAGGGGGTTGTTAACTGCGCCGGGAAGGTGGACCGAACCCGCCGCTAGAGGTCTCTGTGTTAAGCGCTACTTGGAGTAGGAGGACGCTTGGATGCCAAGGGGGGCTCTGGCTATAAATCCCTTGCCTTCCGGGCCCTGCACAAGAGGCTAACATGACTCAGGATTGGATCTCGAGGCCCGCATACTAGTCTATGGGTGGAATCTTGGATTAGTGATCCATGTGGATTGCTGGATAGCCTTCGAGAAGATTGTGGATAAGCCTACGGGCTAGACTTTATGTATTTCAAAGATAAATATGATAACCTATTAAAAAGGAACTTGTTTGACATTGCTTTTCTATGTCAAGTGCTATGATTACGTAAAGGAACCAGTGCCTAATGGGCTAATTAAGGAAGCTGATTGATACATGTCCAACTAAATATATTAGGTAATTAAATAACTAAAACAACTTGAGAAAAGTGCGGTGGATGTGGCCATAGGTCCGTCCTATGGATGCGTGGTCCCAGTTGGCCGGGAACTTTTCTCAAATCACGATGGACACCCAGAAGATCGTCAAAGAACACGAACAACAAGAGCGTTGACCTACATATATAACTGATTCCGATTTACATTGTTTTAGGGGAACGGAATGGGACTATGCCTTATGGCAAAGAGGTTGAGCTTCACATCCATCTCATTTCCCATTCTCCTTGAACCAAGTGCAGCGTGAATCCACTTCGGACCTAGTGTTTTTGCGTAAAGTAGTTCGCTTGGGTTCGATGCTAGTCACCGTTAGGAAATGACCAATAGGGAAAACCCCAATTCAGGTCAGTCCTAAGTGGGAACGGCCAGAACTACGTGGCATACGCAGAAAGTCCTAGATCGCAAGCCCGGTAACATTCCATGGGAGTGCCAGGCGGAGCTTTCTAAACATCCTTTTCGATGGACTGCTAAGATGTGTCCTGAAGATACAATTGGACACGTTACAATTACATTGGTGAGCTCATCCTAGCAAGTGAGTGAAAATGCAAATGTGTGTGGTTTTCTCTTGTATATCCAACCTAAATTATCTAAGACTTGCACCTTTTTCTTTGTGTTGGTGTCCCAAGCCTTCTTTGTACACAAAGACACAAGGATTTCCTCATCTCTGTATTGCGCATGGTGTCTAGGTCCCACATTCTCATGCCTTGGCAATAAAGGGGCACCATGATTAGCACAGTCCTACACCTGACCTAAACAATCTAAGGCTTGCACTTTCCACTTTATATCGGTGTCCCATGCTTTGGTTGAACACAAAGATATAAGGATTTTCTCATGCTTACATTGCACATGGTGTTTGGGTTCCACATCCTTAACATGGCTCAACACTAAAGGGGCACCATGATTAGTGTAGTGTTGCACCTGACCTAAACAATCCAAGGCTTGCACATTTTCACTTTGTGTTATGTCCCATTTTCTTGGCACACAAAGACTCAAGGCTTTCCTCATGCTTGCACTATGCATGGTTTCCAAGTCCCATGCCCTCGTGGCTTGGCACCAAAGGGGCACCATGATTTGTATAGTTGTGCACCTGACTGAAATTTTTTTTAGGCTAAAACCTTTTGTATTGTGTTGGTGTCCCAGGCCTTGCTTGGCACACAAAGACACAAGGCTTTCCTCATGCCTGCACTACACCATGGTGTGTGGGTCCCACGTCCTCATGGCTTGGCATGAAAGGGGCACCATGATTAGTGTTGTTGTGCACCTAACCTAAGCAGATTGTAGCTTTCTCATTTCAGGGAGAGAGGGGGGGAGAGAGAGATAAAGAGAGAGATAGAGAGAGAGAGAGAGAGAGAGAGAGAGAGGCTTGAGTTATCTTATATTTACCTACTAAACTTAGAAGGTGTGTGTACCATTGAGATAATAATGCAACAAGAAAATTTGTGTAAATCAGATAGGAAGTTGCTTATTGAAATATGTAAATATGATCTTTTTAATGCCATTCTAGCTATGGACAATGATGAGAGAGGGAGGTTTGCTGGAATGTTGGAAAAAGGGATGTGTTGAGGTGTAAGGTGATTTCTAGAACTAAAAAACACATAGAAAATAAAGACCTTAGATACTTGTTGGGAAAGATAGACTTAGATATCACCATGACTAGATGGATTTCTAGCATGTAACGTGTCTACTAGAATCCTCTAGGACACGTCTTGGCAGTCCATCGGAAAGGCTGTCTAGAAAACTCCGCCCGGCACTCCCACGGAATGTTACGGGCTTTGCAATCTAGGTCTTCCCGCGTTTGCCACGTAGCGGAAGTGTCCTGGCCGTTTCCCACTTAGGATCGACCGGAATTAAGGTTTCCCTGTTTGGTCATTAGCTATAGCTACTAGCGTCAGACCCGAGCGAACTACTTTACGCAGAAATGCCAGGTCCGAAGCGGATTCACGCTGCACTTGGTTCAAGGAGAATGGGAAACGAGAGGGATGCAAGGCTCAACCTCTCTGCCATAAAGCATAGTCCCATTCCATTCCCCTAAAACAGCGTAAATCGGGTAGGATGTAACTCTAGGTCATCGTTCTCATTATTAGCTTTGATGATGATGATCATCCCGCTATTCGTCGAGTGATTTTGAGAAAAGTTCCCGGCTAACCGGGACCACCCATCCATAGGACGGACCCATGGTCCATCCTCCGCACTTTCCTCGGTTTGTTTTAGTTATGTAATTACCTAACACATTAATTTGACATATAACAAACAACTTCTTTGATTAGCCCTGTTAAGCACTGGTTCCTTCACGTAATCTTATCACGTGACATAGAAAAACAATATCAAACAACTTCTTTATTATCATATCATAATTTTATCTTTGAAATACAGAGGGTTCCGCCCGTAGGCTTGTTCATAATCCGCCCGAAGGCTATCAGTGATCCGCTAGGGATCACTATTCCAAGCTTCTGCCCATAGACTAGTATGCGGGCCTCGAGATCCAATCCCGAGTCACGTTAGCCTCTTGTGCAGGACCCGGAAGGCGAGGGATTTACGGCCAGAGCCCCCCCTGGCACCCAAGCGTCCTCCTGCTCCAAGTAGAGCTCAACGGAAAGACCTCACGCGGCGGGTTCGGTCCACGTTCCCAGCGCGGTCAACAACCCCCTTGGTTAGGGTCAGACAGGCAGTCGGGGGTAACTGAGCTGCCACTCCCTTCAGGCCTTCAACCTGAAGCATTTATATATCTTTCATCCTTTAGTTCCTTGAACAAACAATGCAAACAGTGCTTTCTAAACTGTTACAAGCACAATCAATTCCAGTGGTCGTTTAGTTGGCAAACTGTTAAGGAGTGAATCCTTCTCTCCGAATGCATCCAGCATTTGATCCGGAATCAGTTGCAACTTGGCAAGATTCCTATTGTCTTTGGGTTAGGGTCATACCCTGTTAACCCAACTTAACCAATGCCTTAGGTTTTGTTAATAGTAAATCCTGGCGGCCATGTCGCTTTAATTTATTGATTAATCATTTGCGTCCGAGCAAATACCTAACTTCCCTTAACTAGGCAAATTTTCCCTAATGAGGGCGATGTAACAGGATGACTAACCATCCCCTTGCAAGTTAAACTTGCGCAAGAACCTGCCAACCTCATTCCAGGGAATGGCAAACTTTCTTGTGATCAAACCACAAGGCTATGCGACGATGCAACTTGTTGCACAAGTGTCGCCTCCATTCCAAGAGATCAATTCACTTTTGAATGGTGTTTTCTGGTCAAGAATTATGATTAGACTCGAAGTAGGGTTTATGGCATCTTCTCACTCACCCCAATCCTAATTGCACTAGACCGACAACGTTCGGTCCTAGGGATTCCAACTCAAACCAAGTTCTAGCACTAGGTCGAATGATCCTTAGGGTAGAAACCCTAGATCATTATTTGCGTGCGTGTCCCATTGGCTCAATTTTTCCGGGAAGATGGGCAGGACCTTTGGATTTGAGGACTTCGACTTAGTGTCCAATTACGTTATTTGACCACATCTCTAACGTGCCAAGCCCTAGCTAGTACTTGAGGTTTTTATTGAATCGGCTAGCTATGCCTATACGAAACCCTAGCAGTCGTGATACTACAAATGACTTGGGTAAATTGACCTACTTGTCTTTGACAAGGACAATTCTTTCCTAGAGATGATATACTTTATCTAAAGTAAGAAAGTAGTCGCAAAATGTTACAATACATGTAAACCTGTAATTCATTACTTTCACATACCATAAGATCCGCAATAGACCTATCCCTTCCTTTTAGTTAAAGTCAAAGGCAAGATAATTTGAAGAGTAATCTACATAGGGCTTAATAGGATTTAGGTCAAGGGGTAACACCTACAACCTTGTGTCTAAGTATTTGCATTTCATTCTTTTAAGCCATGCAATCATTCCTAGACGTTACATGACGAAATGAAGTTTGCGAAAGTAAAGGTGCGACCCTTAGATACAACAACATCGTGAGTGAAGTTCATGCAATGCTAAGGCAAGAGTCGATTTAATCTATTTGCAAGCATCATCCTCCATGCCATTTATAAGATCGGGGTTTTTTATTATGCCATGAAACAGAATTTAATAAATCCCTCACGCGAATCATAACGAAGGGAGTTATTGACTAAATGCAGAATACTCCTTTCCTACATGACCAATGCACTTTAACAATAATCCTAGGTCATATGTGGCTTCCCCTTTTGAAGATGCATGACGAGACAGTTTGCAACTAAGTTCACAAGGAGAATAAGTGCTTTTCATTCATAACTTTGTAGATGCATGATATGCACGGACCCTTTATCTATATTTTATCGAATGTACTATTAACACTATCCATGAATTAATGATAACGTAGTATGAATTTCCCTGTGGAGTTAAGCGTATTTAAAACATCTCTTCATGTAGAAATATATTTACGGAACCTGGATTTGTGGATCCGCGGTGATATCCACGTGTAAGTCCGGGGAAGAACCTCCCGCAGGTGCGCCTTGTGTCTTCTTGGGCGCCATCGTTGATGACTCTAACTCCGCGGATTCCTTCTATCCTTGGCAAAACAACCTCCACGTCTATCCGCTTCTCCCTTATACCGGAATACCCATCACAAGGTGTGGGATTTTTAAGCTCACTGGGCAAAGACCGCGTGCACAGGGCTTAGGGCCTTCCCTTTAGAAGCTTCTAGGAAGCTTCTATCCTTTACAGAAAACGTGGGTGGCAGAAGTAATGATTGGGGGGGAAATTTTACGACGGCAGGGGGGAAAAGAAATTGTGAAGACGGCCCTTGTAATCGTGGCGGCAGCCTGGCGGACTGTGGTGGCGATCTGGCGGACTGTGGTGGCGATTCCCTTGGCTGCAACGGTGGTCACGCTCCCTTCTCTCCTTTCGATCGTCCTTTCTCTCACGCCACTCGCAGACCCTGGCTCCCTGGGGAGGGGGTTTTTATAGGCCTAGGGGGGGAGAGGTGAGCCACCACATGGCCACTGCATGGGTTCCCCCCCCCTCCCATGCAGCCCACGACTCTTCCTTCACCCATTCCCCCACACTCCCTCTTCTCCAGCCGTGCATTGGCTGGGGAAAAGGGATAAAAATAAAAAAATTTGCTTTAATAATAACTATTTTGCCCCTCCCAAGAGGGTGTTTACGCGGGAATTTCAGTTTTGAACCCTCGGCTTGCTTTGCCAATGTGAATGGTCTCGATTTCTCATGTGCAGGTTACACATTATACTGCCGGTAAATCCCATATGTGGGATAACCTTTGTACAAGGTTTACGCAGTGTGCGGGAAGTCAATATTCACGGGTGGAAATATTACATTCTCTCCCCCTTAGAAGAATCCAGATGTCCTCATCTCGAGATAAACTGGGGATATTGATGATTGAGAGAGCTTTCATCCATCCAGGTAGCATCCTCTTCGGGATAATCCTTCCACTGGACGAGGCATTATTTCAAGGTTCTAGATCTTAACTGTCTCTCTCTAACATCTAAAATCTTATCCGGTCTTAGTTCAAGGACTCCTTGACTAGGCATTACAATTTGTTGGTCATCAAGTACATGATTAGGGTTGGGTACATATTTTTTTAAGAGACTAATATGGAATACATTGTGAACTTTTAGGTTCTCCGGAAGTTGCAATTTATAAGCATTGGGTCCCAGGCATTTGAGGATTTTATACGGCCCACAATACCTTGGACTTAGCTTCTTGCATTGTCCTAGAGATAGAGAACTCCTTTTTGGGCGTACACGAATGAAGACCATGTCTCCTTCTCCGAAAACCCTCTCTTGGCGTTTCAAATCCGCATATGCCTTTTGTCTATCTTTGGCTGCTTGTATGTCTTGTCTTATTGACCTTATTTGGTCATCCATGTCCTCCAACATTTGTCTTGAAGCTTCAACTCTTAGGGTTGGATCAGAAAAGTTTAGGGGACTTCGACAATCATGACCATACAATGCCTGGAAAGGGGTCATTTGAATGCTCTGCTGGTAAGAAGCATTGTAGGCAAATTCTACTAACGGCAAGTACTGAATCCACCTCTTCGGCTCTCGACAGCAGTAAGCCCTAAGCATATCCTCAACGATTTGATTTACTCGCTCTATTTGTCCATCCGTTTGGGGATGGTAAGCAGTGCTAAAACAGAGTTGAGTTCCAATAGCTTCAAAGATAGCTCTCCAGAAGTGTGAAGTGAAGAGAGAGTCTCGATCGCTAATGATCCTTCTAGGTAACCCATGTAGCTTGAATATCTCTTTGATAAACACTCTTGCAATGTCGGAGGCTTTATAGTTTGTCTTTACTGGGATCAGGTGTGCAACCTTAGTAAGCATGTCAACTACAACCATAATGGAGTTGTATCCTCCTTGGACTTGGGGTAAGCCCACCACAAAGTCCATACTGATGAATTCCCATTTCATTTGGGGAATGTCAAGTGGTTGCAATCTTCCTGGCATCATGACATGTTCAGCCTTGATACGTTGGCAAGACAAACATTCAGTGACATATTTGAGAACGTCACCTTTGAGCCTCTCCCAATGGTAGCTCTTCCTAACTGCATTAAGAGTTTTTGCATAGCCAGGATGTCCTGCGAAAGGGGAATCATGAGCTTCCCATAATATCTTCTGCTTAAGTGACTGGCTTGTTGGTATACATAGCCTTGTTCTGTAGTAGGTAAGTCCATTATCAATGGAAAATTCATGATACTTGACCTGTAACTTCAGATTCTGATCCTTGGTAGATATTTCTTTTATCATTGCTTGGTAGGCCAAGTCATGGCATGCTTCCTCTCTAGCTAGTTCGAGTATAGGGTTGTTTGGCATAGATACCTTTGTAGCCAGAGATCTGGCCGTTGATGGATTCTGCAAGATTAGGGAATTTAGGAATGCCTTGCGACTGAGTGTATCCGCAACTACATTCTCTTTCCCCGGTCGATACCTGATTTCAAAATCATACTCCTCCAATGCTTCAATCCATCGACGTTGCCTCATGTTGAGCTCGTTCTGGGTAAAAATCCATTTGAGACTCTTATGATCGGTTACTAGAGTAAACTTGTTACCCAACAGGTAGTGTCTCCAAAGCTTTAGAGCATGGATGACAGCTAATAACTCCAGATCATGCGTGGCATAATTCTTTTTATGACTCTTCAATTTCCTTGAAGAATATGCTACTGGATGACCTTCCTGCATGAGTACACACCCCAAGGAAAGAATGCTGGCATCAGTTACTACCTCGAACTCCTTATTGAGGTCAGGAAGTTTTAGAATAGGTGCTGATACCAAACATTGCTTCAATTGGTCGAAGCTATTTTGTTCGGGAGTTGACCATGTAATAGAAGTCTGCTTCTTTAGTAAGTCGGTAAGGGGTGCTGCAATCAAAGCATAGTTTTTGATACAGACCCTATACCATCCTGTTAAGCCAAGAAAACTACGTATTTCTTTGACGGATACTGGTATTGGCCATTCAAGCACATCTCTGACTTTGGCTGGATCTACTGATATTCCTTCTGATGATACTATGAATCCTAGATATTCAATCTGACGTTTGAAAAATGCACACTTCTTCATTTTTGCATATAGCTTATGAGACCTCATTGTCTCAAGGACAATCTGAAGTTGAGGTTCATGATCTTCTTCCTGTTTAGAATAGACTAAAGTGTCATCGAAGAAGACAAGCACGAAATCATCAAGATATGGTCTAAAAATATCCTGCATTAATCTATTGAAGGTGGCAGGTGCATTTGTAAGCCTGAATGACATAACCAAAAATTCAAAGTGCCCATATCTTGTATTGAAGGCCGTTTTTGGAATATCTTCATCCTTGATCCTGATTTGATAGTAACCTGACCTGAGATCAATTTTGGAGAAGATCTTTGCACCTTGAAGGCGATCAAGAAGCTCATCTATTCTAGGAATAGGATACTTGTTCTTGACTGTTGATTGATTCAACCCACGGTAATCAATACATAGTCGAAGTGTCCCATCTTTCTTTTTCTGGAATAGTACTGGAGCTCCCCATGGAGAGTTGCTAGGCCGGATGTAACCCTGATCTAACAGTTGCTTGAGTTGTTCCTTCAACTCAATAGCTTCCGGAATGGACATTCTATAAGGTCTCTTTGCAATTGGCGCAGCTCCAGGCATTAACCTTATTTCATGATCAACTTCCCTTGGAGGTGGAAGTTCAGTTAATTCCTCAGGGAATACGTCAGCGTATTCCTTTAGCCAAGAGGGTCCCTCATGAGACTTTTGGCTTTGATCTAATTTGTTGAGTTTGATCAGGTATACAGGTAATCCTTTTCTAGCCCCTTTTATGATCCGCGATACTTTGGCTAACTGGATTCTTGGCACTCCCACTTCACCTTGAGTCGTAACAAACTCTTTTTCAGAGTTCCGAAAGGAAACTTGACCCTTTCCACAGTGGATGTGAGCGTCATTAGGCTTAAGCCAATCCATCCCGAGTAGACACTCATGGATACCTAAATTCATGACTCTGAATTTGACTGAGGTTTTCTTTCCTCCCAGATAGAACTCCTCCTTAGCAGTTTGCCTGGTACAAGTTACCTCACGACCGTTTGCCAATTCCACAAGTAGGGTAGGAGCTTCTACTGTGGCTATCCCTAATCTTTTAGCACACGCTGGTGAGATAAAGGAATGTGTACTGCCACAATCAATCAAGGTTTTGAAACCTTTACCTTGATAGTCCGACGGTGTTTGAATCACCGAGAACTGGCGATTCGGCCCCTTCTTGTGTAAAGCGGCATGGACTATCGCTCTTTCGAATTCTGCTTCCATAGTCAGATCTTCCTCTTTTTCTGCTTCACATCTTTGCCTATTGGTAATGCAGGCAGTTCTTCCTCTTCCACGGGTGGCGGCTCCCTGACCGCGGCCTGCACCTTGACAGTGTCCCTCGCTGAGCTTGGGACATTGCCTTTTGAAGTGACCGAGTTCATTGCAGTGGAAACATCGGAGGTTTCGGCCATTATTGTGAGTAGGAACAAAGTTATTGACGTTATTTGTCCTTGCTTTCTTCCTTTGTCCCTGATTGTGGCCTTGAACTCTCTTAACTTGGGGTCTGAATGCCCCTCTGTTCGGGTCGCTATAAGACCAATTTTTGTTACCCCTCGGTCTAGCTTGCACTTCCTGAATTATAGGTGCCGCTCGAATGAGTGCATCCTGAAGATCTGATGGTCGCATAGATTCGAGACGGGTATTTACAGGTGGATTTATGCCCGCGCAAAATTTGGACACCTGCTGTGTCGTGTCCATTTGTGGCGCATACTTTAAGAGTGAGACAAATTTAGAGTAGTAAGCGTCAAGGGTGAGTCCTAACTGTTTTAGCTCATAGAACTCATTCATTTTCTATGTACGATATGCAGGTGGCAAATATCTCCCCTGCACGGCTTGCTTTAACTTCTCCCAGGTAACGGACCCCTTTGAAGTCCCTTGATCCCTGCACCATTGTTTCCGCCATAGTCTGGCTTCACCGGTGAGTTTTAATTTGGCGAGCATGGCCTGATTGGTGGGAGCAGTACCAGCTGCTTCGAAGTAATCCTCCATAGATTCAATCCAAATTACAGCATCAGACTGGACGAATCTGCCTTTCCCGTCAAACTCGGGTGTCTTTATCTGCTTGAGGAGGAACTTCTTCTCCTGGATCACAGCAGTACTTGATGTAGGGGGCGAATTTGGAACCTGTACCTGGGGTTGTGCCTGGGTAAAAGTTTTCTTAACATTATTGTATGATAACTGACATTAACTTATCTTTAGATCAGCTATCTCGTAAATCATGAAGCTACTTAACTTTTCGTAACCCTTGATGCACAATCGGATATTGATAAAGGAAGTCCTTATTTATATTTACATGGGCGTAGCCTTATACAACATCTCGTGTGATGATAATCCAATCATTACATTTAGTTTGGGGAGAACAACATTGTATTGGATTTGTCTACAGGAACTGTGTAATAGTAGGGTTTTGGGTCATGAATCTTTAGGAATCGATAATTCATCCGAAGTTCAGGATATCCTTTCCGCTGGAATCCATACTTCCCATGGAGGCCCAACACCTTAATCCTGTCAGTTGGGATTACACGGGTTACTTCCTCATATACATATGAGTTCAATTCAACCCTCCGACCCTGAATATGCAAAGTCGAATTTACGTGAGCTTCCACAAAAATGAACAGCTTCACGACTTTCAAATCCTCCAACCACTTGATCCTCTTTAGGTTGGTTTGTAGATAAGCGAACCGGTGGGCAGCTATGTAGTAGATTCCTGAAGACCCAGTCCATCTTCGTTCTATATATAAAGGTGATGGATTATAAATCTGCTCCAGGATGTTCATCATTTCAATTCTCTGCCTATAATGCGGAGAATGCATTCCAGTCATAAACATGATCCGGAACACCAAAAACTTGTTCCACGCTTCATAGTTCTGCAAGACTGTATTGACGATGAGCAATAATTTTTTTTTTCCTTCATTTTATTGAGATCTTATAAAAACAATTCTGTCGTTGGTCGGCTCTGATACCAACTGTAACGTGTCTACTAGAATCCTCTAGGACACGTCTTGGCAGTCCATCGGAAAGGCTGTCTAGAAAACTCCGCCCGGCACTCCCACGGAATGTTACGGGCTTTGCAATCTAGGTCTTCCCGCGTCTGCCACGTAGCGGAAGTGTCCTGGCCGTTTCCCACTTAGGATCGACCGGAATTAAGGTTTTCCTGTTTGGTCATTAGCTACAGCTACTAGCGTCAGACCCGAGCGAACTACTTTACGCAGAAATGCTAGGTCCGAAGCGGATTCACGTTGCACTTGGTTCAAGGAGAATGGGAAACGAGAGGGATGCAAGGCTCAACCTCTCTGCCATAAAGCATAGTCCCATTCCGTTCTCCTAAAACAGCGTAAATCGGGTAGGATGTAACTCTAGGTCATCGTTCTCATTATTAGCTTTGATGATGATGATCATCCCGCTATTCGTCGAGTGATTTTGAGAAAAGTTCCCGGCTAACCGGGACCACCCATCCATAGGACGGACCCATGGTCCATCCTCCGCACTTTCCTCGGTTTGTTTTAGTTATGTAATTACCTAACACATTAATTTGACATATAACAAACAGCTTCTTTGATTAGCCCTGTTAAGCACTGGTTCCTTCACGTAATCTTATCACGTGACATAGAAAAACAATATCAAACAACTTCTTTATTATCATATCATAATTTTATCTTTGAAATACAGAGGGTTCTGCCCGTAGGCTTGTTCATAATCCGCCCGAAGGCTATCAGTGATCCGCTAGGGATCACTATTCCAAGCTTCTGCCCGTAGACTAGTATGCGGGCCTCGAGATCCAATCCCGAGTCACGTTAGCCTCTTGTGCAGGACCCGGAAGGCGAGGGATTTACGGCCAGAGCCCCCCCTGGCACCCAAGCGTCCTCCTGCTCCAAGTAGAGCTCAACGGAAAGACCTCACGCGGCGGGTTCGGTCCACGTTCCCGGCGCGGTCAACAACCCCCTTGGTTAGAGTCAGGCAGGCAGTCGGGGGTAACTAAGCTGCCACTCCCTTCAGGCCTTCAACCTGAAGCATTTATATATCTTTCATCCTTTAGTTCCTTGAACAAACAATGCAAACAGTGCTTTCTAAACTGTTACAAGCACAATCAATTCCAGTGGTCGTTTAGTTGGCAAACTGTTAAGGAGTGAATCCTTCTCTCCAAATGCATCCAGCATTCGATCCGGAATCAGTTGCAACTTGGCAAGATTCCTATTGTCTTTGGGTTAGGGTCATACCCTGTTAACCCAACTTAACCAATGCCTTAGGTTTTGTTAATAGTAAATCCTGGCGGCCATGTCGCTTTAATTTATTGATTAATCATTTGCGTCCGAGCAAATACCTAACTTCCCTTAACTAGGCAAATTTTCCCTAATGAGGGCGATGTAACAGGATGACTAACCATCCCCTTGCAAGTTAAACTTGCGCAAGAACCTGCCAACCTCATTCCAGGGAATGGCAAACTTTCTTGTGATCAAACCACAAGGCTATGCGACGATGCAACTTGTTGCACAAGTGTCGCCTCCATTCCAAGAGATCAATTCACTTTTGAATGGTGTTTTCTGGTCAAGAATTATGATTAGACTCGAAGTAGGGTTTATGGCGTCTTCTCACTCACCCCAATCCTAATTGCACTAGACCGACCACGTTCGGTCCTAGGGATTCCAACTCAAACCAAGTTCTAGCACTAGGTCGAATGATCCTTAGGGTAGAAACCCTAGATCATTATTTGCATGCGTGTTCCATTGGCTCAATTTTTCCGGGAAGACGGGCAGGACCTTTGGATTTCAGGACTTCGACTTAGTGTCCAATTACATTATTTGACCACATCTCTAATGTGCCAAGCCCTAGCTAGTACTTGAGGTTTTTATTGAATCGGCTAGCTATGCCTATACGAAACCCTAGCAGTCGTGATACTACAAATGACTTGGGTAAATTGACCTACTTGTCTTTGACAAGGACAATTCTTTCCTAGAGATGATATACTTTATCTAAAGTAAGGAAGTAGTCGCAAAATGTTACAATACATGTAAACCTGTAATTCATTACTCTCACATACCATAAGATCCGCAATAGACCTATCCCTTCCTTTTAGTTAAAGTCAAAGGCAAGATAATTTGAAGAGTAATCTACATAGGGCTTACTAGGATTTAGGTCAAGGGGTAACACCTACAACCTTGTGTCTAAGTATTTGCATTTCATTCTTTTAAGCCATGCAATCATTCCTAGACATTACATGACAAAATGAAGTTTGCGAAAGTAAAGGTGCGACCCTTAGATACAACAACATCGTGAGTGAAGTTCATGCAATGCTAAGGCAAGAGTCGATTTAATCTATTTGCAAGCATCATCCTCCATGCCATTTATAAGATCGGGGTTTTTTATTATGCCGTGAAACAGAATTTAATAAATCCCTCACGCGAATCATAACGAAGGGAGTTATTGACTAAATGCAGAATACTCCTTTCCTACATGACCAATGCACTTTAACAATAATCCTAGGTCATATGTGGCTTCCCCTTTTGAAGATGCATGACGAGACAGTTTGCAACTAAGTTCACAAGGAGAATAAGTGCTTTTCATTCATAACTTTGTAGATGCATGATATGCACGGACCCTTTATCTATATTTTATCGAATGTACTATTAACACTACCCATGAATTAATGATAACGTAGTATGAATTTCCCTGTGGAGTTAAGCCTATTTAAAACATCTCTTCATGTAGAAATATATTTACGGAACCTGGATTTGTGGATCCGCGGTGATATCCACGTGTAAGTCCGGGGAAGAACCTCCCGCAGGTGCGCCTTGTGTCTTCTTGGGCGCCATCGTTGATGACTCTAACTCCGCGGATTCCTTCTATCCTTGGCAAAACAACCTCCACGTCTATCCGCTTCTCCCTTATACCGGAATACCCATCACAAGGTGTGGGATTTTTAAGCTCACTGGGCAAAGACCGCGTGCACAAGGATTAGGGCCTTCCCTTTAGAAGCTTCTAGGAAGCTTCTATCCTTTACAGAAAACGTGGGTGGAAGAAGTAATGATTGGGGGGGAAATTTTACGATGGCAGGGGGGAAAAGAAATTGTGAAGACGGCCCTTGTAATCGTGGCGGCATCCTGGCGGACTGTGGTGGCGATCTGGCAGACTGTGGTGGCGATCTGGCGGAATGTGGTGGCGATTCCCTTGGCTGCAACGGTGGTCACGCTCCCTTCTCTCCTTTCGATTGTCCTTTCTCTCACACCACTCGCAGACTCTGGCTCCCTGGGGAGGGGGTTTTTATAGACCTAGGGGGGGGAGAGGTGAGCTCCACCACGTGGCCACTGCATGGGTTCCCCCCCCCTCCCATGCAACCCACGACTCTTCCTTGACCCATTCCCCCACACTCCCTCTTCTCCAGCCGTGCATTGGCTGGGGAAAAGGGATAAAAATAAAAAAATTTGCTTTAATAATAACTATTTTGCCCCTCCCAAGAGGGTGTTTACGCGGGAATTTCGGTTTTAAACCCTCGGCTTGCTTTGCCAATGTGAATGGTCTCGATTTCTCACGTGCAGGTTACACATTATATTGCCGGTAAATCCAATATGTGGGATAACCTTTGTACAAGGTTTACGCAGTGTGCGGGAAGTCAATATTCACGGGTGGAAATATTACATTCTCTCCCCCTTAGAAGAATCGAGATGTCCTCATCTCGAGATAAACTGGGGATATTGATGATTGAGAGAGCTTTCATCCATCTAGGTAGCATCCTCTTCGGGATAATCCTTCCACTGGACGAGGCATTATTTCAAGGTTCTAGATCTTAACTGTCTCTCTCTAACATCTAAAATCTTATCCGGTCTTAGTTCAAGGACTCCTTGACTAGGCATTACAATTTGTTGGTCATCAAGTACATGATTAGGGTTGGGTACATATTTTTTTAAGAGACTAATATGGAATACATTGTGAACTTTTAGGTTCTCCGAAAGTTGCAATTTATAAGCATTGGGTCCCAGGCATTTGAGGATTTTATACGGCCCACAACACCTTGGACTTAGCTTCTTGCATTGTCCTAGAGATAGAGAACTCCTTTTTGGGCGTACACAAATGAAGACCATGTCTCCTTCTCCGAAGACCCTCTCTTGGCGTTTCAAATCCGCATATGCCTTTTATCTATCTTTGGCTGCTTGTATGTCTTGTCTTATTGACCTTATTTGGTCATCCATGTCCTCCAACATTTGTCTTGAAGCTTCAACTCTTAGGGTTGGATCAGAAAATTTTAGGGGACTTCGACAATCATGACCATACAATGCCTGGAAAGGGGTCATTTGAATGCTCTGCTGGTAAGAAGCATTGTAGGCAAATTCTACTAACGGCAAGTACTGAATCCACCTCTTCGGCTCTCGACAGCAGTAAGCCCTAAGCATATCCTCAACGATTTGATTTACTCGCTCTGTTTGTCCATCCGTTTGGGGATGGTAGGCAGTGCTAAAACAGAGTTGAGTTCCAATAGCTTCAAAGATAGCTCTCCAGAAGTGTGAAGTGAAGAGAGAGTCTCGATCGCTAATGATCCTTCAAGGTAACCCATGTAGCTTGAATATCTCTTTGATAAACACTCTTGCAATGTCGGAGGCTTTATAGTTTGTCTTTACTGGGATCAGGTGTGCAACCTTAGTAAGCATGTCAACTACAACCATAATGGAGTTGTATCCTCCTTGGACTTGGGGTAAGCCTTTTTCTAGTTTTACGGAAGAGTTTAATGGTGAGAAAGTACACAAATGGGATCATTGCTTTTGAGTTGTCAAAAGAAAATCTGATAGAAGTTTCAAACTGGTAATTTCTTGGCAAAAAAAAGAATTGCTCTACCTATGTGCAAAGTCTTGCATTCACTCTAAAGATAGAATTTGAAGCACAAGATATCCATAGTATTTGTGATTGTATGCCTAATGTATATACAACCACATATTTGAGTGAACATGAGATAGTCTAAGGAGAAGAATTAGAAAGAGGTAAATATGGTACAATATTCAAAGTGAAATTTATAGGTGTAGTTGCGTTTGATCCCAATAGAATCTATGCTAGAAAGTGTTATAAAGGGAAGAATTATAGAAGGCAAGTAGATCAATGCAAGGAGATCATAATGCAGATTAGACACCAAGTACTGGTGTGTGTCATTGCAACCACTGTTGCAAAGCCCCTGTGGACAACTACATTATACTTTAATGGATGTAGCCTTTGGGACTTCATGACCTAGCTCCCTTCATTGAATGGATGATTTACAATATTTTTTCACACTTGTAGGGGCAAGAGAAGGTGTGATGAAGATAGTCAATTAGCAAGTGATCAAATATGACAAATCACTATATTTTGCAAATGTGTATTGTCTGTTATGCATGCTTTACCTTTGGGAATGTGTTAGCTACACAAAAGGAGGTGGATGTACACATATTTACATCCAAGAAATATTATTTTTTATTTTTTTGATGAAGTGTGTTGTATGAGAATATTAGATTAGGGCAGGGCTTTGGATTTCTCAAAGCAACAAAGGGAATTCGCAAAGCCACCTAAAGGCTATCACGATGATCATGGAACATATGAAAGAAAATTAAATCACTACAAAATGGATCATGAATGAAGGAAATGGCTAGCCCTTGAGTTAGAAGATATATCATTCATGGATTGTTACACATCCACGTTAGATGTTAATGCATTGGGATGGGTGCTAAGGGATATTTGTCAATTCTATGAGGATGCCTCATACTACTTTGACTTAACAAAAGCTATCACTCCCTCCTTTCAAATGATAAGACACCTATCTAAAATTTTTGAAGAAAAATGATGAGTATGTATCCAACAAGCAAGGTTTCCTTTGAAGAGATGAATGAGCTTCGCATGCATCCTAGTGTGAATGGGGAGTTGACCATGTGGCCCTTTGACGAAATCATTTCACGTGAATAATTTGTGGCACCATGTAAATCATGATAAAGTACCAATTACTAACTTCACTTCACACTATCTTAGGGCATCTCTTTTCTATTGTTCTTTTTTGTTGAAGAATGGAATGTCTTGTATAAAGAGGCATGCATCATTTTGACATGGCTTCAATATGGTGAATTGTATCTTGTTTCTAGATAACCTATGCACTTATCATTGGATATCTATTGTAAATGTAAAATAAAAAAGTAAATATATTTGTTACAATAAGCAAGAAGTAGTGCTTGTACCAAGTAGTGAAACCACAAATCATAATGTGTTACATGGTACAATTACTTGTTATGTGTGTACTCTTGTATAATATAGTCATTTGTGAATTTCTTCCTTGATGCGAGTGCATGTTTCTTACCTCTAAGAAGATATTGATTAATATCATCTCTTTTTCTATCATATACCTAGATACAAGGCCAACAACTCATGGCTTCAAAGACTTGCATGAAGGTTTTTGAGCATAAATCTAGTGAGAAAGTCATTTTGGGGTATGTCAAAGTCGTAGCTAATTTGAGATACGGTGCCATACGATAAGAGATAATACCGAACGGGCATATTTGTGGCTCATTTAAATTTATAATTGAAGATGAAGATGAAAATAGTGGATGTTGCACAATAAACCCAATACAAGAAGAATGTTGACATATAGAAAATGTCAAATTTATCACTATAAGGAGGGGTTCAATCGTAGTTGATGAGATTGGGGATGAGGGTCGACCCACAAAAAGTGGAGATGTAAGGACTTGACTGATATTGTAGAAGTTAAGGCTTCAAAGCAAGGGATAAATCTATGCATAATCTAGTTGATAACCCAAAGCAAGCTATAAATAATCTCAAGAGCACGTTGCTTTCAAATTCTACAATTGAAAGTTGGCTAATCCAATGTGAGAGTACTGGCAAGAAGTTGAGGGTGCTTAATCCACCAAGAGATGAGAACTTTGAGCTTACCACAAAAGATCTAGATGGTGGACCCTTGCCTTGAGTATGGTTCCATGAACACGGATCTCCTTATGGATCCGGAGTGAGTAGCAAGAAATCTTCCTACTCATGCCTTTCCAATTTCATGAGAACCAATGTATTGGAGAATCAAGCACATCCAAGAAGGTATATAATGAATGGAGGGTTGAAGGTGGGAGCAATATCTAGCTCAAAGGATATAGAAGAGAGCAATGAAGATGACATGAGGATGATTTTAGCTGTTGTAGAGGAGATAAATCTTTTCAATAGCACTCATGAAGGAAAGCCACTTTTTTCTAAACATTGAGACCTTGACTAAACTAGTTTTTTATAGATACTAGTTGCTATTTTAGGAAAGAGATGTACTCTGGTTTCGTTTAATGATCCCATGTGCAAGAATTTTTAAGCTGATCCCTAGTCCCTTTGGATATTAACTTTGTGAATTTTATCTTGAAATCATGCACGATATAATTTTGAGGTTGTTGAGGCAACCTTGCATGACTATAAAGATATAGGAAGAGTAAGTGTTGTATGTAATGATCAGAAGTGGCTACACTTGTGTCCTTGAAGACCAAATTTGCAAACACTCCTTATAGAGCATGTAAAGTCAAAGTCTCACATTATGGCTATATCCAAAACATCATCCACCAATCAAGTAGTTTCAAAAAATTCTTGAGGACAACCAAGAAAGATTTTTGAGGTAGATCCGCAAAAAAAGTCATTGGGTGCCTTTCTCCAGTCAATTCAAAAAAGTGAAATACCAACAAATTTGGAAACACCTTCTACTTGTACATGTGACTCAAACATGTCTCCTTTGTGTGAGTTGAATTTGCTTTATTGGGGATTATGGAAAAGAACTATAACTTACAAAGCTTGTGATTTGGATATAAAATTTATGCTACATGACCTTGAAATAGGGAATGTGTGGTATCCAGAGCTATACACACAAGTTATCTTATATGACCAATCTATTGAAATCAAGGTAGATGGATGCTATAGGAATTTGAATTGTCTTTGTATTTCGTATGGTAGAAAACCCTTTAAAATTTTCACTTGTGAATATTGCAAACAAATTCCCACTTGTGATGATTTTTGCATGAGAGTATATAGAGAGAGGGATGCTATTGAGAAGAGAGGGGCTAGGAACATAGGAGGAGGATGATGATTAGATTATTTTGGTGGTGAAGAGCTTAAAAATGTGGCAATTGAGACCAATAGAAACTTGAAAGAGGCAAAGAGGGAGCTATGGTGGTTGCAAGAAAGGGTTGTTTTGCTTTCTTTGAGGATCAAGTCCTTAAAAGAAGAAAACTTTGAATGCCTAAATAGGAAGGATGCGTGACAATTTTGTAATAATATAGTTGAGGCCCATCGACAAGGTAAATTTGGAGGTAAACCAGCCTTGTGGGAAATTTTTCAAGGTGTAGCAAGGAATGCAGTGTAGGCTAAGCACGAACAAAGATTGATCAAGTCTTAAAAGACCATGTTTGAGCTCATTAAAAATTGGGGTGGGCCCACACTTGCATGAATTTTTGAGTGCCAACCTTGGAGGGCCATCCATGTCTACTACAAAAAGGCAAGGAAAGAAATCAATTCACGTCATACCTGGAGAACATGAATACATCTTTGAGGTAGTGGGTACTAAGATATATATGGATGCAAAAATAAAACATGGGGTACCATCAATGGTTTTGATCATCATTGTTGAAGATGAGACAACCTTCAAACATTGCATAAGGTAAGCTTGGATAGCTCTAACATATTGTGGCTTACATATTTCCTTACCTTTCATCGTGTACAGAAGGTATACAAGCGATAAAAACCTAAAGAAGAATTTATTTTGTCTAGGTGTAACACAATGGATAAAACTCTTATTGGGTTTTGTGGAAGTAAGGGAGAACATCATCAATCCTATTGTAGTTATACAATTGTTGTTGGAGAGGGATCGCAAGGTTATGATAGGATAGTGAATGCCTTTCAAAACCATGTGGTGGGGATCTATGCAAGACTTTTGATAGTAAACCCTCTCCATGAGAGCTTCCATGACTAGATTTGGTGGCAAAGCCACATGCAATGGATTTGATAGTGTTTTTGTTAGGAATCAATGGAGTCTTGTGGAATATTTGTGCGATGCAAATCTAAGAGATACAATAGGCCAAATAATTGGGCATGCTTCAGATGGGGACAGTAGATGACAACAAGAAGACATTGTAAAACTAGTTTCTAATTAATCATCAATCTATGTGCAAATTCACATGGATTATTTTTTACAATCTATAAGTGGGATAGGATTGAGTGATTATTAGTTTAACCCTTATTTGTTTGGTAACCAGTTTCCACAAAGTATATATTGGTATAGCTACTTGTAATTCCCTAGTATGGGATGTAGGGAATTGAACTCCTTAGTGTGGCTTGTAATTAGCTACTATGGTATGTGTGCAACTAGATTTCCCACTTTTATGACCTATAAATCCCTAGTTCAAGATGTAGAGAATGGAATTACCTAGTTATATGTTTGAAATTCATATATTCATACCTAGGATTCCCTACTATGAGATGTGGGAAATGTAATTTCCTAGTTATATAAAGAGAACACATATGCAAATACCTAGGAAATAGTAGACAATTTCCTACATTCTAGGAGTTTTCCTATGTAGGAACTATTCAAAAGCTCCTTGTGAAAGAGTCCACTTTCTCTTGCAATGAGGTGTACACTCGTGTATAGATTGTTTAAAGACAAGAGGTCATGGAGGTCTCCAAAGTAGACTCAACACCAAAAACTAGCTGTGAAAGCATAGATCCAAAAAGCATTGTTTGTAAGGAAGGAGGAATCTTGTAACATGTTCACATGTTCACTTGTAGGACACGTTGTCATATTACTATGCATGCGAGATGTGGAATCCACAAAAAAAAGTTGTGTGTGTGGCATTTGTTACTTTGTACATACTTAGTCATTGTATTTGCATTTTTGTTCTCCGTGGGCAATATAGAAAGAGAGGGGTCTTCTGCTGCCTTTCCTTTCTATTGGGGTTGCACAAATGAGTGCCGATATCAATGTATGACATGGAGGGAAGATGATAGATAGAGGGAAGGGCAGCCACCTGTCAAATATTATGGAAAATGGCCTTTTAAGAGATGACCTTGGTACTCCAAGAGCCACTGAGTACATAAAAGCTTCTGTGAGTTGTTACAGTCCAAGTACCCAACAGCTTGGTTCAAAATTACCAATAGTTCAAGCACATCTTGAAGAGTTTGAAGATCAAGTTCCAAAGAATCTGGTTATGATTGTTGACACCAGCAATGGCATTCATAGGAAAACTTTTGAAGAGTTGCAGAGCACCCTGACATGTTCGACTGGTGTTATTGCTATTATTCTCAACATCAATGGAATTGCAACACAACCAGAACAACCAAGTCCAGTTTCTGTTTTGGAAGTGCCTTTTGAAGATACTTTTATAGAGTTTGATGATCCTAACTTTCCATCTCTCAACTGATCAGAAGTGAACAGTAGACAAACTTCAACCTTCCTAGATGAAATGCCTTTTCTTATCAATCATCTTTGGAAAATGATTTCAAGTCTGAAAAGATAGTCTCATTCCTCAATTTGGACATGTTATCGACTGCATAAGTTGCCCTTTTACAATGTGATCAGATGAGACACCCGTTCTTTTGAAACTGGTGGATGCTTCAAGATATAAAGCAAAGACTAGAAATATGAAGGTAAATCCAAGTGTTAAGACTAGGACTCAGCTCATGATAGAGAGAACAGTTTTTAAGATCTTGTTGGTGATTGTAATTGCTGCCAATTACATTGGAATGCAACTATACAATTCAAGGCGGATGAAATCAAACTTTTGTTCTCTCCTCGAAAAGAGTATAGGAATGAGGGCTAAGTAATAATTTAACTTCTTTCGGTGGTGACACACAAACAGATTTTGAGGATTAAGAGGAGAATTGTTAAGCTTTCTTAGATAATCAGGTGCCGATGTGCGCTTGTCTTATACTATTTCCAGATGGGGTCTATTTTCAAGCAATGTATTGGCAACAATAGAGAAAAAAGCATAATGTTGGAAAAGGAGAACGAATGGAGCTCGACTTGGTCTGAGGAGGAGACATATTAAGGAGGAGATGCTTTTTGGGGGAAGCTCGAATGGGGAAGAAGAACAGTGATTCATGTCTATCTGCTTAGTATTTTTCTAAGGATTGGAATACTCTCAGATATAGAAAGATGATGTTGCTAAAGGAACAGGAAAGACATTACTTGCTATAGGCAGGCTAAAACGAATTAAGGATTGAAGTTGGAAGGAAGGACATGCTAGTAGGTAGATAGAGAGTTGGCAAGGCTTGGAAGGATCCTAGATAAGCATAAAGGTGCAGGGTCCTTTTTGATGAAGGTCTTTCAAGAAAATGTGGTAGTGAGGTGATCCGTCCCTTCTCGATCTTTCTACTGACAACGACAGTGATCTGCAGTGATATGCCTATCAGGGATGCAGATAGGATTCAGCATTACAAACAGAGATTCTCTACAATTCTCCATTCCAAGAGAGAGAAAAAGAGCAGTCCCCTACTTCAGCGCGCCTTCCATTAAGGATCGATTTCACTATACAAACACGTTCGCCTTGATCCCGATTGATCTACTGTAGAAGGAAGTCTTTTGGATGAGAATTGTCTCCCTTAGTGGCTGTATCAGTTGTCGTAGGTGGTTTACATGCAAGTATTATTACACTTGCACATTCAACCTATTAAGGCTTCGACATGCTTTCCTTTTAACATAGAAAAGACATTTATGTTCAAATTTTAACGGGCCCAGTAAAGCAAGTTCACTGAGACCAAGGTTGGATTTTTTGCAAGGACATAGGCATGGTGTCTGCTTAGCTTTCAAAAGTGTTTTAGTCAGGTGGGCTTCTGTCCACTCACAAAAGGAGGGCTTGGTGTGTACTACACTAATGACAAACTGTTACACACCAAGATATTCTCATATGCAAATACTAAACAACACAGAATTGTAAACTGTTTGGAGAAGCTGCATCATTTCTGATAAGATTCAGAGACTTTTGCTTTGACAAGATCAGTTATTTGCCTTTCCTTGTGGGTTTATTGTTAAGTCTGTGGATCCATGGATCCATCCTTTGGTTGATGCTACTAAAAGGACAACGCTGAAATTTCTGTTTGTAGTTGGTAACCAGATTTATACTGTAGGTACCTATGTTGAAGGATGGATTCTATGCTCAGCTGAAAGCTTGCTTTCGGTCCTGTCGTCGCTGCATAGACGAGGTCTCGTTGGGAGTTTGGAAGATCTATTTTTGCTCACAAATCCTCTCATCTTGCTTATTCATATGATTGATCTTCTATCTTGAAATTAGTCAAGGTCCTCGTGGTCGCAACTTTGCTTTCGAAAACCCTTCGATATCTTTGGTGAACCCGACGTGAAAGCGTCACATTTAAATTTTAGGATGGGAGATACTTCAGCAATCATTTCAGCCTCTTCTACGATTCCTGCTTTGTCCTCTACTTCAGCTTCATCATCGACTTCTGCTTCAAGTACTTCTACGGATGATTTAAAGCAAATTTTGCAGAATATGTCTATGTATATGCAGCTTCAAAATCAGCAGACACAATTGTATATGCAGCAGCAGCAGCAGTTGCATCAACAACAGTTGTCTCAGCAAAGGCAACTATATTTGGAGCAAGAGAATGCAATCAGCGTGACTAAGGCGATTGAAGCAATTAAGAATGAAAAGAAGCTCTTTGATGGCCGTAATGTATCGGCTTATTTGAAGACGTATGAGATCAAGATGGGATTTTTTGGAGTACCAACAAGACTTATGAGTAAATATTTCCTTCGCCTTGTCACACCCACCTTGAGGGTAAAAGTGACTGATCTTTTCCTTCAAAAATCGCATTGGCAAGATTTTTGTAAGGCCCTAAAAGAGGAGTATTTTCTTGAGGACTTTGGGTTGGCTACACGGTGGTCATTCTGAGAGTGGATCTACATGCCAAACAAAGATCTAGTTGCTTCAGAATTGATACGAGAATTTGAAGAGAGGTATAGTCAGCTTGATGCTATTGAACAAAGAGCATTGGATGTTGAGAAAGTTGAGCTTTTCTTGCAAGCTGCAGATCCTGCTCTTCAGGAAGAATTAGGAGAGCTTCTTGAGGATCGCACGAAGCCTATGTGTCTTAAAACAGATTGGCAAGATGCCCAGGATGCGGTCTCGATTTTGACCAAGAGGCGGATATGGAAGACCCTCCTACAGAATGGATCTATGACACCGTTGCCGTCTTCTGCTCCTATGTCTACTTCTACCCCTATCATTTCTTAGCCTATGCCAGTTCCTACTATTTCTAATCCTCTTGTTCCTCCTGTTCCAAGACCAATGTCTTCCTTATCTAGTTACTTGGCCTATGCCAGTGCCTACTGTTTCTAATCCTCTTGTTCCTCCTGTTCCAAGACCAATTCCGGTTCCTTCTGCTCCAAAACCATCCGCTCCATCGGTTCCTTCCTCTCTTGATTACATAATCAAAGGCATAACGGATTTGACACTGGAGTAAGCTAAAGCAGAATTGGTGGGAAAATTGAAAGAGCAGTCTGTTTCGACTGCGTGTACTATTTCTTCTAGTGCTCCTACTGCACCTAGGAGTGCTCCTAGTGCACCTAGGAGAGATCGAAGATGTATTTGGTATGATAGTACGGACCATCAACATTGCACGGACCGTGAATCTTTTCAAGATGCAAGGAGGAAGAATTTGGTATTTTGGGGACAAGATGGCAAGATTTGGTTGACTGAAACAGGAGCTCCACTTGCTACCAATTTTGGGAAAGGTGGAATGAAGAAATTAGTAGATGATATGGTTGCGCGTACTTCTTATGTGGTAGCTAGAGGAGATGCTTCTGCATATGGAGTCTAGATTGAGAAAGGTTCAGAGAGTCAATCAACAATATGGACATATGCTTTGGAGACGGCAAACAAGGGGAAAATTCAGCAGACTGTTTTGACCAGTGCAGGTTCTAGCATCAGATCTGAGACAGGTTGGGATTCGCTTGTTGACAGGTACACTATTTATGCCTACTTGGATAAGTCTCAGGGAGCAGATGTACTTGTTGAGGAGAAGCGTAAGAGAGAGGAAGAGAATCCAAATGCAGCTAAAAAGACTAGAGGGGGTGAGTTTGTTACACCACCTACTGTAGGGCCATCTTTGAGACCAGGGCCAGAACGGCAGATGGAAGATGCTCAAAAACAAGAAAAGAGGCAAGAGCCTAGAGAGAGAAAGCAGCCAGGGTTTAGATTTGATGTCTGATATTGAGACATCTACGGACATGAAGAAAATCTTTAATGACAAGATACTTGGCAGTGAGGTGACTTTTACTATTTCTGAGGTTTTGGGCATCTCGAAAAGAGAGTTTCAAGATCAATTCCAAGAAGTCATGAAGCGAAAAAGACATGCATTGCCTACTATTGATAAATAGGGAGTTTTCATTGGGGAGTTAGATGAGGATGAGGATGAGGTTATGGTTGAAAATGCTTTTGTTTTTCCGCAAATAGAGAAGAGGGTTCAGCCTATGCATTATGCTAAAACTAATGAGCCTATCTTGATACCGCGTAGTCATTTTTCACAGAGTCATTGAGCTAGGGAAACTACAGAAACAAAAGTAAAAATTGGAGAGAAAGAGATGCCTTATGTTGCTTTTGTGGATCATGGTTCAGAGATTAATCTCATAGTTCGTGGAGTTTATGAAAGTAATAGATGGCCTATGGATGCAGAGCATGGGTGGCATATGAGAGCCGCCAACAATACTGCAGGTGATTTGTATGCTGCCTGTCCTAGTGTCAGGATTTCTATTGGAGATGTAGAGGACGATTTCCATTTCTTTGTGTAGGATTCATGCTCTTACCCCATAATCCTTGGACAGCCATTCATCATAGAGATGCGCATGGAGACGAAAGAAATGGATGATGGATCTACTTATGCATGGATTCGCAGTAAAGATGGTATGAGAGCAGTCCAGTTATGACTGTGTGTAAACCATGCAAGAAACAGAGATACTCTTCGCGATGCACCTTTGCCCACTGTGAGGGATTCGGGTTTTCATTAGGTACCACAGTTTTTGAGATGACGGTGGTACAGAGCAGAGGAGATTGGAGTTCTCGCCTCTCCTGGCAACAGTGTTTTCTCCTCCAATTTTGTTGGAATTTCAGCAAACAGTTTGATGAGTTATCAGAAGATTTCTAAGTTGCCTAGAGCTGCCAGGCAGTACATATGCAAGAAGGAGAAAATTTTGAAAAATGCAGGTATTTTAGAGGATGATGAGCATATAGATGGGATGTATGATAGTATGGTTTGTGTAGATACGATGACAGAGATGGAAAATATGCTGAAAACTGATATGTAAAGTTGTCACAGTAATATATCAGTGCAGTCCCTGGACATGTTTCATGAAACTTTAGATTTTGTGTCACAGATAGAGTCAAAGGCTGAGGTGACTCAGCAAAAAGTGTTGAGTGCTGAACAAATTCAGCAAACAGAGTTTCTGGCTGATTATGATCAGCCTACAGAGACATAGAGGGCTGAAAACTTTCAGCCAACAGAGTTTACTACTGAAATATTTCAGCATCCAAAGTTTAGGGCTGTTCCTATGCAATCCATAGAGCAGAGGGCTGAGGATATTCAACCACCAGAGTGCAGAATTGCTGATTTAGAGCAAGATTTAAGTAATGCAGAGGATCATAATGAAGCCAGGGTTGACACAAAATACAAGACTGTGGATAAGAAGGTGAAGCTGGTAGCTGGACCGCTTCCACTTGACAGTGATCAGCAAATAGAGAGGGCTGCCAAGTAGCCAATTTTGAGAAATCCAGAGCATATAGGCCATAAATTTTCAACAGAGACTCTTGCTAAATTAAAAATTGAGAATGATGATTTCTTGCTACCCTAAAAAAAGCAATGCTTTCAGGATATGCTTGAGAGACATGGAAGGGGGTTTGCTTTCTTCTCGCATGAGATTGGATGTGTGAATCCAGATATTATTGCCCCTATGGTGATCTTTACTATTCCTCATATTCCATGGAACCTCGGACCTATTCCAGTGCCTAGGGTACACTTGCCAAAGCTAGTTGACTTGTTGAATGAGAAAATCAGGATGGGAATCCTAGAGCCATCATCTACATCATACTCAAATAGGTGGTTTACGGTTCCAAAGAAGAATCGTACTCTCCGATTTATACAGAACATGCAGCTAGTAAATAGAGTTACTATCAGGAATGTTGGTATAGGTCCAGTTGTGGATGAGTTTGTAGAAGCATTTGCTGGACGTGCCATCTATTCTTTAGGTGACTTGTATTTGGGATATGATCAGTTTTAGCTGGCTTTGGAAAGCAGGGACATAACCACTATGAGAACTCCTATTGGGCTTGTCAGGATGTGTACCTTGCCTCAAGGTGCCACTAATTTTGTTGCGCATATGATGAATGCCATGCAGCTTACCATGCCTTTCTTGGATGATATGCCCATTAAAGGGTGTGCACAAGAAGAGAAGAATGAGAGTCTAAATGAGTAGGGATGCAGATACTTTGTGGCTGACCATATTATAGCTTGTGAAAAGATTTTGGCCAGGTTAGAAGAAGTGAACTTGACACTATTAGGATAAAAATCTATTTTTGGAGTAAATGAGGTCATCATTGTTGGACATATGTGTGGGTATTATGGCAGGAAACCTTCACCTAAGAAGGTGGATGCTATAGGCAAGATTACAGAGTATTGTTCTACCACTTGAGAGGTACAGAGATTCATTAGAGCTTGTGTGTTTTATATGATTTGGATACCCCATTTTGCACACGTAGCAGATTGTTTATATCAGCTGCTTCGAAAGGGGTAGAAATTTTATTGGGATGAGAGCCACACTAGAGCCATGCGAAAATTGAAGAAGTTATTGCAGATTGCTCCTACTCTCAAGAAAGTGGATTATAATTGTGAAAGGCCTATTGTATTGACAGTTGACACTAGTCCAATTGGCATAGGTTGGGCTATGGGTCAAGATGATACAAATGGAAACATGTATGCTATTCGGTTTGGGGCAAAACTCCTAAACAAGAGATAGAGGAGGTATCCGCAAATCAAGAGGGAGTTACTGGGAATTGTTACAGCTCTCAAATGTGACAAGGAGTACTTTATTGGATCTCGAGTTGTGGTAGAGACAGATTGCTTGCCATTGATAAGTATGATTACTAGTTGCTCTACTCCGGATATAGCTATGCTGAGATGGATCGCATACTTCAAGTCATTAAATCCGGAATTTAGAAACATAGCAGGGAGGGATAATCCAGTGGCAGATATGCTGTCTAGAGCCAAATATGATGATGAGGAGACACTACTTGCAGAAGAGGATGATGCAACTCCATATTCGGGATTTTGGGAATTTCCCATCAATATGGGAAAACCAAATCAAAATGGATTTCATGAATTTTGGGAATTTCATTAATTTGGAACTTGGTGCAATTAAACATATTACTACTTATGGTTGTTTCCAAGAGATTGAAAAAAACTCAAAAAGATGGTGTTAATAAACACCTTAGTTTTAATATCCTTGAAATATTCAAGGAAAATCTTCAGTCGATGGATTCATGTAGACTTTCTTTAGCCTTCAATAAAACCTTTGGGGGAATTTTGATTTTTTTGGGAGATTTTGTACCTTTCTTCATCCAAGAGAAGACAATGCTATCTATTGTTTCCCATCGTTTAGGATCTTTTTTGTTGCACATCCAATATTTATCCCAACAATTAAAATACACCTCTGCATCTGTAGCATTTTGACGACTAAAAATTGGTGCCCAATATTGTATACGTACCTTGTAAAAGTTTTTGGAATGTCTATTTGTATCGACCTCAGTTTGTGCAACACCAAGCCATATTGGATATATTGGATCTGAAGGTCTAACAAGCACAAAGTCATCTTTCTTAACATCAAGCATTGGTTCAAATGCATGTTTGGGTCGTTTGCTCAGAGGACCACAATAGTGATCATTCAACTCTTCCAATCCAATGAAATCATCTGCATTATCTACATCTATATTGGTTACATCACTTTGTGTTCTTGGCCAAAAATCTATGAAAAATAAATCTTCTTGGACATTTGGAGTTTGAAGAGCGTAGATCATATGTTTTCAATAATCAATCACTGGTGTTATAAACTTTGTGAACTCTGCTTCAGGTCCTTGTACATTTGACCATCTTTCCCAATACTTCAGATAATCTTTAACTCCACTTACTACTTCTTGATGATCCTTAACATACTCAAACATGGGCAGCAACATTGGAACACCCTTTGGAAGAGTAGGCTTTCCTGCAAGGTCTCTCTTCCATAATTCAATGCCACCTTCTCTTGGTAACCAGTCTGGGGACTTTGGATGCATCTTGTATTGCATGACAGGTGTATCTCCTTGCATATAAAACCGAAATTGAAGAGGTTTTGAGTGACCAACAAGTGTATCTTTCGAATCACACAAGTATCCCTCAATGTATCTCTAAAAGTCAGGCACATGTGTCAATAAGAAAGGTGTAGGACTAGTAATCTGGCATGATTGAAAATGTTGCATAAGATGAGGAAAAGTGAAGGTTATGCTCATCCTTAGCTTCTCTGAAAATTTGATGAACATTGCATCGATGTCTTCATGTGTATGACCCACCATGAGAAACCCAAGCTGGATCATCTTGAATGTTCCTCGTGCAACAAGCAATGATAGATATGCAAAGAGATAGCGATTTTTGTTTTTTGACCCACAATTATCAAGTTGTAGAAGTAAGTTCTCTGGCAATCATTTGAAATGATGATGGTCATCCTGTGGTGTATTATCTTCCATGCATGATTTATTTTGTGCAACACCTTGATGGTGGTCTAGTGCTTTTTTCGAGTTGAGGGCATTTAGTAGCAGAGAGGTTGATCTTGGCATTCCATCTACTTGTAGATCACCATTTGCATGCCTATGTAGTCGCTCCAAGTTCCTAAAGCACAATGACAATGAGGTAATTGTGAAGTTACGATCATGAGGCCATAGATCAAGTGAGAAATGTCCATATCTACCTTCTCCATGTCCATGTGTAATCATGCCTCTTAAAGAAACTGGTAGTTGAGTAGATCTTTCAGTCTCTTTTGATCGAAGCCTTAACCTAGGGATAGCTGTCTTTTGCTGGTCCATTTTATCATGTATGATGCACAAGTTTTTATCTGGATCTAATGCTGAGGCCAAGCACCAACTGTAGTATATGTCAAGATTGTGGGAGAGAAGGAAGGAGTCTCACTTGTAGCTCTCTTGCTTGCACAATGGGAGAATACACACAAGGGTGGAGGCTAAAAAATAGTTTTCCTCTTCTTAGTTGTGTAAGCCAAAGGAACTCTCATACAAAGAAATAGAAGAACCCTATATATGGGTCTCAAACCAAACTCAACTAACTAAGGTGGCATACTAACTGAGCCACGAACTAGAGTAGATAAGGATAGCTGTCATGTAGCTATTATTCATGGGCGGTGTACCAACCGCGTCTGCAACTGACAAGTCGGTGACATAAATACACAACGGTCACCCTGGCGTATCACGAGTGGAGCTCGATATCTCAACACTCCCCCTGGAGCTCAATCCCAATTCTTGCACACCAAGCAGGTCTCTGAACTTGCGCAGTTCCTCTGCGCCTAATGCCTTCGTGAATATGTCAGCTACCTGATCCTCTGTGCTAACATAAACTAGATCAATAGGACCTAGTAAAACCCTCTCCCGCACATAGTGATAATGCACCTCAATGTGCTTTGTTCTAGCATGATAGACTGGGTTATTTGCCAAGTATATACTACTCATGTTGTCACAATAAATGACAACTGGCCCATCTGTAGGCGGATGCATATCATAAATTAGCTTATGCAACCAAGCTACCTCACATGTAGCCATTGCTACACCCCTGTACTCAACCTCTGTGCTCGACAAGGCAACTGTAGGCTGTTTCTTGCTGCTCCAAGTGACTGCAGCACTCCCAAAAGAGAACACATATCTACTAGTAGAATGTCTATCAGAAATGCCACCAGCCCAATCAGCATCAGTGTATCCATGCAACTGTATCTGAACCCAAGTCTCATAAAATAGTCCATACTGCAATGTGGACTTCACATATCTGAGTATGCATCTAGCCACATCCAAATGCGGTTTCCTTGGAGCCTGCATAAACTGACTTACCAATCCAACAGCATAGCTCAAATCTGGCCTGGTAATAGTCATATAAATCAAGCTTTCTACTATGCGTCTGTACATAGTAGGGTCTTCCAAAAGCTCACCTGCATCTGTGCTCAGCTTCACATTCTACTCCAAAGGAACTGAAATAGGCTTACAGCCTGTCATCCCATATTTGGACAGCATGTCCAATCCATATTGCCTCTGCAAGAGCTGTATCCCACTTGGTGATCTAATCACCTCAATGCCCAAGAAATAACGCAGCTCTCCCCAATCCTTCATCTCAAACTTCTACTTCAATAGCATTTTCACATGAAGGATATCTTCATCACTGTCACCTGTCATAATCAAATCATCAACATAAATGACAAGTAGCATAATAGCTTTCTCTGTTTTTCTCACATAAAGTGAGAAATCTGCCTTGGAAATCTGAAAGCCAATAGTGACAAGATATTGTCCTATCTTGTCAGACCATGCTCTAGGTGCTTGCTTCAAGCCATACAAGGCTTTCTTCAACCTGTAAACAAACTCAGGATGAACATCATGCACATAACCTGGTGGCTGCTCCATATAGACCTCTTCTTGCAAGTCACCGTGCAAGAAGGCATTCTTTACATCCATTTGATGTAAAGACCATTCCTTTGATGCAACCATAGCAATGACTGCTCTTACGGTTGCCATCCTTGCAACCGGACTGAATGTTTCTTCATAGTCAATGCCATATGTTTGTGCATACCCCTTGACTACTAATCTTGCCTTGTATCTGTTCACAAAACCATCTGCATTATACTTCACCTTATAAACCCACTTATAGCCAATTGCATTCTTACCTTTAGGCAAAGGTACCAATTCCCATGTAGCATTTGCTTCCAAGGCATCCATTTCTTCATCCATGGCTTTCTCCCATTTTTCTTTTCCCATGGCTTACTCAAAAGAAGTGGGTTCTGGTTCCTGTATCACTTTGACCATATATGCATAGTGAATGGCTGTAAATCCATCATATTTCAGCCTATCCACAGGATATCTAGCTCTCGTAGACCTGCGCAAAGTAGGTTCACTCCCTAGTGCTCTCAAGACATCCCTGGTCTTCCTTACTCCAGGTGTAACAATAGAAGAAATACCCAACTTATCATCAATGCTCTGTTCTGAGCCACTGGATTCACCATCCACATAAGAGTGACATGCATTCACATCAAACATGGGCTGATCTACCTTCTCTTTTCCTTTTCGTGATACCTGCATACCACTATTTGCGCTGCCTTCAGAAGATTCTCCTGATCTCAATCTGCCTGTCCATGGCGAAGAATGTGAACCACTACTAGAGGACGCTCCAGGTCCACTAATATCTTGTGACTGCTGCTGAGAATTCTGTGCAACATTACCATTTTGTGCATCTATATTATCAATCACATTTACTGGTTTATACTAGCTACTCAGCTCATCAAAAAAAACATCTCTGCTCACTGTAAACTTAGGAGTAGAAGGGTTATAGCATCTATACCCTTTTTGTTGCAGAGAGTAATCAATAAAGATGCACTTCTCAGCTTTTGGATCCAATTTGGATGTCAACTCATCCGGCACATGTACATAGGCAATGCAACCAAAAAATTTCAAATGAGAAATATCTGGTTTCCTACCAGTATACCTCTCCTCTGGAGTCATCCCATGTATTGCTGCAGTGGGAGTCCTGTTCATTATATAGACTGCTATAGCAACTGCTTCAGCCCAATAAAAATCTGGCAAGTCTTTTTCATTAAGCATGGCACGAGATACCTCTCCAATATGCCTGTTTTTTCTTTTTGCAATTCCATTTTGCTGTGGGGTATGACTGCATGAATATTGCTGCTTTATGCCATGCTCCTGCAAGAACCTTGCAAACTCATTTGAGAGGTACTCTCCCCCTCCATCTGACCTTAGGCATTTTATTTGCAGGCCTGTTTCTTTTTCAACCATAGCTTTAAGAGTTTTGAAATGCCCAAAAACTTCACTTTTCTTTTTCATAAAATACACCCAAACTGTTCTGCTATAGTCATCAATAAAAGTGAAAAAATAATGACAGCCTCCAAGAGATGGAGCTTTACTAGTCTACACATCAGAGTGGATTAATTCCAATGGCTTCTTACTCTCTTGAACATGTCTAGGAAATGGTTTCCTTGCCTGTTTTCCAAACTGACAGGCTTCACATACCTTATGCATTTCTGCAACCTTGAATTTTGGCAATCCTGCAACAATATTTTGGGCCTGCATTGATTTAAGTCGCTGTACATTAACATGACCAATGCGTTTATGCCAGATATCAATATCTGCAACTACACCGGTCCCATGTGTAAACATTACTGCACTCAATTCAGACATGTCTGCATCCAACGTAAACATTCTGCCCTTCTTCTTTTCTTTTGCTATCAAGCGACCTTTATTTTTCATATCCTCAACAAAGCATCCATGAAGATTAAATCTGACCTGCAAGCCCTGCTCAACCATTTGACCAATAGAAACCAGATTCTTTGTGATATTCGGGACATGAAATACATCGGATAGGTATTTCTTTTTCCCATCCTACATAGACAAGAGAATTTTTCCAATCTGCACAATAGGATGTGCAGTATCATCACCAGTCTCCACAAATCCTGGTTTTTCCATTTTCCTTGCATCCTCCATCCATTCTGCATGACCTGTCATGTGGTTTGATGCACCTGAGTCAACATACCATACATCATTGCTTTCTTCTACACTTGTCACAGAATTGTTCATGTGCTGCACCATGAACAAATGCTCATTTCTCTCATCACCCTGTGTACTAGAAGATGCATAATTCCCTTGTTGCAGTTTTCCATTCATGATGTCATTCTGCTTTTTATAGCAGTCTTTAGCCATATGACCCATTTTACCACAGTAGTAGCATTCAACATTACTGTTTGCATTTTGACCTCTTTGCCATCCACCACGACCTCTTTGGCTCCCCCTGCCTCTAGAGTTACCACGTCCTCCTCCATAGGACTGGTTTTCTTGAGTTTGCTGCATATTCTGATTTCTACCACGGCCTCCAAAGCGGCCTCCTCTACCTCTGCCTCTACCTCTTCTAGCATTTGAGTAGAAGACAGCTTCTTTTGAAGTTCCTCCTGAAGAAGATGCACCACCATTTCTCTGCTCCTTAGAAATTAGAAGAGCAATCAACTCCTCAAAATCAGGAAATCTTTCACGAACTGAGATGGATGTCCGAAACTGTGTATAATCCTTTCCTAGACCATTCAAGGTCACAGAAACTAAATCATCATCTTCCACTGGCGACCCAATGGAAGCAAGTGCATTTGCAATCTTCTTCACCTTCATGTGGTAGTCATTGATGCTCATATTTTCTCTTTGCACATTATGCAACTCTTGCTTGAGCTGCATTTTCCTGGCTTGAGTATTTGTGCTATACATTTTTTACAAAGTATCCCATGCCTCCTTTGGCGTACTTGCATCCTGAATATGCACAATCATAGAGTCTGAAATACTGATAGACAGCCAGTATATAACTTTCCTTGCTCTCTCATGCCATGCTTCAAATGCCTGCATTTGCTATTGATTGGGAACATCAGGAAGAACTGGTTCTTCTTCATTTCCTGCAACAAATTCCCAATATCCTTTTCCCATAAGGAAATTCGTCATTCTAAACTTCCATGCTTGGAAGTTGTTCTTGTCAAGCTTTTCAGTGACAATCTGTGAGAGAGAATCAGATGCCATTACAGAATACTGCAAAAAATTATGTCACTGCAAAAAACACAGCTTCACCCTCACAAGGGCAAATCTGCAAAACTGGCGAAAGTGGTATTTGACCACACAGTCACTTCCTAGTGATGATTTTGCATCAACAGGCAACAAGGATGAATCTGTAACTCCCAATGTCTCTGCACACAAGCATACGATGCAATTTCTACAGTAAGTTTTCACCGACCTGTAGAACAGTGGTCGCACAGCATAAAACTGGGCCTTTTTTTGAGTGCGTGCAGAAAACTTCCGCCTCCAAAACAGGCCCTGAAATGGCCTCAAATCAAAAAAACAGGGTCGCCAAGGCCTAAAGCCCTCACCCGCAGTATATACTACCCTCTTGCTTCACCGCGAAGGCGTCTCAACCAGAACACCGCGAGCTTGGCTTGCTTTCTTGAGCTCCTTACCACGAAAAAGGCTCTGATACCATGTCAAGATTGTGGGAGAGAAGGAAGGAGTCTCACTTGTAGCTTTCTTGCTTGCATAATGGGAGAATACACACAAGGGTGGAGGCTGAAAAATAGTTTTCCTCTTCTTAGTTGTGTAAGCCAAAAGAACTCTCATACAAAGAAATAGAAGAACCCTATATATGGGTCTCAAACCAAACTCAACTAACTAAGGTGGCATACTAACTGAGCCACAAACTAGAGTAGATAAGGATAGCTGTCATGTAGCTATTATTCATGGGCGGTGTACCAACCGCGTCTGCAACTGACAAGTCGGTGACATAAATACACAACGGTCACCCTGGCGTATCACGAGTGGAGCTCGATATCTCAACAGTATATGTTTCGACAACTTTGTTGTTGTAGCATGTGACATTGACGCTTCTTTAGAAGCACATTTCGCACTTTGTTGCTGCAAGTTGCTCTTTGATCTCTGAGCAAATACTACATTTGGCGAACTCACTTGTCTTTGCTAAGGTTACATGCTTGAACTCTGTGTTCCAAATACGATTGAAGGTGGACAAGGACATTTTCTTACATCCAATACCACTCTATGTTGTATTTACTTCTGCCCATATATCTACCTGCTTATAAATATCTGGGATGACCAATTGTCTCTCCCTTGATCCATCTTGCATTGTTCTACTCTTGTGTGGCATTTGCTTTGCATTCTTCTTAACAAAGTCTCTAAGGATGGCTCTTCCCATCTCTGTGTGATCCCAAGCTGCTCTTATTACCCCCTTGTTTCCATGCATTGTCCTCCTCACGCCATGCTCAAATTGTATTTTGTACCTGTAAAAAGATGTCTTTGGGATTCCATGAATCTCATACCATGCCCTTCCACATACCACTTTTCCATTGAAGATAAAGCTGTACTTCCTTGTTCCCAAGTAATCAATCCTGCATGATGATTCAAACTTGTCATAAACATAGTTTGTGCAGTCTTCAAATTGCAATCCCCAAAAGTATTTACGTAATTGTTGCATTGCTTCTCTATCAGCAAATTGACAACACTTCTCTTGGCAACAATCAATAATGGAAACCTGTGAAATGGAGTCCATAGAAGTCCTCAAGTTTGCACCTTTAGGGGCAATAATTCGAGGCTTTCTATTGACCATACAATATGATCTCTTCTGAACAAAAATTGATTTTTTTGCAGAAACATAATCTTCATTGGTATCTTCCATCTTTTTGGCACAAGCATTTGTAGAGACAAATTGCATGTATGATTGTTGTTGTAGCAGTGATGTTCCATCATCAAAGGTGAATTGTTTAATAGGCCATCTTTCCAAAGTGACACAGTGGAGGTTGTCATCTATGTATGTTCTTGTGGTTTGATCAAGGGCTTTATCTACCACCACACCAACATCCTCTTCTCCTAGCAATTCAAAGTTTATCACATCATATGGAAAAGCCAATAATATAACCCCTGTCCCAACACACACAGTGTTGCCTTCTGTTCATAGCATCACTCTACGTTCTCTCCAACTTTCACGAATACTAAGTACATCAATATCCTCAGAAGGTAGGACATGGTCTGATTCGTAATCATCTCCTCTGTCATGAATTGTTATTGAGTTTGAAACAACCACCACATCTTTCTTTCCCCATTTTGCAAAACCACCTACAGCTTCGTGAACCTTCGTTGCATCAATTGTTGGGAATGGCAAATACGCTGCTACATTTAAACATTTGTCAATAGCCACTGAAATATATCCATCTTCAAGTTTTTCTCCATGGCATGTCTCATTTGGATGTATTGCATGCACTCTACCAAGTGCAACAATATCATGATCAACTAGCAAATTTACAGTTTCTCCAAAATAAAATTCGTTATTCATGATACCTGTACAAGTGAGAAAATGGAGATTTTATCATTTGTATGTTGTCACCTCTCAGAAAGAAGAAAATAGTGATGAAATTGCTAAATACAATGAAGTATCAAATTTCATTGAAACAAAAAAAGTACTTAAACATTAGATAGAATGAGTCCAACTTCCATAATAGAAAGTATTAATGGAAACATCGTACAGAAAGAAGGGGATAGATTTGACCATATGGTCAAAAACAAACTTTCTCATGAACTGTGCCACCCTAAAGTAAATAAGAAAAGTTTCTTCTATTATTTTTAGTTGCCTTGACTTTACTTTATTTTAGTAGCTACTCTTTGAGTAAGCAAAAACTTCATTGTGTGTTCTCATTGGGAAAAGATATAGCAGATGTTCAAAACTTGTACTATATCTATTCAACACAAGAACAATGATTAAAATTATTTATAATGTGTATAGGAAAAGATTTAGCCACGTGGTCAAAAATCTATTGTATGTATTCCATACCATAGCAAATATAAAAATTATTTGTGATCTCCATAGGGGAAAACATAGTCAAATGATTGAAACCTTTGTTGTATGTATTTCACATGACAAAAAGGATAAAAGATCATTGTGGTCTCCATAGAAAAATGTTTAGCCAAATGGTCAAAACTCAAGCTAAATACATATAACAAGGATAAAAGTTCATTGTGATCTTTATGGAAAAGGATTTAGCCAGATGGTCAAAACCTCTATTGCAACTATTTTAGACAAGACTTAGGATTAAAATTCTTTGTGATATCCACAAGAAAAGATTTAGCCATATGGTCGAAACATGTATTTAACCTAGATGATAGCAAGAATAATAAATTTTTGTGATGTCCATAGAACAAGATTTAGCCAAATGTTCAAAGCCTTTATTGTATGTCAACAAGAATAAATAATTTATGTGATCTCCATTGAAAAATATTTGATCAAATGATCAAAACCTTTATTTCATGTATTCCACATGACAACAAGGAAAAAGATATTTTTGAGAAACTTTGACCTTGTGCTTAAATATTGAAACCACAATGACCTCTAAAGAATAGGAGATTTCATTCACTATGACACAAAGTTATAAATATTGAGAAAATTTTAGCATCAATTAGAAGCTATTTGAGAAGGAAAGATAATTTTTATCATGGCTAAATATTTATAAATCTTATACTACCTACTTGTTGATAATAGTAAAATGTATCATATTACATTTTATTTTTAAGTTATACTATTAGTCTAAATCATGTTATATTAGTATATCATACTATGTGCATATTATGGAATATATTATCAAAATATAATTTAAAAATATATATATTAAATTAATTTATTAATAATTAATAAATATAATTTAAATATATTAAATCATATTTTGTAAGATTATGTATATTAAATGTATCTAATATGTAATGTGTAATATCATTGAGGATTTTGAACCCATCTTAGTGATAGTTCGAGAGTAGAATCTCTAGTAGGGTAGGATAGAGAGTATGCAGGAAAAATCTCTAACTATGGAAACAGGGGCAATATCACAATGGTGGGTTCTTAAGGAGGGGCGAGGGGGAAAGAGATGATTTAGGAGAAATGCCCCTAGTAAGAGTTTGATGGCAATGTCTTCCTCAGTGGAGGTTTGGGAGCAATGCCCCTAGTTGGGGTTTCAAGATAGCACTCGTTGTAGGGATTTGGGGGCAAAGCTCCCAGTGGGGGATTTAAGAAGTAGGGCCCTTGGTGGGGGTATGTGGGCAACACCCCTAGTAGGGGGTTGGGGGTAGTGTCCTTGATGGGGGTTTGGGGGCAACACCCCTAGCGGGGGTCCGAGGGTAGTGCCCCTTGTCAAGATTGTGGGAGAGAATGAAGGAGTCTCGCTTGAAGCTTTCTTGCTTGCACAATGGGGGAAGACACACACGGGTGGAGGCTGAAAACAGTTTTCCTCTTCTTAGTTGTGTAAGCCAAAAGAACTCAAGTACAAAGAAATAGAAGAACCCTATATATGGGTCTCAAACCAAACTCAACTAACTAAGGTGGCATACTAACTGAGCCACGAACTAGAGTAGATAAGGATAGCTATCATGTAGCTATTATTCATGGGCGGTGTACCAACCGCGTCTGCAACTGACAAGTCGGTGACATAAATACACAACGGTCACCTTGGCGTATCACGAGTGGAGCTCGATATCTCAACACTCCCCCTCGAGCTCAATCCCAATTTCTGCACACCAAGCAGGTCTCTGAACTTGCGCAGCTTCTCTGCGCCCAATGCCTTCGTGAATATGTCAGCTACCTGATCCTCTGTGCTGACATAAACTAGATCAATAAGACCTAGTAAAACCCTCTCTCGCACATAGTGATAATGCACCTCAATGTGCTTTGTTCTAGCATGATAGACTAGGTTATTTGCCAAGTGTATACTACTCATGTTGTCACAATAAATGACAACTGGCCCATCTGTAGACTGATGCATATCATAAAGTAGCTTATGCAACCAAGCTACCTCACATGCAGCCATTGCTGCACCCTTGTACTCAGCCTCTGTGCTCGACAAGGCAACTGTAGGCTGTTTCTTGCTGCTCCAAGTGACTGCAGCACTCCCAAAAGAGAACACATATCCACTGGTAGATCGTCTACCAGAAATACTACCAGCCCAATCAGCATCAGTGTATCCATGCAACTGTATCTGAACCCCAGTCTCATAAAATAATCCATACTGCAATGTGGACTTCACATACCTGAGTATGCGTCTAGCCACATCCAAATGTGGTTTCCTTGGAGCCTGCATAAACTTACTTCCCAATCCAATAGCATAGCTCAAATCTGGCCTGATAATAGTCATGTAAATCAAACTTCCTACTATGCGTCTGTACATAGTAGGGTCTTCTAGAAGCTCACCTGCATCTGTGCTCAGCTTCACATTCTGCTCCAAAGGAACTGAAATAGGCTTACAGCCTATCATCCCATATTTGGACAGCATGTCCAATCCATACTGCCTCTGAAGAGCTGTATCCCACTTGGTGATCTAATCACCTCAATGCCCAAGAAATAACGCAGCTCTCCCCAATCCTTCATCTCAAACTTCTGCTTCAATAGCATTTTCACATGAAGGATATCTTCATCACTGTCACCTGTCATAATCAAATCATCAACATAAATGACAAGTAGCATAATACATTTCTCTGTTTTTCTCACATAAAGTGAGAAATCTACCTTGGAAATCTGAAAGCCAATAGTGACAAGATACTGTCCTATCTTGTCAGACCATGCTCTAGGTGCTTGCTTCAAGCCATACAAGGCTTTCTTCAACCTGCAAACAAACTCAGGATGAACAGCATGCACATAACCTGGTGGCTGCTCCATATAGACCTCTTCTTGCAAATCACCATGCAAGAAGGCATTCTTTACATCCATCTGATGTAAAGACCATCCCTTTGATGCAGCCATAGCAATGACTTCTCTTACGGTTGCCATCCTTGCAACCAGACTGAATGTTTCTTCATTGTCAATGCCATATGTTTGTTCATACCCCTTGACTACTAATCTTGCCTTGTATCTATTCACAGAACCATCTGCATTGTGCTTCACCTTATAAACCCACTTACAGCCAATTGCATTTTTACCTTTAGGCAAAGGTACCAATTCCCATGTAGCATTTGCTTCCAAGGCATCCATTTCTTCATCCATGGCTTTCTCCCATTTTTCTTTTCCCATGGCTTCCTCAAAAGAAGTGGGTTCTAGTTCCTGCCTCACTTTAACCATATATGCATTGTGAATGGCTGTAAATCCATCATATTTCAGCCTATCCACAGGATACCTAGCTCTCATAGACCTGCGCAAAGTAGGTTCACTCCCAGGTGCTCTCAAAACATCCTTGGTCTTCCTTACTCCAGGTGTAACAATAGAAGGAATACCCAACTCATCATCAATGCTCTGTTCTGAGCCACTGGATTCACCATCCACATAAGAGTGACCTACATTCACATCAAACATGGGCTGATCAACCTTCTCTTTTCCTTTTCGTGATACATGCATACCACTATCTGCATTACTTTGAGAAGATTCTCTTGATCTCAATCTGCCTGTCCATGGCGAAGAATGTGAATCACTGCAAGAGGACGCTCCAGGTCCACTAATATTTTGTGACTACTGCTGTGAATTCTGTGCAGCATTACCATTTTGTGCATCTACATCATCAATCACATTTACTGGTTTATACCAGCTACTCATCTCATCAAAAACAACATCTCTGCTCACTGTAAACTTACGAGTAGAAGGGTTATAGCATCTATACCCTTTTTGCTACAGAGAGTAACCAATAAAGATGCACTTCTCAGCTTTTGGATCCAACTTGGATCTCAACTCATCTGGCACATGTACATAGGCAATGCAACTAAAAATTTTCAAATGAGAAATATCTGGTTTCCTACCAGTATACCTCTCCTTTGGAGTCATTCCATGTATTGCTGCAGTGGGAGTCCTGTTCATTATGTAGACTGCTGTAGCAACTGCTTCAGCCCAATAAAAATCTGGAAGTCTTTTTCATTGAGCATGGCACGAGATACCTCTCCAATATGCCTGTTTTTCCTTTCTGCAATTCCATTTTGTTGTGGGGTATGACTGCATGAATATTGCTGCTTTATGCCATGCTCCTGCAGGAACCTTGCAAACTCATTTGAGAGGTACTCTCCCCCTCCATCTGACCTTAGGCATTTTATCTGCAGGCCTGTTTCTTTTTCAACCATCGCTTTAAGAGTTTTGAAATGCCCAAAAACTTCACTTTTCTTTTTCATAAAATACACCCAAACTTTTCTGCTATAGTCATCAATAAAACTGACAAAATAATGAAAGCCTCCAAGAGATGCAGCTTTAGTTGTCCACACATCAGAGTGGATTAATTCCAATGGCTTCTTACTCTCTTGAACATGTCTACGAAATGGTTTCCTTGCCTGTTTTCCAAATTGACAGGCTTCACATACCTTATGCATTTCTGCAACCTTGAATTTCGGCAAACCTGCAACAATATTTTGGGCCTGCATTGATTTAAGTCGCTGTACATTAACATGACCAATGCGTTTATGCCAGATATTAATATCTGCAACTACACCGGTCCCATGTGCAAACATTGCTGCACTCAATTCAGACATGTCTGCATCCAATGTAAACATTCTGCCCTTCTTCTTTCCTTTTGCTATCAAGCGACCTTTATTTTTCATATCCTCAACAAAGCATCCATGAGGATTAAATCTGACCTGCAAGCCTTGCTCAACCATTTGACCAACAGAAACCAGATTCTTTGTGATATTCGGGACATGAAATACATCGGATAGGTATTTCTTTTTCGCATCCTGCATAGACAAGGGAAGTTTTCCAATCTGCACAATAGGATGTGCAGTATCATCACCAGTCTCCACAAATCCTGGTTTTTCCATTTTCCTTGCATCCTCCATCCATTCTGCATGACCTGTCATGTGGTTTGATGCACCTGAGTCAACATACCATACATCGTTGCTTTCTTCTACACTTGTCATAGAATTGTTCATGTGCTGCACCATAAATAGATGCTCATTTCTGACATCACCCTGTCTACTAGAGGATGCATAATTTCCTTGTTGCAGTTTTCCATTCATGATGTCATTCTGCTTTTTATAGCAGTCTTTAGCCATATGACCCATTTTACCACAATAGTAGCATTCAACATTACTGTTTGTATTTTGGCCTCTTTGCCATCCAGTACGACCTCTTTGGCTCCCCCTGCCTCTAGAGTTACCACGTCCTCCTCCATAGGACTAGTTTTCTTGAGTTTGCTGCATATTCTGATTTCTGCCACGGCCTATAAATCGGCCTCCTCTACCTCTGCCTCTACCTCTTCCAGCATTTGAGTAGAAGATAGCTTCTTTTGAAGTTCCTCCTGAAGAAGATGCACCACCATTTCTCTGTTCCTCAGAAATTAGAAGAGCAATCAACTCCTCAAAATCAGGAAATCTTTCACGAACTGAAATGGATGTCCGAAACTGTGCGTAATCCTTTCCTAGACCATTCAAGGTCACAGAAACTAAATCATCATCTTCCACTGGTGACCCAATGGAAGCAAGTGCATCTGCAATCTTCTTCACCTTCATGTGGTAGTCGTTGATGCTTATATTTTCTCTTTGCACATTGTGCAACTCTTGCTTGAGCTGCATTTTCCTGGCTTGCATATTTGTGCTATACATTTTTGACAAAGTATCCCATGCCTCCTTTGGCGTACTTGCATCCTGAATATGCACAATCATAGAGTCTGAAATGCTGATAGACAGTCAATACATAACTTTCCTGGCTCTCTCATACCATGCTTTAAATGCCTGCATTTGCTGTTGATTGGGAACATCAGGAAGAACTGGTTCTTCTTCATTTCCTGCAACAAATTCCCAATATCCTTTTCCCATAAGGAAATTCGTCATTCTAAACTTCCATGCTTGGAAGTTGTTCTTGTTAAGCTTTTCAGTGACAATCTGTGAAAGAGAATCAGATGCCATTATAGAAAACTGCAAGAAATTCTGTCACTGCAAAAACCACAGCTTCACCCTCACAAGGGAAAATCTGCAAAACTCGCGAAAGTGGTATTTGGCCACACAGTCACTTCCTAGTGACGATTTTGCATCAACAGGCAACATGGATGATTCTGTAACTCCCAATGTCTCTGCGCACAAGCATACAATGCAATTTTTACAATAACTATTCACCGACCTGTAGAACAGTGGCTGCACAGCATAAAACTGAGCCTTTTCCTGAGTGCGTGCAGAAAAATTCCGCCTCCAAAACAGGCCCCGAAATGGCCTCAAATAAAAAAAACAAGGTCGGTTTAGGGTTTAGGGTTTAGGGTTCACCGCGAAGGGCGTCTCAACCTGAAACAATGCACTCCTGCACTTTTCGGCTGTGCTATCTGTACAGATCTGCTTCCAAAACAGAAAATGAAAGCAACACTGCTTCTCTTACCAGAACACCGCGAGCTTGGCTTGCTTTCTTGAGCTCCTTACCACGAACAAGGCTCTGATACCATGTCAAGATTGTGGGAGAGAAGGAAGGAGTCTCGCTTGAAGCTTTCTTGCTTGCACAATGGGGGAAGACACACACGGGTGGAGGATGAAAACAGTTTTCCTCTTCTTAGTTGTGTAAGCCAAAAGAACTCAAGTACAAAGAAATAGAAGAACCCTATATATGGGTCTCAAACCAAATTCAACTAACTAAGGTGGCATACTAATTGAGCCACGAACTAGAGTAGATAAGGATAGCTATCATATAGCTATTATTCATGGGCGGTGTACCAACCGCGTCTGCAACTGACAAGTCGGTGACGTAAATACACAACGGTCACCCTGGCGTATCACGAGTGGAGCTCGATATCTCAACACCCCTGGTATGGGGGTTTGAGGGCAATGTCCTTGATGGGGATTTGGGGGCAATGCCCCTAGCGGGGGTCCGAGGGTAGTGCCCCTAGTGTGGGGGTTTGGGGGCAATGTCCCCAATGGGGGGTCTAGGGGGCAGCGCCCCCTTGTGGGGGTCTGGGGGCAACGCCCCCAGCGGGGGTTCGGGGGCAGCGCCCCCGATGGGGGTTTGGGGGCAACGCCCCCAACAGGGGGTTCGGGTGGCAGCGCTCCCCTGTGGGGGTCTGGGGGCAACGCCCCCAGCGGGGGTTCGGGGGCAGTGCCCCTGGTGGGGGTTTGGGGGCAACGCCCCCAACGACGGCCTACGGTATAGCCATTACGTGATTTTTGAAAAAATCACGACTTGAAATCTTTAATAAAATTAAAAAATAGACACAAAAATAAGATCTAAATCTACTCGTATTCCGTAACAAGTTATGGTTATTCGAATAGCGTGATACATTAAATGATTTGTTTCATGAGTCGGTCTTTACAACTAATCATGACGTTTTTCAAAATGAGTTTCTCTTCCCCTCCCTCTTTCTTGCATGTAACTCTCTAACCTGGGCGTTTTCTCTGTTGCGTTTTTACAGTTGCAGGTTTCGCATCTCTGATCCTCTGCATTTTTATCTCTGCTCCTGTCGCCCCTCTCTTACTACAGGTGTTGCAGCCCTAATCTTTGGCGGTTCTATCCCCCTCCTCTTCTTTGACTACTCTCCACTGTTTCATTTTCTCAAACTGAAACAGACTGTGTAGTGCAATTTCTGGTTTGAATCAGGGTATTTCTTTGACTTCTCTCCACTGTTTCATTTTCTCAAACTGAAACAGATTGTGCAGTTCAATTTCTAGTTTGAATCAGGATATTTCTTTGACTACTCTTCATTGTTTCATTTTCTCAAACTGAAACAGAATGTGCAATGCAATTTCTGGTTTGAATCAGGGTATTATGACCAAAAGTACGTGCATCTTCAAATAAAAAATCTTGCTCCAAGGCTTCAGCAATTCAACAAGCTAGTGATTGATCGCTAGTCCACACCATGCCTACTCCTACTTCACGAGTGATTTCTGTTACGTTGGCACACATTACTAACCTACTAATTACAACAGGTTTTTAACTTTTCCCTACTTCATTTCTGATTTTGAGCTAAACTACATTGATTATGACCATTTCAATCCATACAATTACTACAAATCACACTACTACTCTTTTGTATGATTAGTGTTGAATAATATTAAGATCAAACACCAAAAGCATTTTCTAAATAAGAATCATGTATGAAAACTAAATGCAATATGTATTTCTATATATGTATTTCTGTAGCAATGAGATTAGGCACTCACTCTTGAGAATTCAATGTCTTCTTCTTCTTCTTGATTGCTTGATTGATCTCTTGGAGTGCTTGTGTTTTTTGTTCTCCAACCACTACCTTGCAAGTGATAGCTTCACTCTACGTCAATATTGAAAACATGACTTCTTGCATTGTTGAAAATACTCTTTTTGTTGTGAATATGAAGTATATGATTTGTGTAATGTTGAAAAAAGTCTCTTAGATGTGAATATGGAATAAATGGTTTGTGCAATGCTTTTATAAATGATGAGTGCTTTCAAAATACTAGCCTTTCTTTCTATTCTGTGATGCTATATACCTCAAGATTTTGCCTCAAGGTTAAACCTAGCCTTATATTTATTGTATCATTCTGTAATATTAGAGCATTTTATCAAGTTCTTATACATTGTATTATACTTTACTATATAGAACTTTCCATTATACTGTATTTTCATAGTAAAAGCATTACCATCAGATTTTATGGTTACACTGTTTATAATTTGCAATAAGCATATGGCTATACAATACTTACAAATAGTCAATATGATTTTGCCATAGGATGTAATTTGATTTTCTAACAACACATATCATGATCTTTCATCAATTTATAGATTAGACCATATGGTCAAAAAATTTCTTGCAATATAAGAAGTACTTTTTGTTATTTTATTCAATACAATCTGAGATTTGGCCATGAGGTCAAATATTTTCTTATAATATAAGAAGTAATTTATGTTCCTTTTTCCAATATACTATGAGATTTTGCCATGTGGCCAAATCTTCTCCTTAAGCTATCTCTTGGCCAAAATAAGGACTCCTGTAGTATCACAATATCTTGCAACCAATCAAGCACTTTGTTCATTTTACTACAAGAATGACATTTTGCCATTTGGTCAAATGCTTTCTTATATTATCAACCCTTGCTTACTTCCAAAGGGAAAGGCTAGTTTCTACTTAGAATTCCTTACTTTCTATAATTTGGCCATGTGGTAAAATCTTGTTTTGCAACAAACGAACCACTTTTTTGGAATTTGATCCTAAAAAATTAAGACTAAATCTATGGTGGGTTCAATCACACAAATTTTGGGTATGCTAGATTTGGTTGTATGGAAAAATGTTCTAAGAAAAACATCTTCTATATTATCTCCAAAAAAGGAAGACCATATTCTACTTGGAACTCCTTGATTACCTACTATATTTATAGGAAGTCTCGCCATGTGGTCACACCTTGTTGTGAAACAAAAAAACCACTTTGTTTCCATTAACCATTTCTTTCATTTCAATTTTTCATTACTTCCTATAAATATCATATCATTTTTCCACAAATTAGCCACTTTTTCCATTCCACTACAAAATAAAAATTGGCCATATGATCAAATCTTTCATTTTGTTATCAATGCTAGCATCCAAGAATCCCCCATTTTTGTTTTGTTCAGCCATATGATCAAATATAATCTCATAAATCTTACAAACCATGAGACTACTTTTTCATTTCATTATAAAACAATATTTGGCTATATAGTCAAATCCAATTTCACAGCATGTTACAACAAATGAATCACTTTCTTCATGTGGTTATGAAACTAGATTTGGCCATATGGTTAAAACTAGTTTATAGAAATCGTATTGTCTTGTAGGTTTTGCCATGAGGTCAAATCTCCACCTTTCAAGTGTTTTTCGCTTTATCTTATATTGATATCTATGGGATTTGCTACATAGCTATATTTGTTTATATGTGAATCTCATATCACAATAAACTGCATCCTCTCTTTAACTAGCCTTTAAGAACCCTATGGTAAAAAACCATGGCAAAGTTTCTAATCTGATAGATAAGTCTTATGACTAAATAGGATTTGACCACATGGCTAAAACCAATGACAATGTTTCTACAATATAGCTCATTTCAAGGGAAACTTACATGTGCAGTAATTAAAATGTTAACTTTGGGCCAAATGGAATTGTGAGATTGCTACATAACCACGTTGATGTATAGGTGGTTCTCATATTGGACTAAATCTCATTCTTTGATTAAATAGGATTTGACCACATGGCCAAAAATCTTAGCAAAGTTTGTAGAGTATGATCCTTGCATAGGAAACTTACATGGAGAAGAAATCCAATATTAACCTAGGGAAAAAATCATCCATAACATTTTCTACATAACCACAATGATTTTTCATTATATCTCATACCACACTCACACTCAACATTTCATTATCACTTGACCATTTGGTTAAGCCCATGGTCAAGTCTCACTATTAATAGAATTTGATCTTCTCACCGAAGTCCATTGCAAAGTTTTTACTATATGATTCTTGTAAGAGAAACATAATTAATGCTAACTTAGGGCCAGGATAATCCATGAGATTTGATACATAAGCACACATATTTATGGTTGGATCTCATACCACACTTAATCTCAAATTTCAATATTCCATTTTATGGAAGAGTCCCTTTAGAGTACATTTGTCTTGTATTTCGTAAAATCTTGTGTTGTTGTGTTTTCAATTTTCAACTTAGAAATCTTATACATTTATTTGGGTTTTGTGAATTTTGAATATTTTTAAATCCACTTTTGTCTAACTTTTTCTCTTTGTAGAACTATTCAATGGCAAAGAAAGATAGCACATCCAGAAAGGAGACCCAAACCATTGATGGAGTTAGTGGTGGTTTTGTGTATCCATGGTATGTGGATGTTTATGATAGTCAAGGAAAAAGAGCTGACAATGTTCTCTTATTCACTTTGAAGAGTGATATTGCATTTTTTCAACAAGATGGTGTCATAGAGAAGATAACAGATGGATGTGTTGGGAAAGAGGGAATACCATGTAATCTTGTTAAGATCAAGGGGAAAAATGTAGTATAAAAACTTGATCCTTTGTCATTTCACTTTGCCAGTATTAAAGAGGATGAAGAATACTCTTTGAAAACAATGGGATGGACCTTATTTGAGGAGGTAAAGGGCACAGAAGACTTTATATTAGCAATCCAAGCTGTTCAAAATAGTGAGCTACTTTCCCTATCAAGAAAATGTGATCGCCCCAACAAAAGAATGAAGCTCCAAGATAAACAAATAGACTTGAGATCTTCATCTTCTCCTCAAGAAGAAAATAATTCATGGAATCCCACAAGCTCAAAGTCAAAATCACCTCAACAAAGTTCCTTGTCACAAGCTCTTGTTGTTAGTATGTCTGCTAACACTACTAAGAATGATGCCACTTTACCTTTCATGTTAGAAGTTACACCTGCAAAGCCAATAATTTCTCTTGAGGTCAAGGGAGTAGAAAGAACATTTGATTTTCCTGAAATAGTTAAGAAGAAGGGAAAGAAGGAAGAATCAGGATTTCATATGTTTGAAAAATTCTTTCCATTTGGGCCAACAATTTCCTATTCTCATTGATAGGTGTTATGAGGCACCTCCTTTGTATGCTTATAAGTCACTATGTTGGGATTATGTAGAGAAGCTAACCACGTCTTTCATAAAGACTTCCATGAACCCAGCAACAGCAGCATATCTTATGCCTTTTGTATAACACAACAATGAGAAGAGACCCATGCATCGTGATGAGGTGGATGCTAATAAGTTGGACACTTATAGTTATTGGATTATATCAGGGCTTCACTCAATTCATGTAGCAAAGATATATATTCAGAGTAATACTACACGTTGTCTAGCAACCAAGCATTTATACACCACAAGAAATGCTAGAATATTAGTTGATTGTCCTGCGAAAATGTGCATTGAGCTTTCAGGAATGACAAATATGGAATCACATAATGTTATGAAGAATGCACCTTATGTTGAGCAACTTCAACAATTAAGAGATCAGTGGCTAGCATTTGGTTCTCCACCAAAACCCCAACAAGGGCTTTCTAAGACAAGCTCTCAAAGAGTACCATGGCAAGTAATCATATATAAGCTTACCTTCTTTTTTTGTGAAGATTAGTGTGATGCTCTTTCTTTTGTTCTATGCTCACTATTTTGATCTTTTTTTTGCAGAGATTTGTGGCATACATTGGAGAAAATTGTGCATCTAGGGATTGCCATATGATTGTTAGCTCCCAAGAAAAATTTTATAGTTGGATCAAAATCATGAAGAGATACTCTAGAGGTGAACTTATATCCCAAGAGGAGAGTTCGAGAAAAAAGGAAAGGCAACCTTCTCCTGCTGCATTTCGTTGCCTTATGGGTTTAAAGGATGGAGACATCCTTACACTACAAGAGGAGATCAATGAAGGTCATATCCTTTTTCTTAGAAACAAATGGGATAAGGAAGATATGATTAACATGGAAACAAGGGCTAAGCAAATCAAGCAAGATAGGGTCCTAAAGGAGGAATTAGTCACTCTTTTCAATGCTTCAGTTCCAGAAAGTAGCACTGTGATGAAGACTTGGGAAGAGCTTGTTGATGATTATGATATCAATGATGAAGTCTACACAAAGATTTTAGGCATTTGCAATGATTGGGTATCAAAGAAGCTCACACGCGGAGCTGATGCAGGGTCCCTACCAAATGGAGCAAAAGATATTGTGAACTTCCTAATTGGAAAAAAGCAAAATCCTCTTCAATCCTCCACTACTTCCCCTTGGCGTCTATATGTTGTCGGATGCAATCTAGAAACCTTTGATCTTATACATAATGTTTACAGAGATCCAATTACCACTGGGGTTGTTGTTCTAGATGCAGCACATGAGGTTGAGGGAATGAAATGGGACTCTATAAAGTTTGGAAAGGTTGTATCCACTCTACTACAAATGACATGTGAACCTAAACAATTCATGTTGTTATCATTTCTTGATCGAAAGCAAATGGCAGCTTTGGAAAATGCTCTTGAAAGCATTTCTTGCAAGTATCGCATGCTAGTTGGTAGTGTTGACTTCCTACCAATGGATAGAACGTTTGCTTTTGGATCTATAGATTCTTTTGTGGTTTTGACATTAGTGACCATGGAGAAAAGCTTCATCAATTTTGAGCGATATATAAACAATGTCAACAAGCCTTCCATTCTGGACTTTGAAGGCTTGGACAAGGAGTGCAATGATGAAGATCTTGAAGAAGAACAACGGATTGCAAAGGCCGTTTTGAGAAAGAAAATGAAAGTTATGGAAACTACAATCAAAGCATTCAATGATGCTCATGAGGTTGTATTTGATGTATATGCAAGTGGACCTACATCTAAGGTGGCATTGATAAATCATATGAAGACTATTGCAGTGGTTTGCAACACTCAAGAGCAAAGAGAGGTTGAAGCACAATTGTGGAGGGTCCATGAGAGTGCCAAATAAAATTCAAACTCCCAAGAGGTTCCTCCTACTAAAGTTCAAGTTCTTGAAGTACCACCCGAGGGCATAGAAGAATCAAGCCAAGATATAGCAAGTCTAATTATGAAAGAGAAATTAAGGGCTACTTCAGGTGTTTAAACTCCATTCCTTCTCCTTTCATCAAGGAAGACACATTGATGTAATTTTGATTTTTTTCTTGAGAAGTTACTTCCATTAGCATTTGCAATATTTTCTTTCTTTGATGATATTAATTAAAGAAACTATGTCTTTGGTTTTTTAATTTTTTATAAAAGGTACCAAGCATGTTTGGTTTAAAAATTTTATTTAAGTAAATATTTTACCAAATCAGTATTAAAGAGCTCATTAAAACTTATCATCCTTTGTAAGGATAACTATTTAATTGTAATCTAGTGTGTAAGAACACTTATCATAATGAAAAGTTTGAGCTATCTATGAAAAATTTACTTAAGTCTATTTTAGATCTTATTTCAATTAAACTCTTATATGTGTTGTGATATGATCTTGTCATGTTAGTTTTGGTTAGATTTGTCCACATGGTCAAATCTCTTATCTCTTATAGCCTCCTTTACTACATCACTAGTGTATGTCTATGCATGTACCTTAGGATAAGAAAGCCAACAATATATTGCACACCCCAAAAAAGATTCATTGCACCTCCCAAAGGAGTTTTACCTCAGTTATAAATATTGCAACAAAGATTTCTCTCCAATGTATCTTTTGCGATGTGTATATGGAATATTAAGGTAAAATCCTTGTTACAATTCATGAGTTTAAATATCTATGGGATATAACTAGTTCAAAAATAGAATGGTTAGTCCTTAAGAAGAAACTATGAAAACTTATTCAAATAAAGTATAACTTATCTCAATTAAATTGTCATGTGTCACTTATATGTGACATAGTTTTGGTCACATGGTCAAAAGTATCATGTTTAAATTTTCTTTTAATAATTAGGACTAATAAACATCTTCTTTGTACATGCCATTTTGAAGGTCTTTTTAAAAATTGAGTATGTTAAATATTACAATGATAATATAATTTGTGCAACTAATTACAAGAATCTATTGTTAGTATCTCAAGTATACTTATAACTAGCGATAAAAAGTAGATATGGAAAAATGACTTTATTAGAATAGATTTTACTTCAAAAATTTGTCATATATTTTTTTTTCACCTCATGATATTACTTTTGATTAGATTTGACCACATGGTCAACAGTCTCTTTTCTTAAGACATCATTTTTTAAGTAGTACCTATTTATGTATTTATCAATGTGAAGTTAAATTGCTTTAGTGTTCTATGCCAGTTTATAGCTCAAAAATTAGGTAGAATGATGAGGAAGTAAATGAATCTAATGTGCTTCTTTTTCTTCTTTGTAACTTCAACTAAGACATCTATGGTTGGATATCTAGCAGATTCAACAACAATAGAGCACGATGATGTGATTGATGTTTCCTTGATAAGAAATGCAACACAATTATGTGTAATACTTGATCTCAATGGTCTTCTTTTACAATGATGCTTTGCTAAGTCTAAAAGGTTTCAAAGCTTTCAAATGGGAAAGCAATGGCTTGTTCTTCGACCAGGATGTATGGAGTTTCTTGAAGCCTTATTTGCAAGATTCCAAGTGGGAGTTTGGTCAACAGCTTGACATAAGAATGTCATGGTAGTTATTAAGTGCTTGGAGATCCATGCAAAAAGGAAGTATCCTTTCTTCATGATTTGGGGCCAAGAACAATGTCATAGCCATCGACTCAAAATCATATATAGGCCAGATAAGATGGGAGTAGAAGCAATGTTCAAGCCTCTAAAGTATGTATGGGATCAATATGGAGATGTTTGTCAGCATACCAAGACTATTCTCATAGATGATAGTCCTTACAAAGGATGTCCAAATCCTGTTGAGAATTGCATTTATCCAAAAACATTTGATATTGATCGTGAAGACTCTATCTTGATCAAAGAACTTCTACCATACTTGACTCACTTAAGAAAATACCATGATACACGTGAAGTCATCAAGTTTGATCGATATGGACAGGATCCAGTTCAATATGGACATGAATTGTATGCTCAATTCAAGGTTGTCATTGATGAATGGACTAGAGCAGAGAATGATGGTATTTCATCTTCATCATCAGCACTGCACGAGACCATGATTGATAAAGATGGTATATATGTTCAATCTTCAATTACTTCTTGCTTCAAGAGACCATCTATTATACAAACATCCTCAACAAATGCTTCACGTCATCCGTCTCTTACATTGAACATCTCACAATTATCCATGTTGAAGCAAACTCCTTTAGTCTCTACTTTGAAAGATATGGAAGCAATGCAACTTGCTCATGAGTTAGGATATCACAAACATTTCATAAATGGTAGTGCAGCCAAACGTTTTATACAAAATCTACAAAATTTGTATTTTTCCAATATACATGATGTAGCAAGAAGGCACTCACTCTATATGGATTAATTTTGACTTTCATAATAGATATATCCCTTACATTAAAGGCTTTTGCATGGCTATGAAATATATGCTTGTTAGAAATTTAAAGTGTTTTATGTAATTACCTTGGTGTTTCTAAACACCACCAATATCAATGAGAGAATCTACTTGATGTTTCTTATTGTTTCAATAACATTAGTTAATTGTATTGAAATTTCTTATAAAGTGGTTTAAATCCTATTTTGTACTTTATGATAGTCTACTATACAAACATACTCAACAAATGCCTCGCATAGTCTATCACTTACATTAAACATCTCACAATTATCCATGTTGAAGCAAACTCCTTTAGTCTCTACTTTGAAAGATATGGAAGCAATGCAACTTGCTCATGAGTTAGGATATTACAAACATTTCATAAATGGTAGTGTAGCTAAATGTTTTATACAAAATCTACAAAATTTGTATTTTTCCTATATACATGATTAACAAGAAGGCGCTGACTCTATATGGACTAATTTTGACTTTCATAATAAATATATGCTTGTTAGAAATTTAAAGTGTTTTATGTACTTACCTTTGTGTTTCTAAACACCACCAATATCAATGAGAGAATCTACTTGATGTTTTTTATTCTTTCAATAACATTAGTTAATTGTATTGAAATTTTTTATAAAGTGGTTTAAATCCTATTTTGTACTTTATAACCATCTACTATACAAGCATACTCAACAAATGCCTCACATATTCTATCACTTACATTGAACAACTCACAATTATCCATGTTGAAGCAGACTCATTTAGTCTCTACTTTGAAAGATATGGAAGCAATGCAACTTGCTTATGAGTTAGGATATCACAAACATTTCATAAATGGTAGTGCAGCTATCTACAAAAGTTGTATTTTTCCAATATACATGATGCAACAAGACAATGACTCTATATGGACTAATTTTGACTTCCATAGTAAATATATCCCTTACATTAAGGGCTTTTGCATGGCTATAAAATATATGCTTGTTAAAAATTTAAAGTGTTTTGTGTAGCTACCTTGGAGTTTTTAAACGCTACTAATATTAATGAGGAGAATCTACTTAATGTTTTTTATTCTTTCAATAACATTAGTTGATTGTGTTGAAATTTCTTATAAAGTGGTTTAAGTCCAATTTTGTACTTTATGTCTTAGCTAACAAATAAGTCTTGATTGATTATGAAATTTATGTCTATTTCTTTGGAAACAAAAACCATTGGTCAAAGGTTAAATCTTTAGTCTTAGAAAAATCATAAACTTCTAGCTTGGTATATAAATCTTTATTTTATGATATGAAAATTCATTTAGCTAGTCAAGGTGTGAAACTCGTTAATTTTGGCCAAAGTCAATATCCATCTTGTCCATATATTGTCAAGATAGATAGAAATTTTGAATAAAAGATATTTATATATCATGCATATACGTACAAAAAATATAAATGGAGTGAGCAATTATTTGATATACTTGTGTCTATTGGTTTACACAAAAAAAGAACCATCACATCATAGGTTATCCAAACTTATTACAATATGGTATTAGATCAAGTTATTAAACCACACCTAGTTAGTGGTGACTCTTTTAAGGTCCTAGTTCATGAAACTTATACATGTCACTTTAAATGATGCTATATCTAAAAGAAAAAGCTCATATTATAATATCTTCAAATCGATAACATTATAAATTTTGGCCATGATAATATATTTTCATACAATGTTTAAGGCTCTTGTATTCTAAATTCTCTCTCCACTCCATCAAACCTTTGTATTCTTACATTAAACTTGGAAATTTCCTAGGTATATACTAGTTAAGCCTCCTTGATGTTTCCACCAACATACAACATCATATTTTGTTAGTATGCTAGAAAAGATAGAGGTGAATTCCAAATCTCGTAATAGCCACATAGCTTACATTCATCATTTAAGATCTCAAGATGTCTGATCTCATATTTGTAACATACAAAGTGCCCTTTAAAGATAAACATAAACATAGTGCTCTCTTTCATTCACAAAAGTAAGACATTCATTCAAAGTGGGACTTGGGAAATTCCCAAAAGCTCTAATATGGTGTTATGCAGAAATTTCAGCCGCTATGGTTGATCATGTTTGCCATGTCTATGATATAATTGTGGCTTTTATAGAAGAACTCTATGTTGGAGATTGGTTACAGATTGGCAAATATCTTAGTAAACTAAGCAAAAGAGATGAATGGATAGATGAAGAGTTCAAGAAGATAATAAGAAAAGCCTATGGTTATTTTCTCAAGGACGGATTTATTTGGAAGCACCCGAAGAAAAGAGGTGGATTACCCTTGCGGGTTGTCTGCGATAAAGAGACCCAGTTACAAGTGATGAGGGAGTTTCATGAGAGTCCTTGGGCTGGTCATAGAGGAGTATGGGCTACTTATGAGAAAATCAAGGAAAAATACTGGTGGAAAGGCATGTACAGATATGTTTCTCACTTTGTAGAGACTTGCAAAGACTATCAGATGTATTCCGTAGTGCGTCATCGAGATGAGCTTCATCCGACAACCTATCCGCTATGCATTCATTATAAGTGGATAGTTGACTTGGTTACTATGCCTATGGGTCTATGGCAAATGAGATATATTGTTTTGGCTAGAGAGGATCTTACTAATCATGTTGAGGGCAGAACTTTGAGAACGAAGACCACTAGTGCAGTGTGTAAGTTCTTATTGGAAGAAATTTTATGCAGGTATGGCTGTGTAGGTAAGATCACTCCAGATCGCGGTGAATTGGATGCAGATGAAGCTAGGGAGTTTTTCTCTCAACTAGGAATCAAGTTGGTTCTAACCATAGCATACAATCCAAAGGGAAATGGAAAGAGTGAAAGAGGGCATCCGCCAATAGTGAAAGCATTAGCCAAAGCATGTACAGGACAGATTGGAGAATGGCCGAGACTTCTACCATTTGCTTTGTGGGCTGATCATACGACTCACTATGTTACCACAGGATATATGCCCGCAGAGTTGATGTATGGTCAGAAACTGGTTATGCCCACTGAGAATTGTGCTTTGACTTGGTAAGTTTTACCTTGGCAGGAGGATTTGACAAGAGAGGAGCTATTAGCTCTTCGGATCTGGCAGTTGGAGAGAAGACTAGAGGATATTCAGCTAGCTATTAACGGGTTGAAGGTTGCTAGACTTAGAAATAAGGACAGGTTTGACAGCAGGCATCGCTTGCGGCCTAGAGCAATAGAAAAGGGAGACTGGGTATTAGTCTTTTATAGCAGCCTTGAAAATCAGCATACTGCACTTCGAAAGATGGTGAAAAGATGGTTTGGGCCGTATATAGTCAGACATGTTTTTGATAATGCAACATATGAGCTGACAGAATTGGATGGGACAGTGCTTAGAGTGCCTATTGTAGGAAAAAGAATCAAGATTTTCAAGAAAGGATATGATGCGGATTATGCATTGGAAGAATTTGCAAGAGAAGAGCAACGAGAAGAAACTCCAGTAGAAGAGACAGATGATATGATAGATAATCTTACTGATATGCCAAAAATACACAATGAAGAGATTGATCTATTCGTGGATCTTGACAACAATAATCATGGATAGTTGGCCCATCCGGAGGATGCGCAGGATCAGAGGGGGTGGATGTCGTACTGCTACGTATCCAAGATGTGGAATCCACAAAAAAAAGTTATGTGTGTGGCATTTGTTACTTTGTACATACTTAGTCGTTGTGTTTGCATTTTTGTTCTACATGGGCAGTATAGAAAGAGAGGGGTCTTTTGCTGCCTTTCCTTTCAGTTGGGGTTGCACAAATGAGTGCCGATAGCAATGTATGACATGGAGGGAAGCTGATAGACAGAGGGAAGGGTAGCCACGTGTCAAGTATTATGGAAAATGGCCTTTTAAGAGATGACCTTGGTACTCCAAGAGCCACTGAGTACATAAAAGCTTCTGTGAGTTGTTACAGTCCAAATACCCAACAGCTTGGTTCAGAATTACCAGCAATTCAAGCACATCTTGAAGAGTTTGAAGATCAAGCTCAAAAGAATCTAGTTATGATTGTTGACACCAGCAATGGCATTCATAGGAAAACTTTTGAAGAGTTGCAGAGCACCCTGACATGTTCGACTGGTGTTATTGCTATTATTCCCAACATCAATGGAATTGCAACACAACCAGAACAACCAAGTCCAGTTTGTGTTTTGGAAGTGCCTTTTGAAGATACTTTTATAGAGTTTGATGATCCTAACTTTCCATCTCTGAACAGAAGTGAATAGTAGACAAACTTTAACCTTCCTAGATGAAATGCCTTTTCTTATCAATCATCTTTGGAAAATGATTTCATGTCTGAAAAGATAGTCTCATTCCTCAATTTGGACATGTTATCGACTGCATAAGTTTCTCTTTTACAATGTGATCAGATGAGACACCCATTCTTTGGAAACCGGTGGATGCTTCAAGATATAAAGCAGAGACTAGAAATAGGAAGGTAAATCCAAGTGTTAAGACCAGGACTCAGCTCATGATAGAGAGAACAGTTTTTAAGTTCTTGTTGGTGATTGTAATTACTGCCAGTTACATTGGAATGCAACTGTACAATTCGAGGCGGATGAAATCAAACTTTTTTTCTTTCGGTGGTGACACATAGACAGATTTGGAGGATTAAGAGGAGAATTGTTAGGCTTTCTTAGATAATCAAGTGCTAATGTGCGCTTGTCTTATGCTATTTTCAGATGGGGTCTATTTTCAGCAATGTATTGGCAACAATAGAGGAAAAAAGCATAATGCTGGAAAAGGAGAACGAACGGAGCTCGACCTGGTATGAGGAGGAGCCATATTAAGGAGGAGATGCTTTTTGGGGGAAGCTGGAATGGGAAAGAAGAACCGTGATTCATGTCTATCTGCTTACTATTTTTCTAAGGATTGGAATACTCTTTGATACAGATAGATGCTGTTGCTAAAGGAACAAGAAAGACATTACTTGCTATAGGCAGGCTTAAACGAATTAAGGATTGAAGCTGGAAGGAAGGACATGTTGGCAGGTAGATAGAGAGTTGGGAGGGCTTGGAAGGGTCCCAGATAAGCAGAAAGGTGCAGGGTCCTTTTTGATGAAGGTCTTTCGAGCAAATGCGGTAGTGAGGTGATCCGTCCCTTCTCGATCTTTCTGCTGACAACGACAGTGATCTACAGTGATGTGCTTATCAGGGATGCAGATAGAATTCAGCATTACAAATAGAGAATCTCTACAATTATCCATTCTGAGAGAGAGAAAAAGAGCAGTCCCGTGCTTCAGCATGCCTTCCATTAAGGATCCATTTCACTGTACAAACACGTTTGCCTTGATCCCGATTGATTTGCTGTAGAAGGAAGTCTTTTGGATGAGAATTATCTCCCTTACTCGCTGTATCAGTTGCCGCAGGTGGTTTACATGCAAGTATTATTACAGTTGCGCATTCAATCTATTAAGGCTTCGACATGCTTTCCTTTTAACGTAGAAAAGACATTTATGTTCACATTTTAATGGGCCCACTGAATTTTTTGCAAGGACATAGGTATGGTGTCTGCTCAGCTTTCAAAAGTGTTTCAGCCGGGTGGGCTTCTATCCACTCCCAAAAGGAGGGCCTGGTGTGTACTACACTGATGACAAACTGTTACAGACCAGGATATTCTCATATCCAGATACTAAACAACACAGAATTGTAAACTGTTTGGAGGAGCTGCATCATTTGTGATAAGATTCAGAGACTCTTGCTTTGACAAGATCAGTTATTTGCCTTTCCCTGTGGGTTTATTGTTAAGTTTGTGGGTCCATCGATCCATCCTTTGGTTGATGCTGCTGAAAGGACAACGCTAAAATTTCTATCTGTAGTTGATAACCAGATTTATACTGTAGGTACCTATGTTGAAGGATGGATTCTATGCTCAGTTGAAAGCTTGCTTTCGGTCGTGTTGTCGCTGCATAGACGAGGTCTCGTTGGGAGCTTGGAAGATCTATTGTTACTCACAAATCCTCTCATCTTGCTTATTCGTATGATTGATCTTCTATCCTCAAATTAATCAAGGTCCTATGTGGTCGTGACTTTGCTTTCAAAAACCCTTCGACAACGTCTTAATAGCCCATCAGGAAGAGAGTCCAGAAAGCGGGCAATTGCAGTTCAATAAGGAAGATGGCTTTTGTACCATATACTAGTTGGAAAGGGATATGTCTTGGGGGAACAAAATAATAAACCGAACCTAATCTAGGAATCTGCCCTGCATTCCCACGAAATGTCACGGGGTTTGCATTCTAGGTCTTCACGAGTCTACCACGAAGTGGAAGTATTCCGGCCATTCCAACTTAGGACCGAACTCAATCAAGGTTTTCCTAATGGTCAAGTTCCTAGAAGGTAACTAGCGTCCAACCCTAGGCGAACTACTTTATGCTGAAACCTCAAGGTTGAAGTAGATCCATGCTGCACTTGGTTCAAGGAGAATGGGAAACGAGAGGGATGCAAAGCTCGACCTCTCTGCCCGTAAGGCATAGTCCCATTTCATTTCCCTAAAATAGCATAAACCGGGACCAGCCTTCCATAGGATGGACCCATGGCCACGTCTACCACACTTTCCTCAAGGTTGCTTTAGTTGTCTAATTACCTATCACATTTAGTTTGACACGCAAAAACAGCTTCTTTAATTAGCCATTAATCACCGGTTCCTTTACGTAACTTAAGCACTGACATAGAAAAAAAATGTCAAGCAAGTTCCTTTTCAACAATTGATCTTATTTATCAGTCTTTGAAATACATCATATAATCCAACCCGTAGGCTAATCCATAATCCAGCCCGAAGGCAATTCATAATCCGCCCAAAGGCTATCCATAATCCGCCCGAAGGCAATCCAGCAATCCTCAAGGATTGCTAATCCAAGATTTTGCTTGTAGACTAGTATGTGGGCCTTGAGATCCAATCTCAAGTCATGTCGGCCTCTTGTTCAGGACCCAGAGGCAAGGGATTTACAGCCAGAGCCCCGTTGGCACCCAAGCGTCCTCCTGCTCCAAGTAACACCCATGGAGAGACCTCTCGCAGGGGGTTTCGTCCACGTACTCGGTGCGGCTAACAACCCCCTTGAATAGGGTCAGAGGCAGACAGTCGGGGGTAACTGAAGCTGCCTCTCCTTCTTTCAACCTAAAGCATTAATTATTTTTCCATCTTTAGTTCCTTGAGCAAAGAAGTACAAACAGTGCTCCTAACTATACAAACACAATCAATCCAGTGGTTGTTTATTTGGCCCACTGCTAAGGTGTGAATCCTTTTCTCCGAATGCATCCAGCATTCGATCTGGGATCAATTGCGACTTGGCAAGATCCCAAGGGTCTTGTTGTTTATGTATCCTTTTATCCTTGGGTTAGGGTTTATATCCTATTAACCCAAACTAACTGACACCTTAGGTTCTTAAATTAAGACAGCAAATCCTGGGCAACCTCGTTGCCCAACTTGATTGGCCAATTTCTTGCTAGAAAATACATAACTTCCCTAACTTGACAAACTGATCCAAAGAAAGGTGATGTAGCAGGATGTCTATTCATCCTCTTGCAAATTAGACTTGCACTAGAACTTGCCAACCTTGTTCCAAGGAGTGGAAAATCTATCTTGTGATTTAAATACAAAGCCATGCGACGTTGCAACTTGTTGCACGATCAAGTGTCGCACCTAACTTGGGTAATCATTTCTCCCATCAAATGGCATTCCTTGGTCAAGAAATATGTTTGGTCAAGATGTAGGGTTTGGGATGTATTTTGACCCAACCCAACCCTAACCATACTAGGCCGACAACGTTTGGCCCTAGGGTTTCTAATTTCAAATGGAAGTCTAGTATTTGGCCATTGATTCGTAGGGTAAAAAATCTAGATCGTTCTTGCATAGGCGTTCAGCTAACCCTAACATTCTGCGAATGTGGGTAGGATCTTTAGGATTGAAAATTTTTAACATAGCTAAACCCTACCTAGCACTTTGAGATGTTCGTCGTACTAACTAGTTATGCTTTTACGAATCCCTTGAGGGTTATGCCATTACAAGTGATCTACCTAAAACGATCTAATTGTCTTGCGATAAGAGTGAACTTTGCTTAGAAGAGATGCAAATAATTTTTCTAAGAGATGCAAATAAATAAATTCAAGATACAACATTCCATGCAAGTATGCGAATCATAGACTTTTACTTCTATGCAACTATAAGGTTTGCAATGACCATTTCCTTTCCTTGCTAAAACCATGATGATTGACAATTTGGGGGCTAACTTGCATAAAACCTACATAGACTTACATCAAAAGCTATGCCTACAAACCTTTCGTTTAATGCAATTTAATTCAAGCTTTAATATGAAATGCATCTTTTCCTAAATACAAACTTCAATAAAAGAAGTTCACACATGACGAATCATCATAAGACTATTGTTGACTTAATTTGTTCTACGGTACTTAACCCGACTTAAAATGCAAGCATCTTCGCATGCAACAGGCAAGTTCATGGTTTCATTTCCATGCAATGCAACTACTTGGACAACATCCAATGGACAACAACGATTATCTCATTTGAATCCATAAGTAGAAAATTATTACCTAAATGCCTTATGCGCTTTTCTTTTTCACGGCCAATCTGTAACGTGTCCACCTCTTATCTTTAGGACACGTCTTAGCAGTCCATCGAAAAGTATATCTAGAAGGCTCTGCCCGGCACTCCCATGGAATGTTATTGGGTTTGCGATCTAGGACTCTCCGCGTCTACCATGTAGCAGAACTATTCCGGCCGTTCCCACTTAGGACCAACCTGAATTAGGGTTTTTCCTATTGGATGGCAACTAGCATCGAACGCGAGTGAACTACTTCACGCAGAAACACCAGGTTCGAAGCGGATTCACGCTGCACTTGGTTCAAGGAGAATGGGAAACGAGAGGGATGCGAAGCTCAACCTCTGCCATAAGGCATAGTCCCATTCCGTTCTCCTAAAACAACGTAAATTGGGATCAGTTATAATTCTAGGTCAACGCTCTTGTTGTTCGTATTCGTTGACAATCTTCTAACTGTCCATCGTGATTTGAGAAAAGTTCCTGGCCAACTGGGACCACCCATCCATAGGCCGGACCTATGGCCACATCCACCGCACTTTTCTCGGGTTGTTTTAGTTATTTAATTACCTAACACATTTAATTGGACATGTATCAATCAGCTTCCTTAATTAACCCATAAGGCACTAGTTCTTTCACATAATCATATCACTGACATAAAAAAAACAATGTCAAACAAGTTCCTTGTTAACAAGTTATCATATTTATCTTGGAAATACATAAAGTCCAGCCCGTAGGCTTGTCCATAATCCACCCGAAGGCTATCCAGCAATCCACAGGGATCACTAATCCAAGTTTCTGCTCGTAGACTAGTACGCAGGCCTTAAGATCCAATCCCGAGTCATGTTAGCCTCTTGTGCAGGGCCCGGAAAGTAAGGGATTTACGGCCAGAGCCCCCTTGGCACCCAAGCGTCCTCCTGCTCCAAGTAGCGCTCAACAGAGAGACCTCTCGCGGTGGGTTCGGTCCACTTTTCTGGTGTGGTTAAAAACCCCCTTAGTTAGGGTCAGGTAGACAATCGGGGATAACTAAAGCTGCCTCTCCCTTCAAGGCTTCAACCTGAAGCATTAGATATCCATTTATCCTTTAATTCATTTGGTCAAACAAATCAAAACAGTGCTCTTAAATCTGTAACAAGCACAAATATTTCCATTGGTCATTTATTGTTGACCAACTCCTAAGGAATGAATCCTTCCTTTCGAATGCGTCCAACACTCGATCCGGGATGACTTGTGACTTGGAAAGATCCCCTATATCCTGGGTTAGGGCCATACCCTATTAACCTGACTTGGTCACTACCTTAAGTTTATATGTTATTCCGATTTATTGGTTTGTCCTTTGCTCCAAGCAATTATCTTTACCCCAGAAAGCTACTATATTAGGACGATTATTCATCCTCTTGCAAGATAACTTGCGTAAGAACCTGCCAACCTTATCTCGAGAATTGGCCATTCCCTTGTGATTCAATCACAAGATCATACGACTCTGCACTTGTTGCACAAGTGTTGCATCAAACTATGGGACTATTCTACCCATCAAATGGAGTCACAAAACAATCTGTTCCTGATTACATTAGGCTAATGTTGTCAGTCCTAGGGTTCCAAGTTCCATGTTTTGAGCGTAAGATTCTTAGAGACAATCCTAGTTCACTTCTCAAGTGTGTTCCATTGTCCCTACATTCGGTGAATGTGGGCGAGTATTCAGGGTATAGGAGTTTCAGTTTTAGTAATACGTGGGACTAGGTCACGTATTAAATCCTATTGAATTCTTTGGAATTGAATTAATTCTTTCTAAAACGAGTACTCGGCGGTTTAGATGTTTAGGTTAATGCCAATTTGTTTAATTCTTGAGTTAATTACGTTATCATTTCCATAAACACATGACTCGTTGTCTATGCGTAAATTGATTTTCAACCCTAACTTATCGATGTAAGATTAAGCATAGGTTAGGTTAATTCCAACTAATCATCCTATAACTTGTGAACAAAATTCATGCTAAACAAGAAACCTTTTACTAATAATTTATGCAGTTGACAAACGATAATTGCCTAGAGTTATGCATCATAAGAATTATTTCATGCCTTGCACTTTCCTATGGATTCTTAGCACTTCCCATGATGACTCATTGTGAAGAAGATATGGCTTAATAATGCAATATGCAGTTTATACTTCCATGCTTAAATGAAGTACACTACTTTAATTCCGTTTTGCAACAATGGACATTAATCTAATTTTAATTCATTGCAATGCATAAAACTATTTGCTAGAAATGCATCTATGCTTCCTTTATTTTGCTTGTTTTATTGAAAACATTAATGACTAAATTCCTCCGTCGTGAGCTAAATTTTCGAAAGCATTTAAGACAAAAAATGCATCCTATTTCCAAAAATTATCCTTGGACGATTGAATTATAACAATACCAAATAAAAATTAGGAAGGAAAACCTGGACTTGGGGTGAGATGTCCACGTGGATGCTAGGAGACGATCCTCCTGCGGCTGCGCCTTGGGTTTTCTTAGGAGGCATCGCAAATGCAGCCTTTCCGTTGTGGATGCAACTTTGCGAACTCCTTTTTGAACTACCACCGTCATTTATGAGTCTTCTGTTCTTTCCTTTTGTAGCAGCTCTTTGAAGGGATACTCGTGGAGGAGGGGAGAAACCATGAAAAGGGTTCAAAACCGGGAAGGGGGTGTTCAAAATCCTCCCCGAATAGGGCCCATTAAAGCCATGGGAAAGGCTTAATGGCTTTTTTAAGACTCACAAGAACGGGAAATAAAAGGTGTAGAATCCCTTACGAGAGCTTTTGAATGGGGAAGGATGGTGTCAAAAGACCCTTAACACTCTCTTTTCTTTAACGTGTGGGGGGAATAAAAACAAGGTATAAGAGAGCTCCAAGGGGTATTTTTTTGCATGGGGAGAAAAAAAAAGCCTAAGGGGGCCCTTAGGGGGTTTTAAGATCCGGGAAGAAAAAGGGATTTAAGGTAACATCTTTTGGGGGGAAAAGGGGTTTATAGAGCTTCAAGGGGAAAATTAGGGGGGGGGAAAGGGCATAAGGGAGCCCTTAGAGAAATTTAAAAGGGGGGGAAGGGCAAAGGTGTGAAAAGAGGGCTTAGGAAGCCCCCTTGGAAGCTTCCAAGCCTTCTGGAAGCCTCACAAAGGCATGTGGGAGTTGGAGGCTGTCGACAGATGGCGGCTAAGATTAGGCTGCTGGGCCGGCAGACGGATGATGGCGGCCTCTGCAGCGCCTCCTCTCCACTCCTCCTCTTCCTATCATGGTAGCGGCAGCACGTTGACGTCGTCAATCTCCTTCTTCCTCACAATGCACTCAGAGACTCACTCTCTCCTTCTCGGCAGTATGACGGCGTATGGCTTCATGGTAGGGCTCTCATCCCTTCCCCCATTTATATAGGTAAGGGGAGGGGGGGTCCTCCCTCCCCTGCGTGGCCGCACCATGGCGATTTATTGCCAATGAGCTCCACTGAGGAGCTTTTACGTACCTTCTATTTCCCCTCCCCCTCCAGCTCGTCACAATCGGCTGAGGGGATAAGGGGAATTTAAAAAAACGTCATTTATCCAATTCCACTATCTTCTATTGAGGCAATTCACGCGTGCCTTCGGGATGTTACATTCTCTCCCCCTTGGAGGAATCGAGATGTCCTCATCTCGAGATAAACTGGGGATATTGATGGTTGAGAGTGCCTTCATCTATCCAAGTGGCATCCTCTTGAGGATAGTCTTTCCACTGGACGAGGCATTCTCTCAAGGTTTTGGATCTCAGTTGTCTCTCCCTAACATCTAAGATCCTATCAGGCCTTAGTTCAAGGACTCCTTGACTAGGCATTACAACTTGTTGGTCATCAAGTACATGGTCAGGATTGGGTACATACTTCTTCAATAGGTTGATATGGAATACATTATGAACTTTTAGGTACTCAGGGAGTTGCAGTTTATAAGCATTAGGTCCTAGGCACTTGAGGATTTTGTACGGTCCACAATAGCTTGGACTTAGCTTCTTGCAATCACCTAAGGATAGGGAACTCTTCTTAGGGCATACGCAAATGAAGACCATGTCTCCTTCTTTGAAGACTCTATCTTGACGCTTCAAGTCCGTGTAGGCCTTTTGTCTATCCTTGGCAGCTTGGATGTCCTGTCTTATTGACTTTATTTGGTCATCCATCTCTTCCAACATCTGCCTTGAAGCTTCAACCCTCAAGGTTGGATCTGAGAAGTTTAGGGAAATTCGACAGTCATGATCATACAATGCTTGAAAAGGGGTCATCAGAATGCTTTGTTCGTAAGAAGTATTGTAGGAAAATTCAACCAAAGGCAAGTATTGAATCCACCTTTTTGGCTCACGGCAGCAGTATGCCCTAAGCATATCCACGATGACTTGATGGACTCGCTCTATTTGGCCATCCATTTGGGGATGGTAAGTTGTGCTAAAAGAGAGTTGAGTTCCAATGGCTTCAAAGATGGCTCTCCAGAAGTGTGATGTAAAGAGAGAATCACGATCATTAACGATTCTTCTTGGTAGCTCATGTATCTTGAATATCTCCTTGATAAACAATCTTGCAATGTCCGAGGTTTTATAGTTTGTCTTCACTAGAATAAGGTGTGCAACCTTAGTAAGCATGTCAACCACAACCATGATGGAGTTGTATCCTCCCTGAACTTGGGGTAGGCCAACAACAAAATCCATACTGATGAATTCCCATTTCATGTGGGGAATGTCAAGCAGTTGTAGCTTCCCTGGTATCTTGACATGTTCGGCTTTGATACATTGACAAGACAAACACTCAATGACATATTTGAGAACGTCACCTTTAAGCCTCTCCCAATGGTAGCTTTTCCTAACTGCATTGAGAGTCTTGACATAGCCAGGGTGACTTGAGAAAGGGGAATCATGAGCTTCCCACAATATCTTCTACTTAAGTGACTGGCTTGCTAGTATGCATAGCCTCATTCTATAGTAGACAAGTGCATTGTTGATAGAGAATTCATGATACTTAGCCTGTAGCTTTTGATCCTGATCCTTGATAGAGAATTCCCTTAGCATCGTTTGATAGGCTGGATCATGGCATGCATTCTCTCTAGCTAACTCAAGTATTGGATTGTTTGGCATAGATACCTTTGTAGCTAGAGATCTAGCTCTTGATGGATTATGCAAGATTAGGGAATTAAGGAATGCCTTGCGACAGAGTGCCTTGTGACAGAGTGCATCGGCAACTACATTCTCCTTTCCAGGCTGGTATTTGATTTCAAAATCATATTCCTCCAGCACTTTTTAGCTTCTCCCAAGTAACTGACCCTTCTTAGATCCCTTGGTCGCTGCACCAATTCTTTCATCAAAGTCTTGCTTTGCCGGTAAGCTTCAATTTGGCGAGCATCGCTTGGTTAGTGGGTGCAGTACCTGCTGCTTCGAAATAATCCTCCATGGATTCGATCCAGATCTCGGCATCAGTTTGGATGGTCCTTCCCTTGCCATCAAATTCTAGTGGCTTGATTCGCTTGAGAAGAAACTTCTTCTCTTGAATTACAGCCATACTTGGTCTAGGGGTCGGACTAGGAATCTGCACTTGAGGTTGTGCCTAGGCATTAAAATTCTTTACGTTAAAAACTTGCTAAGCGTTTTCTCGCATTACATTTCATGTCCAATTCAACTTTTAGTAAGAAAGGGGATACATAAAAAGTCATACATGCATATATCTTATAAGATTAAATAGGGGGATATATTAGTCTTACAAGCTTCATAAATAGGGGTTTTTTTAGAACTCCTTGCACGTAGGTGATATGTCTTCTTTACTATGAGTGAACCCCCCATGCTCTATTGGTAGTTGGGTTATGTTGCAAAGAAGAAGAGAAGATGATGTGGAAATAAATTCATTGACACCTACAAGGGGTGAGTCAAGGATTTCAAGGTCAAAGGATTAGGGAAAAAAATCAAGGAGGTGCTTATACAACATGCATATATGTATTCAGAACTACCTTTGTAAAACTGGCCTATTGATGTACCATGCTATAGACCAAACTATAAGTTCAAAAATTTTCAATAGACTTGAAATCAAGTTTTTATGTCTCATGAATCTACTAAAATCTATTTAGGGTTGTAGATATATATCCATCAAACCTTGAAGACTGGCAACCTGTCAAAAGCATACTTGGAATCTTTGATGCCATTCACAGCTCGATTAGCAAGCAATTATACAAAGAGGCCTCGAACAAGTCATTGGACAAGGATGGGGTTATTTTTAATGAAAAATTTTACAATGTACCATTAAGCATAACAAGATTTGGATCTCTTAGCTCGCTTCCACTCCTAGCTTTGGATAGTGCAGAGTGGCCAATCTTGAAAGCAAAAACATGTGAATCTTATGGATTAAAGTTTTTTTGTAGATATTCAAAGATATCTATGGCCTAATATAGCTAGCAAACATGTGAAGATCACAATATTCATGCCATTACATGTTTTTGTGGATTTTTTCTATGATGAGGAAGTTGGAAAAACAACAGCAATGTTCATATGCAAATTAGAGAAATGTATGGACTTCCTAGGTCAGATTTGGGATATAAAGGAAGTGTGTGGGATTATATCCAAAGTGGAACATAAATCTATTGTTTGTAAATATATGATTACATCACAAAAATTTATTCTAACTTTATATTACATGAGATGAGATTATGTAAATGGAAAGGTCGTGGTAATTGATCAAGACTTACAAGATGATGCTGATTATCCTATGATGATGTTGGAGGTTTGGTTGGAGGATGAGCTCTTAATGATACTTAGCATAAGGGAAAATGTCTCTTTATGTCAAGTGTGAATGGACCTAATGAATGAGGACCTAAATATCCCTATTTCCTATTTGTTCAAGTGCAATGGTTACAAGGTATATAAATACAATATGTAATCCAAAAGTCTAGTACATAGTCTAGGATACATTTTTTCTATTTGCAAATAATGTGAGTCACGATGAGACTTATGTGTAGGTGCCCTAAAGAAAATAGAAAAATACTTTATGTAAGGACATTCAGACTACACAAGTTTTCCTCTTGCCTCAACCTATCCAATAGTACAAATAAAAATATATGTGCAAAATTGTAAGAAGGACAAAAAGTGATACAAAAACTATTTGAATTCCATTTTCAATAATGGAAATTTGATTACAAAGACTTTGGATTATATACAAGAGGAAAAAAAATATTTGAATATTATAATTTTGGCATGTTTACAATCTTTGCATTCTCTTTATATCAACAATGTTCAAAATAGTCTATGTCGTCAGTCGAGTGTAGATTATCTAAGTCTATGGCATTGGGACAGGGTTATGGCATTCTGACACTCGGGGTTCTAAGCATGGAGCTAGAGGATCATATGCAAGTGGTATTGGGAGATTTTGATGAGAAGCATCATTGATTAGATTTTTAACAATCTCTGCTCAAAATAAAAGGTCATTATCTGTATAAGTTGCTAAGTGCTCACCTTACATAAAATCATAGATTGAGACTGAGTATAAAATTGTTAAGGCTATGCGGGGTTAAATGAACAAAAAGTAAACTCACATCTCTTGTTTTTTTCCCAAGTAGATATTCTAGGAGTAGTTTGCATTGTAACAAACTCTCCATCCATAGCTATGGCTGTCACCATGCTCCGACACTCTACAAAGAGTAATTCTTGTGTTGTCCAACATTTCGTGTGGACTTGAACCATTGCCTCAAAGCCCTTCACTAGCTTTTTCAAAGAGCTATTTCGGTAAAGGAAAACACAGTTAGTGCTTTTATTTCTCCCCCTCTCCCTCTCCCTCTCATGGAACTTACTACTTCACATTATCATGGTATCCTTCGGTTGAGTTAGCTAGAAAGAATCTATCTATGAAAATATCATAAACAATCAGGCTCCAATGACATCTACAAGGGCAAGGAGGACAATAAAGTTTGGGAATTTGAAAGGTGAGAAGGATCAAAGATTTTTACCCCAACAAAATTTTAAAAAGATTTGAGATAACTTAAAAGAAAAATATCAGAAAGGCCTTACCTTCCATGGTATTCCATAACCAAATGTTGTACAAGATTCAAATAGCAATCTCAATACTACAAGTACACATCCAGATACAATATTCTCTCCTAGGTCAAAACTATCGATAGGAGAGAATCAATGATGAAAGCCATCTCTTAAATATCACAGGGAAGGTTTACAAGAATTAAGCTACAAAAGTAAATAAATAATAAGATTTAGACCATATATATATGAGGAAAACATGCAAAATTTTTAGAGTTTCACAATATCTTAAGACTGCGATCATTACATGATCGTTGACCGCCTTTCAAAGGTATGAGAGGACTCAAATATCTTGCTTGCTAAAGTGGATGGCAATGAGCCGCTGCTCGTGCGGCCTTCTTAGAGGCAACACAACATTAAAAAATGGACCCAACATCTCAAAACACAATATTAGTGAGTTTGGGAATCTCCCCAATTCCCATTTTTTGAATACTAAAAAGGTGGCATCGGATAACATGCCCATAAGTTTCTCAAAACCATATGATGTGACCTATCATTGGAAAGCACTTGAAAAATGGAATCTATTGAGCTATAGAGTGCTCAATTTGGATTTATAGTGTTTAAGTTATGACAAATCCAAAGATTTAACCACGTGTCCCAAACTTATGGGAAATTCCCATATTCCCCAATATGGTGTTTCAAGAACTTCATGATATATTGTCATGCATGTTAACATGCCTCTCTCTTTTCTACATGGACTCTCTCTCAGTCTCAGTCTCCCTGGCCTCTATCTCATGAGCCTTCCTTTCTTCTTAGGCAACCTTCTGTGCATTTTTCCTTGTGTTGTGGAAATGTGAGGGTGTGACATCAGTCACCCTCGCCTCATTGCTCTTTTTGAGGGAAGGGATCTCTAAAATTCCCTTCATCTTCCTATCTGTAATTCCTTGTGGGACTCGCAACTTGACGTATCTAAACATGAGTAACCTAAGAGATGTGAAGTCCCTAGGCATCACTGTCACCCTATGGGCATGGGCTGCCAAAATGTAGGAGTTTTGAAAAAAATCTACCATAAAGTCCTTGGTAGCTTCATGCAAGTAATTCACTATTGAGGCATGTGAGTGGAAGTCCGTGTTTTTTATTTCACATATATCTAAAAAAATCTTGGTAAATGGTATCTTCACAATTGCAAGCTCATGGTAGTTCATGATGCTCCTTATCTCCTTAAGGACTAAGGCATGCTAGTGATACCACTTATGACGAGCTCTGGTTGGCAAGGTAGTCATCCTCTTCCTAGAACCGGATCCCTGTTGCACTACAAGCCTTGGGCCAAGGGCCAATGCATCAACTTGCACACTCTACCCAAAAGATGCTCCTTGCTATGCAATGTGTGGGTCTCTAAACAATAATACCCTTGTGGTCTGCCTTGTTCTAGCTATGTCTACAAAGAGTACAAACATATTATTAGAACCCCCAATGAGAAAAGGGAAAAAAACTAGAGAAATGGGCTAAAAGACCAAACCTACACAATGCAAGTGAGGGGGTCCCCAAATTAGGAGCCCCCCCTCTCTCCCATGCTGTGGGGCTAGAGGAAACCACACAACGTGAGGGTAGGGGCCGCTACATTAGGAGGCCCCCATCATTGCATTGTGTAGCTCTTGGTTGCTAGAGGGGAACCACACAATGTAAGGGAAAGGTCACAACATAGGAGGCCTCCCCCTCATGTTGTGCAGCCCCCAAAGGGGTGGGGAGGAATACACAATGCGAGGGCAGGGGGTCGCAAGATTGGGAGGGCCCCCCTCACATTGTGTAGATTCCACCAAGGGGGATGACATAGTATGAGAGGAGTGGGTTCAAATTTCTGTAAACACCCCCTCACATTATGCAGGATGTGGGCTAGCACAATGCAAGGGGAGGGTTCTCTTTGAGCTCCTTATGGCCATATTGCATTATGTGAGCTTCGTAGGGGGAGGGAATCACCACCATAAGTGAGTGCTGGGAGCTAAGGAGGTTCGAGAGGCTTGCAAGGTGCAAAGTGAAAAATCAATTGGCAATCAAATTTTGTGCTATATATAACGCTTACATATTATGACGTCACTGGATGTCACGTCAGTAAAGAATGTGCACCCACATATGTGAGAATTAAAAGCACATGCCATGTATTGACCACCGTGGTCCCTTTACATGTAAGAAAATGAGTGAGGTGCCACGTGTCTACCAAAAACAAGGCTCCTCACACATGCCAAAGTGAATGTGCATGTAGTCACCATGTGTCTTATACACAAGGGAGGCTATATAGAGCTAAGCATCCAGGAGCAAATTCATCCCCCTATTTTTATGCTCACTCACTCCCTTTTTATCGCTCTACTCTCTCTTTCTCACCCTCCACCTTGGCTTGTGTTTCTTGATCGAAGGTCCATTGTCGCTATCTATCCTAAGGTGCAGCCCTCCTTGCACTCGCTTTTGGATTGCTATTGTTTTGACATAGTAGCTTGTACCCCACATCCCCCTTCCGTGAGTGTTGGAACTACGCAATGCAAGGAGGGGGGTTCAAAATCTTGAGGCTCCCCCACCTCGCATTGTGTAGTCCACCTTCCCAAAACAATCACCAAGGACCAACACAATGCAAGAGGAGGGCCTTGAGATTTTGAAAACCCCCCTCACATTGTGCGGTCCCCCATCCCAAATCAACCACCAAGGACCAACACAACACAAGAGGATTGTATCAATGGAAGAATAAGGAAAATGTAATGAGGACCCCGGATCCTTTGTGCAAACTCTCGAGTTTCTACTATATTACAAGATTTTGTTTTTGGGGTTTTTTGTTCCCTTATGTGGGTGGGTAGCTATAAATGTTTATTTGTTCATCTCTATTAACTCCTAGCAACATTGAAAATATTGATTTGATGGTTGGATATTCAACTCGGATTATCATGAAAAAACTTGACATAGAGTAGTATGTCATTGTGTTTTTTTTTAAATTGTATAGAAGGGGTTTAAAAAATGAACCTCATCTTACAATTTAGATTTATAAAAGGAATATAAATATTGCATTCAAAATTCACAAAAGGGGTATATAAATTTGTGTGAATTTTTTTAAAAGGGGTTTTGAAAATACCACTTTAATGCACATTATATAGGACTCCCTAGGCATGTGTGTCACAATACTTGCATAAGAGTTTCTCAATGTTTGTTGTAAGTCATTTCCTTGTTCTTTAAATGACATCTTAAGACTAATTCCAAAACATGCTAGAAAATCCATTCTTCCAAAAAGATTTAGGAAAATCAAGTACCATATGTGGTAGTTTTGTGGAGTTGATTGATATGTGTACAAATTTCTAAAGTGAAGTGTGGATGGCTTCATGAAGCATAACATGCATAGTGGCCAAACTAGTGTTAAAACTTCCTAATAAATGAGAGCTCTAAGAGCTACTATAGAACATGGCCATTATGTCTGTCATGGTCCCTTCAATTGTATACTATTGTTATTATGTTGCAACTTTTTAAGGGATTGCCTTGAACATCATGTGCTTGGAACTACTAAACATAGAGCAAAAGGAGTAGCTCAATTATAGCAGAGCATGATAGAATCACTCAAGCTTGCTACAAAAGATAGAATCATAAAAGCCATTAAGTCTATTGAGGAATTTGCAGAAATCAAAGGATTTGAATCTCCCTAGGATGAGCTCTAAAAATTTGCATTGGAAAAGCTCCAAGGAGCTCGTCAAGATTTCGCTTTTGAACACATATACTTTGCATTTCGTGCTAGTAATGTCCTCTCACTTCTAACCAATTTTAAGTTGTCTTGATGGTTATTTTGTTTCTTTTGCAAGGGTTGAAGGTGATTCACTCATTAATGGAGAACTTGGCAACATGAGCATGGTAGGCCTTTAGAATTTCTTTGAAAGGGGGGTGAATTTCATTCAAAAGTGAGCACTTAAAGATCTTTTTTTAAATTTTGGGTTGGGGTGGGGGGTTGGGTTTCAACAATGGCAAGCTATTTTTATAGACTTTTGATACAAGAGATAGAACTCTGAGAATAAGGAAGAATGACTTTTGTGGCTTGGATACTTTAGTATTTGTGCAAAATAGAGAAATCAACTGAAAACTTTGTTGAGACATTTCAAAAGCAAGGAATCTTCTCTTACAAAGCTAGAACTCTTGCCTAGGACTACTTGAGGTGCCTTTTTTATACATATTTTACAACTCTAAGTAGTGCTATGATAAATTAAAAGTACTTTGAAGGGTTTACTTCTGAGCTGTGTGTAAAATGTAGTAAATCAGTTTAGGTCTTAACACTAGTATTTCCTTATGGGATGTATTGAAGGGTGGGAAGGCTATAATAGCTAAGGGCTTGGAGGTCCTTTGGTATGTTGGGAGGGGGGTTTTTAGATCTTGATGATAGTATCCTACCATGTACTAGAGCCTAATGTGAGTGATTTGTTATAGTCCTTGAGTATGTTCTAGAATGTAGCAGTTCTCCTTACTACAGAAACTCATTTGAACTTAATGACAATATTGTACCATGTTGTAGAGACTTGATGTGAGTGATTTAATATTACATCATTACCTTATCCCAACTTGAAAAAAAATTGGAGATGGTAGCCACTTAAGAAGCTGTCATCTCATTAACTTTTCCTCTGATTTCGTCTTGCTCCTCAGAAGCTTCTCTTTGTATGCTTGGATCTTCAATAAAAAGAATCCTAGGCATCTTTGGTCCTCATATTCCATCACCGTGTGGAGAAACCCAAACCCCTCCTATGAGAGAGAGAGAGAGAGAGAGAGAGAGAGAGAGAGAGAGAGAGAGAGAGAGAGAGAGCGTGTGTGTGCGCGCGCAGCGAATGTGATAGCGTATGGACAAGACTGAGAGACAATGAACATAAGAGAAGGGGAAGAGAGAAAAGAGATAGTAGAATGCAAAAATTTGTAGTAAATGAATGTTGACACGAAGAAGATAGATATAGAAATGGTTTGTCAAAAGTATCTTTGTGAGCTTATCTCTCTGTCCACTTAAAAATGACAAATGAATTGGGCTAGCCAAAGGCTACCAATAAATAGCTAAAAATAGCCCAATAAAATGACTAGATCTAGTGAGTAAATGTTGAAAATAGCTCACTATATAGAAAATAAGTAGAAAATCAGTGATTTGTGACGCCGCACTACCGCTTGCCTAGTGAATATCTGACCTACCTAGTGAATAGTGCCTTCTTTGTTTGCTTCACCTTTTGGGCATGGTCACTTTCAAGATGAGATCAACTATAGAAAGCACAAACTATGCATACCCTATAGCAAAGGTGTGGACATACAATTGGGGTTTAGAAGAGGAATACCAAGATCGTAGCTTTCCTTGGAGAAACAAGTCTATCTTCTCATTCTAGGCAAGCAAAGGCTATTTGAGGCTATAAAGGATCTTCTTCAATCTATATACCTTGCCATTGAATGAGGAAAAGCCAAGAGGTTTCTCAACATAGATGTCCTCTTGTGAATCTCCATTAGGCCCATGCACTTGCTCATGCTCACTTCCACTTGCCTCAACTCTCCTTGACTATTATGCTCTTGCTCTTGCTCTCACTTTGTGACTCTGTAGCAAGTCAATAAAATTACATATATATAAGCATTTTTGAGACAAAAGAAAAAGTATCCTATATAGGAAAATATTATCTATTTAGGAAATTTTTAATGACATTGAAATTAACTAGATAATCTCTATATAAGTTTCTAGTTGAAAATTTGCTACATAATTTCTTACTTAGAAATTCATATAAGTAGGGATATGGAAACTAAGAAAAATGCAATATTTTCAACTTAGAGAAAAATTAAATCACATAACAAATTTTCTACATAGAAAAATGACCATATGTAGGGAAATTTCCCTATGTAGGGAAACATATGAAAATTTTCCAACATAGGAAAGAAAAAAAGGGGAATTTCCTATCAATTCCCAAATTAGGGAAAGTAAATAATAGGGAAAATAGAACCTTTCCTAGTTAGAGAAAATAGGGAATCTCATATGGAATTTTGATAGGGGAAATTCCTTACATAGGGGGATTTTTCTATTTACAAAATTTCATATCCCCTATGTAGAAAATTTCCCCTATGGAAATTCCATATGCGATTCCCTAGTTTCTCTAACTATTTCCCTATTATTTACTTTATGTACTTATGTCTTTTTTTAACAAGGGAATTGATAGGGAATTTTTTTTTCTTCCTATTTAGGAAATGATTAAAAGCTCGTTGTGTATGGATAGAGAGGCCATGTATTGATGCAAAAAGTTAGTAGCAAAGAGAACATCAAGTCATGAAATCATTCAAATGAATTGGATACAATCAATGAGGTTTACATATGGTTGATGTGAAGTTGGAGCATCTATATCTTGACAATGTTGAAGCACTTTTTATAGAGTTCACTAAGAATGGAGTATTAGTAGCATGTGCAAGAGCCAATCCAAACTATTCAATCATTGATTCAATGAATGAGTCCCTATATGCTTGAAGTACCTTGCCCTTCTTGATTCGAAGTTGACTTGTTGGCATTGGGATAAATAAAGTTGAACTAGAAAAAGTGTAAGTGACTTAGGAGATAGGTCTAACAAAGGCAAGCCTCCCTAGGTATGTCTTGGCATTGATGTGCCATGGGTAAATTTGGGAGAAAATGGAAAGAAGACTAGGGGGCTAGAGATGGAGGAAGTTGACCAGGGTCACCAAATGCGTCCAAGTTGAGAAACCCTAGGTATTGTGTAGTGCATATGAGTGAATATATATTTTTATTTTATTTTATTTTCTCTTCTCTTCTTCTCTTTTTTTAAAAGTTTGTGTTCTCCTCTTCATGTGTGTGTTTTTTTCTTCTACTCTTGCTTGAATAATTAGATCTCAAAAAATTGTTAGCCCAATAAAATCAAAATGGAAGTATCAGGGATTTGATAGTTGACATGGAGATAGCAAACCTGGCTCACAAGAATGGAGTTATGCACATGAGTATGCACAATGAAGATCAAGTAGTGAGCTAGGAAAAGGTCCAAATCCCATTGCCTTATTGTTGATGAAATGATGGGGCTGATGAAGAACCAAATTGTTGATGAAGAATTATGTGTTGGTCGATGAAGCAATTTGCAACTCCTCCATAGGAAATAGATGATCATTATAGCCTATACTCAATGAAGGTCTTCATTGAAGAAACTATGGACCTCATGGTGTATGGATATCAATTCTCTTTGTCTCTTTATTGAGGCTCCACGAGGATCATATGGTCTTGATCCTGGAAAATCTTTGAATCTTTAGAGAATGATAGTATTGTTAATGATGTCGGCTTCAAACCTTGAGATTTGATTACATTGCTTTGTCATCTCATGTTTCCTACATTCACTTTGTGAAACTTTGAGAGTGCCATATAGTGGGAAAGATAGAAAGAGTAGATGAGAATGGTAGTTTTTGCCATGGTATCCAAACCATAAGTTAGACCTTGTACCTTGTACCTTTCCCTCTCATAAGCTAGAGCATTATTGCAAAACTAAGATATTTGGCTGAAGGAATTTCAACTCTCATTAGTGCAACAAATTGAGAAAAAGAATAAAGAATGTACAAGTTAAGTAGGGTTAGTTATATATACAAAATTTAATGTCTTGTTGTTTTAGAATCCACCAACTATAGAAATTTGGATTATACTCCAATTTAGCAAAAGCATCCAAGTTAGTGGGTTTGATGATTGGTCCATAAACATAAGTAATCACATCACTAAGTAAGAAAGGTCCTATAGAGAGATTGGCTATATTCAATTCCTCTTCAATTTGCATCTTATCATACAATTGGTGATATTCCAACTATGATGGCATGTCTAGATTCCTAGCTAAGATGATAAAGAACAATGAAGTGGTCTTATACTGATGGCATGACTAGATTCCAAGCTAATATGATGAAGCACAATGAAGTGGTCTTATAGTAATTTGGGTTAGATTTAAGTGTACTGACTATACTTTCTTGGTCAGCCATTATCATAAGATGACTAGGATCATGAGAAAGATCAAGTTCATGAGAAAATCACTTTTGTATGAATGGACTTGAGAAATTGCAATTTTTCTCTCAAGTTCATCAAGTGTTTACCGGTTTTTTTACTTTAGTCCCACAAGGATAAGATGAATTAAGTTTGCATGATTGCAATTGCTTGTGAGAGACTTTGCATATTTATGTTGAACATAGAGGCTATTGTGATAGAGATGTTCACTCTCTTCCCAAGTAGGATGCCATTTGGAAGAAAAGTATATCACCTTATCTTCAACAAGCTCTAAATCAATGATTGCAGGTAACTTGTCATAAGTGATGAATATAGCATCAAATTGAATTAGGCATTCTCTTTTAGAAAAATTGAATTTCTTTTCCAAATAAGTAGCCATACTACTTACGAACCAATATATTAGCAAAATAATGGAGTCTGAAAGGAGGGTCAAGTTTAGTAGGGCTAATATGGAAATGAAATTGAGAAACATCCTCTGAAGTATCATGGGTTTTAGCTAGCTCAATTTGAACTAAATGCTAAGGTGGGGTAGTAGAGACATCAGTAGCTATAGACCTAGGATCTTGAGTTTGTCGGATAGCGATATGCTAATGGGAGTAGTTGGCAAAGGTAAAAAATTTCATGGTCAAGTTGCTCCACTAGGGATACTAGGAATAAATCCAATTCTTGGAAGAACTTTGGTGGACATGTATACAAAGTGTAATGCACTTACACACAAGTAAGAGAAGTGCTTGATGAACTTCAATTTGATTATGTGGTGATCTTGTCTCCATTAATCTCATTAGGTATCAACAAGATTTTTTTTTGTTGTAATTAGCTATCCTTATCTTTGATCCATAAGGTTTCTGTATCCTCAAGGCTCAAACCTATTCTTGCTGATCCCCCTCTTTGCACTACCCTCACTATTCTTTTTGTTCCCATTGTAGGCTGCACCTCCACTCTCCTTTGTGGCCATGCCTTTTTCCTGCCCCTCCCCCCTCCCACTAATTAAGAACATGTATGACACTACCACCCTATGCTTTAGGTTATTCTAAGAGTCCTCTAATGACTATGGCCCCATCATGTGGTTTGATTCCTCAATGTGATTTTCTCCTCCTCTATGATAGGGGTGGAGGGAGAGGAGAAATTAATTCCACAAAAATCTCCAAATGGAAAATCACAATATTGACTTGGATCACCTTGGTCTTCGAGCCTCAGCAAGACTATTCATATCAATAACAATACATAGTGATGGCCCTTTTATCAACATGATGTCACCAAAGATTAAAAACAATTTGGACTCTTTTGTGATAAGTTATTGAATCATCCTTCATGCTCGTGTGATGTTGCAAAGGGGATTGGTAGCAATAGGGAATCGAGTGCCTTGAAGTGAAAGCCATATTGCACAAATTTCTAAATCTCTTAGAGGAGGGGGAAACTATTAGTAGCAAATATTATAAGTGATTCCTTGGCTTGTGAATCTGATTTTCGATCAAATTTGGGACAACTTTATTGCTAACTATGATATCAAAGATATTTGAGTAATGTAAAGTGATATTGCAACGGTGCCTTTGTTTAGGGCCAATCTAGGACTACGTTTTGTACAGGGGCCATCTAGCTCTTATACAATTCTTGTGTTTTTGAAATGTTTGTAGTGCTAAATTATTGTGTACAAGAGTTTGTGTTTTACTATGCTTTGAAGTATGACCAGTTTTAGATTATGTTTGTAAATTATTACCAAAGGAAAGTAGGATGGTTGTCCCATGTACAAAGAAAAGATAATTTCAAATGGTAAGGGTTTCATACACATAGTCAATGTTAAGGTCTTAATCACCCAGAATTTGTGGTAGTAGAACTCAAAAATAGCCCAACAATTGAGCCTTGATGTCAAGAGCCAAGTTTTCTGCAACCATCATTTAATTATGATGATGAATTACTCATGCTCAAGGTGCATTGAGTGACATATTCTCTTTCAACCTTTAGCAACTTCCCATTTATGTGATGAGCAAGGTTGTAGGTCTCCATGAATTGTGCTCCTCTTCTAAGAAATTATGGCCCTCATTGCAGTTCTTTGGAGGTTTCAAAGGATATCCTTCATAGAAAACATAAGGTTATATCATTTCAATAAACAGTTCCACTTACATCAAATAACCTCTTTATAAAGGTATCATACCTCTTTTATCTAAAATACTCTATTCAATTTGGATCTAAACCATGATCAACACTAGCTTTCCTCAATAGAGCTCTCAATATTGAGCATGATTCTGATACCTTGCACATACTACTCAAGAATGTGCTTCCACATATGCTTGACTTCCGATACTATTATTTGTTGCTAGTAGTAGAGCAACACAAGGCTATTTTCTACACTTGTTGTTACCACAAATTGTGTGAAAGAAATCGACCTTTCCTCTGATCCCTTTAATACCCACAATGCTTTGCAACTAGTGAATGTTATTGAAGCAATCAACAAAAGCACAAATACCAAACATATCTGATTTCCACTTTCATTTTGTAGTTTCATTGTCATGATTACCATGGATTCTCCTCGTAGTCCTAGTTGCATGCAACACAATTGTACCAAGCTCATATATTATAGTGTCTTTTATTACCATTCGAGAGATAATTCAAAAGTTGCTAGTTTTTGTAGTTCTAGTTTCAAATCCATTTTGGTGATTAATCCATTGAAGTTAAACATAGAATAAACGTGAGAATACTATTTTTAATAATTAATCTCAACTAGGATGAGTACTTATGCATACCAGTATGTCTGTAGTGTCATGAAAGCTTTTTCTACCCAACTAGTCCATTCATTACTTCTATGTAGGTACCAATTTCCACACACAAACTGACAAGTCCCAACTAATAATAGATGCGTCTCAATGTCAAACTGAGTACCATTCCAATTAGTTGATTGTCCAGATATAACATGGGATATGTGGTGGTGTTCTACACTATCATCAAGTGTTGTAGAGCTTGTAGAATTTGGCTATGTCAAAAGCATTGGAGAATTTTCTCTAGTTGTGGACCCATTGGCAACAACACAATGAAGGGTGGTGCTTCCATCACTTCCACACTTCTGATAGATGTTACCTCCCATAGAACCATACAAATGGAGGATGTACTTCTTAGACCATCTGCAAGGCATCTTCCAAACATATCAAAAATATCAAAGTCAACTTCAAATGTGAGTAAAAATTTGACACTCTTTGCTGCATTCAATGATGCACCAATGAAGGGATTTCCAATAAACACTCACTCTTAAAATAGATGCCAAACATAGAAATTCCTAGGTAGCAAACAATGTAGAGGATAAACAAAGTAGTCTAGAGATGATCGACTACAAGAGAAAGACCCTCCTCTCACATGTATCAAATCTTCATCACCTTGCTTCATCATAAACAAAGAAAACAAAAGCATTTTATTTCAGTACATTCTTATACATCAATTACTAGGTACAACTACTCAATTTTTTTCATGTAATATGGCAGTTTCTTCAACAATGTGATAGCAGCAATGATAGTAGGAAAAAAAATGCCTATTCAAAGAGTGTCCACTAGTACATGGACAAGGCATGCTTGATCCAAGGGGCATGAGTAGCCACACCCAAACATATGCAAAGGTAAAGGCTTACCCAGGAAGGTGGCATGCTCTCTAGCTTTCCTGTGTTACCTAGCTACCCAAAATTTCTATTGGTCTTCCTAGGGGCCTCCATTGGAGGTCAACCTCCAAAACTAGGTTCATCATCACTCAATCTAACTGAACTAACAAGCTCATAGAAGTTGTACATCCTTTAGTGTCTATGAAGTGCTCTATGCTCCCTTGACCTATTCTCCATTGATTAAACGTGCTCCATGATAAGTATTATCTATTTTTGTTAGGATTTGATAAGTGGTGAGCCCTATTTTCTAATGGTTCCCTTCAAGGAAGGCACGCAAGACTTCTTTAGGCATCAAAAAAAAATTGGCCACAACTATCCCCATGTGCCACAACTATCCCCATGTGTACTAAACATCATATGTGTCCTCATACGCATTAGCCCTTGTAGCCACTTCAAGGAACCTATGCACCCTGATCCTACATCCTCACATGTTCCTCCTCCAATCTACATTTTCTGTATCAATGCATTCCACATTGCCATTGGCAATAATTATAATTTACACACAAACCTTATATATAGACATGGTGTGTAGCATGCATTAGCTCTCCTCTATGTGCATAAGATTTGACTTACGGAATTGCATAGTGTGTATCAATATCATTGAGTTTGGTATAAGCTCCTAGGAGGGTGAAGTAAGTGTGACCATTGGGTGTACAGTGTCATGTTGCATGTGGAGGTAGAGGCCAAGGGCTAACCCAGGGGTTGCCAGATCCAACTACATAAGCTGAGATGAGGGTGGTCTACAAGGGCTTTAAGTAAAATGGCATTGTCGAAGAGGAGGATGCCCAAAATTCCAAAAGTTGGATAGAATTGAGGACCTAGTGAAATCTCAACATTTTCTAGAAAAATCGACTCCCCTTTAATGCATAATGTACATTCAAATAAGTAGCAACATACCCTCTACTTGGTCTTACAAAGTCATTCTATCACATATTTACACTTGCTAATATAACACTAACTTATAATGGGAGGTACAATCATCCATAAGAACTACAATCAAATAATTTTGCATTTATTAGGGCTTCAAAAACTTCAAGCATGTGGAGACTAGCCGTGACCTTCCTTAGAAAATTTTTACATGTCTACAACTCAACATCTCTCATTGTTAAGTTCTCCTTCGATGTGTGAACTGGAGGGATCTAACTTGTGGGTAGGTCCCTCCATGTGATGAGAACCCACTCCCTAAATGCTCTCCTCATGCAAGTTAGGTGGTTAAATTTTTTCCCTATCTCTCTATCACACTATTTTTTCAAAAAACCTCAAAATGTTGGAAATAGTCCATAATATAATCTCTATTAGTAAAGAAACTGATAAGCTGTGTATATAGAATTTTGAAAAGTACTTAAGATACAAATGTGCATAGTTTTCAAGTGGATCTAGATGAGGGGGACAAGAAGGTATTATGGTTTCTCCCCCCTTGTTTTTTGCTAAAGGTATGTCAGTATGTGCTATGATATGGATACCTTGATGGATGTTTAAAAAGCATAAAAAGGACCTTAACACTAACACTAATACATTCTTCCAAGTTTGATGCATCTTACCTAAATGTGTTTATAAGAATGTATGTATATGTATCCAAGTAAGTAGATTGTGTGTGTGTGTGTGTGTGTGTGTATTGGGGGGGGGGGGGGATTTACTATATACTATGGTTATGTGTGTGTGTATGAAGAAGTCAATACTATGCGATGGTGTCTATGCATATTTTTGGGTCCACTATAAAACCCATTAATCAATATTTGATGCTTGTTGATCAATGATTTGATGTTAGATAGTTGGTATTCCAATTTTCAATGATCAAATTAGCATGTTTTCGGGCTCTATTACAACTCATAATTAGAGTGCATTTGAGTGTTCTTTTACTATTTTGACAAAGTGGTTTGCTAAGAAAATGTTGAGAAATTATAACTATGCATGTGTTTGTGTAATTATCTAATATGTGTGACTATATAGTCTACAATGAGGGAAGCATATGTGTGTGTCTATGTGCACAATTACATGGTGTGCAATGAGAGAAGAGGGTGTGTGTATATGGACAACTGAATAATTCCCAATGGTGTACACAATATTGGGTCAGCTATAAAGCCCAATGACCAATGATTCCATGCTAGCTAGTCTATGTTTTGGCTCTCATTGACAAACCTAGTCTACTCTTGGCCTTTATTACAACCCAAAACTATAGTTCATATGCATAGCATAGTATACCTTACACTATTTTGACAACAGGTTTTGGTGAGGAGATGCTACAATATCCTAATTATTGGAAAAATGTTAAAATGAGATTAAGATAGAGACTATCTATCCATTCATTTACTTCTATAGTATTGTGGGTGTATGGGCCATGCCTGTGTGTGTGTGTGTACACATGCATACATGAGCATGCATATGTATGTACATGTGCATGCATATGTATGAATACATTCCTATAAAATATTTTGTGTATTAAAATGATGGGTCATGCCAATGCATATATGTTGATATCCAATTTGTCTGTATATGTGTTGTGTGCTCATGCTTCTATAGAGTTTACAATAAATATATGTGCATATCTAGACATGTGTACTATAATACACTAGTGTAGCTACACAAAAACGCTCAAATATACAAAAATTGTGTATGTGTATCATGTGTAACTACACACATTCATACATGTATATACACAAAATTCTACATCAACATTGTGCAAATATTGTCAGAGAAAATATAAGTTTCTAGTCAAAGGACCTCGATTTACTAGTTATAGCTAGGATAATCCTATGTTCTTAATTTGCTAAAAAGAATGTATGTAATTTGCTAGTTATAAGACAATAATTTACTAGTTATAAGGAGTAAGTCCCAAAATTTCGTAGTTATCTCATTAATGTTACTAGTTTTACAACAACTTATCATATAATGTTACTAGATAGGGGTCTAATTTCTTAGATAGTAACTAGAAAAAGGGATTCACCAACTAGAAGAACCTCATGAAGCTACAATTCTCTATTTATAACTAGGAAATGTTGTATCCTTACTAGTTTGATTGATCTTATTACTAGGTATAATATGAATTTGCTATATAGGAAGTAGCTTAGAGTTCCTTGTGCACCACTCAAAGCATGAGAAGCATAACAATACTCAGAAAATATAAACCTAGTGAATACCAAAATGGCCTACAATTTTGAAATTTTGCAATCACAATAAAGCTTCAAACATTCGCATACATAAGAAGGTTCACCACCTGCAACATGAGACACCTACTTGTAACAAATAACTTTTAAAATTGTAGACTTGCAAGCAAGTTTTAAATGATGTATTGATTCAAGTGAGCTGAGAGAAAGAGCATAAGAATTTGATTGTTAGTACAAAAAAAAAGACCAATATCGCCATCTAAATCATGACATAACATACATAAGAGGATTCATCAATAGAAACATGAGACAACTACTTGTAGCTAAACTTTTAATATTGTAGACAACAAGCAAGTACTACATTATGTATTTCTTTTAGTGACATCATAAACAGAGCATAACAATTTGATTATTAGTATTGATTGAGAGGACCAACATCACCATCTAAAGCATGATATAAATAGCTATTATGGATAAAATCTAAGATAAACTAGACCTATCAGACAAACTACCAACATCTGTACTTATCCTCACAACTATAGATTGAGATGCTCATGCCTTGAGATGAGTATGGAGCATCCCAATCATGATAAACATGCAACCTTCAACTTTGATTTGTATTTATTGAAAGTTAGGACCAATTTAGAATTTTAGTCACACCGGTATGCATGGTACATCTTTTCCATGACATCATCAAATATTTAATTATAACTTTCAACTCTTAAGTAACATAGGCCCACCAGTCTATATACACTTTGGCTTGTATCTAATCTTATCTACTCATGTAGGAATCTATTTTCCCACACTTTTAAACTACTTCTACGTGCTATAACTAGTTTTAAATTCAACATTAATATCCCTCCTCTTCCAAACTTCTATGGCAATAGTCTAGATCTTCAATCATTAGCATGAAGTAACATGCACTACTATAACCTCTGCTTCTTACAACAATAACCTTCTACTTGCTCAAGACTACAATTTATCATCAAAAATTTGTAGAATACATTTGTAATGAATCCAAAAATAGAAAAAGGAAAGTATATGAGGTATGGCCTAGTATATACATATACTCAATGCTAAATATTAATGCATATCTACTTTAATTCCTCAAATTTTGAGTTGCATGCTTACTAGGTCAACACTAATGGTTTATTGTAGTGCAATATATAGAGTATCAAGGTTCAATATAGCGAGTAATAACCCTTGTTAAAAGCTGATGGATAATTCAATTTTTTGCCACTGTACAACTAATCCTTGTTAAAAGTCCATAGATAATTCAATGTTGTCCATATCAAAGATAACAAATTGTCCCCTCTTTCTAATCAAACTATCATATCTACTAGTGTTTATATGTATTAAGCTACTCAAATGTTGGCTAGCAATTAGTTATTAGTTAGTCATATGTTACCTTCACATGGCTTGCTACAACATTGAAATAGACTTTTGAAGGAGTAAGGAGGGGAAATTCTCAAATTATCCGATAAAATTATTAGAGTAAAAAGTAACAAGCATTGTTGCATTAGATAGGCATGAAATAAACAAAGTAGAGCCATGTTTGGCATAGTATTGACAAACTAGGTTCCATTTGTACAAAATGGGCCATTTCTAGCTTATTTCTAAGATTTAATCCAAGGAAAAACAAGTCCATAAATGCATGTATATGGATGTACTTGGGGTAGATGGCTCTTACACAATCTAAGGTTCATCCCCATGGGTTCAATTACAACTTTAAAAAAGTTATACTTTTTTAAAAGTGCTAGATATTAAATACCTAGACTAATGCTTCAATTTCTTATATTCTCCTATACAAAGAGTTTTAAGAGAATGCAAGGAATTCCTTATATGTACGTATAATTCCTACTATCAGAAGTGGAGAATGATATTCTTACATTCTTGTATGTAGGGAGTTTTCAAAGAACATAGGAATTCACTAAAGTGCTCTATAATTCCCTACTATTAGAAGTGAAAGAACACATGATCCTATTCTCTTATATGGGGAATTTTGAAATAATGTAGGAAAATCCTTGTTTTGATGTGTAATTCCCTACTAATAGATGTGGGGAATTGAATTCCATAGTTATATGTAGGGAATATATGAATACATATATAAAAAATAAAATCCAATTTTCTACATTTCATAAAATTTCCTATATAGGGAATGATGAAAAGTTCCTTGTGATTAAACATTGTTTTGTAGCAAAAAATACTTTAAAGTATTAAATGAAACTTCAACTTTTAGTTTGGTTTATCATGATTAGAAACATTCATATTTAATGAGTTTACTTAATCCTCTTGGATATATAGATATAAATTGAGCCAATTCTAATTTGTGTATGCAATCTACAACAAGTAATTTTGTCTTCATCAAAGGATCTTTAGTCTCTTCAACAAGAAAGAAACAATGATGTGTTGCATGCTCTACTACTGAGTCTAAATATGCAACAATACTTTGAGTAGCTATATAGATATGTAGCAAGATTCATCTTTAATGAGTTTACTTGATCCTCTTGGATATATAGATATAAACTGAGCCAATTCTAATTTGTGTATGAAATCTACAACTAGTAGTTTTGTCTTCATCAAAGGATCTCTAGTCTCTTGAACAAGCAAGAAACAGTTATGTGTTGGATGCTCTACTACTGAGTCTAAATATGTAGCAATACTTTGAGAAGCTATATGGGTTCATTATTTTCTTGAGGACATCATATTATCTCTTCCCTCCAACACTCCTCTCAAGTCTAATGATCAAAATACTATTAGTTTTGCTAAAGACTATGTGCAATATTGAAAATCCAAGTATATTGATGTTTACTATCATTATGTTGGATACGAAGTGAGAAAATGTACAATTATGATGAAGAATTTGCTAATAGACATGTTGCTTGATTGTTGATATTCTCACTAAAGAACTAAGCGAGGCACACTTTGTGGTATTACAATTAGAGCTTAGAGTCGCTCTAGCTTTCTAAATCTTGATCATCGTGTAGATTTACTTTGATCATTTTGGTACATCTATATAGGGGCTCAAGGTTTTCCCTTGTACTCCACAAGTAGTTTTTTTCTCATAGTTAGAGACATTTGTTTGAGTAGGGATGTTGTAGCTCTATAAATATCTAACCTTGACTTGATGTAGGTCTTATATATATATATATATGTATGTATGTATGTATGTGTAGCTTGTGATCAATATGATATTTCAAAGTGCACTTGATGTCTCTATTGTCTAATGTTCTTATCCCTTTCTCATGCATATCTAGGATAAACTCATCCAATGTAACAAGAAAGAGAACTTGATATTGAGAATTTCTCCAAATTTCAATTAGTTCCTTGCATTTCAAAACAATTCATAAGCTCAGACTTCTCAATGTTGATCTTGCCTTGGCCTCCAACATTATCAAAAAAAATTCCTTTCAAAAATCATTAAAAACTTTCAAATACCATGAAAATGGGTTTATAATCATCAACTTTGCAAAGTTATGGCAAGGGAAGCAAGGGACATTGGTGTTGATTGATGAGCTAAAGGAGTTGTGGGAGGGAATTGTAGTGGAGGACATGAGCAAACATATTGTAGGCGATCCGCAACTATAAGGGCAATTCTTATGTGGACCATGCATGACTTTCCAGGTTATGGAGAATGCTCTGGTAAAGCGTGTTTTCTTATTTTGCTAGTTTTCTTTGAGTGATGTTGGTGTTATGACATGCCTCATTGTATTTGTGTGTTGCAGGGCTAGTCACGTCAGGTTACCATGCATGTCCTCTGTGTGGACCAAGGTTGGATTCTTGTATATCAAAATCTATGAAGAAGATGGTATTTGAGGGACATTGAGCTTTTTTGCCAAAGGGTCATGTCATGAGAGAAGGATTTCTTGGTCGCCCTCCTGCGAGAATGAACACACTGAGCTGGTTTGATCGCAGGATGGTGGACCAAGACTCGCTTCCCAGTGGAATGCGACGCTTCTCAATTTTCTATGAGCTGACTTATTGGAAAAAACTGAAAATTAACCACCTTTTAGATCCCATGCACATTTTTAAGAATGTGGGTAGCTTGCTATGGGACCACCTCACTAGGCAGCGAGACACACTAGGAGTGAGGATGGATTTGAAAGCAGTGAGAAAGATGGAACCATATTGGCATGTAAGTGGCGTCGACGGTCGAGTGCAATTGCCGCGCGCTCCTTGGGTTTTGTTTATCAATGAAGTGCGACAAGTAAAGGAAAACATCAAGTCCTTTCACACGCCAACTGGCCTAATGCGTTCTCTCAAGACAGCATTCACAAAGGATGACCAACTGACAGGACTCAAATCCCATGATTGGCATAAGACATGTCAGGTATGTATGGTATGAGGCTACGTATGGCATGATGCTGCATATTAGATTTTAGAATCTCGGTTTGTTTATACACAATATTAATTACATGGTTTTCACAGTTCGTATTTCCGATCGCAATCCTGGGGTCTTTGACATCGGATGTACGGACAACCATTTACAAATTGTCCAAGTTGGTTCAGTTTGTCTCCCAATAAGAGATTCACACATCATCAATTGAATCCGCGAAATGCATGGCAGTAGAGACTGCTTGTCTTTTGGGGAAGTATCTTCCCACTAGCATGCTCACGATACAAACCCATCTTCTAGTGCATATTGTAGATGAATTGCAGGTTGCAGGTCCAATCCATAGTAGATGGATGTTTTTCATTGAACAGTTCATGAAGACCTTAAAGGGATTTGTGCGACAACGGGCTCGTCCTGAGGGTAGCATGGCTGAAGGTTGGTTAGTGTCGGAGGCCTTGGTGTACATTAATTTCTGAGTGGTTGTCCGCTGTGGACCGAGACAAAGGCTTGATTTGGTCACTTAAGGAGGATGATCGTCTGAATGGAGATTTCTTAGTGGGAAACAGAATAGAGAAGAAGATGGACACATCCATGGAGTCCAAGGTGAGCCGACTTTGTATGCTGCATAGCGCTACGATGGAGAAGTGGCTGCAACGGTATGAGGATGCTCAAGCTGAGCGAGAGTCTGCAAGATCTGACTTTCAACGGAGTACACGACAATGGCCCATTCGATATCCGAAGGGCTTAGAGGAGATGCCTCTACTCATGTCCACTAGATGGCTACATGAGGCCCTAACCAAAGCATCTCAAGATGGAGAAACAGTTACTGAAGAAAAGTGGGACTTCTCACATGGATGCAATCCCAAGGTATGCAATCCCAAGAAATTACAATCTATACTGCAAATCGCAACTAATATACTTGTTCTTCTCCCAGTATAAGGTTCATAGTGCAGCATGGTCACGTGGATGACATTTCACAGTAGAGCACATTGACAAGTTACGCTCGACAATGGACTCTAGAGTGATGGCAATGTTTGAGCAAGAAAGCCGACGACGTGCCACAGATCCAAACTGTGTAGTTGCAGAGATGGAGTATTTTAGATGTTTATAGAGTATCTTTGCAGTGGACTATCGAAGTTTCTCCGTGACCATATTTGATGTGCAATGGTTCAAGGTTACTCTCGAAGGAGCAGGTGCAACTGTTTGGCGAGGCCCAAGTGGCTTTATTGAGATTGACTCAATGAAGAAGTGGACCGATTTGAGTGATACATTTGTTTTGCCAAATCACTGTGAGAAGGTAAGAGTCCCTAAAACTTGACGCGCTTTAGCAATCTCAAAGTGGACTTTTATACTAATCGTAATATGGATCAGGTCGTCTTTTTTCCTAATCCGCAACAACCTCAATGGTGGTATGTCATTCCCATGACATCTAGGAGTATCCCCATGTTTGCCAGAACCCCCGTACTGATCGTAGAAGAGACGCCTTTAATAGCGGCAATGACAGAAGGCATACAATAAACTATGATGAATCGCCTGGAGGACCAAGACATCTCACTTATGGAGATAGAGGAGATAGAGGATGGGTTTTTTGAAAATGTAGCAGAGTCCTCATTTTGTCACTACAAGGGAATGGGGCAATAGCGACGCCGATTAGCGACGGCGGATGTCGGCGTCGCTATATGCGTCGCTATTTGCGGCGCAAACACCAATTGTGACGCCGCAGGGAAAAAAAGCGCGGCCGAAACCAGAGCGCCGTTTTCATTTTGTTTTCTTCGCCTTTTGAGAGCGAGAGCGAGGGAGAGAGCCAAGGCTTTGTGGGAGAAGAGGAGGAAGAGACTTGCCGCCACCGCCGCCGCCGCCACCGCCACCGCCACCGTCGTTGTTCGTGAAGGAGAGGAGGAGCCCTCGTTGCAAAGAGAAGCCGCCCACGCTCGCCATATCTCATTGGTGAGTCTCCCTCTCTCTTTCTTTTACTTGTTGAAGGTTTAAATCGTTCTCTTTTGTTTGTTTAGGAGAGGAAATGAAAGAGAAGGAGAGGGAGAGGGAGAGAGAGGGAGAGAAAGAGAGGGAGAGGGAGAGAAAGAGAGGGAGAGTGCATTCTCTCTCTCTCCCTTTTGCTTGTTTAATGTTTAAATTACTTTCTTCTTTGCTTGTTTAGGAGAGGAAACGAGAGAGTAAGAGAGAGGGAGAGGGAGAGGGAGAGGGAGAGGGAGAGGGAAAGAAAGAGAAAGAGAAATAGAGGGAGAGGGAGAGGGAGGGGGAGGAAATAGGAGAGGGAGAGAAAGAGAAAGAGAGGGAGAAGGAGGGAGAGTGCATTCTCTCTCTCCCTTCCTCTCCCTTTTGCTTGTTTAATGTTTGAATCACTTTATTTTTTACTTGTTTAGGAGAGGAAATGAGAGAGAAAGAGAGTGAGAGGGAGAGGAAGGGAAAGGAAATGAGAGAGGGATAGAAAGAGAAAGAGAGGGAGAGTGCATTGTATCTCTCCCTCTCCCTTTTGCTTGGAGGATGTTTAAATCACTTTATTTTTTGCTTGTTTAGGAAATGAGAGAGAAAGAGAGATAGAGAGGGAGAGGGAAAAAAAGAGAAAGAGAGGGAGAGGGAGAGGAAGAGGGAGAGGGAGGGGGAGGGGAAGGAAATGAGGGAGGGAGAGGGAGAGGGAAAGGGAGAGGGAGAAAGAGGGAGGGAGAGGGAGAGGGAGGGGGAGGGAGGAAATGAGAGAGGGAGAGAAAGAGAACGAGAGGGAGAGGGAGAGGGTGAGGGTGAGAGAAAGAGAGGAAGAGAGGGAGAGGGAGAGAAAGAGAGGGAGAGGGAAGGGAAGAAAATTTAAGATAATATACGTATTGATAATGGTATGCAATGTGCTTTGCATACGGCCACGTACTTCATCAAAATGAACCCAAAATTATTGTTATAGAAAAAGAAACCCTTAAATTGAGTATAGGATAATTTCTCTCAGGTCTTATGACTATGAGTAGAATTGATTGAAATAAATTTTATTACTATAGTTATAAAATTTCATAGATGGCGCGCATTAATTTTAAAATGGATTACTTATACTCAAAGCCGAGATATAACAAAAAATTATCTACCGGGACAAACAAATCGTTGAGCATGATACAAGGCCGAGATATAACATCGGAAAATCTCTCGACTACTATATACAATGCAAGGTTTATGGTCAACTTGCAACTTGACGTACATCTCCATAAAGCTATCCATTTAAGCCTTGTTTGCTGTAATGTAGATAAGATGGCAAACGAAGAAGGTCCTATTGTTCAAGACCGCGAGTCGTATCTTAATCAGCGTGTCCCATGTCCTTGCTCTCAATGCAAGTTGGCAATTAGACGAAAACGCCGATTGTCTATAGAACACGTACGACGATTTGGCGAGTTTCAATCTGAGATCATTGATCAGGCGATTGCAGACTTTCAGCAAACGGTAATTTGAAGTTAGCATTTTTCATGCATTGTACTCTCAAGCTAATTGAAAACCATACACAATAAGATTGGGTCTTGTTGGTAAATTTTGTATCCAGGGGGGTGATGTCTCGACCCAAGGGGGAGTGCACCCTTTGCGGCCAATTAGAAGAGTTCGTGGACGTCCAATGGATGGATTGCAGGAGCCAATCGACCACTCCCAAGGCCCATCTATACCGTCAATGCCAGAGGAGACAGACAACCTTCCCGACTTGCCTACAATCTTGGAGCCTGAGATGGAGGCAATGATCGATGCATTGATTCCCATGGATGTTGAGACATCTGACCCGCTCAGAGAGGAAGCATCCATACCATTATATGATGGGTGCCGAGTATCTCGGTTGAAGACATTGCTTGCACTCTTAAGTGTGCAAGCAAAATACGGTTGGAGCGATACGAGTGTGACTGAGTTATTCAGGTACCTTGCACACAGACTTCATTGTTTTTTTTAAAAAACAGTATTATTGCAAACATGGATAGATTTTTCAAGGTGTTTTATGATTTTTTCAGGTTATTGAAATATCATATATTGCCACCTGCAAACACCATGCCTGAGTCTCGTGATGATGTGCGACATGTTTTACGGAAGCTTGGCATGGACTACAATAACATCCATGCATGTATCAACGACTGCATATTGTTTCGAGATGAATACGAGAGTATGGAGACATGCCCAAAGTGTGGTGCTCACAGGTATCGACAGGACTTGCAAGGGCAAACCATCCCTCAAAAAGTCCTCAGACACTTTTCGCTCATCCCCCGCATAAACCACATGTTTCGCACGTCTGCCATGGCAAGCTTGACAATGTGGCATGTGCAGAATAGGTCCACGGATGGAGTTCAACGAATATCAGCAGATTCGCACACATGGAGCCACATTGACTCTACCTTCCCAGGCTTTGCGCGAGAGCCAAGGAATCTTCGGCTCGGTCTCGCCATGGATGGTGTGAACCCATTCGGTCTGCGCTCGACTTCTTACAGTGTGTGGCCTATAGTGCTTGTCAACTACAACATTCCTCCATGGCTTTCTACGAAGAAAGGACATCTCATCCTTAGCTTGCTCGTCCCGGGCCGCTACAAAGTAAAAAATATGGACGTGTATCTTCGTCCATTAGTCGATGAGCTTAAGATTTTGTGGGAGGAGGGGGTCACAATGCAAGATATGAGCAGGCGCGATGGTCGGCGGTCAGCCAACATTCGAGCCATTCTCATGTGGACGATACATGACTTTCCGGGATTGGGAGAGTGCTCAGGTGAGCAGACCTTTGTTCTCGCCGGTAATATCTATATTTTATTTCATTCAATCAAGTATTCACTAGGTCGTGGATCGCCTTGCAGGTCTCGTTACCTCAGGTTATCATGCATGTCCATTGTGTGGGCCACAGTTAGACTCCCGAAGGTCACGAACCATGAAGAAGATGGTATATCAAGGACACGCCGCTTTCTTGCCGGAGGATCATGAACTCAGGGAAGATTTTCTTGGACGACCTCCAGCACGTATGAACGCTGCAAGCTGGTACGAGCTGAAAATGGTAAACCCGGATTCACATCCAAATGGAATGCGGCGGTTCTCAGTTTTCTACGAGTTGCCATATTGGACCCACTTATAGGTCAACCACTTGTTGGATCCCATGCATATTTTCAAAAATGTGGGCAGCTTGCTATGGGACCACATCACAGGAAAGAAAGACACTATAGGGGCACGAATGGATTTAAAGGAGGTAGGTAAGATGGAGGCGCTTTGGCCGCAGTCGAGTGCTGAAGGGGGAGTGCAGCTTCCTCGCGCTCCCTGGGTTTTGTCTACCAAAGAAGAGTGCATTGTGAAGCAAGTAATCAAGTCTATCCGCACTCCGACGGGTATGATGCGTTCTCTCAGGTCCGCATTTTCTAAAGATGACCAGATTTCTGGGCTAAAATCCCATGATTGGCATAAGATATGTCAGGTTTGTGAACAGAATGGATTTTAATTAGCGTGGACATTTTGAAATTTGAAAAGTGACCATTATTCTTAATGCTTTCTCATTTTTGGCAGTTTGTCCTACCGATCACGATCGCGGGATGCCTAACTCCAGAAATTCGCGGGGCCATTTACAAGCTGTCGACTTTGGTGCAATGGATCTCACAGAAAGAGATTAAGACGTCCTCTATTGAATCCGCAAGGCAGGGAGCAGTTGAGACGGTCTCTCTCTTTGAGAAATACCTGCCCACTAGCATGCTCACGATACAAGTTCACCTTCTTGTGCATCTTGTGGATGAAGTGGAGATTGCTGGACCTGTCCATACGCGATGGATGTTCTTCCTGGAGCGCTTCATGAAAACCCTGAAAGGCTTTGTGCGACAACGAGCTCGTCCGGAAGGTAGCATGGCAGAAGGTTGGTTGGTGTCAGAGGCGTTAGTGCATATCTCACAATGGCTACCAACGGTGGAACCAGACAATGAAATGCTATGGACGCTGAAGGACGATGACAGGCTAACTGGAGATGTGGTGGTTGGAAATGGGGTAGAAAAAAGAATGGATGCCTCAATGTAAGAGAAGGTGAATCGCTTTTGTATGTTGCACCATGCCTCCATGGAGACGTGGCTCGCCAAGTACCAGATTGCAAGGCAAGATCGAGAGGAAGCACGAGCCAAATTCCGACGCAGTACGCGTCACCGACCGATTCGATATCCCGAAGGCATGGAGGAGATGCCGCGGTTTATGTCAACACGATGGTTGCATGGAGCCTTGACCGCAGCATCCAGCGAAGGGACAGAGGTCTCAATGGAGGAGTGGGAGTTCTCGAGGGGATGTAGTCCAAAGGTAATGAGGGGTTTAGAATGTGTCGTATCTAAATTTGCTTGCTACATCTAATTTGAGTGTTTCAATGTGCAGTACAAAATATATAGTGCAGCGTGGTCGTGCGGACGGCATTTTCGGGTGGAGCGTATTGACAAAATGCGCTCCATAATGGACTGTGGTGTCATGGCAAGGTTTGAGCAAGAGAGCCGGCGACGAGCAACGGATCCGAACACGGTTGTGGATGAGATGGAGTATTTTGGGAATTTGCAAAGTATTATTACGGTGGATTACCGTAGCTTCTCCATGATAATATTCGACGTGCAGTGGTTCAAAGTGGTACTTGGAGGAGCTGGCGCAACAGTTCGACGAGGTCCATCTGGATTTCTCGAAATAGATTCCGAAAAAAAATGGATGGATTTGCGCGACACCTTTGTGTTGCCGGCCCATTGTGAACAGGTGCAACTAGGCATTTGCTTGCTAATTGTAATACGACATGGTTTATGTCACAATGGTTTGAAGACGGTTTGTAAGTGTTTGTGAACATGTAATCTTCTATCCAAATCCCCGACAACCTCGATGGTGGTATGTTATACCTTCAACTCCTCGAGGTGCAAGAGTATATGATCAAAGCGATGTTCCAGGCATAGATGAAGAAAATATGCAAATAGAGGGATCGAAATTACAAGGGGTGGAGGCCACCGCAAGCTTGGAGCCTGCATCGGCTAACAATGATGGAAATACAGAAGTCTTAGAATTTTTTGAGAACGAGACAGACTCGTTGTTTTGTGGTGACATGTCTATCGACCTTCCAGTGTATGCAGAGTTGTGTCAGGAGATTAACATGGGACCATAGAATACTTCATTCTTGGAGAATTGTATTACTCAATTCGTTGTTTAGATCTTCCATAAAGGTAGATAAGATATGCATTTTAAGAGGGATTTTTCAAAAATGATTTTATTAATGTGCTTTGTATAGTTTAAATTGATTATTCTAACATTATTTTTTATCTGTGCAGGTATCGACATTTTCAGGATGAGTCGAGGGATGAGCGATGAGGAGTTTCAGGAGATGATGGCACGTATGTCTCCAGATCAGCTCGCGAGATTCAGAGAGATAGCAGATCAGGAGCTGTCTCGTTCTTCGTCAGGACGCTCTGCTAGATCAGCTTCGGCGCAATCAGATGCTTTAGCTTTGAGTAGACAATCTTGACGCTCGCGACTTGGGCCAGAGGGAGGGACTGCGACTGCAGGAGGATCAGGGGGATGCTGCTGTGGAGACACGGACGCGGTGTCTCCGTCTCGTCGTTCAGCTGGAGCTCGGTCACCACCAGGATTTGTCACACCTGTGAGGACGTCCACTCCAGTTACTCCGGCTTTTGCGCAGCCGTCGGCAGATGTCACGCCTTTTGGTGGCACTCCTTTTGGTGGCACCCCCTCTGGTGGCACTCCTTTTGGTGGCACACCCTCTGGCGGCACCCCTTTGTGTGGCACTCCGGGAGAGGGTACCCCCGTCGGTACACCGGATGTTCAGGGATCTCCTGGATATGCCCAAGAGCGTGGATGGAGATGGGAGAGAGCCCATACAAGGCACACTCCTAGGGATTATGGATACCTAGTGGATGGCAGGTCAGGAGCCATCATCATAAATGATGAGGGGAGGAGGGTGATGGCTCGCATGAGGGAGTTGTGCCAACAAGTTTTTCGGCACAACGTCCTGGATCATTGGAGGAACATACCGGAGGGGAGCAAGGAGTACATAGTAGCATCCTTGCACGAGGAGTTCCCGGTGCCAGCCGCAGTGGATAGATTCTCTACGGGCTGGATGATGGATTGCATGCGTGCATACATGTCACATAGACGATCCGACGCACGCAAGGCAATCAAGAGTGGGGCTCCAAAGCCCGAGTGGTTAGATGCAGACGACTGGCACCGACTGAGGGAGGAGGCTACAAATTCGCCAGGACGTTGGAGTCAGCAGCGGGAAGCGGCGAGGGCACGAATCGAGGCCGGATCGGTACATCATCTTGGGAGTGGCGGCCACAGGACATATTTGGAGGACTTTGTAAGATTCTCTTTTGTTTTGCTTATTTGTTTTTTTGAGATATTCTTTGTACTGACAATCATGTTTCTAACAGTTAGCATTTTGTTTTCTTTGGAGCACTCCATTACAAATCGCTATCCGCAAGGCCTTGAGACTCGATATGCGGAGAGGCACGGTCTCAGATCATTGATCGACCGATTGTATAGACGCGGTGGCCCAATAAGTCACTCATCTTTCTTGTCCGTAGTTACCATGAGATATTTGAATGCATTATTGTATGGTGGATTGATATGTTGTTTCTTTTTCTGCAGAATCCGTTTGATGCTCCTTTACAGCGGGAAGAGCTTTCGGGGGACGACGATTTGTAGCTCGCCCTTGGATCCTTAGAGCTTACATACCTTTAGTTTTTAGTCGCCCGATCTATGTAGACATTTTCTATATATTAGTGATATTGTTTTATGATTGTACCAATCGCATTTTATGCGATATCATGTATTTATTTCATCCATCAGTTTTATGATTTCAGTATACATTCTTTTTGTTTGCAAACGCTTTGTATGAAGCAGTGCAGAAACTATTTTGTATAGCTCTCATACAGCACACAGTGCTATATGTGGCAGGGCAGCTTGCTGCCCTACCACAAAAAAAAAATTTTCTCTGTTACCGTCGCTATTTGCGTCGCACATTTACTGCACGTGTCGCTATTGCCGTCGCTATCAGCGTCGCAAATTCTCTGTAATCGTCGCTATATGCGTCGCTATATGCGACGCATATAGCGACGGTTATAGCGTCGCTATATGCGTCGCATTAATATATAATCGTCGCTATATGCGTTGCATTTACGACGCATATAGCGACGGTTATAGCGACGATTCTATGGCGTCATCAATAACGACACTTTTTGCGACGACGGGGGCAAATTTTGTTGTTTGTATTTTCGTCGCTTTAAACGTCGCTATAAGGTCTATATCTTATAGTGTGTGGAGAATTTTGTATAGATCTCCCGATGTATACTGAGCTATGTCAAGATGAGATTGTGGAACCCTAAACAAAAGTGACTCGATCAAAACGTTCCTCCCACTACAGCAATGCCACTTTTTGCAAATCGGTGAGGACAGTTTGTATGTTTTTGGAGTATGGTGTTTTGTATTATCTAATTTTTATTATTATTTCAAAATGAAGTCTTGCAAATTAAGTCTTAGTTTTATTATGTCTTACAATTCATTATCTAATATTATTATTTTTCCTTGTATGTGCAGGTTTAGGATTTGGGCACGGACGGCAGGATGAGTCTCGATTTTATAGATGACGACATTGACGCGATGCTAGCGCGTTTCTCACCAGAGCAGCTAGCACGGGTCAGAGATAGAGCCGATGCACAGCTTTCCCGTTCCACCTCAGCATGATCGGTAGACTCTAGACGGTCTGATGCTTCGGTCTCCAGTAGACACAGTCGCAGGTCTCACTTTGCTTCAGAGTCACGTAGTCGAGGATGAGGCAGCTCCTGTTGCGGGGATACAGATGTAGTCTCTCCCACTCGCACTGCCACCAGGGAGTCGACACCGTCTTTCACTGGCGGTGGTGGGCAGACGTCTACTGCTCCCACTTCTTCACGCACCCCACAGATCACTCCTAGGGCCGACAAGAAGTACACGAAACCCACTACTCCAGGTATGTATTTTCGCATCATTTTTTGCAGTAGCACTTATCAATTCAAGTTGTATTTGACACATTTGTAATAATGGCATGAAAGTGCCCGTTTGCAAAATCTTGCAGGTTACTCGTATCTCATAGATAAGGCCATTGGCCATTTATACATGAATGATAAGGGAAAAGCTGTCATCTCTAGGATGCATGAGTTGTGCCAACAAGTATTTTGGCACAACATTACAGACAAGTGGAAGGAGATCCCAGATGCCAGCAAGGAGTACATAATCAATACATTGTATCAAGAGTTCCCTCAGCCCTCTAGCAATGATAGATTTTCGAGAGGGTGGATGATGACGCATATGCGTGACTATCAGTCGCATAGCCGGTCTGATGCATGCGAAGCAGTCAAGCAGGGCAAATCGAAGCCAGAGTGGCTGGATACAGAGGACTGGATTAATCTCCAGGATGAGGCGACATCCACTCCAAACAAGTGGAAGCAGCAAAAGGACGCAACAAAGGTGCACTTGGATGCAGAATTGGTGCATCACCTTGGTAGCGGCGGCCACACAACATTCCTGGCAGATTTCATAAGTATTAATAGGAAAGAGTACTCTAATTTAATGACATCCATGTTGATGTATGTATTTTGAACATGAATCTCAAGTACATTGTTTTTCAATGTTTGTGTGCCACAACAAGGTTTTATGAATCGCGACCCGACTACACTAGAGGTGATATACGGGGTGAAGCATGGCTTGAGTGCCCTGATCGAGAAGCTCTATGCTCGCGGAGGACTGGTAAGAAGTAATAAATATCATTCCTAATTTGAGAAATCTGTCATTATATGTCAGTTTGTATTTGGTACTCACAATTATATATGTATTTGTTGTTGCAAGCTCCCTTCGGTATGCCACTACAGCGAGAGGAGTTTTCTGATGCGGATGAGTCGTAGAGAGCAGATTAGGCTACATAGGATTACTCCCCATCTTGTATTATGTAAGGCTACATATATACATGTGAGACCTAGTCTAGATAGGGTGAGCTATATATAGCTTCAACACTTAAAGATCTAGCTAGATGACTATTGTATTATTATAAAACTTGTAGAACTCTATGACTCTTATATTTCTTGTGTCTTTTGTATCAACTTTCTTTCTGAGTGCATGCACACATTGAGTATAAATGGGTTTACGCATGGAGCAATGGAAGAGAAAAGGTCAAAAATAATAATCCGAGTTTAAGAAAAAAGTGGCGACTATTGGTTGCATTGAATATCATGTCTCTTCATACATTAAATTGAGAAAGAAAGATCATGTTTACAATCTAACATTTATGTCTAAAAATAAAATTAAAAATACATGTAAAAATGCATTATCTATAGATAGGATCTTAAATTCCTATCTTCAACCATGTCTATTTGGTTGTGGTCTATTCTCGTAATTCTAGGAGACTTGGAGAAAGACTATATATCATTGGTTACATACGTGTATTTCATATTACATAGTTCCTTGATAAGAATAACACTTGTAACAGTCCGCATTTTCTTCACTTGTAACCCATGAAGTTTTCTTGTGCCTTTGGAATTTTACTTCACTATGTTCTTTTCCTTATCCACTTCCTCTAGATGTGCTTTTAATGATACATTCTATGTCTCCACGTATACTTTTCTTTGCACCTCCTTTATCATTTCTTGCTCCTTCTTTTGAAGATTATCTTTGCATTGATCCAATTATTCTTCTAACATAAGTACTATTATCATTGCCTTTTAGAAATTTTTGAAACATATTCCAAGAAGTTCATGATTGAAACACACATTGACAAAAGTTCTATCACATTGATCAACAATATTGATGCATGTGGACATTGCTCACAACTGTCTACAATAACTTAATATATATTTTTCATAATTTCCAACATAAAGTGAGCAAGAAAGAAGTAGAATCAAATGTGGATCTAGCCTGGTACTACGTCCATTGAGATACAAGGAGCCATCAACCCAAAGATTGGGAAGCTCTTCTTGCATCTAGACTATACTTATTCTAAGGTGTCTTTGTCATATCATACACAGGATTCCTCATCCATTTAAACATGAAAATATGTTTTCCTCTTACGATTTCTTATGTCAATTAGTATCTCCATTAGGCAATGTAGGCTAGGAAAAAAACTTCTATAGATTGATTCTTCAAGTTTAATATTAGTTTGAAAGGACTACTGGAAGAAAAAGAGGATGAAAAATCTTACTTGAACATATAATATGTTAGGCACCTCTAGATATGAAAAATACTACTTTTGCTAGGCAAGGGGAAAAAAATTCAACTTTTAAAACCAATTGATAGACCATCCAAGCACAAAATAGGGGAGAAGAAGTGGAGCACCAATTGGTTATGAAACTTTCACCTAAGGGTCCAAGGGACCATTATGAAAAACGTAAAGTTGTTTCAAGGAATTCTAGTGCAAAGTGGAATATTAAAATTTGGATTGTTCAGCATGCAAAATGATTTGGCACATTTTGAAATTAGAAAATATCCTTATTTTTATGACAAGTTGAAAAGGTCTTCTATTTTGGGACAAAATTTAATCAAGCTTGCAAATATGACACTTTGGGACTAACACCATATTGGGGAATATGGGAATTTCCCATAAGTTTGGGACACGTAGTCAAATCTTTGCATTTGTCATAACTTGAACACTATAACTCCAAATCGAGCACTCTATAGCTCAATAGATTCAAATTTTCAAATTCTTTCCAACGATATGTCACATCATATGGTTTCGAGAAAATTATGGGCATGTTATCTAGGTGCCACCTTTTTAGTATTCAAAAAATGGGAATTGGGAGATTCCCAAACTCACTAATATTGTGTTGACTTGTGAATGCCACAAATTTGAAAAAGAGATCTTATGCATCCCATCCTAGAGGATGAAAATGGTAGCTAGTAAGGTGAAGAGAAAGGAAGATCCCAATCTTTATAAGTGGGATCCACTAAACAAACTAGGATGGAGTCTACAAAGGCCATGGGACTAGGGGTCAAAAATGCATGCAATGTTTACCTTGAAAATGGACTAGTCCAAGTTTACACTTTTCTAATCCCTTTCTTACAAGGCTCATTTTAAGTCCATATTCCCCCTAATGGAGTCATGTGTTCAAGAGGCTTTTATTTATGAAGGAGACTTTCCTACCATCAATTCTCACAAGCAACTATTGATTATTATTCATTTGGTGAACTAGATGGTCATATGTGGCACAATGCATGCTCAATCAATGTTCTTTCTTGAGAACTTAATGAAAACATGTAAGAATTTCATAAGTCAAAATACAAGGCTAGAATATAACATGCTCAATGATTTATTGGTGTAGGGATCACTTATATGCATCTTGGGATCTCTTGCCTAAGTGCAAGCATTCTTACCTTGCAACAATATGAAGCAATGAAGGGGACTCTACAAGAACATCCCTTATGGTTGAAAGAAAATGGTGAAGGAAAGATAGCATCCCTTCTACGTGAAGGAAAGGGGTATAGAAAGCTAATGGATAAAGAGATACATTAAAAGTTGAACACCTTTTGTGTCTCAATAGTGATGTCATGAGTTAATGGATGGTGATGTATGAGAAAATAAAACTACAAAGGTAAAATAATATGGTGATCTTTCAGTTACACAATGCCACAATTTCTTATACCCTGCACATTTAAAAGCATTCCCAAAGGACCTTCTTCGGGATTACCTATACCAACAGGTAGATACACTAGATAAATAGAGGAGGATGTACATCATAGCAACTAAGTGGGAATATGCTCATGGATCCTCACTACATGGAATTCATCTAATACTTGGCTTATTATTAATGATTTATGATGAATACATAGCATGCGTGTCTAATTAATTACTCATGTTAATAGACAACACAATGTTTAAAGAAATATATGTACAATTTCAACCATGGAGCATATGAATGATGATCCTCGAACACATGGCAACAACGATCATGGATAAATAGAGCTAGTGGATTGTAGGGGACATGGATCATGATAATGCTATCACACATAAGAAGGATTTTGCCACCATTGTTGATGTTAACCATCATGAGTGCATGGTTTATACTAGTAACTGGATTATTTGTTTTTAGTTTTAGATATTGATGTCAACATTCAAATTAATAGTCTCACAAGATTTGGTCCCATTGAGAATTATAAGATTCAAATAGATCTTTTTGCAAGGGTTGATCTCATTGAGAATAAGACTCAATATCTAGCTAGATGACCATTTTATTAGTGTAAAACTTGTAAAACTCCATGATGCTTACATTTCTTGTGTCCTTTTTTTGTATAAAATTTTCTTGTGCATGCATGCACACATTCAACACAAACGGGTTTCCACATGGAGCACTGGAAGGGAAGAGGTCAAGAGAAATAATCCAAGTTTATGAAAAATGTGGTGACTAAGGGTTGCATTCAATATCATGTCTATCCGTACATTAAATTGAGCAATGAAAATCATGTTTACAATCAAACACATGTGTCTAAAAACACATTTAAAAATACATGTATAGTTGCATTTACAAGGGTTCAGATTGTATCCACCTATGTATATGTGTATTATAACATAGCTACAGATAGGATCGTAAATGTTATCTTCAAACATGTCTATAATTTCATTTGGTTGTGATCTATTCTTGTGATTCTAAGAGGTTTTGGATAATGAGTGTTTATCAATGGTTGCACATATCTCTTTCATACTACATAGTTCCTTAATAGCAATAATATGTGTAATAGCCCACATTCTCTTTGCCTATAGCTCATGAAGTTTGCTTGTGCCATTGGATCTTTACTTCACTATGTTCTTGTCCTTTTTCACTTCCTCTAGAGCTACTTTCAATGATACATTCTCCATCTCCATGGATACTTTTTTTTGCACCTTCTTTGTCATTGCTTGCTCTCAATGTTAAAGACTAGCTTTGCATTGATCCATTTATTATTGTAGCTGAAGCACCATTTTCATCACCCTACAAGACTTTTTGAAACATAGTCCAAGAAGCTCATGATTGAGATACACATTAACAAAAATTATATCACATTGATTAATAATATCAAAGGTGGACCTAGCCTAGTACTATGTCCATTGGAATAGAAGGAGCCATCAACCCAAAAATCAAAATATATCATTGTCTCTAAACAATATTCGGAAGCTCTTCTTCCATCTAAACTATACTTATCCTAAGGTTTCTTTGTCATATCATACACTTGAGTTCTCATTGATTCAAGTAGGAAAATCCACTTTCCTCTTATGATTTGTTATGGTAATATCTCCATTAGGAAATGTGATATGCCCTAGTAAAGCCATATTGAACTTTTCTATGACATGTGTGTTTGTCAATGATTTTTAGGCCATTTAAAGTGTTTTGAGATATTTTTATGATGGCAAAATTTTTGTCCTTTTTTTAAAACTTAAGTCATACGGCCTATTTTACAAGATAATTTGTGATCAAATGAAGCAAAATTTGGAGAAATTCCTTGCATAGAGTTCAAAGAGGAGATCAAGAAGAATATTTTATCATCTAACATGCTCAATCCAATTCTTCACCATTTTGGAGATATGGTCCTTCGAAAATGAAAACAAAAAAAATTCTACACTTGAAAAATGACATGTCATGGCATTTGTACTTTCTTTCCATTTTTGGTAGGTTTGCATGCGAATGATGATTTGGTAGGATCCCATCAATTTAGGTATGGGCTTCTTTATTGGAAAATGCCTATTGTAGATGTATGAAGCCATTTTGACAAAAAATTGAGCCAATGGTCTTCATCATCTTTGAAATTGACATTGTGAGTGTGATTGTGATTGAGATTGTGAGTGAGAGTGAGATTGCAATTCTTTTTATGTACATAAAACTAGCTCAGGATTGGTTGGGAGGTTTGAGCTCTGCATCGAAGTAGAAGTCTTGGTTGCATTATCTACTGCTTCTTTGTTTCCTATAGATTTCTCTTTCTACTTGTGTCCCTCTATTGAAAATTGTGATGATTTTTATCAAATTCTAACTGGGGGTGTTGCAAAGAAGCATTGGAGTACTAAGTGGTTATGTAACTTTCTCTCAAGGGTCCAAGGGACCATTATGAAAAATGTAAAGTTATTTAGAGGAATTCTAAAGTAAAGTGGAATATAAAGGGTGGGATATTTCAAAAGGCAATATGGTTTCACACCTTTGGAAATTTTAAAATATCTTTATTTGTGAAAAATTAAAAAGATCTTATCTTTTTTATAAAAATTAATCAAACTAGCAAATATGACATTTTGGGACCTATGAAATTTATACTTTTGAAGGAAAGGTCTTGTGCATTTCATCATAGAGGATGAAAATGGTAGCTAGTAAGGTAGAGGTAGAGGAAGATTCCCCACTTTATAAGTTGGATCCACTAAACAAACTAGGGTGGAGCCTACGAAGGCCATGGGAGTGGGGGCCTAAAACACATGCAATGTTTACCTTTGAAAATGGACTAGTTGAGGTTTACACTTTCCTAACGCTTTCTTACAAGTCTCATTTTAAGTCGACATTCCCCCTAATGAATCATGGTGATCAAATAGGGTTTGTTTGATGAAGGATACTTTCCTACCATCAATTCATTAGCAACTATTGATTATTATCCATTTGGAAAACTAGATGGTTATATGTGGCACAATGCATGCTCAATCGATGTTCTTTCTTGAGAACCTAATGAAAACATGTAAGATTTTCATAAGTCAAAATGCAAGGCTAGAGGATAACACGTTCAATACTTTATTGGTGTTTCTTACTTAAGTGAATTCCTCCCTTGCAATAACATGCCACAATGAAGAGGACTTTAAAATAACATTCCTTATGCTTGAAAGTAAACAATGAAGGAAAAGTTAGCATCCCTTCTGCCTAGAAGAAAATGGTGTAAAAGGTAATAGATAAATATATACATTAAAATTTGCAAACCTTTTGAGTCATAATAGTGATATCATGGTTTAATGGATTGTAATGTATGAGAAAATAGAAGTACATTGGTAAAGGAATATTGTAATATTTCCGCTCGAAAATATTACTAAACCCGACTCCCCACACATCGCGTAAAACTCGTGCAAGGTTGTCTTTCACATTGTATTTACCGGCAGTCAATCCGTACCCTGCCGCACAAAAACGAGGCCTCTGCATTGTAAAATCGAGCCCGAGGGGTTCAAGTCCGCATAACCGCGGGGAAACACCCTCTTGGGAGGGGCCAAAATGATAATAATAATAATGCAATTTTTTTTATTATTATCCCTTTCCTCCAGACGATGCATGGCTGGAGGAGAGGGAGTGTGGGGAGGGATGGGCTAGGTGAGAGGTGTGGGATTGCATAGGGGGGGAAGCCATGCACAACCCACGTGGTGGAGCCCCTAGCGCCCTCTAGAAAAGCAAGGAAGGGCTGTAAAAATATGGATTAATTCCGCAACTTGTACCATTCTTCAGACGATATATGCAATACGGGTTATTGGAATATAACATTCTGACCAACATATCCGACGTGCGTAAAATTTTGGCTGTCTCTTGCCTTTGACCGACGAGGTGCTTTCGTTTCCGTGTTTTCCTGTATATTTCCAAATGTTTGCGAGTTCGAAAATAACAGGAATAACGTATCAGCAGATAGAGAAGTGATGTCTAACTGTGCTACTTCGCTGACGGTACTGCAACGTCTAGATAATACAATGCAGAGCATCTCCTCTTCTTTGTTTCCCTGCCGCTGCAAGGTGGCGCATCAGAATACAAGGAAGGATGCGGATGATGATCATAGGAGGACCATGAAGATGACGATTAGAACGAGCTCTCGTCATTATCCGCACCCGGGCGAGTGCAATGTGCTTGAGCTGCCGGTGAACGTGGACACGCACGTGCAGATGGAGGAGACAGAGGAGAATCTTGTCTTCTCCGTGCACTTCCCTCGCTCCTCCTGGGACCCACGAGAGGACCAGAAGAACCTCCGCGTGGAGGTGACGGAGGCGCTGGCTCCCGCGGGGCCCAATATCATGAAGGTCCGCGTAGTGGGTCCCGGGACGGAACTCATGAGGTCGCTGCTCAGGGACCTGGGCTTGCGAGAGTGGCGGTGCCGCCTTCCTCCGTGGTGCTCCCCCGCCTCTGCCACCGTCGCCTACTGCCATGCCGATGAAACGCTCATCCTCACCTTCGCCAAACTACGACCCGAGAGAAGTTGGTGGCCCTTCTAGAGAGCACTTTCTAGCTCTCTATTGTTTTGCGAAGAAGTTTGATTCAATGAAGCAACACATTTACAAACCACAACAAGATTCACAGTTTCAATACAATATAATAAGGAGATCACCCAACCGTTGCTTTACATCTAATCATAGAAATTCGTGGCCGTACTTTACCAGTTTAAAGCCAAAACATGGCTTGAACTACCAATAAAGAAACCTCATACATGACATAGCTAATGTAACATGTATTATGTGGTATTAGGACATGCTACCGCAAGGGTATTATGAGTGCTAATTCCTCAATGGCATGTTTAGAACTCATGCCAATGTAACATGCATTACGTGGTATTACCGCAAGGGTATTATGAGTGCTAATTCCTCAATGGCATGTTAAGAACTCACTCCATAGCATGAGCATGAGGATTCTGCTATGAAACGGTGCATCGTGCATGGTGTCAAGCTAAACTCCTCCAAATCCAAGTTTGTTTTTGAGCTTCTCTATCTTGTGATTCTTCCCATGACACGTGAAATGTGATTGTGTATAATATATATATATGATTAATTGTTGTTGTAGGGGTATGTAAAAGGTGAACATAAACCTATTGAACTTGAACCCTTTATGATGCTACCAATACCTTGCACATAGGATATTCCTTGTAGTATTAGAAAGGTTAATGTACTTTTCCAAGTCTAAGATCCACTTGTTAGTAGTGTTTGTAAAGCCTAAGCATAGAGAAGCCTAATTTAGGCTATGCACGGGCTACGTCCCCAGCCTAAATTGTAGACTAGAAATATTATTGTCGATTGTAGACTAGGAATATGATTTTTGATTGGCTACGCATTCGTGGATACAAATACACTAATAACAACATGAAGATAACTACCATTATAACCAACATAAATAGAAGCCACTATACTAGTAAAAGCTAGTCCAACTAGTATCTACTAGTGCAAGTGGAAGTTTGCAATATAAGAGATAATCACTACTTATATTGCTAGCCAATATGTATACAGGTAGCCATTAATTGCACCGATAGCTACCAGTGGTATTGGCATCTACTAATACACTAGGACTGAATCATAGTATAGGTGTATACCACAATATGAGTCTATTATGTTCTTTAATTCCCAATCCTTGCCTATGACAAGCCTTGCTTGTTTTCTTCTTGAATGCATTTGGGAAAGGCATGATTCTCCATGTCCCAAATGTATTTCATAGCTTCATCACCATGTGTATTCTTGGCAAGGACATCACACATGGAATAGGGGCATAGACAAAAAATACAATGTATAAGTGACCCCATCTTCAGAATATCTACATGCATCCTATTGTCTTAGTGCAAGTCTATCTGCATCCAAGGGGCCAATCCAAGAATGCAATCAATTCAACCAATATAAAATGGTTTAAAAATAGATTTATTTGTTACAAAAACAACTACAAAGAACCTTCTCTTTTGTGGTTGTATATATACTAAGAAAACTCACAATAAGTTTGAGCCTTGATGACTACTCTGATGCATTGCCAATACATTAAGAATAGTTCTTAGGAGAAGATAATATTGTTACATATTTTTCTTGTATATTGAAGCTACTACAAAATAGAAGAAAGAAACGTTCTTTAAGAAATCATAGCCACCCCCATAAGGAGCCTATGATGTGTTTCTATCAGACCATCATCCTTCTACAATGTTAGTACGACATCAACAAACCTTCTAGTAGGTACCAACTAGCTGCATCCTCTTGGAGGTAGATGGTTGCTAGTTCTTTCTTTGTATATTTAGTTAACCTAGTGCACGCCAAGTAGCTATCTACTTCTGTGATCAATTCTTTACAATCAATCCATCTCTCTATGCCTTATACTTGGAAGTTTTTGGCATCTTGAACTTCCCATAGTTGTCTCCAAAACTATCACTATCTTCGCCACAAAGGCACCATAGTAATATCATTTTACATTACTCAAAGATCTTTGATATCATAGATAGCAATAAAGTTGTCCCAAATTTGATTCGAACTCAAATTCACAAGGAATCACTTCTAATATTTTCTAGGACTAGTTGCCCCCTCCTCTAAGAGATTTAGAGTTTTTTACAATATGGATTTCACTTCAAGGAACTCATAAGTCTCTTCCCTCTTGCTACCAATCCCCTTTGCAATATCACACAAGAAGGATGAGTCAAGAATTGATCACAAAAGAGGAGTCCAAAATTTTTTTAATCTTTGATGTTATCATGCTAATAGGAGAGCCATCACTATGTATTCTCACTCATATGAATAGTCTTTGTTTAGGCTCTAAGACCAAGGTGATCCAAGTCAATATTGTGATTTGGCAATTGGGAATTTTTGTGGAATAAATTTCTCCTATCCCTCCCTCCTTGTCATAGAGGAGGAGATAACCACATTGAGGAACAAAACCACATGATGGGGTACTTTTGCTAAATTCGACTACAATCCAAGTTCTTACAGTTGGTGGAATCCAAAAACAACAAGACATTAAATTTTTTATATATAACTAACCCTAGTTAACTTGTGTGTTGTTTATTATTTTGCTTAATATGTTGCACTTATGAGAGAAAAAACTCATTCAATCAAAGATCCTCTTGGTTTTCGTATAATGCTCCACCTTCTTATGAGAGGTAATTAAGGTATAAGGTACAAGATCTAACTTATGGTTTGGATACCATGTCAAAAACTAGAATTGTCATCTATTCTTTCTATCTTTCCCACTATATCACACTCTCAAAGTTTCACCAAGAAAATGTAGGAAACTGCATGAGGTGACAAAGCAATGCAATGAAATCTCAAGTTTTGAGGCAAACATCATTAACAATAGTATCTTTTTCTAAAGACTCAAAGCTTTAGCACCATCAAGACCATAAGATCCTCTTGGAACCTCAATAAAGAGACAAAGACAATTGATATCCATCCATAATGAGGTCCTCAAATTCTTCAATGAAGACATCCATTGACATCAAGGAATTGCAAATTGCTTCATCAACTAGCACTCAATTCTTCATCAACAATTTGATTCTTCATCAATCAACACTTCAACATCAATAATGTTATGGGATTTCCATGTCCTATAGCACTACTTAATTATCATTTTGCATACTCATGTGCATAGCTCTGTTCTTATGAGCTAGGTTTACTCTCTCCATGTCAACCGCGTGAGATCTCTCATACTTCCACTTTGATTTCATTAGGCTAATAGTTGTTGGAGATTTTATTATTGAAGCAAGAGAGTAGAAAAAAAAAACACACATAAAAAGAGGAGAATAGAAACATTTAAAGAAAGAGAATAAGATAAGAGAAAAGAAAAGAAAAGAAAATCATATATTCACTCATATGCACCTAAGGTTCCTCAACTTGGATGCATCTGGTGATCCTAGTCGAAATTTCTCCACCTCTAGTCCCCTAGTCCTCTTTCAGTTTTCTCCCATATTTACCCATGGAACACTAAGGCCAAGACATACCTATGGAGGCTCGCCTTTTTTAGATCTATCTCCTAAGTCACTTGAACTTTTTCCATTTCAACTTTATTCATCCCAAAGCCAATAACTCAACATCAAAGCAAGACGGACAAGGTACTTCAAGCAGATAGGGACTCATTCATTGAAGCAATCATTGAACAATTTGGATTGGCTCTTGCACATGCTATTAGTACTCCGTTCTTAGTGAACTCTACAAAAAGTGTTTCAACAATGTCAAGATACAGATGCTCCACCTTCACATCAACCATATGTAAACCTCATTGATTGTATCCAGTTGATTTGAATGATTGCATGACTTGATGTTCTCTTTGCTACTAACTCTTTTAGTCAATACTTAGCCTATCTATCCATAAAAAAATGGTTTGTAGAAAAAAATATTTTAAAATATTTAAAAGAAAATTCAACTTTTGGTTTGGTTTAACATGATTAGCAAGATTCATCTTCAATTAATTTACTTGATCCTTTTGGATACATAGATATAGATTGGGCCAATTCTAATTTGTGTATGCAATCTACAAGTGGTAATTTTCTATTCATCAAAGGATCTCTACTCTCTTGAAGAAGCAAGAAACAACAATGTGTTGCAAGCTCTACTCTACATTAAATTGAGCAAGGAAGATCGTGTTTACAATCTAACATTTTGTGTCTGAAAACTAATTTAAAAATATATGTATAATTGCATTTAAATTTGATAAAACTGTATCAACATGTGTATATGTGTATTATACCATAGTTTTAGATAGGATCATAAATGCGTATATTCAACCATGTCTTTTTGGTTATGGTCTATTTTTGTTATCCTAGGAGGCTTGGAGAAAGCATATATATTGGTCATTGCATATGTGTTCTTCATACTACATAGTTCCTTGATAGAAATTACACTTGTAATAGTCCACTTTTTCTTTGCTTGTAGCCCATGAAGTTTGCTTGTGCCTTTGGAACTTTACTTCACTATGTTCTTGTCCTTTTCTACTTCCCCTAGAGGTGCTTTTGATGATACATTCTCCATCTCCACTGATACTTTTCTTTGCACCTCTTTTAATTTATCATTGATTGCTCCTCATGTTGAAGATTATCTTTGCATTGATCATCCAATTATTCTTCTAACATAAGCACTATTATCATCACCTTTTAGGACTTTTGAAACATATTCCAAGAAGTTCATGATTGAAATACACATTGACAAAATTTATATCACATTGATCAACAATATTGATGCATGTGGACATTGCTCACACAAATGTTTACAATAACTTGCTATATCTTTTGCATGATTTACAATGTAAAATGAGTAAGAAAGAAGTAGAATCAAAGGTGGATCTAGCCTAGTACTACATTTATTGAGAGAGAAGGAGCAATCAACTCAAAGATCCAAATTCAAACAATATTTGGAAGCTCTTCTTGCATCTAGACTATACTTCTTCTAAAGTGTCTTTGTCATATCATATAGTGGATTTCTCATCCATTCAAACATGAAAATCCATTTTCCTCTTACAATTTCTTATGTCATAAGTATATCGATTAGGCAATGTAGGATAGGACAAAAAGTTCTATAGATTGATTCTCCAAGTTTAATATGAGTTTGAAAGGACTACCAGAAGAAAAAGAAGATGAACAAATCTTTCTTGAACATATAATATTTAGGCACCTCTAGATATGAAAAATACTACTTTTGCTAGTTACATGGAAGAAGGGAGAAGTAGTGGAGCACCAAGTGGTTATGAGACTTACTCCTAAGGGTCCAAGGGACCATTATCAAAAAAATAAAGTTGTTTCAAGGAATTCTATTGCAAAGTGGAATATTAAAAATTGGGATGTTCAAGATGCAATATGGTTTGACACATTTTGAATTTTAAAAATATATTTATTTGTGAAAATTTAAAAAGGTCTTCTATTATGGGACACAAATTCATCAAACTTGCAAAAAAGGCACTTTGGGACTTGTGAATGTCACGCTTTTGAAAGCGAGGTCTTGTGTGTTCCATCTTAGAGGATGAAAATGGTAGCCAATAAGGTGAAGACAAAGGAAGATCCATGGCTTTATAAGTGGGATCCACTAAACAAACTAGTGTGAAGCCTATGTAGGCCATTAGACTAGTAGCCTAAAACGAATGCAATGTTTTAATTCCAAGTTTAAACTTTCCTAATCCATTTCTTACGGGCTCATTTTAAGTCCATATGCCCCCTAATGGAGTCATGGTGATCAAGAGGGTTTTTTTAATGAAGGATACTTTCCTACCATCAATTCTCACAAGCAACTATTGATTATTATCCATTTGGAGAACGAGATGGTTCTATGTGGCACAATGCATGCTCAATCAATGTTTTTTCTTGGGAACTTAATGAAAACATGTAAGAATTTTATAAGTCAAAATGTAAGGCTAGAAGATAACACATTCAATGCTTTATTGCTGTAGGAATCACTTATATACATCTTGGGATTTCTTGCTTAAGTGGTTTCCTCCCTTGCAACAATACGGAGCAATGAAGGGGACTTTAGAAGAACATCCCTTATGGTTGAAAGAAAATGGTGAAGGAAAGATAGCATCCCTTGCACGTGAAGGAAAAGGGTGTAGAAAGGTAATGGATAAAGAGATACATTAAAATTTGAACACGTTTTGTGTCTCAATAGTGATGTCATGAGTTAATGGATGGTGATGTATGAGAAAATAGAACTACAAAGGTAAATGAAGATGGTGATCTTTCAGGTACACAATGGCCACAATTTCTTATACCCTGCACATTTAAAAGCGTTCCCAAAGGACATTCTTCTCAATTATCTATACTAAAAGGTAGATACACTAGACAAATAAAGGAGGATATACATCTTAACAACTGGGTGGGAATATTCTCATGGATGCTCACCACATGTAATGCATCTAATACTTTGCTTACTATTAATGATTTATGATGCATATATAGGATACTTGTCTAATTAATTATTAATGTTAATAGAAAACACAATGTTTAATGCTATGTCATGTCGGACAAACATTTTAGATGAGAAGATTAATGATAATATAAAGTCAAAAGATTCTTGGTCATTAGTATCTTCAGGAGTGTCAATAAAAACATGGATGTTTGATGTGGCATAATCCAAGAATATAATTAAGCTCAACTACTAACTATACATACATGCATGCATACATGTATGTATGCATGCATGCATGTATGTATGGATGGATGTATGTATGTATGTATGTATGTTACAAGTGTGCTGAAAACATGCCCTAATGCAAGAATCAAAGACATACAAATGCAAATTGGAATGTTCCTATTTAATAGGCTTTCTATGAAGAGCAAAGATGGAGAATAATGCATGATGGCATGTGATACGTATCCCTCCATAGTTTAAAGAAATGTATATACATTTTTAACCATGGAGCATATGAATGATGATCCTAAAACACATGGCAATAAAAACTGTGTATAAATAGAGGTAGTGGATTGTTGGGGACGTGGGCCATGATAATGCTATCACACATAAGGTGGATTTTGCCACCATTGTTGATGTTAACCATCATGAGTGTATAATCTATACTAGTAATGGGATTATTTGTTTTTAGGTTTAGATATAGATGTCAACATTCAAATTGATAGTCTCACAAGATTTGGTCCCATTGAGAATAAGATTCAAATAGTATTGATGTCAACATTCAAATATATCTTCTTGCAAGGGTTGATATGATTTAGAATAAGACGCAATATCTAGCTAGATGACCATTGCATTATTGTAAAACTTGTAGAACTCCACGATGCGTACATTTATTGTATTCTTTGTATGAAATTTTCTTGTGAATGCATGCACATATTCAACATAAACGGGTTTACACATGGAGCAATGGAAGGAAAGAGGTCAAGGGAAATAATCCAAGTTTATGAAAAATGTGGTGAGTAAGGGTTGCATTCAATATCATGTCTATCTTTACATTAAATTGAGCAAATGAAGATCATGTTTAAAATCCAATTGGTGTGTCTAAAAATGCATTAAAAAATACATGTATAATTGCATTTACGGCTGTTCAACTTGTATCCTCCTATGTATATGTGTATTATAACATAGTTAGAGATAGGATCCTAAATGTGTATCTTCAAACGTACTGTCTATAATTTCATTTGGTTGTGATCTATTCTTGAGATTCTAGGAGGCTTCAAAGAATGAGTGTGTATCAAGGGTTACACATGTCTCTTTCATACTACATAGTTCCTTGATAGCAATAACATGTGTAATAGCCCACATTTTCTTTGCTCACAGCCCATGAAGTTTGCTTGTGCCTTTGGAACTTTACTCCACTATGTTCTTGTCCTTTTTAAGTTCCTCTAGAGGTGCTTTGAATGATACAATCTCCATCTCCATAGATACTTTTGTTTGCACCTTCTTTGTCATTGCTTGCTCGTAATGTGAAGATTAGCTTTGCGTTGATCCAACTATTCCTCTAGCCGAAGTAGTATTTTCATCACCCTATAATACTTTTTGAAATATACTCCAAGGAGATCATGATTGAGATACACATTGACAAACATTATAACACATTGATCATGAATACCAAATGTGGAGCTAGCCTAGTACTACGTTAATTGGAATACAAGAAGCCATCACCCCAAAAATAAAAATCTACCGCTGTCTCTAAACAATATTGGAAAGCTCTTTTCCATCTAGTCTATACTTATGCTAAGGTGTATTTGTCATATCATACACTTTAGCTCTCATTCATTATTCAAATAAGAAAATCCACTTTCCTCTTACGATTTCTTATGGGAATAAGTATATCCATTAGGCAATGTAGGCTAGGAGAGAAAGTTATATATATTGATTTTTAAAGTTTAGTATTCATTTGAAAGGACAAGAAGAACAAAAAGAGCATGATAAAATCTTAGTTGAGCATAGACTATGGTTAGGCACCTTTGGATATGGAAAAAACTACCTTTGGCAGATAAAGGGAAAATTTCAATTTCTAGGGCTACCATCCAAGCACGACACTAGGGAGAATGTGATACACCCTAGTAAAGACATATTGAAATTTCCTCTAACATGTGTGTAAATAGCGTTTATAATTGATTTTTAGGTCATTTTAAGTGTTTTGAGAGATTTTGGTGATGGTAAATTTTTTTCAAAAATTTTCAACCTTAAAAGATGACCTATTTTAGAAGTTGATTTGTGACCAAACAAAGTAACATTTGGTCAAATACCTTGCACAGAGTTTGAAGAGAAGAACTAGAGGAATATTTTGTGGTCTAATAGGCTTTGTTGAATTAGAGGAATATTTTGTGGTCTAATAGGCTTTCTTGAATTCCTCACCATTTTGGAGATACGGTCCTTTAAAAATTAAAAAAATTCAACACTTGAAAAAAATGTATCATGCTATTTGTACTTTCTTTCCATTTTAGCACGTTTGCATGTGAATGACGATTTGGTACAACTCCATCAATTCGGTACATGCTTCTTTATTGGAAAAAGCCTATTATAGATGCAGAAAGTCATTTTTGGCAAAAAAAACTAAGCCAACAGTCTTCATTATCTTCTTCCTCCAAAATTCAAGATTGATATTGTGAGTGAGAGTGTGATTGTGATTCCTTTTATGTACATAAAACTAGCTCAAGGCTGGTTGGGACGTTCGAGGTTTGCATCAGAGTACAAGTCCTGATTGTGTTATCTACTGTTTCTTTATTTCGTACAGATTTTGACTAGTATTGTTGCAAAGAGGTACTAGAGTACGAAATGGTTATGTAACTTTCTCTCAAGGGTCCAAGGGACCATTATGAAAAATGTAAATTTATTTAGAGGAATTCTAGTGTAAAGTGGAATATAAAAGGTTGGATCTTTCAACATGCAATATGGTTTCACATCTTTGGAAATTTTCAAATATCTTAATTTGTGAAAAATTAAAAATTTCTTTTTTTTCGAACAAACATTAATCAAACTTGCAAATATGACATTTTTGGGACTTATGAATGTTGTAATTTTGAAATAGAGGTCTTGTGCATTTCATCTTAGCATATGAAAATGGTAGCTAGTAATATGGAGGCAGAGGAAGATTCCCCACTTTATAAGTGGAATCCACTAAACAAACTAGGGTGGAGCCTACAAAGGCCATAGGACATGCAATGTTTACCTTTGAAAATGGATTAGTGCAAGTTTACTCTGTTGTAATCCCTTTCTTATTACGAGGCTCATTTTAACTCCATATTCCCCCTAATGAGTCCTAGTGATCAAGAGGGTTTTTCTGATGAAGAAGACTTTCCTACCATCAACTCTCATAAGCAACTATTGATTATTATCCATTTGGAGAACTAGATGGTTATATGTGGCACAATGCATGCTCAATCGATGTTCTTTCTTGAGAACTTAATGAAAACATGTAAGAATTTCATTAGTCAAAATTCAAACCTAAAGGATAACATGTCAATATTTTATTGCTATAGGAATCACTTATATACATATCGGGATTTCTTACTTAAGTGGATTCATCCCTTGTAATAATGAGCAAGGAAGAGGACTTTAAACTAACATCCCTTGTGCTTCGAGAGTAAATGGTGAAGGAAAAGCTAGCATCCCTTGTGCTTAGAAGAAAAGGGTGTAGAAAGGTAATGGATAAAGAGATCCATTAAAAATTGAAAACTTTTTGTGTCACGATAGTGATACCATTGAGTTAATGGATGGGAATGTTTGAGAAAATTAAAGTACATAGGTAAAGGAAGATGGTGGTCCTTCACATACACAATGGGCACAATTTCTCATACCCTACACATCTAAAAGGATTGCCAAATGACATTTATGTGGATTATCTATGCCAAGAGATAGAGAGACGAGATAAATAAAAGAGAATACATATCACAACAATTGATTAGGATATGCTCAAGGATTCTTGCCACTTATAATGCATACAGTAGTTGGCTTACTATTAATTATTTATAATAATGAATACATAGGATACTTGTCTAACTAATTACTCATGTTAAGAGAGTAGACAATGTCCAATGCTATGTCATGTGGGATAGACATTTTAGGTGAAAAGATTGACGGTAATATAAAATCCCAAGATTGTGGGTCATTGGTAGCTTTGAGAGTGTCAATAGAAACATGGATGTTTGATGTGGCATAATCCAAGAAAATAATTAAGCTCAACTACCAAACTATGTATATATATACATGTATATGTGTATGTGTATAAAAAGGATGCTACAAGTGTGCTGAAAACGTGCCGTAATGCCAAAATCAAACAAATAAAAATGACAATTAGAATGCTCCTATTTATAAGTCTTTTTATCAAAAGCAAAGAAGGGGAATAATAGATGATGGCAATTGATGCCCCTCTCTGCACAATTTAGAGAAACATTTTCATCCATGGAGCATACCAATGATGATGATCCTCCTGCTAGTGGAAACAATGATTGTGGGGATCAACAGAGCTAGAGGATTGTAGGCAACATTGATCATGATAATGCTATCACACTTGATGAGAATTTGCCACCATTCTTGATGATTAACCAGTATGCGGGTGTTAACCATACTAGCAATTGGATTATTCATTTTCAGGTTTGGATATTGATGTTGACATTGAAATGGATAGTCTAGCAAGGCTTAATCTCATTGAAAATGACATTGAAGATCTAGCTAGATCACCATTGTATTATTGTAAATCTTGTAGAACTCCATGACTCTTACATATCCCATGTCTTCTGTATGATCTTTCTTTCTAACTATATGCACACATTCAACATAAATACAATAAATATGATATTTATTTGTGAGTACTTGCATGTTTACACATTAGAGCTATAGACACAATCGTAAATGCACATCTTCAACCATGCCTATGCTTTTGTTCAATTGTGGTCTATTCTTGTAATGGATATTTCTGGATGAGCTCTCCAATGCCTCGTGGTAGAGCACAACCCATGCAATGCAAATACAAAAATGTCAAAAATGGTTGTAACCTTTCCTACTACGAGGCTTCGAGACTGAGGGTTATGTGTGGTAAACAAATGGACTATGTCAATTAATAAATGGCTTTGCATCCTCATACACCCCAAAACACGAATCCACTACCTACAAATTTGGAATTTGGTTTCCTACATCAACATCATGGACTCAAACAAATAGGAGAAAGGAGGCTTTGCATGGAGTTCTTGGTGACAGGTGTCAAAACATACTATAACTATCATCGTGAGTTTTGAGTGATTGGAGCTTACCTTCCTAGAGTGTGTTGCATCATTCATTTCAATTGCTAATCCAAGTCGCTCTCCATCCTAACATGGTTTATATCCCTTTTTTAGTATTAAATAAGGTTCATAATGGAGGATGACCTATGATACAAAGTAGAAGGGTTAGAAATGACAAGAAAGTTCACAAACTTTTTCCTAATATGTATATGTGTATTTTATTTAACATGGCTATCGGCACAATTGTAAATGCACATCTTCAACCATGACTATGCTTTTGTTTAGTTGTGGTCTATTCTTGTAATGGATATTTTTGGATGAGATGTCTAATGCCTTGTGGTGGAGCATAACCCATGCAATGCAAATACAAAAATGCCAAATATTGTTGTATATATTTTCTACTATGAGGCTTGGAGAATGAGGGTTATGTGTGGTAAACGGATGGACTATGCCAATTAGTATATGGCTTTGCATCCTCAAACTTGCCAAAACACCAATTGAGTGCTTTGAAAATTGGAATTTGGTTTGCGACATCAGCATCATGGACTCAAACAAATGGGATAAGGGAGGCTATGCATGGAGTGTTTGATGACGGGTGTCAAAACATACTATAACTATCAACTTGAGTTTTGAGTTCTTGGAGCTTACCTTCCTGGTGTGTATTGCATCATTCACTTCACCCGCTAATCCAAGTTGCTCTCTCTCCTAGCATGGTTTATATCCCTTTTTGAGTATTACATAAGGTTTAGAATGGAGAATGACCTGTGATAGAAGGTGGAAGGGTCAAAAATGACAAGAAAGTTCACAGACTTTTGCCTAATATGAAAATGTTTCGAGACACAACACAATGTAAGATGTGTTAGGTAACCCATAGCGGGAATGCAATAAAGTTCCCCTTTTCAATCTTTGTTCCCTCTCAAAACACACTGCCGGAAAGTCCTCTAAGAACTAATTCAAGTGACCAAGGGAATGATAACAATGATGATGATAGTGATGGCGGTGATGAGGAGAACTAGGATGATGAGGTTATAGGAGCTGCTACTACTCATGGTGATGACTAGTGTTACTATATTTTGTGTGTTATATTGTCTAGTATACTGGAGAGAGAGAGTGTGTGTAAATATGTGTGTATTGACATACGTTGCTAATAGCTATCAAGCTAAATATGTGGTGTAAATATGTGTGTATGAATATATTTTTGTAATAATGTGTGTGTAAATATACCTTGGTAGCAACGTACAATATGAGCGTATGAACATACGTTGCTACCAAGGTGGTAGGCATCATCAAGAGATACAAATTCCTGAAAGAAGACATACAAATAGGGTTCCGCGGTGGCAAGAGGGTGGCACGAGTAAAATATAATCGCAAGCACACGAAGACAACTGAAGTCTGCAAGTGTTCTTCAGAAAAGCGCTCTCCAGAAAAGCAAGGAAGAGCACGCACAAACGCATCGATCAAGTTGATGGGTGGGCTGTACAAATATGGATTAATTCCGTAACTTGGACCATTCTTCAAACGATATATGCAATACGGGTTATTGGAATATAACATTCTGACCAACATATCCGACGTGCGTGAAATTATGGATGTCTCTTGCCTTTGGCCGACGAAGTGTTTTCCTTTCCGCGTTTTCCTGTATATTTCCAAATGTTTGCGAGTTCGGAAATAACAGGAATAACGTATCAGCAAATAGAGAAGGGATGTCTAACTGTGCTACTTCGCCAACAGTACTCCAACGTCTAGATAATATGATGTAGAGCATCTCCTCTTCTTTGTTTCCCTTCCGCTGCAAGGTGGCGCATCGGGATGAAAGGGAGGATGTGGATAGTGATCATAACCCTGAAGATGACGATTAGAAAGAGCTGTCGTCATTATCTGCACCCGGGCGACTGCAACGTGCTTGAGCTGCCTGTGAACATGGACACGCACGTGCGAATGGAGGAGAGAGAGGAGAGTCTTGTCTTCTCCGTGCACTTTTCTCGCTCGTCCTGGGACCCAGAAGAGGACCAGAGGAACATCCGCGTGGAGGTGACGGAGGCGTTGGCGCCCGCGGGGCCCAATATCATGAACGTCTGCGTGGTGGGACCCGGGACGACGGGCCTCATCAGGATTCAGGTCGCTGCTGAGGGACCTCGGCTTGCGAGAGTGGAGGTGCCGGCTGAGGATAGATTTCAGCACGGCCCCGCCACCACGAACGGGTTCACCGGGTCACTCGGTGGAAATTTATTAAAACATAAAAGGCCCCTAAATGGGAGTTAGGTCTGGTTGCCCGTTGCACGAACGGGTTCACCGGGTCATTCGGTGGAAATTTATTAAAACATAAAAGGCCCCTAAGTGGGAGTTAGGACTGGTTGCCCGTTGCATACGGTAGGAATTGAACTCGCGCCCTTACGCAAACACTTTGAAGATTTATTACTGTGCGCGTTTACATTTGTAGACAATAGGGGTTTTTAATTTTATTAGATCCTTTAATGTTGAAAAAAGAGACACACACGCCTAAAACCGGCGCTTGCGGTCATACCAATCGAAAAGTATGGGCCTGTGGCGAGGCCCATACTGATATTTATCCTCAGCCGGCGGTGTCGCCTTCCTCCCTTGTGCTCCCCCGCCTCTGCCACCGTCGCCTACTGCCATGCCGATGAAACGCTCGTTCTCATCTTCGTCAAACTACGACCCGAGAGAAGTTGGTGGCCCTTCTAGAGAGCGCACTCTCACTCTCTTTTGTTTTGCAAAGAAGTTTAATTCAATGAAGCCACACATTTACAAAGAACAACAAGATTCACAGTTTCAATACAATATAATAAGGAGATCACCCAACCATTGCTTTTCATCTAATCATAGAAATTCGTGGCCGTGCATTAACACTTTAAAGCCAAAATGTGGCTTGAACTACCAATAAGGAAACCTCATACATGACATAGCTAATGTAACATGTATTATGTGGTATTAGGACATGCTACCGCAAGGGTATTATGACTGCTAATTCCTCAATGGCATGTTTAGAACTCACTCTATGGCATGAGCATGAGGATTTTGTTGTGAAGTGGTGCATTGTGCATGGTGTCAAGCTAAGCTCCTCCAAATCCAAGTTTGTTTTTCACCTTCTATATCTTGTGATTCTTCCCATGACATGTGAAATGTGATTGTGTATAATATATATATGATTAATTGTTGTTGTAGGGGTACGTAAAAGCTAAATATACACCTAATCAACTTGAACCCTTTATGATGCTACCAATACCTTGCACATAGGATATTTGTTGTAGTATTAAAAAGGTTAGTGTACTTTTCCAAGTCTAAGATCCACTTGTTAGTAGTGTTTGTAAAGCCTAAGCATAGAGAAGCCTAATTTAGGCTATGCATGGCCTATGTCCCCATCCTAAATTGTAGAATAGAAATATTATTGTCGATTGTAGACTAGGAATATGATTGTTAATTGGCTAGGCATTGGCATGGCTAAGCATAGCTTAAGGTAGTGGAATTGGTGGAACGTAGGGTAAGCATAGGCTATGTTAGGCTTTGGTTAGCATAGGGTATGTATATGCCTACACTCAACAAGCATATGGTCAACCTAACCTAATGTAGCATAATGTATTAACCTTATGCTTGGGCGCAAGCATATGCTTAGCCTCACATAACCTAGTCTAATCTAACCAGCTACACTCCAAGGTTCTATCTATAACCTCATCACTTTAGAACATCCATCCTCTTCTCTATTAGTCTCATAATTTGGAGGAAGCACACTCCCCTACATGAAGAAGATGTCTAAATGGTAGCACTCGTAAAGAGCATCATGGCAAACATGGATTTGAGAAAGCTCCTAGCAAGAAAGAGAGGTTCACAACATTCCACTAAATTATTGCACCTCAAAGTTCTCCATGGTTGACAATGGTCATAAAGATTAAATGTAGTGATGGAAGCGTGGGTTTTGTTGTGAACCCATTAGCACAATTGGATTGGAGTTCACCATCACTTTCGCATTTGGAGAGTCTAAAAGGTATCATAATGAGAATGTCATGGATTTCACCAACCATCACATAGATTTGTGAAAAGTTAACAAGATCATAGGGCATTATAGATGGGAAAAAGGCTAAACGTTATCCTAATGAGAGTGTCATTTCCTAGTTCTCACTCAATAAGGTAATTGAAAAATAGAAAACTTTTGTGCAAGAGCTCCAAGGAGAGCATAAGGACAAGTGTATTGGTCACTACTAGTTTAACTAGTAGCTATCTCGTAGCTACTAGTTGTAATTAGTTGGTAGTGAGAAGTACACGTATATTATCGGCTATTTGTAAAGCTCGAAAATAACTAATAGTTATGTTGCAATTGATAGCTATAAGTCTTAGTAGTCCAAGACAACTACTACTTGCATTCGTGGATACAAATACACTAATAACAACAAAAGATAGCTACCATTATAACCAACATAAATGGAAGCCATTATACTAGTAAAAGCTAGTCCAACAACTAGTATCTACTAGTGCAAGTGGAAGTTAGCAATATAAGTGACAATCACGACTTGTATTGCTAGCCAATATTTATACAATAAGCAACTACTACTTACACCAAAAGCTACCAATGGTATTGGCATCTACTACTACACTAGGACTGAATCATAGTATAGGTGTGTACTACAATATTAGTGTATTATGTTCTTTTCCCAATCCTTGCCTATGGCAAGCCTTTTTGTTTGCTTCTAGAATGATTTGAGAAAGGCATCATTCGGCATGTCCCAAATGCATTTCATAGCTTCATAACCATGTGTATTCTTGGCAAGGACATCCCACATGGAACAAGGGCATAGACAAAACATATGTTACACAAGTAACCCCATCTTCAAAATATCTACATGCATCCTATTGTCCTAGTGTAAGTCTATCTGCCTCCAAGGGGCCAATCCTAGAATGCAATCAAATCAATCAATATAAAATGGTTTGAAAATAGTTTTATTTGTTATATAAACAACTAGAAAGAACCTTCTTTTTTGTGATTGTCGATATGCTATGAAAAATCACAATAAGTTTGAGTCTTGAGTACTCTAATGCATTGCCAATACATTAAGAATGGTTCTTAGGCAAAGGTATTGTTGTTACATAGGTTTCTTTGTACACTAAAGCTACCAGAAAATAGATGAAAGCAACCTTCTTTAAGATATGATATCTACCCAAAGAAGCCTTATGATATGTTTTTATCAAACCATCATCCTTCTACAATGTTAGTACGGCATCAACAAACCTTCTACTAGGTACCAACTAGCTACATCCTCTTGGAGATAGATGGTTGCCAAATTCCCCTTCATTTCTTTATTTATCCTAGTCTAATTCAAGTAGCTATCTACTTCTGTGATCAAGTTGTTAGAATCATTCCATCTCTCTTTGCCTTATACTTGGTAGGTTCTGGCATCTTGAACTTCCCATACTTGTCTTCAAAACTATCACTCTCCTCTCTATCATTCATCTGTTGTTCCTTGTCTTTCTTCTTGTGGGTGCTAGGAGTTGCATCCTCCTTCTCATTCCTCTTCCCCCCTACTTCACCCTCTTTCTCTTTCTCCTTCCATTTTTCACTAGTTCTTTTTCTAGTAAGAGGGTGGTTCTCTGAAAGTGATGATTTTGGTGAAGCTATTCTTTTGACAGCCATGCTTTAGAAACTCTCCTATTTGCAAGTGTAACATCCACATGATTAAAATATGTTTTCAAACATCTTGATTGATGCCCCAAGTTTCATTCCTCATGCAACAATGATGTCCTAGAGTTCATGCCCTTGGGGATCTTACCTTTCAAATCCACAAAGTACTTGCTAAATGCAATCCATCTAATATTATGCGAAGCCACAATTACTAGATGCTAATTGAGAGGCAGGGTTTTTACTTCCATCTTAATCAAATATCAAATCAGTAAACCTCAATGCTATTAAGCATTAGTAACCTTCATGATCCAAAAAAAAAGTTGAAACTCATTTGCTGAGTACTAATAAAATGCATAGATGTGACAAAATGCCCAAATGGAGACAATGTGTCAATTAGTTAATAAATCTAAGAATCTAATTCTCAACAATGTGAAATCTTGGTAACTTTCACAATCCACATGTTGAAATTCATCTACTAATGAGTGATCAAGCATATAGATTTATGTAAATCACCAAATGGAGATCTTTAGGTAACTTTTCCCACCATAATCATTGATGTATGCTCTCAACCATGGGAGAAACCTCACATGGGTGTAGCACTTTGAGCCCCTTCATTGTAAACAAATCTAAATGTACACACCTTGCATAATGGGGGAAATGATTAGCCTAGATGAATCTTGGTCATTCGTGTTGAACAAGTTGGTGGACTAAGGGTATAGGTGTGGTAAACAATTTCTTATGTTTCTCCTTGAGAACCTCCTTAGCAAGACTGTGGGGGTCATAATCACCCTAAATGAGTCTTTCTCATTCTTTTTGAACAAATTGGTGGCCTAAGGGTGTTGTTGTGGTGGATAAGATGTAAAGTGATATCACAAATAAAATAATATGTAGAACACATAGGGATTGCATATTCAATTGAAAGTATGGATCTAGATGCTATTGCCACCAGAAGGATCTCCAACATGATTGGCAATATGATAGTAAGTTGAAATGCTAGTGACCCCATCTTCCAATGTGATTTTGATGTTGATAAAATTCAAGCACAGTATGCATTATATGTAGAAGTAAGAGTTGCAAAATGTAAATCTGATAAGAGCATCACAAAGTCAATATCATGGGATAGGAAAATGTGGTCTGCATATGTTTCTCTTAGACAAAACTCAACCCCTCATGTATGTCTCATGTATATTCTACAATTTATTTGAGTGAAGAAGAGACAACTTCAAGAGAACAATTAGGAAGTGATGCTTATGGCATTGTCTTCAAAGTGAAGGTTGTAAAGGTAGCAGGATTTGACTGCAATAATATTTGTGTAGGAAAATGCTATAAAGGAAAAGACTACACAAGAGAATCAGAACAACAAAGAGAGATAGTGGTGTAGATTAGACATCCACTACTAGTATGGGTGATTGCAGTCACTGCAAAAGAGCCTTTGTGGACCATCACAACAGTTTTCAATGATGGAGATATTTTAAGTTTTATGGCCCAACTTCCTTCATCTCTTATGAGCGATTCACAAGATTGTTCCATACTTGGGGCACATTCCAAAGAAGGTGTGACGAAGATACTCAGTTGAGAAGTGATGAGATCATGCAAACAAATATGTCTTGCAAATGCACATTGTCCATTATGCATGCATTAATATTGGGAATGTGTCATTTACACAAAGCAAGGTGGTTACACACTTATTTACATCATCGTAATATTGTGTTAGATTTTGTTAGCAATGTTTGTCATGTGGGGATTATAGATTGAGGCAGTGCTTTGGATTTGTCAGAGAGAAGAAATGTATTTTCTAGGCCTCATCAAGAGCTTATAGATGATGACAAAGTGTATGCAAAAAAGCTAGAAGAATGTAAAGTAAATCATGCATGGAGAAAATGGTTAGCCCCTAAACTACAAGATACCTTAGTGAAGAGTTTCTATAGCCCACAAACTGATGTTTATGCTCTTAGTTGGATACTACAAGAGCTTTGCTAATTCTACGAGGATGCATCTGATTACTTTGATGTAACCAAAGCTATCTCTCCATCCTTGACACTAGTTAAACATCTCTGTGATGTTATTAGAGAACTCATGATGAATGTAAATTCATCAAATAGAGTTTCATTTGATGAGATAAATAGGCACATTTGTATGTTTTGTTTCAAAATGATGTGGTCGGTTTTTTTGCAAATCAAGTTTTTTTTAGTGGGACTATACTTATTTAAATATATTTAACTTGAATTTTTTTGAATTCACTTTGATCATGTTAGGATTCTTTAATCAAGTATCATTAGATGAAACACTAAATCATGAATGTAGTACTTCAAGATTTAATTAGTTATGTGGCTATAATTTCCAAGAATAATCATTTTGAGATGGATACATTTTTATGTGGTTGAAAATAACCTTCTTAGTTTATAGTTTTTTCAAATATCAAACAAGATGATCGTGGAAATTGGGCTGCAACACAAGGGATATGTAGTAGGCAAGTCCAATGGTGTTTGGGAGAGCTAGAAAATAATGGAAAACATAGAAAATAGTGAAGCATGGTTGGGACATAGGTCTATCTTGGAGTTGCTAGAGATTATATTAATATTTTCTTGTCCCCATACATGAACAACCTCATGAGGGTCCATTTAGTAGACAAAGTTGCATTCTTCTTCCAAATCTAGAGATCTTGGATTATAAAACATGCCACCTACACATTATCAAGGAATTTTATTAGTAAGGAGGAATCCCTAGATGTGCATCTCTTGTGCCACTTCATTGTATGGTAAGGACATCACACATGGAATGGGGGCATATACAAAGAAAGTGATATATAAGTAACCTCATCTCAAGAATATCTACATGCATCCGATTGTTTTAGTGAAAGTATATCTATCTCCAAGGGGCCAATCGAAGAATGCAGTCAATTAATCCAATAAAAAATGGTCAAAAAATAGCTTTATTTGTTATAAAAACAACTACAAAGAATCTTCTCTTAAATTGTGCAAATACACTAAGAAAACTCACAATTAAGTTTGAGTCTTGACCACTTTGATGCATTGCCGATACATTAAGAATAGTTCTTATTTTTGTTAAATATTTTTATTTGTATATTGAAGTTACTACAAAACAGAAGAAAGCAATCTTCTTTAAGAAATCATAGCTATCCAAAGAAGCCCTATGATATGTTTCTAGCAGACCATCATCCTTCTACAATTTCAACATAACATTAACAAACCTTCTAGCAAGTACCAAATAGCCAGATCCTTTTAGAGATAGATGGTTGCAACTTCTCCCTTCCTATCTTCAGTTATCCTAGCATACTTTAAATACCCATATACTTTTATGATCTGCTTTCCAATGTTCCAACATGTATCTCTCATCTCCTCCTCTTTCATAGAGCATATTTCCTTGAGTAGCTTGCACCTACATCTTTCCAAAAGTATTTTTACTCCAATTTATGCATTTTGCATTAGGCATTTACTTTTCCCTTAGCATCCATGTGCCTAACAAGTTGACACAATAGAACATATCAAAAAAATTGGTCCCTTCATTCTCTCTCTTTATGTCTCTCTCCTATATAGCTCACAAATATGGTGGTTTTCAAGTTGGATATACATATATAGTCAAGGTTAGTGAGTAAGATGGGCAACCTTCCACATTGGCAATTGCCTTGACATACCATGTTAACTAGGTGGCTTCTCAAGCAGTTAGAAAAATAGAGATGAACAATGATTATTCTTAGATTTGAGTCCTAGAAACCATCATAATATCACTTTAGGATCAATGCTAGAATGTTGTTAAGAGAGCTGCAAAGTCTATTGGAATCTTTAGGTCAATCCTTATGGATCAAGCTAAATGTTGTGCCTATGAGGTAGACCCACACTCTACTTGATTGGCTAAGCTAGTGTATAACCATGGAATGTAGATGGCTCTTCTTGAAATAGAGTTTTAAAAAACTACTAAGCATTAGCTCTCTAGCCCCTCACTACGATAGGTTACGTCTCAATGTATGATTACCTTTTGGGTACTAGTCTTTTCTTGGGGTGCTTCATTATATGTAAATATTTACTATCATTACATTCATGGCCTAGTACATGAGAAAGACAAAGAGAAGGAGTTTAGCCACTATCTCGAATTGAGATAAAACATGGCGAGTGTGGAGAGAGTGTTAAGTCCCCAAGGATTACTTGCTATTTTGACCCTCATTTTACTCTTGCAAGATTTTTGTGGGGTAGTTTTGCAAGTTTTATAAAATTTGAGATTTCAATGAGTTTAAAATTTGTGCAAGTTTTGTAGATTTTTTAGTGTAGTAGAATAGAGAAGTATAGTTTTGTGTTGTATCACGATTCATTTTAAGAATTTATATATAATTTTATGTTACAGAATATATGAGAACATTCTAGCTCAAACCTTAGAGAATGAGGTGATTTTATGTCTAAATGTAAAAATATTATATTCGATTTGATAAATACTTTCTATGAGACTCATAAAAAAAATAGAACGCCACTTAAGTCAAAGGCACACCTACACTAATTACGGTGTCCCTTTAGTGCCAAGCCATGAGGATGTGGGACTTAGACACCAAGATTAGTGTAGATATATGTTGAGATAACCCTAAGGCTTAAATATTGAGTTCAAAGCAAGCCATGCCTAGATATTTAATCTCTCTACCTAAAAACATATAGTCTTTGATCATACTTAGAATGCTAGCCATTATACTTCTAATACAAGGTATAAGCCAACTTTGGCTATATGGCTCTTCCAAAGTATGCCTAAGCCCAAGTTAATTAAGAATGAAATTAAGTTCTATACAAAACTCAACCATTATGAATAGAGTGTTGACGAACTTGGCAAAGACCACATGATTAAAACTAAGGTTTTAAAAATTACATTCTAATGTCCACAAATGAAGAAACTATCACATTAGTCAATAATGTATTTCAAAAAGTAAACCAAAATCCTTAAGCATCATCGACCATGACATAATAGTTGTTCTTTACGATCTCTGATCTCATTGATGAAGATCACCTTAAGTCCTCATTGATCAAGAAAACCTTAAGTTGATCTAATTTTTTATTTCCTAATGAAGTATCCACAACAAGACTGAGTATGTTAGTTAATGGCTTTTCAATCAAAACGACGTACGATAGATCAAATTCACATAAGGAGAACAGATTGTCACAAATAGTTTCCTTGTGAAAAACAAAGATTGTATATAAGGAATATTGTAAGCAAAGAAAAATTAAATATAAGCTCATTGAAAAACTTAAGAATAAGTTTGTTTGCTCAAAGAGTGAACTACCCTACAAGTCAAAGATATACCTAAATTGAATCTCTATTTATGCTCTATGATTGCATCTACTCTTTAGATAACTAATACTTATGATTACTTTCGATTGCTTATGAGACAAAGAGAGAGAAATGTCCATGCTAATGTGGAACTTAGAGTATCAATGCTCTCTTCTCAAAGAGAGGCTCCACTTGGCCACCCTACTAGAATGCCATTGCTTTACAACTAGTTTCCCCACATTAAATCATATATTTTTATGTAAAGGATTGAGAAAATGATGATCTAGTGCACAAATGGATTGTTGTAGAATTGTCATATGCAAACTTGTGAACAACTTAAAAAATATGTTAGACTTTCTAAATTTTAGACTATACTTGTTGTCTTCTTTGAAAGTACAAATGTTTGGAAGGACTAGGAAATGAGAGGCTCAAACATCTACTCCAAGATTTAATCTAAGAGAACCAATAACCATCAATTATTGGGGTATTATTCTATACGTGTTGTTTTCTTTAGAAGCACATACATTTGGAAGGAGTTGGAAATGGAACACGTAAACATCGAATCTAATAACTAAGATCACTAGTAAGAACCAATCATTGGAATATTGTTCTAAAATGGAGAACTTTATTTAGGCTAGAGACGTCATTAAAGATCACATATATACCATGAACCCTCACTACATAAATCTTCCATAATTAGTCATGGTATAAGACCTCGAGCTTGTTCAAGCTAGCCTCCCATTATTCATAATTGGTACAATTGAAGTTTTGGTCCACAGATTGACGTTTTAGTCCAGTTAAGGTAGAAAGTAGCCATAGATGAAGGAAATGTTGCAAGCAACTACCTTGACTCTTTTAAAAAAATGTGTAAAAACATGAGACCATATTTCACTCATTCATCACATGCTTCCTCCACAATCAATATCAAATATGTTTACGATGAAATGTGAAGCTCATAGAAAATCTACTTGGTCTAGGTGGCGAATGGGATTTAATAGTACAATCAGAGAAGTGAAGCTTAGAGTTTGAACTCATGCACTTTTCAAAACCATCCCACACATGCCAACTCAGCCACAACCTCATTGACCTACTTGGCTATCGAAGAAAAGCATGAGAAAAATGAGCTAACAACTATGGCTAGTAAATAACTATTTTGTAGGTTTTTCTTGTGTAATGCAACATCCATGGCATTCAACTAGAGATAATGGAATTGGATATATCATGAGACACTAAAACACCAAAACTTTGTCATCTAATAGGGCTAATGTTATCAAGCTAACTCCAAAACTACTACATTTCAATTCCATTAATCATGAATACACATCAAAAAACCTCTAATTAGCCTGTATGTTATAAGATTAATACATTATAAGGTTATTAGCTATGTGTGTATCACATGTATATGTCTTTGATAGTTTCTACCTACATTTTGGTAGGAGAACCACTAATAGAAGCTTGCATTATACTAGAGTTTTGCTAGCATATCTATTGGAGCTAGTTTGCATACATTATTCAATGACATGAGGATGTAATGAACTATTATGGACTCCCCTAGTTCACCAAAAATGTGAACTTCTCCTTCATATTATCTTTTTCCAATTATGGGTGGCCTAGCATATCTTGAGGAATTTCTTTGTCATGCTTTTGCTATCAACTATACTCATAGGGCCTTCATAAACTTGTATATAATCCATGGTTTTTTATAACCTACACTACTCAAATTTGGTGACCATAAAACTTTGAAAGATTTAGAGCTTATCTTTTAGCGTAAAATCTTGAGAAAGGCTTTTTAGACTATGCTTTCACTCCAAGGTACTCCCTTTCTTTCTCTATGAATGTGTTGAATGATTTTTTATGGGATGGTGTCATGTTTAATTGATGATCTTCCACCATGGTGATTTTATCAAAAAATGTTTCCACACAATTGCAAATTACTTTGTACTTATCCAAAGTAACTTGCGATGCCTTCACAAGTAACTTATATTCTTATGGGATGGTTTTATATAATTGATTTCATTGTCCTTAGCAAGCACACTATACAACTATTCTAGCTTAGTAACATACGTTCTAGAACTATATGGTGTTCTATATGCTTAGGTCTCCTAGGACATTAGGCTTAACTCTCACCCTAATCATGTAGAGAAAAAGATAATTAGCTATAACTAGGAATGATATTAAATTAAATCAACATCAAAATTCTAGTTAGGAACACAAAATTAAATTTGTAACTATGTATGCATAGACATACATGATACATGGTCTAATTTATACCTGCCAGTGGGTATGTTGCAATGCCAACCCTTGGAGCTAAGGTAACCCGTTTTTAGACTCTAGCTATCCAACTCGAAGGCTTGCCAATTGGTCGCCAAGTTGTAATGGTAGTACCACTATGGCCTACTAGCCTGGTACATGATGCTATGACACCATGCTCATAAAATGTATATACGATAATGTAATTTATAGAAAGAGTTAGATGAAAGTAGTTATTGCAACTAAGATTTCAAAGTTTTGAGCACTCAATTAAGTACAAATGTTGATTACAAAAAGAGCCAAATCTATGCTAAGACACCCTTGGTCTACTAAGAGCTATCAAATGTACTAGCTAATGAATCAATCTAATAGATTGAAACATAACCATTGTAGGCATGATCTATCCACAACACTATACTAGACTAAAATTGCCTTATAGAAACACCTTCAATGAAAATGTTTAATCAAATGCATGTTAGCTGAATGCATAGAATCATGAAGACATTGAATCCTTTAAACAAAAGAAAATTTAAAAAGAAAAGCCAAACATTTACAAAACAAAAAGGGAAAAGCAATAGAAAGGTTTGTAATCCATCCTCTCTTCGTGCTTTGAAAGGTTTTAAGAGATACACACCTTTACACATGCTATGCATGCCATCATGCATGCAAGCCATTGCATCTCCAAGCTAGCCTCTTGAGTCCAAAGTCCATGGGTAGAAGGAATACTTGTATTTACGGTTTGTTGTACCTATTTATTTGCATGCAATGGAAATTAAGGTGTGTGAAGTGCAAGTAATTGGGATGGCAACACAAGCCCCATATGCAATGGAAATTAAGGTGCGTGAACTCCTAGGTAATTGGGATGGCGACACGAGCCTTGCATGCTCCCTAAAATAGCACACCATTAAGGATCTATCAAGTTATAGGAGTGAAGAGAAGATGTTGAAGCACACATATATGGGAAAAGAGTAGAAGCTGTAGAGAGTGGCTAGATAGAGACAAGAATCGTGACTTGTACTAATAAAGCATCCATGCCCGATGACTTTTGAAGTGATACACATGTGAAACCTCAAAGTCTCAGTCCTCAAAAGTGCACCAGCAAGTGGGGGGCATGAGAGTCAAACAAACCAATTTGCCTTCGTAATTTCTCTTCCATCTGTTCCTATAGGCCATCATAGTCGAAATAGCTTATGGAGCACCATTTTATCTCTCTCCTACCTGTCCACTAAAGGGATGCGTGTGCAAAACTTCTCAGGTTGCAAAATGAGTTTTGTGGCTACACATTACACTACAACAAAAAGGCTCCATAGACGCACTTGTAGACACAATATTTGAACTGTGTTTAAAAATGTCGTGTGCATTTATTACCGCATCTACTGGTGCGTCTAAAATTTTGCATCTACAAGCATGCTTATAGTGAAAATTACACGCCCATATAGACGTGCCTATTAACGTGCTCCGTAAATATATAATCATATTTATAATAAAGTAGATATATTCATATTCTGCATCTATACACGTGTGTAATTGTGCATCTAAAAAGGCGTGTACTCTGTAACTTTTTGACGATAATAGATGCGCTTTTTTTGCAATTTAGATGCACGGATAGACGCGCAAAATAGAGGTATGGAAAAAAAACTAGCTCTCTGGTTTTTTTCCCCTCATCAATATCAAATTGTATGCTTAGGGAAAAAAGAGAAAGATTATTATACTGAAAGCAAAAGAATGTGGAGAGCCAAAGTCCATATATTGATAATAACGCATGATGAGCGTGCTGTGCTAAAACATTTGTACATATTTCGAAGATTTTTGTACTAAAGACAAAACAATGTATATAGAACATGGAATTTCATATATATAGATGAAACATTTTTACATGACGAGTTCTAGTGCTTGTGACCTCAAGCATGGTCATGGTCACAAGCACTAAAGTATCAAAAATGAAAACTACAAGCCAAGGGGAGGCATGCATGCATGGGGCTCCTCTACATCTCCTCAGAAGAGGCATCATCGTCGCTACCACCACCGCTGCCGCTGCTGCTGCCGCCACCGCTACTGCTAGTCTCCCCTTTGCTATCCTCAACTGCATCAAGGTTCGCCTACACAAAGGATTAAGGTATATAAATACCATTACAAACAATAAATTGGAGTTACCTATAATTTTCATGTAAAAAATAAAACATACCTCTTCTGGTTATGGAATCCTCATTGCACGATTATATTGCTCCTCCGTGATGAGTCCCTCCTCGTAGAAATGCTACCAAGTGGACACCCGGTTATGACCTCAATGGTAGCCTACCTCTCTAGGAGTATGCATCCTACCAACGATATGATACTACAAAATAATTTTAACATACAATGTATTAAAACACACTACATAATGAATTGAAACAAATTACTAAATTTAATTAAAAAAAGAAATCAAATAATACTTACAAACTCAGCCTCCCATGACTTCCTGCCACCCGATCCATAATGCGACAATCCCATGGATGCCATCTGGATACGTCGCGCCTCTGCATGCTGGCGACTTGTCCTTTTCTCTGTTACTCTCTTTCTGGCCTCTTTCCACTCCCTGCGGTGGCAATTGGGTGGTTGGCCATATCCAAGGTGCCCCTTCTCTTGTCTCTGCAATGACTCCTTAGCACACATCATAAGGTGAGACCTCTTGTTATGAAGCGCATCTCTCACCTTTGACCATCCCCAATCATCTGAGAATCGTGAATTCTTGGGATTAGAGTACCTTCTATGTACTACCCATAGCACCTCTTGCCATAGACCATTTTTTTTGTGCTTGAAGGGAATCATACACTCTTTGCATGTGGCATGCACAACACTCCTCAAGTAGGCTATCACTTCCCTCCCCTGAGGGTTATGCAAGATACCACCAACATCTATGACAGAGTAGTACATTTGTGGAGGCTCACCCCTCTCATTTCCTAGTGAGGGTGATCAAGAGCTACCTCCTAGGCAAACCCCACAAAGCCCTCAACCTCCTCGTCCTCTCACATGACTCTCCCTCCTCCCTCAACGGGCACCACCCTCTACCTCACTCGATGCACGTGCTTTTGCACATGCACATGCTTCGGCCAATCCATGTACTTCACCTAGTCCCTGTGCATCAGTTGATCTGTGTGTATGCATAATGCATGGAGTACCTGTTAGTAGAGATGTACCAAGGTTTGATGTGCCAAGGTTTGGTGTTTGTGTAGAAGTGCTAGGCAAAGATGTGATAGGTATCCCAAACATGACACTAAAAACCTCCTCTGTAGTGGGAGGGTGACCAAGATAACTGGTCATCTCTCCCATGAATTGCTCCTTGTTCGAAAAACCTCTAAAAAAACTACTAACACCTCTAGAAAACTCCGCTAAGGTGTTTTTCATGCGTTCCAACTCAGGTTCAGTGCTGAAAGATCTAGGATTCCACATCTACAAAAGAAAAAATCCATTACTACCCTGTGCAAATAAAACATATTATATGTTGCATCTATACCTGCGTTTATACCCGAGTCTGTCAGCGCATCTATATACGCATCTAAAAATGCGTCTACACTGTCATCTAGACATGTCTACAGACGCACAAATTCGGACCATATTTTGCAAACTGTTATAAAAAATGCGCAAAAAACCTCCATAGATGACAATCTAAATCATGTAAAGAGAGAGAGAGAGAGAGAGAAACAGACAAAGAGAAAGCAAACAAGATTGAGAGAGAGAAGAACTCACCTTCTTTGCATGTTCTGATGGGTGGCGGCTAGGTTCCAAGCTCCTTGTCCTCCTTCTCCCTTCCCTTGGTAGGTTGCTTGATTCTTCTTGTCTTCCTTGTTGTTTGGCTCTTGTTCTTTACTCTTTGACTCTTTCTTCCTCTTGTCCTCTTTTTACTCTTATTTCCTTTCCTCATTGTCTTCATGAAGTGATAGATAGACATGATTAGTGATGTCGAGCTCGAATTACAGAAAACACGCAAAAAACGCAGAAAAGCACTGGTTTGAAAAGAAATCCACAACTTTTTTTTAAAAAAGTATATTCGTGTGGCGCATCTATAAGCGCGTGTAATTGCGCGTCTATATGTGCAGATAAAACATATTACACACACCGATAGACGCGTAATTACAATCAAACTTATTAAATGCTAGATTATGGTTGTTTTTGGATCAACATAACTTTCCTAGTCTTTCAATATCAAAATGTTTGTCTCCATGTTGTAAGTATCAAAATATTTAGGAAATATGACATATATACCAAATGAAATCATATATGTCCTTATGATTCAGGTGTAATTATGTCATCATCTTCTGCTAGTATAGAACATGCTGAGTCAACAAACAGTATATCCTCCAGTGAGGACAAGACATTGCGTCTTCACAATCGAGACCCTTGGCTACGATGGAAAATCAAATGTATGTGTGATCGTTGTCGAGGATTTTTTTTTAGCATGTTGAATCACAATGTCACACCTCAGCATGTATGGAGAGTGGGACCAAGAAAAAGATCCAGTATTTTTTACTGCTTTATTTGTACAATAATTATTGGTCTATGTTTCGTCGTCACCATTAAACAAAACCTCCTTTTTTTTATTGAGCAAGATGCGGTACCACATCCTCAAATGGTCCCTCCAAGGCGTCAAGAGGCTGCGAAGCGTTGACGCGAGGAGGCAGAGTCCTCAAGAAGAGTAGAGACTGATGACGACGATAGCAACCCTCTTCAAATGCCCCATCAAGTTTTGGAGGAAGAGATTTTGGACAAAATGGTGTACGATTTATTTTTCCATGCGGTTCGGGGGGAGGGCACCATTAGAGAGACAGATGATCCACTACACATAGCGTCAAAAACTCCGTTGTATGAAGGTTGCACATACTCCTTTCTACGTGCATCTCTTGAGATACTGAACTTACAAACCATTTATGGATGGAGTAATGCTAGCTTGAATGCATTATTGAAGTATGTATCATTTGATATTAATTCATAAATGCTTCTAGACAATATTCGCAGTTTGTTAACTCTGTTTGCACAATATATGCAGGTTATTGTCACAAATGCTTCCAAATGGAAATAAATTACCAAGTAGAAGGGAGCAAGCAAGGTGTTTCTTGACATCTCTTGGAGGTCTCGATTACGTTAAAATCCATGCATGTGTCAATGATTGCATCTTGTTTCGTAGGAATCATGCATCTGCACGACAGTGTCCTATTTGTGGTGAACCAAGATACAACCAAGGAGATGAAATCAATGGATGTGCCTCGTAAGGTTTTGCAATATTTTTCTATTATTTCAGGTATTCAACTTATGTTTAAGTGTGAATCTATTGCGAGACTCATGTCATGACATGCTAGTCACTATTCAAGTGATGAAAAGTAGAGAATTCCTTCAGACACACTAGCTTGGTAACACGTAGACAATTTTTGGCCTACTTTCAAAGAAAAGCCCAGAAATTTGAGATTTGGTCTAGGATTAGATAGAATAAATCCATTTGGCATCAAAAGCACCTCATATAGTGTATGGCCAGTGGTATTGGTGAACTATAATATCCCTCCGTCCATGTCAATTAAAAAAGGACATGTAATGTTGTCCCTTTTGATTCCTAGAAAACACAAAGTAAAAAACAAGGACATTTACTTAGAGCCTTTGATCGAGGAGCTAGAAATGCTATGGAGAGGTATTGAGGTGCAAGATATGAGTGCATCATTGTCCTCTAGAGATTTCACTTTAAAGGGCATGTTGTTGTGGACCATGCATGACTTTCCAAGCTATGGAGAGTGTTCAAGTAGTTGCATACTCTATTTTATTCATTCTTATCCTTAATCAAATATATGTCATCATTAACCCACTTGTTTTTACAGGTTTAACTACATTAGGATATCATGCATGTCCAATTTGCGGTCCCTCTCTGGTTTCTTCTAGACTGACACACTTGAAGAAGGTTATCTATGATAATCAGCATCGTTTTCTTCCTATTGACCACCCTAAATATGCACCCCCCACTAATGGAAGAACTCCACAATCTTTGACAATTCAAGATTGTAAGGACACTTGGACACACGCCAATGATCATCCTCCACTCGGCATGAGTCAGTAACTAGTTTACTTCTTTTGTTTGTCTTTAAAGTACACTCCATTATGAGAATGAGAAATAATATATTGTTTGTGCCTTAGATTCTCTATATTTTTTCGTATCCCATATTGGACTGAACTCAAGATCTATCACCTGTTCGACTCCATACATATATTCAAGAATAGTGCCTCTACATTATGGGATCACTTAATCGGGGCTCGTGATTCTATCAATGTAAGGGAGGATTTACATAACATTGGACATATGAGATAAGCTTGGCCATGCATCGGACCCAGAGGAAAGATGGAGTTACCACGTGCACCTTGGATATTGTCGAAGACAGAAGAAAAGATGGTGAAGCAGCAGATATGTAGCTTTTGAACTCCCACAGGATATATGAGATGCCTCAAGGGAGCCTTCATAAAGAAAAATAAAAGAGGTGTGGAGCAACTATGCGATTTGAAGTCTCGCGATTGGCACAAAATGATTCATGTAAGGATTTTCATAGCCATAAATATATTAATTAGTGGAGTAACTATATAGACTAATTAACAATATATGAATATTTACATACAGTTCATCCTTCCTACTAGCATATCCCATTGTGTTTCGAAAGATGTGTGTGATATCATTTACAAAATGGGTGAGCTCGCGAGGTATGTATACATTATACATATTTTTTAGTTTACATATTACGTACATCACATAGTAAGCCCGCTTGAATTTATGGACAAAACTAATCATCATTCTCAATTGCATGTTGGTAGATTTGTGAGTTTGAAGGGAATTGATCCAAATACGTTGCAAGAGGCTTGAGTATTGTCCATTGAGGAGGTTTGTTTGATGGAGGAAACTTTTCCTCGCTCCATTTTGACTACTCAAGTACACTTACTCGTACATCTGATTGATGAGATCGCATTTTATGGGGTAGTTCATGCAAGGTAAATGTTTTTTCTAGAGCGCTTTATGAAAACTCTAAAAGATTTTGTAAGGCAAAATGCATGGCCCGAGGGAAGCATGGCTAAGGGTTGGTTAGTGCAATCATCCATTGTACAAATCTCTGAATATCTTACTAACATGGACCCCTCTTTACCACGACTATGGAAAGATGATGAAGATTTGAGGATGACCTCTATGATACCTCAAGGAAAAGGAAGGAGCAAAGTGCTAATGAAAGAGAAACTTCGTAAGTCAAATGTATTTTGTGTGCTTAACAGCAAAGTAATGAGCAAATGGGTAACACTATATAAAGAAGTAAGGGCAAGAAGAGTAAGCAAAAGGTAAGCATTTCGTGCTAGACATGGACGTAATGTCCCATATCCAGAACATTTAAGTGCGCTTCCATGTCATATTGATATAGATTGGCTACATGAAGAAATGGAGAAGATGGACAAAGAGGAGGCGATGGATATATCGCAAGAGGAGTGGGAATACGTATAAGATTTCTTATCAAAGGTGAGACATACTTATAATTAAATTATCTTTAGTTATATATGATATAATAATTTCACATGTTTCATCTTTAACTAAATCATTAATATGATCTCAACAATGTACTACTAGTGCACATTGTTCAATGCTATTTGGTGTGAAGGCAAACATTTTTGAACTCAACATATAGATGATAAGAGAAATACCCAAGATTATGGTATCCTTGCAAACTTCTAGGATACTAATGGCACCATCAAAGGTTATTGTAGCTTGATCCAATATATTTTGAAGCTTGACTTTAGGCGATTTTTTATATATGTACTAGATGTGAAGTGGTTTAAAGAAGTAGTAACAACGGGTGAGCATTGCACGATTAGACGTCATCCAAGTGGTTTTGTAGTGATTGACTCTACAAAATCTCACCAAGGCAAGAATGACACATCCGTACTACCTCAACAATGCGAGCAGGTATATTAGAAGCTATTTATTTTCATATATATTACTTCTTGATACATTCTCAAAATACAATAAATATCTTAGTTGCTTACTTTTTTTAAATGCAGGTTATGTATCACCCAATGGTAAACAATAACCGATAGTGGCACGTCATCCCCATATCTAATCGTTCAAAACCAATATATGGCAATGCTACCAACATAGAGATAGTTGATGACAATCTTACAATCAATGATGATGCACATGATGATGCCATGATCGATGATATACATGATGCAGTGCAAGATGATCCCTGCGAGGATGTTCAAGGAAGCACAGAAGAGGATAACAATATGGTTGTAGATGATGATGAAGAAATTGAGCATAGCAATACATCTGATAGTGGGATAGACTTATTTGTTTCATTGTCTATTGGTAACATAGACCTAGAGGTAGAGACAAAGAAGTAAAGTTGGTAATGTATTCTAAAAAATACTAGCTGTTAAGATGTTTGTTCATATTTAGGGACTTTATGAGAAATGAAAAATGTGTGTTTATTTTTGCATCTATAAGCGTGTTTAAAAAGGCGGGTATATAGGCACATTATTCACGTCTATATACTAGAGCCAATAGACGTGCTGATAAATGCACTCGCTATTTCGCATGTACAGTGCGCATCTATAGGGCCTTTCTCTTGTAGTGTTGAAACCAGGAGTGGTAATTGCAAATTGATCACAACATGCACATGTACCCCATACTCACAGGATCTCTACAAAATTACCAAGTATATTTAAGTAAGCCCTAAAGTACATCCCCCTTCATGTTTTGTGTACTTTATTTCTACTATCCTCCACCTTTGAGTTGTTTCCACCACTTAAACGGTCCAAAGGGCAAGATTGGAGAAATCTCAAGCAGCACTAAGAGCCCATTGTGTGCTTCAATGCTCATAAGATATCTTTCATTTCACTAGAAAATCAAGTGTAATTTCTAGAAATAGATATGGGCAGCCATGATATAAAGATGGGACAATAAACACTAAACAATTCCAAAGGAAAAATGGCAGTCATTTATCAATTGTAAACAAGTGTTAATCATAATAATAGTTATATCATAAAAGTACAATATATCAAAGTATTTGCTACTCTAACTGAGTCTATACCTTGTTAAATTATGCCCCATGTGAAGAGATTTCATTACATACTTTGTGGCTCATGTGTGCAAGAAATTCAAACTTTTCCCTGCTTGCTTCCTCTGTTGCTACTTGTGAAACTTGTAGTTTAGGATTTTCTTTCTCAAGCCCTTTTATGCAATCTTGGACCTACACAGAATACTCAACGAAAACAATAGCCATTCATCAAAACACGATTGTTATACGTATTTTAAGATCAAAGAATGTTGAAATCAAAGACCAGGTACTCTTTATAGGACATTTATTTTCTCCAATTCCCTCTGTTTGCTAGGTTATGTCCAGACTCATCACCTAAAATATGAAAAGGTGGCCTAAAGGTAGTTGGCAACCAATTAATATCTCCAGTACAAAACTCAAAGTCTCAGTCTTGCAGCCCCAGCCCCCCCCCCAATTGGTTGCGTGTTTTAGTTTTGCTTTCCTTGAACCCTAACAAAGCAGGCATGCATCTATGGGAAAAGAGAAGAAGATGGCTTAACCTGAAAGACGGTGTTGCCTCCTGTAGGAAACGGATCTTCAAGCTAGTACCTCACAAGGCTAACAAAGTAGCCATGCATCTATGGGAAACGAGAAGAAGATGGCTTACCCTGAAAGATGGTGTTGCCTCCTGTAGGAAACGGATCTTCAAGCTAGTACCTCACAAGGCTAGGACATACTCTTTGCAGTTGAAGTATTACTACTAAAGGGTTTTTTAAGAGCTCTTCAAACTAGTCTTATGGTAAGGCATTAGGTTGACTGAAGTATGTTTTGGTTGCTAAAGTATTAAGGTGAGGGCCAAACTATATTATATATAGGGTTTGTAATGTCTAGTCTTCTTTTAATTTTAGTTATGCTACAGACTTTGATATGTGCTGTTGATGAGTGCTTCACATAAGAGATTTGCTTTTGTCTTGCTTTGAGAACAATTTTGATCTTTTGGGATTCTCTAACAACATTATTCATGGAGATAAATAGTGATGAAAGAAATGGGAGACAATATACTTATGTTCCCTTCTTTTGTATAGTACATGTATATAGATCTTCCTATACTATAGAATCCAAAGCTATGGGATATACTTGCAATATGTGAATCTTGGAGATTTTCGCATATTGCTTTATGATTGTGATATTGTAAAATGTTGTAACATCATTTTTTCACAGGAAAGAAATGATTCTTGCACATATTGTAAAGTCTCAAGTTTTTTAAAGTTAGAACATGAAAATTTAGAATGCTTGTACAACTAGTTAGCATGTGGTGCCAATTCTGGTGTTGATTTTTATGTTAAAATGTCCTACCATCAAGACCGAGATCTCGGGAGATTATGAAAGCTTCACTTTATTTTCTAGTGATGTAGGCCTTGGGTGCATAGAAACATTTTTGAAGAGAAGAATCAAAGAAAACTTAAAAAAACATGGTTTGAGCATGGTGAATGGGATGCCATCTATATATGTTATGAAGTTGTATCTATTGGGAGGGGAGGAAGGAGGTTATATATTGACTATTATGTGTTTATGTATTATGTAGATAAATCCTTATGTGAATACAGGTATGGAAATTTAAAAGATTTTAAGTTTAATCCTTGGTAAGGGATGTATGGGGGGAAAAAGAAGCTATCTAGCTATGTGAGATGGAGGTGGGGATTTGAGATGAATCAAACCATACTTTGCATGTAAATAGTGAGATTATCCCTTTGGCTTGCTAGCTAAGTTGGATGAGATGTGTATGAGGAGAATTGATAGCTTAATCATGATATGGAGTCCTTGCATGAATGTAGCATGGTGTTGCCATGCTAAGGACTTCTATGGCTAAATATGTAGACATGCATAATTTGATTGATAGTGGGGTATGCTAATAGGCCACCATGATGATGTGATGCATTTCGATCATCCTTTCTTGATTGTGAGACTAGAAGTCCTTCTGTTCATATCTATTAATCTTTGTATGAAACCTTTGAAAAAGCAGAACTTTTTGGGCCCTTTGACATGCACAGGTACATTAGAGATGGAATCTTCAACCACATGGAAGAAATACAAGCATGGATTAGAGGTTAAAATCACAAGATCTTATTGGGCTATCTTGAAAATCATGTGGACTCTTTATGTTTTAGTTTATCACTTGTTTCTATAGTGAAAGTTGAGATGACACTATGCCTAAAGTTGGGAAATCCATTGGTTTCTAGAGACCCTTTCATAAAGAGAAGGTTCTCACATCATCACAAAATTCTTTAAAATCTAATCCCAAGCCATGGTCTTGGTGTCTCAAAACGAAAATCTATGTTGTATGCTGTGTAACTAGATCCATGGGTCTAGAAAATCCATATAATGGGTGTTTCTTATATGGGATGCATTCACCTTTTCAAATATAGAAACTTTTAATCACATGAGAGCCCCTCCAAATCTCCCTAAATGTGTAATTGATATCATTTCATGTCTTAATCTTGTCTAAAATACACTACAAGATATAGGCCTTATACCGACGTTTAAAGCGATGAAAATACAAACAACAAAATTTGCCCCCGCCATCGCAAAAAGCGTCGTTATTAACAATGCCATAGAAAAGTCGGTATTGGCATCGCTATCAATGTCGCATTTGTTGCTATGCACATCGTAAACTGTCGCTATCAACGTCGGTATAGATAGCGACGCCAATACCGATGCTGATAGCGACGGTTTGCGACATGCATAGCAATGCCAATAGCGACCTAAGCAGTAAAATTTGCGACGCTAATAGCGACGGTAACAAGGAAAAAAAAATTGTGGCAGCATATAGCACTGTGTGCTTTATGAGAGCCATACAAAATAGTTTATGCACTACTGTGTACAATGCGCTTGCAAGCAAGAACAATGTATACTGAAATCATAAAACTAATACATGAAATAAATACATGATTGCATAAAAAGCTATTGGTATAATCATGACAGGATATCACTAATACATAGAACATGTATACATAGATCAAGCGACTCAAAAATAAAGGTGTGTGAGCTCCAGGGATCCAAGGGCGAGCTATGCATCCTCGTCCCTCGAAAGCTCGTCCCGTCGCAAAGGAGCATCGAACGGACTCTGCAGAAAAAGAAACAACACATCAGTCCACCATACAATAATGCATTCAAATATCTCATGGTAACTACGGACAAGAAAGATGAGTGACTTATAGGGCCACCGCGTCTATACAATCGGTCGATCAATGCAGTGAGACCGTGCCTCTGCATATCGAGTCTTGAGGCTAGTGGGATCGCGATTTGTAATGGAGTGCTGCAAAGAAAACAAAATGCTAACTGTTAGAAACATGATTGTCAGTACAAAGAATATTTCAAAAAAATAAGCAAGCAAAACAAAAGAAAAACTTACAAAGTCCTCTAAATATGTCCTGTGGCCACCACTCCCAAGATGATGGACCACTCCAGCCTCGAGTCGTGCCCTCGCTGCCTCGTACTGCTGACTCCAACGTCTTGGAGAATCTGTAGCCTCCTCCCTTAGTCGGTGCCAGTCGTCTACATCTAACCACTCGGTCTTTACAGCCCCACTCTTGATTGCCTTGCGTGCGTCAGATCGTCTATGTGACATGTATGCACATGCAATCCATAATCCTACCTGTAGAGAATCTATCTATTGCGGCTCGCACTGAAAACTCATCGTGCAAGGATGCTACTATGTAGTCCTTGCTCCCCTCCAATATGTTCTTCCAATGATCCAAGACGTTGTGCCGAAAAACTTGTTGGCACAACTCTCTCATGCGAGCCATCACCCTCCTCCCCTCATCATTCATGATGATGGCTCCTGACCTACTATCGACTAGATATCCATAACTCCTAGGAGCTTGCCTAAGATGGGTCCTCTCCCATCTGCGTCCACGCTCCTGGGCATATCTAGGGGACCCCTCTGCATCCAGTGTACCGACGGGGATAATCTCTCTCGGACTGGCACCCACAGGGGTGCCACTTGCTGACGGCTACACAAAAGTTGGAGTAACTGGAGTAGATGTCCCCACCGGTGTGACAAATCCTGGAGGTGACGCAGCTCCAGTTGAATGACGAGATAGAGACACCGCGTCTGTGTCTCCACAGCATCCACTTGAGCCATGAGAGCGAGGAGTCGCACCTGTATCTCGTGTCGACTGCAGGCTCACTGCCTCTGTATCTCTGCGGCATCCCCCTAATCCCGATGCACTCCCTCCCTCTGGCCCAAGTCGTGAGCGTCAGATTGTCTGCTCGAAGCCGAAGCATCCGATCACGCTGAAGCAGATCTAGCAAAGCGCCCTGACAAAGAACGAGACAGCTCCTGGTTTGCCATCTCTCTGAATCTGGTGATCTGGTCTGGAGACATGCGTGCGAAGATGTCCTGTAACTCCTCATTGCTCATCCCTCGACTCATCCTGACAATGTCACCTGCACAGATAAAAAATGATGTAATGAAATCATAAAAAGCACAGTAATATAAATCATTTTTAAAAAAATCTCACTTAAAATGCATATCTTATGTACCCTTATAAGCGATTGGTCAATGAATTGAGTAAGTGGATGCTCCAAGTATGAAGTATCATATGGTCCCATGTTAATCTCCTGACACAACTCCGCATACACTAGAAGGTCGATAGACATGTCACCACAAAAGAATGAGTCCGCCTCATTCTCAAAGAATTCTTGGACTCCTGTATTTCCATCATTGTTAGCCGATGCTGGCTCCAAGCTTTCGACGACCTCCACCCCTTGCAATTTCGACCCCTTTATTTGCATATTATCTTCATCTATGCTCGGAACATTGCTTTGATCATATAGTCTCACACTTCGGGGAGTTGAAGGTATAACATACCACTATCGAGGTTGTCGGGGGTTTGGATAGAAGATTACATGTTCACAAACACATACAAGAGAGTTTTAACCATTGTGACATAAACCATGTCGTAATATAATTAGCAAGCAAATGACTCCATGCACCTGTTCACAATGGGCCGGCAATACAAAGGTGTCGCGCAAATCCATCCATTTTTTTTCGGAATCTATTTTGAGAAATCCAGATGGACCTCGTCGAACTATTGCTCCAGCTCCTCCCAGTACCACTTTGAACCACTGCACATCAAATAGTATCATAGAGAAGCTATAGTAATCCACCGTGATAATACTTTGCAAGTTCCCAAAATACTCCATCTCATCCACAATCATGTTTGGATCCATTGCTCGTTGCCGGCTCTCTTGCTCGAACCTTGCCATGACACCACACTCCATTGTGGAGCCCATTTTGTCAATACACTCCACGCGAAAATGCCATCCGCGCGACCACGCTGCACTACATATTTTGTACTGTACATTGAAACACTCAAATTAGATGTCACATATAAAATTTAGATACGATAGATTCTAAACCCCTCATCACCTTTGGATTACATCCCCTCGAGAATTCCCACTCCTCCATTGAGACCTCTGTCCCTTCGCGAGACGTTGCGATCAAGGCTCTATGCAACCATCGCGTTGACATAAACCGCGGCATCTCCTCCATGCCTTCGGTATATCGAATTGGTCGATAACGTGTACTACATCGGAATTTAGCTCGCACTTCCTCTCGATCTTGCCTAGCGATCTGGTACTTGGTGAGCCACGTCTCCATAGGGCCATGGTGCAACATACTAAAGTGATTCACCTTCTCTTCCATTGAGGCATCCATTCTTTTTTCTACCCCATTTCCAACCACCACATCTCCAGTCAGTCTATCATTGTCCTTCAGTAACCATAGCATTTCATTGTCTGGTTCCACCGTTGGTAGCCATTGTGAAATATGCACTAGCGCCTCAGACACCAACCAACCTTCGGCCATGCTACCTTCTGACCGAGCTCGTTGTTGCACAAACCCTTTTAGGGTTTTCATGAAGCGCTACAAGTAGAACATCCATCGCATATGGACAAGTCCAACAATCTCCACTTCATCCACAAGATGCACAAGAAGGTGGATTTGTATTGTGAGCATACTGGTGGTGGTGGGCAGGTATTTCTCAAAGAGACAGACCGTCTCCACTGCTCCTCGCCTCGCGAACTCAATAGAGGACATCTTAATCTCCTTCTGTGAGATCCATTGCACCAAAGTGGACAATTTGTAAATGCCCCCGCGAATTTCTAGAGTAAGACATCTTGCGATCGCGTTCAGTAGTACAAACTGCCACAAATGAGAAAGCATTATGAATAATGGCTACATTCCAAATAGCAAAATGCCCATGCTAATTACAATCCATTCGTAGTACAAACCTTACATATCTTATGCTAGTCATGGGATTTTAGCCTTGATAATTGGTCCTCTTTAGAAAATGCGGACCTGAGAGAACGCATCATACCTGTCGAAGTGCGGATAGACTTGATTACTTGCTTCACAATGCGCTCTTCTTTAGTGGACAAAACCCAAGGAGCGCAAGGAACCTACAAGTGACCATCAGCACTCGACTGCGGCCAAAGCGCCTCCATCTTACCTACCTCCTTCAAATCCATTCGTGCCCCTATAGTGTCTCTCTTTCGTGTGATGTGGTCCCATAACAAGCTGCCCACATTCTTGAAAATATGTATGGGATCCAACAAGTGGTTGACCTGTAAGCGGATCCAATATGGCAACTGGTAGAAAATTGGGAACCACCGCATTCCATTTGGATGTGATTCCGCGTGGACCATTTTCAGCTCGTACCAGCTTGCATCGTTCATACATGTTGGAGGTCGTCCAAGGAAACCTTCCCTGAGTTCATGATCCTCCGGCAAGAAAGCAGCGTGTCCTTGATATACCATCTTCTTCATGGTTCGTGACCTTCGAGAGTCTAACTGTGGCCCGCACAATGGACATGCATGATAACCTAAGGTAACCAAACCTGTTCCAACACCACAACCTAGTGAATACTTGATTGAATGAGATAAAATTATAGACATTACTAGCGAGAACGGAGGCCTACTCACCTAAGCACTCTCCTAATCCGAGAAAGTCATGCATCGTCCACATGAGAATGGCTCGAATATTGGCTGACCCGCTGACCATCGCGCCTGCTCATATCTTGTACAATGACCCCCTCCTTCCAAAAAATCTTAAGCTCATCAACTAATGGATGAAGATACACGTCCATATTTTTTACTTTATAGCGGCCTGGGATGAGCAAGCTAAGGATGAGATGTCCTTTCTTCGTAGAAAGCCATGGAGGGATGTTGTAGTTGACAAGGACTATAGGCCACACATTGTAAGAAGTTGAGCGCAGACCGAATGGGTTCACGCCATCCATTGCGAGACCGAGCCGAAGATTCCTTGGCTCTCGGGCAAAGCCTGGGAAGGTAGAGTCAATGTGGCTCCATACACGTAAATCTGCTGATATTCGTTGAACTCCATCCATGGACCTATTCTACGCATGCCACATTGTCAAGCTTGCCATGCCGGACGTACGAAACATGTGGTTTATGCAGGGAATGAGCAAAAAGTGTCTGAGAACTTTTTGAGGGATGGTTTGCCCTTACAAGTCTTATCGATACCTGTGATCACCACACTTTGGACATGTCTCCATAGTCTCGTATTCTCCTCGAAAGAGACAGCAATCGTTGATACATGCATGGATGTTATTGTAGTCCATGCCAAGCTTCCGTAAAACATGTCGTGCATCATCACGAGACTCAAGCATGGTATTTGCATGTGGTAATATATGATATTTTAATAACTTGAAAAAAATCATTAAACACCTTGAAAAAGCACAAATTTTTGTAATAATAGTGCAAAAAAAAAAATCAATGAAGTGTATGTACAAGGTACCTGAACAACTCGGTCACACTCATATCGCTCCACCCGTATTTTGCTTGCACACTTAAGAGTGCAAGCAGTGTCTTCAGCTGAGATACTCAGCACCCATCATATAATGGTATGGATGCTTCCTCTCTAAGCAGATCAGAAGTCTCGACGTCCATGGGAATCAATGCATCGATCATTGCCTCCATCTCAAGCTCCAAGATTGTAGGTAGGTCTGGAAGGTTGCCTGTCTCCTCTGGTATTGATGGTATAGATTGGCCTTGTGAGTGGTGGATTGGCTCTTGCACTTCATCCATCACATGCCCACGTACTCTTCTAATTGGCCACAAAGGGTGCACTCCCCCTTGGGACAAGACATCACCTCCCTGGATAGAAAATTTGCCAGAAAGACCCAATCTTATTGTATATGGTATTCAATTAGCTTGCGAGTACAATGCATGATTGATATTAACTGCAAATTACCGTTTGCTGAAAATCTGCAATCACTTGATCAATGATCTCACATTGAAACTTGCCAAATCATCGTACGTATTCTATAGACAATCGGCGTTTTCTTCTAATTGCCAACTTGCATTGAGAGCAAGGACATGGGACACGTTGATTAAGATACGCCTCGCGATCTTGAACAACAGGACCTTCTTCATTTTTCATCTTGTCTATGTTACAACAAACAATTTAATGACTTGTAATACAATTTGGGAAAACCCTTCACTCATTGTTTATTGGAGGTTCTAGAATGCACTTGGATTGAGATTGAAGCTTAGTCTCATTGAGTTTGACTATCACTTTTCACATCAATCATTAATTTAAGACACTTCATGCCTCTTATCATTGGATGATACATGAGCCATTTGTTAGATATATTATAGTGAGACAATAGGACTAATTGTGACATGTACATGCTCTCTTGATACTCATTGGATGCAGTACCCCTATTTCTGGATGGTTTGATGTTTTGTTTTGGATCTATTAGCACCTTCCCCATCAAGTAGAAAAAAATTCAATAGTGCATAAAGCTTCCATTGACATAGAATGCTTGCTTTAGATTACCTAAAAATTTTATGTCTTTCTTCTTGGTTCTTATCAAAGAAGAGGGCCTTACAAATAGTTTCGACATCAATACTCTTTTCCTTTACCTATGTGGCATATGACTATGCTTCGATTTCCCACCATCCTAAGTGACTTGGAATTTGAAGTGTTGAGGAAGGTCACCTCCTACCCTTTTCCCCTGCATGCATCCATAAGGAGAGGACAATGGCAGCGATGGAGGAGTAGTCTTTCTTGTCAATACTCATCTGACGCCATTTTTTGTGGACAAACTCAAAAACTCATTCAGTGCCCTTGAAATTTTTAGTGACAAAGGTACTTGCCATTATATAAACATAAGAATGGGTATACGTATATGATACAAACACACTAGATGATCTCCTAGTAGCACTTGTTGGGGCTACTTGTATTATTGTGAAGTTGTGAGTCTACATCTTGCTCATGCATTATCATGCATCTACTTCTCTTTGTTCATAAAAGAAGAACATACAATAATTTTTGTTTGGTACAAATGATGCACTAAGTAATTATGTGCAAAACCCCAACATTCTCAAGAGGTAGAATGTCATACTTTTACCAAATTAAAAATATTTTTACAAAGAAAACACATTGATAGAAGAGTAAAACTTCCTTTTCACAAGAATTATATATAGAATAATATAATTGAATTGTAATTAGTTATAGTAAAATGTCAAAAGTAAATCATTACAATCGGTTGGTGTGCCTAAGTAGAAATATGAGCTTAGAACATGGGCAAAGAGAGATGAGAATAGAGCATGGGGCATGTAGGCTCGGGGGGTCCACTAGGATTTACCGTATGGTACCATGTGAGTGTAAGGGAGGGGGTCATTTAAGGGAAGGAAGGTAGATTTTATAAGGTAAGGTCCCATAAATAGGGGGTAGATAAGGGGTATTTTCATATATTTCTTGCATACGTGATGTATCCTTATTACTACTAGTGAATCCCCTGTGCATGTAGGCTTTGGGAGAGGGTTCACTATGCTTGATCATGTATTGATCGTCAAAGCTATTATATAGGAGGGTAGGACACATCGGAAGAGAATTTATTGCTATTTTCTAGATTTTTGCAATGCATTTGACATGTGTCTTGTGCTAGGCTCAAGTTGCAACCATAGGATAATGGCACGCTAGAAGATCTATAGTGGGGATTCATGCCTTGTATGATTTAGTGATTGGGAGGATACATGAACTAGGAGGGTTTTTTGATATGGTGGATAGTTGCATCCAAATGGAGTGATGCACACTTTCACCTACTCTATTTTGTGTTTATGATGATGAGCTCTCAGATTACATGTATAGTTTGGGGGGACCAATTAGCAAGCATATTGATATCCATTTTATTGTATGCAAATGATGTGGTATAGATTGCAGACTCTCTTGAGGGCTTTTAAAGACACATGGATGCATTGCAAACATTTTATATGCATAGAGGATCAATAGTGAACCTTTGTAAGACAAAAGTGATGGTGGTTAATAGTACATTCAAGTCATAAAAATAGACCTTGCTCAATTAGATGTCAAGACATGGATAACAGTGATATAGAAAGTAGAGACAAAGATGGCCTTTTATTGAGAGCATCTCTTCATACCACAAAGGTTTTGCCCACAACCTCTTCCATTTTCTTCCTCTCCCTCCCTCTCCCTCTCCCTCCCTCCCCCTCCCTCTCCCTCTCCCTCTCTTTCTCTTTCATTTCCTCTCCCTCTCACAATATATCCTAACACTCTCCAAAAGCAAAAGGGAGAGGGAGAGAGAGAATGCACTCTCCCTCCCTCTCCCTCTCCCTCTCCCTCTCTTTTTCTTTCTCTTTCTCTCCCTCTCTCGTTTCCTCCCCCTCCCCCTCCCCCTCCCTCTCTTTCTCTCTCATTTCCTCTCCCTCTCACAATATATCCTAACACTCTCCAAAAGCAAAAGGGAGAGGGAGAGAGAGAATGCACTCTCCCTCCCTCTCCCTCTCCCTCTCCCTCTCTTTCTCTTTCTCTCACTCTCTCATTTCCTCCCCCTCCCTCTCCCTCTCTTTCTCTTTCTCTTTCTCTCCCTCTCTCTTTCTCTTTCTCTTTCTCTCCCTTCCTCTCCCTCTCCCTCTCTTTCTCTCTCATTTCGTCTCCTAAACAAGCAAAAGAGAAAGCGATTTAAACCATAAACAAGCAAAAGAAGGAGCGAATAGACTCACCGATGAGATATGGTGACTGTGGGGCAGCTTCTCTTCGCGATGAAGGCTCCTCCTCTCCTTCGCGAACAATGGCGGCGGCGGCAAGCCTTCTTCCTCTCCCTCTCTCACAACGGTCGCTCTCTCTCTGGCTCTCGCTCTCAAAACATAAGATGCAAAAACGCAAAATAAACCCGTGCTCGGTTTCGGCTTGTTTTTTTTCCCTGTGGAGCGTCGCTATTTGCACTTGCGTCGCTACCCGCTGTCGCTATAGGCTTAGACCTTGTATCTTATCTTGGCTCTTGCACCTAGGATTTAGGCCATAATTATCTATGGTTTTTGTGCATGGTTCTCAAAGAGAAGTTTGCCCACTAGTAGGTGGCTCTTATATAGGGTTGTAAAAGTGTGCAAGACTACACACTCTTGTGGTTATGTGTGTATCAATGGACGAATAAGAAAACTGTAACAAGGGCCCCATGATCATTTGTGCAAACTCTCAAGTTTCTATTATATTACGAGCTTTTGTTTTTGGGATTTTTTGTTCCCTTATGTGGGTGGGCAGCTATAAATGTCTAGTTGTTCATCTCTATTAACTCCTAGCAACATTGAAAATATTGATATGATGCTTGGATATTCAACTCGTATTATCATGAAAAACCTCAATGTAGAGTAGTATGTCATTGTGTTTTTATTTGAATTGTATAGAAGGGGTTTTTAAAATGAACCTCATCTTACAATTTACATTTATAAAAGGAATATAAATATTGCCTTCAAAATTCACAAAAGGGGTATATAAAATTGTGTGAATTTTTTAAAAAGGGTTTTTGAAAATACCATTTGAATGCACGTTATATAGGACTCCCCAGGCATGTGTGTCACAATACTTGCATAAGAGTTTCTCAATGTTTGTTGTAAGCCATTTCCTTGTTTTTTAAATGACGTCTTCAAAATAATTCCAAAACATGCTAGAAAATCCATTCTTCCAAAAAGAAAACTTGGCTCTTGACATTGAAGCTCAATTGTTGGGCTATTTTTGAGTTCTACTACCACAACTCTAGGTGATTAAGACCTTAACATTGACTATGTAGATGACACCCTTACCATTTGACATTATCTTTTCTTTGTACATATGGGACAACCGTCCTACTTTCATTTGGTAATAATTTACAAACATAATCTAAAAACGGTGATACTTCAAAGCATAGTAAAACACAAACTCTTGCACACAATAATTTAGCACTACAAACATTTCAAAAACACAAGAACTGTATAAGAGCTAGATGGCCCCTACACAAAGACGTAGTCCTAGATTGGCCCCAAACAAAGCCACCATTGCAAAATCACTTTACATCACTCAAATATCTTTGATATCATAGTTAGCAATAAAGTTGTCCAAAATTTGATCAAAAATCAGATTCACAAGCCAAGGAATCACTTGTAATATTTGCTACTACTAGTTTCCCCCTCCTCTCAGAGATTTAGAAATTTGTGCAATATGGCTTTCACTTCAAGGTGCTCATATGTCTCTTCCCTCTTGCTACCAATCCCCTTTGCAAAATCACAAGAGAATGAAGGATGAGTCAAGAATTTATCATAAAAGAGTCCAAATTGTTTTTTATCTTTGGTAATATCATGTTGATAGAAGGGCCATCACTATGTATTCTTATTGATATGAATAGTCTTGTTGAGGCTCGAAAACCAAGGTGAACCAAGTCAATATCATGATTTTCCATTTCGAAATTTTTGTGGAATAAATTTCTCCTCTCTATCCATCCCTATCATATAGGAGGAGACTACCACATTGAGGAACCAAACCACATGATGGGGCCATAGTCATTAGAGGACTCTTAGAAGAACCTAAAGTGTAGGGTGGTAGTGTCATACATGTTCTTAATTAGTGGCAGGGGGGAGGGGCAATGTAGCAATTCCAAACGGATAATTCCTTTTTATGATATGAAAGCAAATTTTTTTCTCCTTGCTGGAGCTTGCCAAGGGCATTAATACATGCCCATTGACACGTTGAGAGGGGAGGATTCCCTCCCCTCCCCTATAAAATTGAGGGGGGGCCGTGGTCTAGAGGAGGAGGGACGGAAGACAAATGCTGCCGCCCTGCATTCAATGCCACCCTGCAGTCTATGGAGGAAGGGAGGGATACGCCACCTCGACGCCATTTTGCCCTCTCAGCGCCGTCGCCTGCAAACTACCCCCCCCCCCCCCCCCCCCCGTCTTAAACCCTTAAACCCTTCCCGTGGGGCCATTAAAGCCCCACTCCCCTTGGCCTCGAAAACCACAAATTCTCTCCCCCCCCCCCCCCCCCCCGCCCCCCCCCTCCATGCTTAAATTAATAAGCCATTCTTGTGTTTTTTCCCCCTTTCACCCTTCACCTGTCCCCTTGGTTTGGGACGTACCCCATGTCCAGAAATCCCTTCACGATCCCCCTTTTTATACCCTTTCAAGACCCTTCATATGTTTTTTGAAACCACACTCACACACACCATTTTCCCCCGCGTATAAATCCCTATAGGGCCTTTTCTTTTAGGCTTTCTAAACCTTTCCCTCTCCGAAGAAGCTAAGACCTTAAAGGTCTTGTTACCCCTTCCTCGTGGTTAATCCCTTAACGGCTCCTTGCCTCGAAAGAAAGAAGAAGAGTACTGAAGCGGTGGTGGAATTCCGGAAAAGAAGTGTAAAGCTACCTTCACGTTCGAAGGATTACAACTGCGATTCCACCTAAGAAAGTCCAAGGAGTAGTTGCGGGAGGGTCATCTCCCGGTATCCATGTGGATATCTCACCCCAAAACTAGGTTTTTCCTTCTTGGTTTTATATCGGTTTTAATTCAATCATGCAAGATGAATTGTTAGGGATAAGATATGTTTTGTCCTAGTTATTTACGATGAAGGAATTTAGTTTAATTGAACTTGCAAAATGGATAAAGTATAAAACATAGTTTTCCTTCAAATAGCATTATGCATTAAAGAGAATTATGAGCAAGATTATCTACCCACTATAGTAGTATATTTTAGTTAAATCTTAAAGATATAAAAACTGCATCTTGCACCATTAACCCCTATTCTTTTTATAACGAATCATCATAAAATTTGAAATTTATGAAAGGTTTCTTACATTGCTAATCCCTTGCCTTTCGGGTCCTGCACAAGAGGCCAACGTGACTCGGGATTGGATCTCGAGGCCCGCATACTAGTCTATGAGTGGAAGCTTGAAATAGTGATCCCTATGGATTACTGGATAGCCTTCAGGCGGATTACGGACAAGCCTATGGGCGGAACTCCTTGTATTTCAAAGATAAATATGATGATATGTTAATAAAGAAATTGTTTGATATTATTTTTCTATGTCACGTGATAAGATTACGTGAAGGAACCAGTGGTTAACAGATTAATTAAAGAAGCTGATTGTTATATGTCCAATTAATGTGCTAGATAATTACCTAACTAAAACAAACCGAGGAAAGTGCGGAGGATGGGCCATGGGTCCGTCCTATGATTGGGTGGTCCCGGTTGGCCGGGAACTTTTCTTAAATCTGGAAGAACAGCGGGATGATCGTCAAAGGACATGAACAACAAAAACGTCGACCTAGAATTATGTCTTAACAGATTTTTTCGTTGTTTTAGGGGAACGGAATGGGACTATGCCTTATGGCAGAGAGGTTGAGCTTTGCATCCCTCTCGTTTCCCATTCTCTTTGAACCAAGTGCAGCGTGAATTCGCTTCGGACCTAGCGTTTCTGCGTAAAGTAGTTCGCTTGGGTCCGACGCTAGTTGCTGTTAGGAAATGACCAACCAGGAAAACCCAAATTCCGATCGATCCTAAGTGGGAACGGCTAGAAAACTTCCACTACGTGGCAGACGCAGGAAGCCCTAGATCGCAAACCCCGTAACATTCCATGGGAGTTCCGGGTGGAGCTTTCTAGACATCCTTTCCGATGGACTGCTAAGACGTGTCCTAGACCATGCTAGGGAATATATTACAGTTGGTATTAGAGCCGACCAACAACGGAATTGTTTTTATGAAATCTCAATGAAATGAAGTAAAGAAATTGTTGCTGTCCAAATATTTCCTTACCTTCAAGGCTGTCTTGCAGAATTACGAAGCGTGGAACAAGTTTCTGGTATTTCGAGTCATGTTTATGACTACAATGCATTCTCCGCTTTATCGACAAAGGGTTAAGATGATGAACATCCTAGAGCAGATTTATAATTCATCACCTTTGTACATAGAATGAAGATGGATGAGTGCTTTAGGAATCTACTATATAGCCGCCCACCGGTTTGCTTATCTACAAACCAACCTAAAAAGGTTCAAGTGGTTGGAAGACTTGAAAGTCGTGAAGCTGTTCGCTTTTATGAAAGCTCACGTAAATTCGACTTTACATATTCGAGGTCGGAGGGTTGAAATGAACTCATATGTATATGAGGAAGTAACCCGTGTAATCCCCGCCGACAGGATTAAAGTGTTGGGCCGCCATGAGAAGTATGGATTCCAACAAAAAGGATATCCTGAACTTCCAATAACTTACCGATTCCTGAAGATCCATGACCCAAAACCTTACTATTACACAGTTCCTATAGATAAATGCAATACAACGTTGTTCTCCCCAAACTAAATGTAACAATTGGCTTATCATCACATGAAACGTTATATTTGAAAGGGCTATGCCCATGTAAATACAAATAAAGACTTTTTTTTAATCAATGTCTGGCTGTGCATAAGAGTTGATAAAAAGTTAAGTAGCTACATTGTTTATGAGATAGCTAAATTAAAGATAAGCTAACGTTGATTATCGTATAATAACGTTCAGAAAACCTTTATTCAGGCACAACCCCAGGTACAAGTTCCTAATTCGCCTCCTACATCAAGTACTGCTATGATCCAGGAGAAGAAGTTCCTTCTCAAGCAGATTAAGCCACCCGAGTTTGACGGGAGAGGCAGATTCGTTCAAGCTGATGCTGAAAATTGGATTGAGTCCATGGAGGATTACTTCGAAGCAGCTGGTACTGCACCCGCCAATCAAGCTATGCTTGCCAAGTTAAAACTCACCAGCGAAGCCAAACTTTGGTGGAAGCAATGGTGCAGGGATCAAGGGATCGCAGAGGGATCCGTTACCTGGGAGAAGTTGAAAAAAGCCGTGCAGGGTAGATACTTACCACCTACATATCACACGCAGAAAATGAACAAGTTCTACGAGCTAAAATTGGTGCGCAGATCGGACGTAGGTAGCTCACGTAGTGAATTCCCAAAGGTCCCCAAGAACAAAGCACTCTACTTTTTAGCACAAAAACCAATGTAAAAACAAGCACGACATGAGACAAGAGACAAATTGGGTTGAATCTCCCCCATGCCTTGTGTGAGCGCTTCACAAAGCATGTATTTAATATATATTTCCAATCTTTTTGCTCAAAAATAGCCCAATTACAAAAATATGACAAGCTTTTAGCTTTTGAGTTTGCTTTCTACCAAAAATAGGAAAATAAAGCTAATGGACGGTGCCCAAAGAGTCTGGCACGCCCAATCTCAATGTCCAAATAAAAATAACATATCCAGGCGCATAAGCGCATACAAAATAATAATAAATAATCGATGTCTCTATAGACATAATCAAAATATAGGCGTGACGCCTATCAAAATATAGTCCAAAGGTCGGAAACCCGCTGGACTCCAATGCTTTCCTCCGCCACTGATGCTATCTCTACACATCAACTGAAGCATTCACAATCGTTAGTAAAATAACACAATTAAACCGACAAAAGTGAATACCTAGCAGTCTTCAGCTACATAAATAAATCAACTGGTTAGAAATAAATCCTAACCTTAATTTATTACGAGTGCGCACTCTAAACTCATAAACGTTTATTAATTTAATATGCATTTTGCGGAATCACCCGCTATGGAATCACCCATGTGCACACTAAATTAATGAAACGCCCGAAAAGGACAGGCGTCCCCATCAACTTCTCGCACAAAGAATCCTCTTTGTGTATGAGCCCCGGTCATCTAAGTTTACGGAATCCACCGTAAAACCTCACGGAATCCACCGTGGAATATGCCTCCTGGCATCATACCCCCGGGGTGGGATAGCAATTGACCTCAATTGCTATTAGCTCAATGTGGAGCTAACAGAGTGGGGAAAGCATTTAGGTCTCTAGCGTGCATCCATTGTGCTTCTTCTACAGGATGGTTCTTAAATTTCACTAGATATCTAGAATACCTTCGGCCAGTTCTAGTGGTCATGTAATCAGTATCTATAATGGCTTCTGGTTCAAGGATTTCAGTCTCTTCTTCTAATAAAGGTGGGTTTTCATAGACAGGGTGGATAGGTAATTGTCCTCTAAATGGTCTCAATAAACTAATATGAAAGGTATTATGAATGTTCCAATGAGATGGCAATTCTAACTTGAATGCATTGTCATTAATTTTATGAATGATTCTAAATGGTCCGTAGAATCTAGGGGCTAATTTGACAACTGGATGTCTATCTACACTTTGCAGTCTACGCTTTTCTATTCTAAGCCAAACATAATCATCAACTTTGAAATTCATGGCTTGTCTTTTCTTGTTGGCTTGTTTGGTATATGATTGTTGGGCTTTAGCAATCATATCCTTTACTTCATCAAAAATAGTGTTATGCATAACAGCAATATCATCGACACTTTGTATTCTATTAGACAAAGATGCAACAGGTGTAGATAATCTATGTCCATAAATAACTTCAAAAGGTTCTTTCTTTGTAGATGTGTGCGGTGTATTATTGTAAGCAAACTGTAATAAATGCAAATGAGTATCCCATGTCTGAGGTTTAGAGATAGTGTATGCACGTAAAAGATCTAAAATGGTGCTATTTGTGGCTTCTGTTTGTCCATTTGTTTCTGGATGAAATGCAGATGAAAAATCAATCTTTGTACCTAGATTTGCAAACAGCGTAATCCAGAAATTATTACAAAATCTAGAATCTCTATCTGAAATAATCACTTTCGGCAATCCATGGTTAGTAAAAACAGTTTTCAAAAATAACTGTGCTACTTGTGATGCTGTTAAAGTTTTCTTACATGCAATGAAATATGCTTGCTTACTAAATCTATCTACAATTGTCCAAATCATGTCATGGTTAGATTTAGTATTTGGTAAGCCAGTAATGAAATCCATAGATATATGTTCCCAAGGTTTAGTTGGAATAGATAAAGGCATTAATAATCCATATTGTTTACCATGATGTCTTTTTATTCTTTGACAAATCAGACATTCAGAAACAAAATTAGACACATCTGCATCCATATGCAGCCAATAAAAATCTTCAGTTAACATGCGTAATGTAGAAATGATACCTCTATGACCTTGATATGGGGGACAATGAATTTCATTTAAAACAAAAGATCGGAATGGAATAGTAACACACAGTCTCTTTTCAAAGAACATGAATCCATCATTATATGACAATGAATCAACAGGAATGAAATTATTTTGAACTAATTTTTGCCAATCAGAATGAAAAGTAATATCCTGATGATATGTGTCTTTCATAGCAATCAAAGAATCAAAAGATATGATAGAAATGTTATGAATTGCAGGTCTTCTACTCAATGCATCAGCAACTACATTTTCTTTTCCAGGTTGGTATTGAATGATAGGATGGAAACTTTGAATGAATGAAGCCCATTTGATATGGCGGTCAGAAATTTGGGGTTGGCTAAGTAGATGTCTAATGCTTTGCTGGTCGGTCTTTATCATGAATTCTGAACCCATTAAATAATGCTTCCATTGTTTCAATGCTTGAACAACTGCTAAGAGTTCCTTGTCATAGGTGGAATATTTGAGCTCAGAGGGTTTCAGCTTAGAACTAGAATATGCTATTGGATGGTTATCTTGCATTAACACGGCTCCTATTCCTGATCCGCTAGCATCAGTCACAACTAAAAAGAATGGTCTATTAAAGTCAGGCAATTGTAGGACAGGGGCATTGGTCAATGCACGTTTGAGTAAATCAAAGGATTTCTGCTGGTTTTCAGTCCATTGATAAACAATACCTTTCTTAAGAAGTTTGGTCAATGGTAAAGCAAGTAATGAGAAATTACGTACAAACTTCCTATAGAAACTAGCAAGACCAAGGAATGAGCGTAATTCATGTACATTTTTAGGAATAGGCCAATGCAATATTGCGTCAGTTTTATTACGATCAACTTTTATTCCTTCTTTTGATACAATATGACCTAGATATTCTATTTCTGTCTTAAAGAATTCACTCTTGTCAGGATTTGCAAACAATTGATTTTCTTTCAGTAATTGAAAAACTAATGATAAATGCTCATAATGCTCTTTTTCACTTTGACTGAATACTAAAATATCATCAAAGAAAACAATCACACAATATTGATATTTTAGAAAAATACGGTTCATCATTCTACTGAAAGTAGCAGGTGCATTAGTTAATCCAAATGGCATAACTAAGAATTCGTAATGGCCAAACTGTGTCCTGAATGCAGTCTTAAATATGTCGGATCTATCTAACCTCACCTGATGATATCCTGATTTAAGGTCAATTTTACTAAATATAGAAGATCCTTGCAGTTTGTCCATAAGGTCGTCAACTCTAGGTATAGGATACCTATTCTTTACAGTGATCTTGTTTAATGCTCGGTAGTCAATACACATCCGATAAGTATTATTCTTTTTCTTGACTAAGAGCACAGGTGCACCGAATGGGGAACTGCTAGGTCGAATTAAACCTCTATTTAGTAATTCTTCTACTTGACTCTGGATTTCTTTTTGCTCTATTTGATTGTGCCTATATGGGGCTTTGCAAGGTGGTTGTGTGCCAGGTATTAGGTCAATCTTATGGTCTTCTGGACGTGATGGAGGTAAACCTGGTGGTAGGTCTTCTGCAAAACAATCCTTAAAATATGCAAGAAATTCCTTATGCCTAGGGTGCATATGAGTTTCTTTTGCGTGCAATTCATTCACCCAAATGAGATATGATTTAGTATTCTTGTGTAGTGCACGTTTTGCTTGAGTATGCGAAAGCAGTGGAAACATATGAGATGCATGCATACCAAATAATGTAATAGATTTTCCTTGAAAATTAATATTCATTGTGTGTGTGGAATAATCTATATTGGGATTATGTTGGTGTCTCCATGGCATTCCTAGAATAATGTCGCTAGACTGTAATGGGACAACTAAGAAATTTCTTCTTTCAATATATGGACCAATTTGAATTTCTAAATCTTGAACTTCTTGTGTGCCATTGTATCTAGTGCCTAAAAATGCAGCTTTTATGCGATAGTGCGTAGGTACTGTATGCAATTTCAATTCCTTTACCAATTTTGCTGAAATAAAGTCATGGGTATTACCGTCATCATGCAATACAGTTCTTTCTTTTCCATGCACCATACATTTCATAGTCAACAATGAATGTGATGTAGGCATACCTGGTAAAGTGTCGGAAGTAGTAGTAGGATCATCTTCTTCTTCAGTGAAATCTGGCATATCCTCATGCTCGTCTTCGTCCATAGCTCCAAGGTAGTTGATATGTGCTGATGGCTTCTTTGAATGACAATTTGCTGCGAGATGGCCTGGCTGGTGACACTTGTAGCATACGATGGGCTTGGCTTTGGTCACATTATTTGCAATGGCTGGGAGTCTGGGTATATTTGGATTTGCTTGTTGGATAGGCTTAGGATTTGGATTGACAGTGGATGGTAATGCAGGTGGTTTAGGCCAATTCTTGCGGAAAGATGGTGATGAAAAACGACCTGGATTAAACCTTCTGAAATTTGAATTGAATTGTTTAGATCCATAATTACCGTTTGCTTGGAATGGCTGTGGTCGTCGATCTCTTCCACGTAACTTATCTTCAGTGTCGTGAGCTAAGGAGATGGCATCTTCAAGGGTAGCAGGCTTGAACATATTCACCTCAGCGTAGTAATGTCCAAGAAGTCCAGACATGTACTTCCGCTTATGTGTCGTCTCTGGTACGTCTTCAAGCATGCGTAGCTATAGGAGTGCATTCCAAAAATGCTCTGTATACTGTGGAATAGGCTCACGATCGCGTTGTTGAAGTAAATCCCATTGCTTGATTGCCTTCTCATGAAATTGCGGTGGAAGGAAATTTTGCATGAACTTCTTCTTGAAATCTTCCCATGTAGCAGGACATTCTATGCTCTTGCGGACGACAGTCCACCAAAGTGATGCTCTATCTATCAGATGATTAGTAACACACTTGATTTTATCTTTCTCAGGATAAGTTTCCTCATGGAAATAGTCATCAAACTGGCTAATGAATGATAAAACAGTCTTTCCTTCTCTTATGCCATTGAAAGTGCGAAACTTGAAACTTCGTTTACTTATCTTGGATTCCTTGCGAATGGTTTGTGCTTCAAGAGTGGCGTCGATGGTACGGCGTATCAAATCTTCAGCTTGAGGTTCTTCTTTATCAGTGGACGCTCCTTGTAGCTTTGTCAATTGCGCTTGCAAGGCTTGCCTAGCTCTTCGCTCTTCGTCCAATTGTAGCATGATAAGATCCAGCTTTTGTTCCATGGTAGGCTCGGGTAGATCGTCTTCAGCCATAGGATCATCCATATGTGGGGTAGTCATCCTGTAAAACTCAACAAACCTTTCTCACTCAAAATCAGTTAGCGGGATGAGCGTAGCTCAAATTTGGGGTTACAAGGCTATGTATTTTTGGGTATTTTCTTCTTCAATTTTCAGAAATTCTGAAATATTTCTGTCTCCGTTTGCTGAAAGTACTTCAACAAACTTGTAGATAGGTAAAACAGCTTGCTGCGAACAACTTTCCAGTTCTGAGTTTTTGCATACGAACAAGTCTTCTAGGAGTTTCGAGCGTTAGTCAGTTCTGATTTAGTCTGACTTGCAGAGTTGCAGACTTAACAGACTTGCAGGGTTGTTGACTTGCTGAACTTAGTCGATTTACAGAACTTGCAGGACTTGATTCCAAGTGACTTACGGAACTTGTCTTCTGGAGTGCGTGACCGAGAGTTTGCAGACTTGTCTGCCCAGTAGAACTTGCAGAGTATAGTATGGCTTAAGCTTAATTAGTTAAGCTTAAGAAAGAAAAAGAAGGCGCCGTTTTCTGATCGTGAGGGGGGGGGCCGTTTTTCTTCACACGGATTTTTTGGGGGTCCTCCTCTTGCCACCGATTTGACGATTATGAAGCTTATAAGCTTCTTAAGCTTAAAACTAAGCTTTTTAATGAAGAAGATTAGAGATTTCTCACTGTTTTATCACGACTTGATGAAGAGAATTTATGAGTGGTCCTCCGCCGACAGAGAGTGGTCCTTCGCGATCTGATAGTGGAAATAGGGGTTCTTGATCGCCAGAAGTCTGCCTGTATCGACGGTTCGCGACGAGATTGACTGTAGAGGCCGTTTGTTCCTGGAGCTCCGCCTTCGCCCGAGATTGGTAGCGATTGGAAGCCCTTGATCTCTGCTCCGCTCTGATACCACTGGTGCGCAGATCGGACGCAGGTAGCTCACGTAGTGAATTCCCAAAGGTCCCCAAGAACAAAGCACTCTACTTTTTAGCACAAAAACCAATGTAAAAACAAGCACGACATGAGACAAGAGACAAATTGGGTTGAATCTCCCCCATGCCTTGTGTGAGCGCTTCACAAAGCATGTATTTAATATATATTTCCAATCTTTTTGCTCAAAAATAGCCCAATTACAAAAATATGACAAGCTTTTAGCTTTTGAGTTTGCTTTCTACCAAAAATAGGAAAATAAAGCTAATGGACGGTGCCCAAAGAGTCTGGCACGCCCAATCTCAATGTCCAAATAAAAATAACATATCCAGGCGCATAAGCGCATACAAAATAATAATAAATAATCGATGTCTCTATAGACATAATCAAAATATAGGCGTGACGCCTATCAAAATATAGTCCAAAGGTCGGAAACCCGCTAGACTCCAATGCTTTCCTCCACCACTGATGCTATCTCTACACATCAACTGAAGCATTCACAATCGTTAGTAAAATAACACAATTAAACCGACAAAAGTGAATACCTAGCAGTCTTCAGCTACATAAATAAATCAACTGGTTAGAAATAAATCCTAACCTTAATTTATTACGAGTGCGCACTCTAAACTCATAAACGTTTATTAATTTAATATGCATTTTGCGGAATCACCCGCTATGGAATCACCCATGTACACACTAAATTAATGAAACGCCCGAAAAGGACAGGCGTCCCCATCAACTTCTCGCACAAAGAATCCTCTTTGTGTATGAGCCCCGGTCATCTAAGTTTACGGAATCCACCGTAAAACCTCACGGAATCCACCGTGGAATATGCCTCCTGGCATCAAAAATAGCTAGGACTCACTCTTGACGCATACTACTCTAAATTCGTCTCACTTTTAAAGTATGCGACACAGATGGACATGACACAACAGGTGTCTAAATTTTGTGCGGGTTTAAATCCACCAATAAATACCCATCTCGAATCTATGCGTCCATCAGATCTTCAGGATGCACTCATTCGAGCGATGCCTATAATTCAGAGGTACAAGCTAGACCAAGGGGTAACAAAACTTGGTCCTATAATGACCCGAACAGAAGAGCATTCAAACCTCAAATGAAGAGAGTTCAAGGTCATAATCAGGGACAAAGAAACAAAGAAAAGGACGAATAACGTCAACTTTGTTCCTACTCATAGTAATGGCCGAAACCTCCGTTGTTTCCACTGCAACGAACCCGGTCACTTCAAGAGGCAATGTCCCAAGCTTGGTGGAGGACATCGCCAAGCACCTTTTCAAGGAACAGGGCATGGTCAAGGAGCCGCTACCCGAGGAAGAGGAAGAACCGCCTGCATTGTCAATAGGCAAAGAGGTGAAGAAGAAGAAGAAGAAGATCCGACCATGGAAACAGAATTTGAAAGAGCGACAGTCCATGCCGCTTTACACAAGAAAGGGACGAATCACCAGTTCTCGGTGATTCAGACAACGTCAGACTATCAAGGTAAAGGTTTCAAGATCTTGATTGATTGTGGCAGCACACATTCCTTTATCTCACCAGCATGCGCAAAAGGATTAAGAATAGCCACAGTAGAAGCACCTACCCTGCTTGTGGAATTGGCAAATGGTCGTGAAGTTACTTGTACGAGGCAAACTACTAAGGTGGAATTCTTTCTGGGAGGAAATAAGACTTCGGTTAAATTTAGAGTCATGAATTTAGGTATCCATGAGTGTGTACTCTGAATGGATTGGCTTAAGCCCAACGACGCCCATATTCACTGTGGAAAGGGTCAAGTTTCCTTTCAAAACTCTGAAAGGGAATTTGTCACAACTCAAGGTGAGGCAGGAGTGCCAAGAATCCAATTGGCCAAAGTATCTCGGATCATAAAAGGAGTCAAAAAAGGATTACCTGTTTACTTGATCAAACTCAACAAGTTAGATCAAAAGCAAGAGTCTCATGAAGGACCTTCTTAGCTAAAGGAATACGCGGATGTATTCCCTGAAGAGTTAACCGAACTTCCACCTCAAAGAGAAGTGGATCATGAGATTAGGTTAGTGCCTGGAGCTACACCAATTGCCAAGAGACCCTATAGAATGTCCATACCAGAAGCAATTGAGCTGAAGGAACAACTCAAGCAACTGTTAGATCAGGGCTACATCTAGCCTAGAAATTCACTGTGGGGAGCTCCAGTACTATTCCAAAAAAAGAAAGATTGGACACTTCGACTATGTATTGATTACCGAGGGTTGAATCAATCAACAGTCAAGAACAAGTATCCTATTCCTAGAATAGATGCTTCTTGATTGTCTTCAGGGTGCGAAGATCTTCTCCAAGATTGATCTTAGGTCAGGTTATTATTAGATAAGGATCAAGGAATAAGATATCCCAAAGACGGCCTTCAATACAAGATATGGGCACTTTGAGTTCATGGTTATGTCATTCGGGCTCACGAATGTACCTGCCACCTTCAATAGGTTAATGCAGGACATCTTTAGGCCATATCTTGATGATTTCGTTTTTGTATTCTTCAATGACACTTTAGTCTATTCTAAAAAGGAAGAAGATCATGAATCTCAACTGCGGATTGTCCTTGAGACAATGAGGTCACATAAGCTATATGCAAAAATGAAGAAGTGTGCATTCTTCAAGCGTCAGATTGAATATCTGGGATTCATAGTTTCATCAGAAGGAATATCAGTGGACCCAGCCAAGGTCAAAGATGTGCTTGAATGGCCAACACCAGTATCTGTCAAAGAAATACGCAGTTATCTTGGATTGACAGGATGGTATAGGGTCTTCATCAAAAACTATGCTTTGATTGCAGCACCTTTGACGGATTTACGAAAGAAGCAGACTTCGATTCATGGTCAACTCCCGAACAAAATAGCTTCGACAAATTGAAGCAAAGTTTGGTATCAGCACCTATTCTAAAACTTTCAGACCTCAATAAGGAGTTCGAGGTAGTAACTGATGCTAGCATTCTTGCCTTGAGGTGTGTACTTATGCAGGAAGGTCATCCAGTAGCATACTCTTCAAGGAAATTGAAGAGTCATGAAAAGAATTATGCTACGCATGATCTCGAATTACTAGCTATCATCCATGCTCTAAAGCTTTGGAGACACTACTTGTTGGGTAACAAGTTTACTCTAGTAACCGATCATAAGAGTCTCAAATGGATCTTTACCCAGAACGAGCTCAACATGAGGCAACGTCGATGGATTGAAGTGTTGGAGGAATATGACTTCGAAATCAAGTACCGACCAGGGAAAGAGAATGTAGTTGCCGATGCACTTAGTCGCAAGGCATTCCTAAATTTCCTAATCTTGCAGAATCCATCAACGACCAGATCTCTAGCTACAAAAGTATCTATGCCAAACAACCCTATACTTGAGTTAGCTAGAGAGGAAGCATGCCATGATTTGGCCTACCAAACAATACTAAAGGAGATCTCTACCAAGGAGCAGAATCAAAATTTGCAAGCCAAGTATCAAGAATTTTCCATTGATAATGGACTTGTCTACTACAGAACAAGGCTGTGTATACCAGCAAGCCAGTCACTTAAGTAGAAGATAATGTGGGAAGCTCATGATTCCCCTTTCGCAGGACATCCTAGCTATGCTAAGACTCTTAATGCAGTTAGGAAGAGCTACCATTGGGAGAGGCTCAAAGGTGACGTTCTCAAATATGTCACTGAGTGTTTGTCTTGCCAACGTATCAAAGCCGAACATGTCATGATGCAACCGCTTGACATCCCCCAAATGAAGTGGGAATTCATTAGTATGGATTTTGTTGTAGGCTTACCCCAAGTCCAGGGAGGATACAACTCCATCATGGTTGTGGTTGACATGCTTACCAAGGTTGCACACCTTATTCCAGTAAAGACAAACTAAAGCCTCCAACATTGCAAGATTGTTTATCAAGGAAATATTCAAGCTACATGGTTTACCCAGAAGAATCATTAGTGATCGAGATTCTCTCTTCACATCACACTTCTGGAGAGCTATCGTTGAAGCTATTGGGACTCAACTCTGTTTTAGCACCGCCTATCATCCCCAAACGGATGGCCAAACAAAGAGAATAAATCAAGTCATCGAGGATATGGTTAGGGCATACTCCTATCGAGAGCGGAAGAGGTGGATTCAATACTTGCCATTGGTTGAATTCGCCTACAATGCTTCTTACCAACAAAGCATTCAAATGACCCCTTTCCAAGCATTGGATGGTCATGACTGTCCAAGTCCCCTAAAATTCTCTGATCCAACCCTAAGGGTTGAAGCGTCAAGATAGATGTTGGAAGACATGGATGATCAACTAAGGTCAATAAGACAGGACCATCCAAGCAACCAAGGATAGACAGAAGGCATATGCGGTTTTGAAGCATTAAGAAAGAGTCTTCGAAGAAGGAGACATGGTCTTCATTCGCATACGCCCTAAAAAGAGTTCTCTATCCCTAGGAGATTGCAAGAAGCTAAGTCCAAGGTATTGTGGGCCATACAAAATCCTCAAATGCCTAGGACCCAATGCTTATAGATTGCAACTCCCTGAGAACCTAAAGGTTCACAATGTATTCCATATCAGCCTATTGAAAAAATATGTACCCAACCCTAACCATGTACTTGATGACCAACAAATTGTAATGCCTAGTCAAGGAGTCCTTGAACTAAGGCCTAATAGGATCTTAGATGTAAGGGAGAGACAATTAAGATCCAGAATCTTGAGAGAATGCCTCGTCCAATGGAAAGATTATCTCGAAGAGGATGCCACTTGGATAGAAGAAGGTACTCTCAACCATCAATATCCCCAGTTTATCTCGAGATGAGGACATCTCAATTCCTCTAAGGGGGAGAGAATGTAACAATTCCGAGCGGATAATTCCTTTTTATGATATGAAAGAAAAAAAAATTCCCTCTCCTCCAGCCCGACAGTCAAGCTAGAGGAAGAGGGGGATTAGTAAGTAGGCAAGCTCCTTGCTAGAGCTTGCCAAGGGCATTAATACATGCCCATTGACACGTTGAGGGGGAAGGATTCCCTCCCCTCCCCTATAAAATTGAGGGGGGGCCGTGGTCTAGAGGAGGAGGGATGGAAGACAAACGCTACCGCCCTGCAATCAATGGAGGAAGGGAGGGATACGCCATCTCGACTCCATTGTGCCCTCTCAGCGCCGCCGCCTGTAGACTACCCCCCCCCCCCCCCCCCCCCCCCCCGGTCTTAAACCCTTAAACCCTTCCCGTGGGGCCATTAAACCCCCACTCCCCTTGGCCTTGAAAACCACAAATTCTCTCCCCCCCCATGCTTAAATTAATAATCCCTTCTTGTGTTTTTTCCCCCTTTCACCCTTCACCTGTCCCCTTGGTTTGGGACTTACCCCATGTCCAGAAATCCCTTCCAGATCCCCCTTTTTATACCCTTTCAAGACCCTTTATATGTTTTTTGAAACCACACTCACACACACCATTTTCCCCCGCGTATAAATCCCTATAGGGCCTTTTCTTTTAGGCTTTCTAAACCTTTCCCTCTCCGAAGAAGCTAAGACCTTAAAGGTCTTGTTATCCCTTCCTCATGGTTAATCCCTTAACGGCTCCTTGCCTCGAAAGAAAGAAGAAGAGTACTGAAGCGGTGGTGGAATTCCAAAAAAGGAGTGTAAAGCTGCCTTCACGTTCGAAGGATTACAACTGCGATGCCGCCTAAGAAAGTCCAAGGAGTAGCTGCGGGAGGGTCATCTCCCGCTATCCATGTGGATATCTCACCCCAAAACCAGGTTTTTCCTTCTTGGTTTTATATCGGTTTTAATTCAATCATGCAAGATGAATTGTTAGGGATAAGATATATTTTGTCCTAGTTATTTACGATGAAGGAATTTATTTTAATTGAACTTGCAAAATGGATAAAGTATAAAACATAGTTTTTCTTCAAATAGCATTATGCATTAAAGCGAATTACGAGCAAGATTATCTACCCACTATAGTAGTATATTTCAGTTAAATCTTAAAGGTATAAAAACTGCATCTTGCACCATTAACCCCTATTCTTTTTATGACGAATCATCATAAAAGGTGAAATTCATGAAAGGTTTCTTATGTTGCTTAAACTCTAGGAAGTTATCATTGCTAACTGCATATCTTAGCAAGAAAAAGATTGTTTATTTGGCATGAGTTTTTTTCACAAGGAAAAAGGAAGAATAACTGAATTTACCTAACCTCAAAGCAATAAAGTTTAGGACTGAAAAATCAATTGTCACATAGATAACAAATCGTGCGGAGGTGATCTCGATATTACCTTCTAAAAGTTAACCAAATTAATATAAACTCAGAAATACCTATGCTGCGAAATATGCATTGGGAAGGATTTAAATCCAAGAAACGTTTATACCTTAAATACTTGCCCACCTTTCCTGATTGTAGGGTCAATAAATCGTAAACGTAAAAGAACTAGGGTTTGTCCCTGAGGTTCTTAAAGAAAATAATAAAAGGAGACCCTAGGTCTGACAAACATTAGCTTAAAGAAACTGAAATGGATTGTTTCATCGCATATTACGATGCAGGACTTGCGCAGCAAGTACGAAGTCATATGGTCTTGTGATTGATTCACAAGAAGAAAGGTTAAATATCCTTAACAAGGATGGCGGATCCTTACGCAAGTTATCTTGCAAAAGGATGTATTCTTTGATATCCTTCTAAGTAAGGAAGGTTAAAAACCGGAAACTAAAGTATCCAATGAACTTTAGGATTGACCAAGATGGGTTAATAGGGTACGCCCTAACCCAGAATATAAGGGATCTTGCCAAGTTGCAAGGTACCCCGGATCGAGTGCTGGATGCAGTCAAAAGGAAGGATTCCTTCCTTAGCAGTTTGCCAATAACAAGATTGATTAATGGAAATGTTTGTGCTTGCTAGAGATTTTAGAGCACTGTTTGATTTATGAATTACAAATTAAATGAATATCTATACTTCAGGTTGAAGGCCTGAAGGGAGAGGCAGCTTCAGTTACCCCCGACTGCCTGCCTGACCCTAACCAAGGGGGTTGTTGACTGTGCCGGGAACGTGGACCGAACCCGCCGCGAGAGGTCTCTCCGTTGAGCTCTACTTGGAGCAGGAGGACGCTTGGGTGCCAGGGGGCTCAGGCCGTAAATCCCTCACCTTCCGGGTCCTGCACAAGAGGCCAACGTGACTCAAGATTGGATCTCGAGGCCCACATACTAGTCTACAGGCGCAAGCTTGGAATAGTGATCCCTATGGATTACTGGATAGCCTTCGGGTAGATTATAGACAAGCCTACGGGCGAAACTCCTTGTATTTCAAAGATAAATATGATGGTATGTTAATAAAGAACTTGTTTGATATTGTTTTTCTATGTCACGTGATAAGATTACGTGAAGGAACCAGTGCTTAATGGATTAATTAAAGAAGCCGATTGTTACATGTCCAATTAATGTGTTAGATAATTACCTAACTAAAACAAACCGAGGAAAGTGCGGAGGATGGGCCATGGGTCCGTCCTACGGTTGGGTGGTCCCAGTTGGCCGAGAACTTTTCTCAAATCTCGAAGAACAGCGGGATGATCGTCAAAGGACACGAACAACAAAAGCGTCGACCTAGAATTATGTCTTAACCGATTTACGTTGTTTTAGGGAAACGGAATGGGACTATGCCTTATGGTAGAGAGGTTGAGCTTTGCATCCCTCTCTTTTCACATTCTCTTTGAACCAAGTGCGGCGTGAATCCACTTCGGACCTGGCGTTTCTGCGTAAAGTAGTTCGCTTGGGTCCGACGCTAGTTGCTATTAGGAAATGACCAATCAAGAAAACCCAAATTCTGATCGATCCTAAGTGGGAACAGCCAGAATACTTTCGCTACATGGTAGACGCGGGAAGCCCTAGATCGCAAACCCCGTAACATTCCATGGGAGTGCCGGGCGGAGCTTTCTAGACATCCTTTCCAATGGACTGCTAAGACGTGTCCTGGACCATGCTAGGGGACACGTTACAGGCAAGAAAAAGTCATGGCCACATAGGAGAGTGGAAGTGCAGCCTACAATGGGAACAAAAAGGATAGTGAGGGTAGTGCAAAGAGGGGGATTAGCAAGAATAGGCTTTGAGCCTTGAGGATACAGAAAGCTTATGGCTCAAAGATCAGGATAGCTAATTACAAAAAATATATTTCCTAGTAATACCCAATGAGATTAATGGAGACAAGATCAGCATAGAATCAAATTGAAGCTCATCAAACACTTCTCTTACTTGTGTGTAAGTGCATTACACTTTGTATACATGTCCACCAAAGTGCTTCCAAGATTTGGATATATTCCTAGTATCCCTAGTGCAACAACTTGACCATGAAATTTTTGGCCTTAATTTGCCAACTACTCCCATTAGCATATCGCTATCTGACAAAGTCAAGATCCTAGGTCTATAGCTGCTAATGTATGTACTACCCCACCTCAGCAATTAGTTCAACTTGAAGTGGCTAAACCCCATGATACTTCAGAGGATGTTTCTCAACCTCATTTCCATATTAGCCCTACTAAACTTGACCCTCCTTTCAGCCTCCATCATTTTGCTAATATATTGGTCCATAAATAGTATGGCTGCTTTTTTGGCAAGGAGATTCAATTTTCCTAAAAGAGAATGCCTATTTCAATTTGATGCTATATTCATCACTTACGGCAAGCTACCTGCAATCATTGATTTAGAGCTTGTTGAAGATGAGGTGATATCCTTTTCTTCCAAATGGCATCCTACTTAGGAAGAGAGTAAACATCTCTATCACAATAGCCCCTATCTTCAAGATAAACATACAAAATCTCTCACAAGCAATTGCAATAATGTAGTCTTATTTCATCTTACTCTTGTGGGACTAAAGTAAAAAACTAGTCAACACTTGATTAACTTGAGAGAAAATTTGAAATTTCTCAAGTCCATTCTTAGAAAAGTGATTTTCTCATGAAGTTGATCTTTCTCATGATGCTAGTCATCTTATGACAATGGCTGACCAAGAAAGTACAGTCAGTACACTTAAATCTAGCCCGAATTACTATAAGACCAGTTTATTGTGCTTTATCATATTAGCTAGGAATCTAGTCATGCCATTAGTATAAGACCACTTCATTGTTCTTTATCATCTTAGCTAGGAATCTAGACATGCCATGAGAGTTGGAATATCACCAATTGTATGATAAGATGAAAATTGAAGAGCAATTGAGTATAGCCAATCTCTCTATAGGACCTTTCTTACTTAGTGATGTGATTACTTATGTTTAAGGACCAACTATCAAACCCACTAACTTGGATGCTTTTGCTAAATTGGAGTATAATCCAACTTTCTATAGTTGGTGGATTCCAAAACAACAAGACATTAAATTTTGTATAAATAACTAACCCTACTTAACTTGTACATTCTTTATTCTTATTCTCAATTTGTTTCACTAATGAGAGCTGAAATTCCTTTAGCCAAATATCTTAGTTTTACAATAATGCTCTAGCTTATGAGAGGGAAAGGTACAAGGTGCAAGATCTAGATTATGGTTTGGATACCATGGCAAAAACTACCATTCTCATCTATTCTTTCTATCTTTCCCACTATATGGCACTCTCAATGTTTCACCAAGTGAATGTAGGAAACATAAGATGACAAAGAAATGAAATCAAATCTCAAGGTTTGAAGCCGACATCATTAACAATACTATCATTCTCTAAAGATTCAAAGATTTGCCATCATCAAGACCATAAGATCCTCCTGGAGCATCAATAAAGAGAGAAAGAGAATTGATATCCATACACCATGAGGTCCTTAGCTTCTTCAATGCAGACCTTCATTGACTATAAGCTACAATGGCCATCTACTTCCTATGGAGGAGTTGCGAATTGCTTCATCAACCAACACATAATTATTCATCAACAATTTGGTTCTTCATCAGCCCCATTACTTCATCAACAATAAGGAAATGGGATTTGGACCTTGTCCTAGCTCACTACTTGATTTTCATTGTGCACACTCATGTGCATAGCTCGATTCTTGTGAGCCAGCTTTGCTATCTCCATGACAACCATCAAATCCCTCATACTTCCATTTTGATTTTATTGGGCTAACAAATTTTTTAGATTTAATTATTCGAGAAAGAGTAGAAGAAAACGACACACAGATGAAGAGGAGAACACAAATTTTTTTAAAAAGAGAAGAAGAGAAGAGAAATTAAAATAAAATAAAAATATTTATTCACTCATATGCACTACACAATACCTAGGGTTTCTCAACATGGACACATCTGGTGACCCCGGTCAACTTCCTCCATCTCTAGCCCCCTAGTCCTCTTTCCATTTTCTCCCACATTTACCCATGGCACATCAATGCCAAGACATACCTAGGGAGGCTCACCTTTGTTAGACTTATCTCCTAAGTCACTTACACTTTTTCTAGTTCAACTTTATTCATCCCAATGCCAGCAAGTCAAGTTCAAATCAAGAAGGACAAGGTACTTCAATCATATAGGGACTCATTCGTTGAAGCAATGATTGAACAGTTTGGATTGGCTCTTGCACATGCTACTAATACTCCATTCTTAGTGAACTCTATAAAAAGTGCTTCAACATTGTCAATATATAGATGCTCCAACTTCACATCAACCATATGTAAACCTCATTGATTGTATCCAATTCATTTGAATGATTTCATGACTTGATGTTCTCTTTGCTACTAACTTTTTGCATCAATACATGGCCTCTCTATCCATACACAACGAACTTTTAATCATTTCTTAAATAGGAAGAAAAAGAAAATTCCCTATCAATTCCCTTGTTAAAAATAGACATAAGTACAGAAAGTAAATAATAGGGAAATAGTTAGAGACACTAGGGAACCGCATATGGAATTTCCAAAGGGGAAATTCTCTACATAGGGAATAGGAAATTCTGTAAATAGGAAAAATCCCCTATGTAGGGAATTTCCCTTATCGAAATTCCATATGCGATTCCCTAGTTTCTCTAACTAGGAAAGGTTCTATTTTTCCTATTATTTACTTTTCCTAATTTAGGAATTGATAGGAAAATCCCATTTTTTTAATTTCCTATGTGGGAAATTTTTCCTATGTTTCCCTACATATGGTCATTTTTCTATGTAGAAAATTTGTTACATGATTTAATTTTTCTCTAAGTTGAAAATATTGCATTTTCCTTAGTTTGCATATTCCTACTTATATGAACTTCTAAGTAAGAATTTATGTAGCAAATTTTCAACTAGAAACTTATATAGAGGTTATCTAGTTAATTTCAATGTCACTAAAAAGTTCCTAGATAGATAATGTTTTCCTATATAGGATATTTTTTCTTATGTCTCAAAAAAGTTTATATATATGTAATTTTATTGACTTGCTACACAGTCATGAAGTGAGAGCAAGAGCAAGAGCATAATAGTCAAGGAGAGTTGAGGCAAGTGGAAGTGAGCATGAGCAAGTGCAAATTGGGCAGCAATCGACTTGGGTAAGTTGGTATGATGTGGCATTCTCTTTCCACATTCCTAACAAGAAGCATAGTAGGAGACATGTTCCTTACTATGTTCCCTTTCAAAAATGGGAGGGTGGATTTCCTTACTATGTTCCCTTTCCACATTCCTAACAAGAAGCTTTTCCTCATCCAGTGGCAAGGTATATAGATTGAAGAAGATCCTTTATAGCCTCAAATAGCCTTCGCTTGCCTAGAATGAGAAGATAGACTTGTTTCTCCAAGGAAAGCTAGGAAATTGGTATTCCTCTTCTGAACCCCAATTGTATATCCACACCTTTGCTATAGGGCATGCATTCTTTGCGCTTTCTATAGTTGATCTCATCTTGAAAGGTGACCATGCCCAGAAGGTCAAGCAAACAAAGAAGGCACTATTCACTAGGTAGGTCAGATATTCACTAAGCAAGCGGTAGTGCGGCATCACAAATCAAGGACTTTCTACTTATTTTATGTATAGTCAATTATTTTCAACATTTGCTCACTAGATCTAGCCATTTTATTGGGCTATTTTTAGCTATTTATTGGTAGCCTTTGGCTAGCCCAATTCATTTGTCATTTTTAAGTAGACAAAGAGATCACCTCACATAGATACTTTTGATAAACCATTTCTATATCCATCTTCTTCATGTCAACATTCATCTACTACAAATTTTTGCATTCTACTATCTTTTTTCTCTCTTCCCCTTCTCTTATGTTCATTGTCTCTCAGTCTTATCTATACGCTATCACATTCGCTACACACACACACACACACACACGCACACACATGCACACACACACACACACACGCACTCTCTCTCTCTCTCTCTCTCTCTCTCTCTCTCTCTCTCTCTCTCTCTCTCTCTCTCGCAAGAGGGGTTTGGGCCTCTCCACACGATGATGGAATATGAGGACAAAATATGCCTAGGATTGTTTTTATTGAAGATCCAAGCATACAAAGAGAAGCTTTTGAGGAGCAAGACCAAATCAGAGGAAAATTCAATGAGACAGTAGCTTCTTAAGTGGCTACCATCTCTAATTTTTTTCAAGTTGGGATAAGGTAATGATATATTAAATCACTCACGTCAAGGCTCTACAACATGGTAGAATATTGTCATTAAGGTCAAATGAGTTTCTATAGTAAGGAGAACTACTGCATTCTAGAACATACACAAGGACTATAACAAATCACTCACATCAGGCTCTACAACATGGTAGGATACTATGATCAAGATCTACAACCTCCCTCCCAACATACTAAAGGACCTCCAAGCCCTTAGCGGTTATAGCCTTCCCACCCTTCAATACATCCCATAAGGAAAAACTAATGTTAAGACCTAAATTGATTTACTGCATTTTACACACAGCTCAAAAGTAAACCCTTCAAACTACTTTTAATTTATCCTAGCACTACTTGAGTTGTAAAATATGTATCAAAAAAGCACCTCAAGTAGTCCTGGGCAAGAGTTCTAGCTTTGTAAGAGAAGATTCCTTGCTTTTGAAATGTCTCAACAAATTTTTCAGTTGATTTCTCTATTTTGCACAAATATTAAATTATCCAAGCCACAAAAGTCATTCTTCTTTATTCTCAGAGTTCTATCTCTTGTATCAAAAGTCTATAAAAATAACTTGCCACCGTTGAAACCCAACCCCCCACCCCAACCCAAAATTTTAAAAAAGCTCTTTAAGTGCTCACTTTTGAATTAAATTCACCCCCCTTTTAAAGAAATTCTAAAGGCCTACCATGCTCATGTTGCCAAGTTCTCGAGTAACTAGTGAATCACCTTCAACCCTTGCAAAAGAAGCAAACTAACCATCAACACAACTTCAAACTGGTTAGAAGTGAGAGGACATTACATAGCACAAAATGCAAAGTATACATGTCCAAAAGAAAAAACTTGACGAGCTCCTTGGAGCTTTTCCAATGTAGATTTTCACAGTTCATCCTAGGGAGACTCAAATCCTTTGATTTCTGCAAATTCGTCAGTAGCCTTAATGTCTTTTATGATGCTATCTTCTGTATCAAGCTTGAGTGGTTCTATCATGCTCTGCTATAATTGAGCTACTCCTTTTGTTGTATCTTTTGTAGTTGCAAGCACATGATGTTCAAGGCAATCCCTTAAAACATTGCAACATAATAACAATAGTATACAATTGAAGGGACCATGACAAACATAATGGCCATGTTCTATAGTAACTCACAGAGTTGTCATTTATTAGGAAGTTTCAACACTAGTTTGGCCACTATGCATGTTATGCTTCATGAAACCATCCACACTTCACTTTAGAAATTTGTACACGTATAAATCAACTCCACAAAACTACCACATATGGTACTTGATTGTCCTAAAATTGGATGTGTTGTAACCATCATTTAATTATAATGACGACTTACTCATGCTCAGGGTGCATGGAGTGACATATTCTCTTCCAACCTTTAGCAACTTCCCATTTATGTGATGAGCAAGGTTGTAGGTGTCCATGAATCATGCTCCTCTTCTAAGAAATCATGGCCCTCATTGCAGTTCTTTGGAGGTTTCCAAGGATATCCTTCATAGAAAACATAAGGTTATATACATGTCAATAAACAGTTCCACAAACATTGAATAACCTCTTTATAAAGGTATCATACCTCTTTTATCTAAAATAATCTATTCAATTTGGATCTAAACCATGATCAACACTAGCTTTCCTCAATAGATCTCTCAATATTGAGCATGATTCTGATACCTTGCACATACTACTCAAGAATGTGCTTCCACATATGCTTGACTTCCGATACTATTATGTGCTGCTAGTAGTAGAGCAACATAAGGCTCTTTTCTACACTTGTTGTTACCACAAATCGTGTGAAAGAAATCGACCTTTCCTCTGATCCCTTCAATACCCACAATTCTTTGCAACTAGTGAATGTTGTTGAAGCAATTGACAAAAGCACAAATACCAAACATATCCGATTTCCTCTTCCATTTTGTGGATCCATTGTTATGATCACTGTGGATTCTTCTCATAGTCCTAGTTGCATGCAACACAATTGTACCAAGCTCATATATTATGGTGTCATTTATTGCCATTTGAGAGATAATTCAAAAGTAGCTCATTTTTGTAGTTTTAGTTTCAAATCCATTTTGGTGATTAACCCATTGAAGTTAAACATAGAATAAACCTGAGAATACTGTTGTTAATAATGAATCTCAAGTAGGATGAGTATCTATGCATACCAATATGTCTATAGTGTCATGAAAGCTTTTTCTACCCAACTAGTCCATTCATTACTTCTATGTAGGTACCAATTTCCACACACAAACTAACAAGTCCCAACTAATAATAGATGTGTCTCAATGTCAAACTGAGTACCATTCCAATCAGTTGATTGTTCGGATATAACATGGGATATGTGGTGGTGTACTACACTATCATCAATTGTTGTAGACCTTGTAGCATCTGTCTATGTCAAAAGCATTGGAGAATTTTCTCTAGTTGTGGACCCACTAGCAACACAATGAAGAGTGGTGATTCCTCACTTCCACACATTTGATAGATGTTACCTCCCATAGAAGCATACAAGTGGAGGATGTACTTCTTGGACCATTTGTGAGCCATCTTCCAAACATATCAAAAATATCAAAGTCAACTCCAAATATGAGTAAAAATTTGACACTCTCTGCTGCATTCAATGATGCACGAACAAAGGGCTTTCCAATAAACACTCACTCTTAAAATAGATGCCAAACATAGAAATTCCTAGGTAGCAAACAATGTAGAGGATAAACAAAGTAGTCTAGAGATGATTGGCTACAAAGAGAAAGACCCTCCTCTCACATGTATCAAATCTTCATCACCTTGCTTCATCATAAACAAAGAAAACATAAGAATTTTATTTCAATACATTCTTAGACATCAATTACTAGGTACAACTACTCAATTGTTTTCATATAATATGGAAATGTCTTCAACAATGTGATAGCAGTAACAATAGTAGGAGAAAAAATACCTATTCAAAGAGTGTCCACTAGTACATGGACAAGACATGCCCGATCCAAGGGGCATGAGTAACTACACCCACACATATGCAAAGGTAGAGGCTTACCCAAGAAAGGTGGCATGTTCTCTAGCTTGCCTGGTTTACCTAGCTACCCAAAATTTCTATTGGTCTTCCTAGGGGCCTCCATTGGAGGTCAACCTCAAAAACTAGGTTTATCATCACTCAATCTAACTGCACTAACAAGATCATAGAAGTTGTACATCCTTTAGTGTCTATGAAGTGCTCTATGCTTCCTTGACCTATTCTCCATTAATTAAATGTGCTCCATAATAAGTACTATCTATTTTTGTTAGGATTTGATAAGTGGTGAGCCCTATTTTCTAATGGTTCCCTTCAAGGAAGGCATGCAAGACTCCTTTAGCATCATAATCAAAATTGGCCACAACTATCCCCATGTGTAGTAAACATCATCTATGTCTTGATATGCATTAGTCTTTCTAGCCACTTCAAGGAACCTATGCACCCTGATCCACACATCATTACATCCTCACATGTTCCTCCAATCTACATTTTCTGTATCAATGCATTTCACACTGCCATTGGCAATAATTATAATTTACACACAAGCCTTATATATAGACATGGTGTGTAGCATGCATTAGCTCTCCTCTACATGCATAAGATTTGACATATGGAATTGCATAGTGTGTATCAGTATCATTGAGTTTTGTATAAGCTCCAAGGAGGGTGAAGTAAGTGTGGCCATTGGGCATACAGAGTCATGTTGCATGTGGAGGTAGCGGCCAAGGGTTTCCCTAGGGGTTGCTAAATCCAACTATACAAGCTGAGATGAGGGAGGTCTACAAGGGCTTTAAGTAAAATGGCATTGTCGAAGAGGAGGATTCCCAAAATTCCAAAAGCTCAATAGAATTCAGGGCCTAGCGAAATCTCAACATTTTCTAGAAAAACCAACTCCCCTTTAATGCATAATGTTCATTCAAATAAGTAGCAACATACCCTCTACTTGGTCTTACAAAGTCATTCTATCACATATTTACACTTGCTTATATAACACTAACTTATAATGGGAGGTACCATCATCCATAAGAACTATAATCAAATAATATTGCATTTAGGGCTTCAAAAACTTCAAGCATGTGGAGACTAGCCGTGTCCCTCCTTAGAAAATTTTTACGAAATTTTTTACATGTCTACAACTCAACATCTCTCATTTTTAAGTTCTCATTCGATGTGTGAATTGGACGGAACTAACTTGTGGGTAGGTCCCTCCATGTGATGCCAACCCACTCCCTAAATGCTCTCCTCATGCAAGTTAGGTGGGTAAATTTTTTCCCTATCTCTCTATCACACTATTTTTTAAAAAATCCTCAAAATGTTGGAAATAATCCATACTCGAATCTCTACTAGTAAAGAAACCGATAAGTTGTGTATATAGAATTTTGAAAAGTACTTAAGATACAAATATGCATAGTTTTCAAGTGAAGCTAGATGAGGGGGACAAGAAGGTATTATGGTTTCTCCCCCCTTGGTTTTTGCTAAAGGTATTTCAGGATGTGCTATGATATGAATACCTTGATGGATGTTTAAAAATCATAAAAAGAACCTTAAAACTAACACTAATACATTCTTCCAAGTTTGATGTGTCTTGCCTAAATGTGTTTATAAGAATGTATATATATGTATCCAAGTAAGTAGATTGTGTGTGTGTGTGTGTGTGTGTGTGTGTGTTTGGGGGGGGGGGGGGGGATTTACTATATGGTTATGTGTGTGTGTATGAAGAAGTCAATAAAATGTGATGGTGTCTATGTATATTGTTGGGTCGACTATAAAGCTCATAATAAATATTTGATGCTTGCTGATCAATGATTTGATGTTAGATAGTTGGTGTTCCAATTTTCATTGATCAAATTAGCATGTGTTCAGGCTTTATTACAACCCATAATTAGAGTGCATTTGAGTGTTCTTTTACTATTTTGACAAAGTGGTTTGCTAAGAAAATGTTGAGATATTATAACTATGCATGTGTTTGTGTAATTATCTAATATGTGTGATTATATAGTCTACAATGAGGGAAGTATATGTGTGTGTCTATGTGCGCAATTACATGGTGTGCAATGAGAGAAGAGGGTGTGTGTATATGGATAAGTAAATAATCCCCAATGGTGTACACAATAATGGGTCATCTATAAAGCTCAATGACCAATGATTCCATGCTAGCTAATCTATGTTTTGGCTCTCATTGATTAACCTATTCTACTCTTTGTCTTTATTACAACCCAAAACTATAGTTCATATGCATAGCATAGTATAACTTATAATACTTTGACAACAGGTTTTGGTGAGGAGATGCTACAATATGATAATTATTGGAAAAATGTTAAAATGAGATTAAGGTAGAGACTATGTATCCATTCATTTACTTCTATAGTATTGTGTGTGTATGCGCCATGCCTATGTTTGTGTGTACACATGCATACATGAGCATGCATATGTATGTATGTCTACATGCACACATGCATGCATATGTATGAATACATTCCTATAAAATATTGTGTATTAAAATGATGGGTCATGCCACTGCATATATGTTGATATCCAATTTTTGTGTATATGTGTTGTGTGCTCATGCTTCTATAGAGTTGTACAATAAATATATGTGCATATGTAGACATGTGTACTATAATACACTAGTGTAGATACACAAAAACACTCATATACACAAAAATTGTGTATGTGTCTCATGTGTAACTACACACATGCATACATGTATATACACAAAATTCTACATCAACATTGTGCAAATATTTTCAAAGATAATATAAGTTTCTTGTCAAAGGACCTCGATTTACTGGTTATAGCTAGGATAATCCTATGTTCTTAATTTTCTAAGAAGAATGTATGTAATTTGCTAGTTATAAGACTATAATTTACTAGTTATAAGTAGTAAGTCTCAAATTTCCTAGTTATCTCATTATTGTGTCTAGTTTTACAACAACTTATCATATAATGTTACTAGATAGGGGTCTAATTTCTTAGATAGTAACTAGAAAAAGGGTTTTACTAGCTAGAAGAACCTCATGAAGCTACAATTCTCTATTTGTAACTAGGAAATGTTGTATCCTTACTAGTTTTATTGATCTTATTACTAGGTATAATATGAATTTGCAATATAGGAAGTAACTTAGAGTTCCATGTGCACCACTCATAGCACGAGAAGCATAACAATACTAAGAAAATATACACATAGTGAATACCAAAATGGCCTACAATTTTGAAATTTTGAAATCACACTAAAGCTTCAAGCATTGGCACACATAAGAAGGTTCACCACTAGCGACATGAGACACCTACTTGTACCAAATAGCTTTAAAATTGTAGACTTGCAAGCAAGTTTTAAATGATGTATTGATTCGAGTGAGCTAAGAGAAAGAGCATAAGAATTTTATTATAGCTTGTGATCAATATGATATTTCCAAGTGCACTTGATGTCTCTATTGTCTAATGTTCTTATCCCTTTCTCATGCATATATAGGATAAACTCATCCAATGTAACAAGGAAGAGAACTTGATATTGAGAATCTCTCCAAATTTTAAATAGATCCTTGCATTTCAAAACAATTCATAAGCTCAAACTTCTAAATGTTGATCTTGCCTTGGCCTCCAACATTATTTTAAAAAATTACTTTTAAAAATCATTAAAAACTTTCAAACACCACGAAAATGGGTTTATAATCATCAACTTTATAAAGTTATGGCAAGGGAAGCATGGGATATTGGTGCTACCACAATAACGTGAGAAGGAAAATTGTAATTATTGTGTTCTTATTTATCATTCAATAGGCTTTCTATTAAGAAAACATGGAGAATAATACATTATGGCACATGATGCCTATCTCTCCACAATTTAAAGAAATGTATGGCACATATTCAATCAAGGAGCATATGAATGATTATCCTTGTACTAGTGGCAATAATGATCATGGATCAACGGAGCTAGAGGATTGTAGGAGACATGGGTCATGGTAATGTTACCACACATAAGGAGGATTTTGCCACCACTATTGATGTTAACAATCATGTGTGCATCAGATATACTAGTACATTGATGTTTTTTTAAAGGATTTAAATATTGATGTCAAAATTCCTGTAGATAGTCTCACAAGATTTGATCCCATTGAGAATACAATTCAAATATTATTCATATCAACATTCAAATAGATAGTCTCACAAGATTTGATCTCATTTAGAAAAAGATTCAAATAGTTTTGATGTTAACTTTCAAATAGATAGTCTCACAAGGGTTGATCTCATTGAGAATAAGATTAAAGATCTAGCTAGATGACCATTGTATTATTATAAAACTTGTAGAACTCCATGACTCTTATATATCTTGTGTCTTTTGTATCAACTTTCTTTGTAAGTGCGTGCACACATTCAGTATAAATGGGTTTACGCATGGATCAATGGAAGAGAAGAGGTCAAAACAACTAATCCAAGTTTAAGAAAAAAGTGGTGACTATTGGTTGCATTGAATATCATGTCTCTTCATACATTAAATTGAGCAAGGAAGATCATGTTTACAATCTAAAATTTATGTCTAAAAACAAAATTAAAAATACATGTAGAAATGCATTATCTATAGATAGGATCTTAAATGCCTATCTTCAACCATGTCTATTTCATTGTGGTCTATTCTTGTAATTCTAGGAGGCTTGGAGAAAGACTATATATCATTGGTTGCATACATGTATTTCATATTACATAGTTCCTTGATAAGAATAACACTTGTAATAGTCCACATTTTCTTCACTTGTAACCCATGAAGTTTGCTTGTGCCTTTGGAACTTTATTTCACTATGTTCTTTTCCTTTTCCACTTCCTCTAGATGTGCTTTCAATGATACATTCTATGTCTCCATGTATACTTTTCTTTGCACCTCCTTTATCATTGCTTGCTCCTTATATTGAAGATTATCTTTGCATTGATCCAATTATTCTTCTAATGTAAGTGCTATTATCATCGCCTTTTAGGAATTTTTGAAACATATTCCAAGAATTTCATGATTGAAATACACATTGAAAAGTTATATCACATTGATCGACAAAATATTGATGCATGTGGACATTGCTCACAACTGTCTACAATAACTTGATATATATTTTTCATAATTTTCAACATAAAGTGAGAAAGAAAGAAGTAGAATCAAAGGTGGATCTAGCCTAGTACTATGTCCATTGAGATACAAGGAGCCATCAACCCAAAGATAAAAATTTATCATTGTCTCTAAACAATATTGGGAAGCTCTTCTTGCATCTAGACTATACTTATTCTAAGGTGTCTTTGTCAAATCATACATAGTATTTCTCATCCATTTCAACATGAAAATTTATTTTCCTCTTATGATTTCTTATGTTAATAAGTATCTCCATTAGGCAATGTAAGCTAGGAAAAAAATTCTATAGATTGATTCTTCAAGTTTAATATTATTTTGAAAGGACTACTAGAAGAAAAAGAGGATGAAAAATCTTACCTGAACATATAATATGTTAGGCACCTCTAGATATGAAAAATACTACTTTTGCTAGGCAAGCGAAAAATTTTCAACTTTTAAGACAAATTAATATACCATCCAAACACAAAAGAAGGAAGAAGAAGTGGAGCACCAATTGGTTATGAAACTTTCACCTAAGGGTCCTGGTGCACAGATCGGATGCTGTATGCATGCGTAGTGAGCGTTAGAAGATCCCCAAGAACAAAAAAACTCTACTTTTTGCACAAAAAATCAATGAAGAAAGCTTGCACGACATGAACAAGAGAACAATTGGGTGCAATCTCCCCCCATGCCTTGTGTGAGCGCTCCACAAAGCACATATTTTATATATTATTCATCTTCAAGCTCAAGAAATAGCCCAATTTACAATTAGCACGCTTTAGCTTTTGTGTTTGCTTTTGTGCCACTAAATAATTAAAGCTATTGGGCGCCCAAGAAGTCAGGCGGTACCCAAATACAATGTCCAATACAAATATTTAAATCGTGTGCCCATGCACATACAAAAATAATAAATAAATATCAAGCGCTTTAGTAAATAAGCGCGACAAAATATAGACACCATGCCTAAGATATGCACCCATAAAAAATTGATGATAATTTGAATACACGCTATCCTCCAATGCTTCCCAATGCCACCGCTGCTTGCTCTACAAATCAATTGAAGCATTCACAATTGTTAGAAAAATAATACAATTAAACCGACAAAAGTGAATACCTAGCAGTCTTCAGCTACAAAAATAAATTGGTTAGAAATCAATCCTAACCTTAATTTATTACGACTGCGCACTCTATACTCATAAATGTTTATTAATTTAAATATGTATTTTGTAGAATCACCTGCTATGGAATCGCCCACTTACACATTAAATTAACAAAACACCCGAAAAGGATAGGCGTCCCCATCGACTTTTCGCACAAAGAATCCACCTTGTGTATGAGCCCCGGTAATAAAATTTTACGAAATCCACCATGGAATATGCCTCCTGGTATCATACCCCCGGGGTGGGATAGCAATTGTCCTCAATTGCTATTAGCTCAATGTGGAGCTAGCAGTATGGGGAAAGCACTTAGATCTCTAGCATGCATCCATTGGGCCTCTTCAACAGGATGATTTTTAAACTTGACCAAATATCTAGAATATCTACGGCCAGTTCTAGTGGTTATAAAGTCAGTATTTATAATAGTTTCAGGCTCAAGGATTTCAATTTCATCATCTAGCAAAGGAGGGTTTTCATATACAGGGTGTATAGGTAGTTGTCCTCTAAAGGGTCGTAATAAACTAATATGGAAGGTGTTGTGGATTTTCCAATGTTGTGGTAATTCTAGTTTAAATGCATTGTCATTGATTTTGTGTATGATCTTGAATGGTCCATAAAATTTATGTGCTAATTTGACAACTGGGTGTTTATCTACACTTTGTAATCTTCGTTTTTCAATTCGTAACCAAACGTAATCATCAACTTTAAAATTCATAAATTGTCTTTTCTTGTTTGCTTGTTTTGTGTATGATTGCTAGGCTTTGGCAATCATATCTTTAACTTCATCAAAAATAGTAGCATGCATGTTAGCAATATCATCAGCAGTTTGAATTTTGTTTGATAATGATGTATTAGGTGCAGGCAATTGATATCCATAAATAACTTTAAATGGTGCTTTCTTTGTAGCTGTATGTGGTGTATTATTATATGCAAAGGTGTGAAGTAAATGTAGATATGTATCCCATGTGTGTGGTTTTAAAATTGTGTAGGCACATAAAAGATCCAAAATAGTACTGTTAGTAGCTTATGTTTGACTATTTTTTTCAGGATGAAATGCAGATGAAAAATCAATTTTTGTTCCTAAGTTAGCAAACAAAGTAATCCAAAAATTATTGCAGAATCTAGAATCACGATAAAAAATAATGACTTTTGGTAAACCATGGTTAGTGAAAACAATTTGAAAAAACAATTGAGCAGCTTGAGATGCAGTTAAGGTTTTCTTGCATGGAATAGAATATGCTTGTTTGCTAAACCTGTCCACAACAGTCCAAATCATATCATGATTAGCTTTAGTGTTAGGTAGACCACTGATAAAATCCATTGAAATCTCTTCCCATGGTCATGATGGAATGGATAATGGCATTAGTAAACCATATTATTTACCATGGTGTCTTTTAACTCGTTGACAAATTAAGCATTCAGATACAAAGTTAGATACATCAGTGTCCATATGTGGCCAATAAAAATCTTCAATCAATGTACGCAAAGTAGATATAATTCCTTTATGACCTTGATATAGAGGACAATGAATTTCATGCAAAACAAATGATCGAAATGGAACAGTCACACATAATCTTTTTTCATAAAACATAAATCCATTAGTGTAAGACAATGAATCAATAGGAATCTAGTTCTTTGCAACAAGTTTATTCCAATCAGCTTGAAAAGTAGGATCCTGATGATAAGTATCTTTCATACGAATAAGGGAATCAAATGATATCACAGAAATATGTTGAAGTGTCGGTCTTCTACTCAAAGCATCAGCAAGAACATTCTCTTTTCTAGGTTGATATTGTATAATGGGATGAAAACTTTGAATAAAAGTGGCCAATTTAATGTGTCGATCAGATATTTATGGTTGACTAAGGAGATGTCTAATGCTTTGTTGGTCAGTTTTGATCATGAATTCAGATCCCATTAAATAATGTTTCCATTGATGTAAGGCTTGTACTACAGCTAGCAATTTCTTGTCATAGGTAGAATATTTAAGTTCACATGGTTTGAGTTTGCAACTAGAGTAGGCTATGGGATGAGAATCTTGCATAAGGACTGCTCCTATTCCAGATCCACTAGCGTCAGTAACTACTAAGAAGAATGGTATATTGAAGTCAAGTAATTGTAATACAGGAGCATGAGTTAAAGCATGTTTCAGCAAATCAAAGGACTTTTGTTGATTGTCATACCAATTATACATGATACCCTTCTTTAAGAGTTTTGTCAAAGGTAATGCAAGTAATGAGAAATTCCTCACAAATTTTCTATAAAAGCTAGCAAGACCTAGAAAAGAATGTAATTCATGCACATTTTTGGGTATCGGCCAATTTAAAATTGCTTCTATCTTTTTAGGGTCGACTTTAATACCTTCTGATGAAATAATATGTCTTAGATATTCAATTTCTATTTGGAAGAATTCACTCTTCTCTGGATTAGCATATAATTGATTGTCTTTTAATAACTTAAAAACTAAAGACAAATGTTCATAATGCTCATTCTCATTTTACTAAAAAATAATATGTCATCAAAGAAAACAATGACACAATGCTGATGTTTCAAAAATATGCGATTCATTATATGACTAAATGTGGGTGGTGCATTAGTTAAACCAAAAGTCATAACCAGAAATTCATAGTGTCCAAATTGTATTCTAAATGCAGTTTTGAATATATCAAATTTGTCCAATCTTACTTGTGATATCCAGATTTAAGATCTATCTTACTGAATATGGCAGATCTTTGTAGCTTATCCATAATATCATCTACCCTAGGAATTGGGTATCTATTCTTAACAGTAATTTTATTTAGGGCACAATAATCAATGCACATGCGATATGTATTATTTTTCTTTTTCACTAATAAGACAGGTGCGCCGAATGGAGAACTACTAGGTCTAATTAATCCTATGTTAAGCAATTCTTCTATTTGGTTTTGAATTTCTTTCTGTTCAATTTGATTATGTATATACGGTGCTTTACATGGTGGTTGTGTTTCAGAAATTAAATCTATCTTATGATCTTCAAGACGTAAAGGTGGTAATCCAAGTGGTAAATCAGCAGTAAAACAATCTTGGAATTGGGTAAGAAATTGTGCATGCCTAGGATGCATCTGTTTTTCTTTAGCTTGAATTTCATTCACCCATATTAAATAGGATTTGCTACTTTTACGTAATGCACATTTAGCCTGAGTATGAGTAAGCAATGGAAAATTATTGGAAGCGTGCATACCATGCAGTGTGATTTGTTTTTCTTGAAAATAAATTTTAATTGATTGCATAGAATAATCTGTATCAGGATTGTATTGATGACACCAAGGCATTCCTAAGATAATGTCAATAGACTGCAAAGGTACAACTAAGAACTTTCTTCATTCAATATAATCACCAATTTTAATTTCTAAATTATGCACCTCTTGTGTTCCATTATATCTTGTACCTAGGAATGCAGCCTTGATGCGATAATGTGTAGAAACAGTATGTAAATTCAATTCTTTGACTAATTTTGTAGAAATAAAGTCATGTGTGCTCCCATCATCATGTAAAATAGTCTTTTCTTTACCATGCACAAAACATTTCATTGTTAATAAGGAATGTGGAGTTGGCATGCCTGGCAAAGTATCAGAAGTAGTACCAATGTCATCATCATCTTCCATAAAGTCTGACATTTTCTCACGTTCTTCATCTTCTATTGCTCCCAGCTAATTGATATGGACGGATGGCTTTTTGGATTAACAATTGGCTGCTAGATGTCCAGGTTGATGACATTTATAACAAACTATGGGTTTTGCTTTGGATACATTATTGGTAATGGCAGGAAGTTTAAGAATGTTGGGATTTTGACGGGAGAGATGGCTTAGGGTTTGGATTTGCATTTGATGGCAAGGCAGGTGGTCATGTCCAAGGTTTGCGGAATGAAGATGGAAGAAAACGACTTTGATTGAATCTTCGAAAATTTAAATTGAATTGTTTGGAACCAAAGTTACCATTAGTTGGAAATTGTTGTGGTCGCTTGTCCGCGAATTTTGTCTTCAGTGTCATGGGCCAAGGAAATTGCATCTTCAAGGGTTATTGGCTTGAACATATTGACTTCCACATTAAAATGTCCAAGTAGGCCAAATATAAATTTGTGTTTATGAGTTGCTTCAGGTACATCTTCGAGCATTTGAAGTTGTAATAGAGCATTCCAGAAACGTTCAGTATATTGTGAAATAGGTTCGTGATCCCTTTGTTGTAAAAGATCCCATTGCTTGATTGCTTTTTCATTGAATTGGGGAGGAATGAAGTTTTGCAAAAATTTCTTTTGGAAAGTCTCCCAAGTAGTGGGACAATCAACGCTCTTGCGGACCACAATCCACCATAAGGATTCTCGGTCAACTAAATGGTTAGTGACACATTTAATTTTGTCTTTCTCAGCATATGTTTCTTCATGGAAATAATCGTCAAATTGACTGATAAAAGCAAGAACAATCTTTCCATTGTGTGATCCATTGAAAGTACAAAATTTGAAGTTTCTTTTGCTTATCTTAGTTTCTTTTCGAATAGATTGGGCTTGAAGTGTTGCATCGATAGTGCATCATATAAGATCTTCAGGTTGCGATCCATCTTGCTCGTCGGTAGATCATTGCAGATTGGCCAATTGAGCTTGCAAAGCTTGTCATGCTCTTCTTGAAGCTGCATCATAATCAAATCCAACTTTTACTCCATTGTTAGTTCGGGTAGATCACCTTCAGCCATAAAATCTTCCATGGTTCGATCAGTCATCTTGCAAAATTCCAAAAGACCTCACACACTCGAAACCTTGTTAGTGGGATGAGCGTAGCTCAAAGGTGGGTTTACAAGGCTTGTATATATATATATATATATATATATATTAGTTTAGCTTTTGTAGTATTTCCCCTTTACAATTGCGAAATTCGATGTCACAACCGTCTTCCAAGAAAGTAATTGTGCATATAGACTGCGTATAGTCTGCGTGTTGATGATTAATTGTTGTAATCTACTTCTATCAATTCACAGGTGTGAACAGGAGCTTCTAGAGAGTAGTAAAGTGGATCATGTGTAACTGAATACGAACTGCCGCTATAGAAGTTGTTGGAGATGACTTGTTAGATTTTAGTAACTTGGAAAACTTAGAGAACTTAAAGCTTTAAGCTTTGGTGACTAGCTTGGATTTTGAGGACGAGAGGACGTTTTCGCCAAATTTAACGACGGCCAGTTCGTGCTGCCGCCGCGGACGCATAAAAATGGATTGTGAAGCTTTTATTAAGCTTCTTTTGAAGCTTACTAAGCTTATTACTTAAGCTTGAAAAGCTATGGCCGAAAATTCTTATCTGTACTCAGTGACTTGATGAAGGAACTATCCGCGTGGTCCTCCACCTGTTCAGAGGCCGATCCCTCGCAATTTGAGTATACAGCAGGGGGTTCTTGACTGCCAGGAACACGCTAGTATCAACCGTTTGCCACGAGACTGACTATAGATCTTGATCCTTCCAGGAGCTCCGCCTTCGCGCGAGATGGTAAGCGATTGGAAGCTCTCGATCTCAGCTTCACTCTGATTCCACTAGTGCACAGATTGGACGCCGTATGCGTGCGTAGTGAGAGTCAGAAGGTCCCCAAGAACAAAAGAACTCTACTTTTTGCACAAAAAATCAATGAAGAAAGCTTGCATGACATGAACAAGAGAACAATTGGGTGCAATCTCCCCCCATGCCTTGTGTGAGCGCTCTACAAAGCATGTATTTTATATATTATTCATCTTCAAGCTCAAAAAATAGCCCAATTTAAAATTAGCACGCTTTAGCTTTTGTGTTTGCTTTTGTGCCACTAAAGAATTAAAGCTATTGGGCACCCAAGAAGTCAGGCGGTACCTAAATACAATGTCCAATACAAATATTTAAATCGTGCGCCCATGCGCATACAAAAATAATAAATAAATATCAAGCGCTTTAGTAAATAAGCGCGACAAAATATAGACACCATGCCTAAGATACGCGCCCATAAAAAATTGATGATAATTTGAATACACGCTATCCTCCAATGCTTCCCAATGCCACCGCTGCTTGCTCTACACATCAACTGAAGCATTCACAATTGTTAGAAAAAAAATACAATTAAACCGACAAAAGTGAATACCTAGCAGTCTTCAGCTACAAAAATAAATTGGTTAGAAACCAATCCCAACCTTAATTTATTATGAGTGCACACTCTATACTCATAGATGTTTATTAATTTAAATATGTATTTTGCGGAATCACCCGCTATGGAATCACCCACTTACACATTAAATTAACAAAACACCCGAAAAGAATAGGCGCCCCCATTGACTTTTCGCACAAAGAATCCACCTTGTGTATGAACCCCCATAATAAAATTTTACGGAATCCACCGCAAAACGTCACGGAATCCACCATGGAATATGCCTCCTGGCATCAGGTCCAAGGGACCATAATGAAAAATGTAAAGTTGTTTCAAGGAATTTTAGTGCAAAATGGAATATTAAAATTTGGATTTTTCAACATGCAATATGGTTTGGCACATTTTGAACTTTAAAAATATCTTTATTTTTATGACAAGTTGAAAAGGTCTTCTATTTTGGGACAAAATTTAATGAAACTTGCAAATACGACACTTTGGGACTAACACCATATTGAGGAGTATGGGAATTGCCCATAAGTTTGGGACACGTAGTCAAATCTTTGCATTTGTCATAACTTGACGAGTAACTTGAACACTATAACTCCAAATTGCATTTGTCATAACTTGAACACTATAACTCCAAATCGAGCGCTCTATAGCTCAATAGATTCAATTTTTCAAATGCTTTCCAACGATAGGTCACATCATATGGTTTTGAGAAAATTAGGGACATATTATCTAGTGCCACCTTTTTAGTATTCAAAAAATGGGAATTGGGAGAATCCCAAACTTACTAATATTGTGTTGACTTGTGAATGTCACAATTTTGAAAAAGAGATCTTATGCATCCCATCCTAGAGGATGAAAATGGTAGCTAGTAAGATGAAGAGAAAGGAAGATCCCCAACTTTATAAGTGGGATCCACTAAACAAACTAGGATGGAGTCTAAAAAGGCAATGGGACTAGGGGCCAAAAATGCATGCAATGTTTACCTTGAAAATGGACTAGTCCAAGTTTACACTTTTCTGATCTCTTTCTTACAAGGCTCATTTTAAGTCCATATTCCCCCTAATGGAATCATGTGATCAATAGGCTTTTATTGATGAAGGAGACTTTCCTACCATCAATTCTCACATGCAACTATTGATTATTATCCATTTGGCAAACTAGATGGTCATATGAGGCACAATGCATGCTCAATCAATGTTATTTCTTGAGAACTTAATGAAAACATGTAAGAATTTCATAAATCAAAGTACAAGGCTAGAAGATAACATGTTCAATGATTTATTGGTGTAGGGATCACTTATATGCATCTTGGGATTTCTTGCCTAAGTGGATTCCTCCCTTGCAACAATATGGAGCAATGAAGGGGACTCTATAATAACATCTCTTATGGTTGAAAGAAAATGGTGAAGGAAAGATAGCATCCCTTCTACATGAAGGAAAGGGGTATAGAAAGCTAATGGATAAAGAGATACATTAAAATTTGAACACCTTTTGTGTCTCAATAGTGATGTCATGAGTTAATGGATAGTGATGTATGAGAAAATAAAACTACAAAGCTAAAATAATATGGTGATCTTTCAGTTACACAATGGCCACAATTTCTTATACCCTGCACATTTAAAAGCATTCCCAAAGGACCTTCTTCGGGATTATCTATACCAACATGTAGATACACTAGATAAATAGAGGAGGATGTACATCATAACAACTAAGTGGGAATATGCTCATGGATCCTCACTACATGGAATTCATCTAATACTTGGCTTACTATTAATGATTTATGATGAATATATAGCATACGTGTCTAATTAATTACTAATGTTAATAGACAACACAATGTTTAAAGAAATATACGTACAATTTCAACCATGGAGCATATGAATGATGATCCTTGAACACATGGCAACAACGATCATGGATAACTAGAGCTAGTGGATTGTAGAGGATGTGGGTCATGATAATGCCATCACACATAAGAAGGATTTTGCCACCATTGTTGATGTTAACCATCATGAGCGCATGGTTTATACTAGTAACGAGATTATTTGTTTTTAGTTTTAGATATTGATGTCAACATTCAAATTAATAGTCTCATAAGATTTGGTCCCATTGAGAATTATAAGATTCAAATAGTATTGATGTCAACATTCAAATAGATCTTTTTGCAAGGATTGATCTAATTGAGAATAAGACTCAATATCTAGCTAGATGACCATTTTATTAGTGTAAAACTTGTATAACTCCATGATACTTACATTTCTTATGTCCTTTGTATCAAATTTTCTTGTGAGTGCATGCACACATTCAACGTAAATGGGTTTCCACATGGAGCAATGTAAGGGAAGAGGTCAAGAGAAATAATCCATGTTTATGAAAAATGTGGTGACTAAGGGTTGCATTCAATATCATGTCTATCCATACATTAAATTGAGCAATGAAATCATGTTTACAATCCAACACGTGTGTCTAAAAACACATTTAAAAATACATGTATAGTTGCATTTACAACGATTCAGATTGTATCCACCTATGTATATGTGTATTATAACATAGCTACAGATAGGATCGTAAATGTGTATCTTCAAACATGTCTATAATTTCATTTGGTTGTGATCTATTCTTGTGATTCTAAGAGGTTTTGGAGAATGAGTGTTTATCAATGGTTGCACATATCTCTTTCATAATACATAGTTCATTAATAAAAATAATATGTGTAATAGCCAATATTCTCTTGTGCCATTGGAACTTTACTTCACTATGTTCTTGTCCTTTTTCACTTCCTCTAAAGGTGCTTTCAATGATACATTCTCCATCTGCATGGATACTTTTGTTTGCACCTTCTTTGTCATTGCTTGCTCGCAATGTTAAAGACTAGCTTTGCATTGATCCATTTATTCTTCTAGCCGAAGTACTATTTTCATGACCCTACAATACTTTTTGAAACATACTCCAAGAAGCTCATGATTAAGATACACATTAACAAAAATTATATCACATTGATTGATAATATCAAAGGTGGACCTAGCCTAGTACTACGTCCATTGGAATAGAAGGAGCCATCAACCCAAAAATCAAAATCTATCAGTCTCTAAACAATATTCAAAAGCTCTTCTTCCATCTAGATTGTACTTATCCTAAGGTGTCTTTGTCATATCATACACTTGAGTTCTCATTGATTCAAATTAGAAAATCCACTTTCCTCTTATGATTTCTTATGGCAATATCTCCATTAGGCAATGTGATATGCCCTAGTAAAGCCATATTGAACTTTTCTATGACATGTGTGTTTGTCAATGATTTTTAGGTCACTTTAAGTGTTTTGAGAGATTTTTGTGATGGCAAATTTTTTATCCTTTTTTTAAACTTAAGGCATACGACCTAATTTACAAGCTAATTTTTGATCAAATGAAGCAAAATTTGGAGAAATTCCTTGCATAGAGTTCGAAGAGGAGATCAAGAAGCATATTTTATCATCTAACATGCTCAATCCAATTCTTCACCATTTTGGAGATATGGTCCTTCGAAAATGAAAAACAAAAAATTTTCAACACTCAAAAAAAGACATGTCATGGCATTTGTACTTTCTTTCCATTTTTGGTAGGTTTGCATGTGAATGATGATTTGTAGGATCCCATCAATTTTGTTATGGGCTTCTTTATTGGAAAATGCCTATTGTAGATGCATGAAGCCATTTTAACAAAAAACTGAGCCAACGGTCTTCATCATCTTTGATATTGACATTGTGAATGCGATTGTGATTGAGATTGTGAGTGAGAGTGACATTGCAATTCTTTTTATGTGCATAAAACTAGCTCAGGGTTGGTTGGGAGGTTTGAGCTCTGCATCGAAATAGGAGTCTTGGTTGCATTATCTACTGCTTCTTTGTTTCCTACAGATTTCTCTTTCTACTTGTGTCCCTCTATTGAAAATTGTGATGATTTTTATCAAATTCTAATTGGGGGTGTTGCAAAGAAGTATTGGAGTACTAAGTGTTTATGTAACTTTCTCTCAAGGGTCCAAGGGACCATTATGAAAAATCTAAATTTATTTAGAGGAATTCTAAAGTAAAGTGGAATATAAAGGGTGGGATATTTCAAAAGGCAATATGGTTTCACACCTTTGGAATTTTTAAAATATCTTTATTTGTGAAACATTAAAAATCTCTTATCTTTCGGATGAAAATTAATCAAACTTGCAAATATGACATTTTGGGACTTATGAATTTTATACTTTTGAAAGAGAGGTCTTGTGCATTTCATCGTAGAGGATGAAAATGGTAGCTAGTAAGGTAGAGGTAGAGGAAGATTCCCCACTTTATAAGTGGGATCCACTAAACAAACTAGGGTGGATCCTACGAAGGCCATGGGAGTGAGGGCCTAAAACACATGCAATGTTTACCTTTGAAAATGGACTAGTTGAGGTTTACACTTTCCTAACGCTTTCTTACAAGTCTCATTTTAAGTCCACATTCCCCCTAATGAATCATGGTGATCAAGAGGCACTACAAGGGAATGGGGCAATAGCGACGCCGATTAGCGACGGCGGATATCGGCATCGCTATAGGCGTCGCTATTGGCGTCGCAATCGGTGTCGCTATATGCGTCGCATTTGCGACGCATATAGCGACGCCGTAGGGGAAAAAAGCGCAGCTGAAACCAGAGCGCCGTTTTTATTTTGTTTTCTTCGCCTTTTGAGAGCGAGAGCGAGGGAGAGAGCGAGGGAGAGAGCCAAGGCTTTGTGAGAGAAGAGGAGGAAGAGACTTGCTGCCGCCGCCGTCGCCGCCACCGCCACCGTCGTTGTTCGCGAAGGAGAGGAGGAGCCCTTGTTGCAAAGAGAAGCCGCCCACGCTCGCCATATCTCATTGGTGAGTCTCCCTCTCTCTTTCTTTTACTTGTTGAAGGTTTAAATCGTTCTCTTTTGTTTGTTTAGGAGAGGAAATGAAAGAGAAGGAGAGGGAGAGAGAGGGAGAGAAAGAGAGGGAGAGGGAGAGAAAGAGAGGGAGAGGGAATGAAAGAGAGGGAGAGGGAGAGGGAGAGGGAGAGGGAGAGAAAGAGAGGGAGAGGGAGAGGGAGAGAGAGGGAGAGAAAGAGAGGGAGAGGGAGAGAAAGAGAGAAAGAGAGGCAGACGATCTCGACGCTCGCGACTTGGGCCAGAGGGAGGGCCTGCGACTGCAGGAGGATCAGGGGGTGCTGCTGTGGAGACACGGACGCGGTGTCTCCGTCTCGTCGTTGAGCTGGAGCTCGGTCACCTCTAGGATTTGTCACACCTGTGGGGACGTCCACTCCAGTTACTCCGGCTTTTGCGCAGCCGTCGGCAGATGTCACGCCTTTTGGTGGCACTCCTTTTGGTGGCACCCCCTCTGGTGGCACTCCTTTTGGTGGCACACCCTCTGGTGGCACCCCTTTGAGTGGCACTCCGGGAGAGGGTACCCCCGTCGGTACACCGGATGTTCAGGGGTCTCCTGGATATGCCCAGGAGCGTGGACGGAGATGGGAGAGGGCCCATACAAGGCACACTCCTAGGGATTATGGATACCTAGTGGATGGCAGGTCAGGAGCCATCATCATGAATGATGAGGGGAGGAGGGTGATGGCTCGCATGAGGGAGTTGTGCCAACAAGTTTTTCGGCACAACGTCCTGGATCATTGGAGGAACATACAGGAGGGGAGCAAGGAGTACATAGTAGCATCCTTGCACGAGGAGTTCCCGGTGCCACCCGCAATGGATAGATTCTCTACGGGCTGGATGATGGGTTGCATGCGTGCATACATGTCACATAGATGATCCGACGTACGCAAGGCAATCAAGAGTGGGGCTCCAAAGCCCGAGTGGTTAGATGCAGACGACTGGCACCGACTGAGGGAGGAGGCTACAAATTCGCCAGGACGTTGGAGTCAGCAACGGAAGGCGGCGAGGGCACGAATCGAGGCCGGATCGGTACATCATCTTGGGAGTGGCGGCCACAGGACATATTTGGAGGACTTTGTAAGATTCTCTTTTGTTTTGCTTATTTGTTTTTTTGAGATATTCTTTGTACTGACAATCATGTTTCTAACAATTAGCATTTTGTTTTCTTTGCAGCACTCCATTACAAATCGCGATCCGCAAGGCCTTGAGACTCGATATGCGGAGAGGCACGGTCTCAGATCATTGATCGACCGATTGTATAGACGCGGCGGCCCAGTAAGTCACTCATCTTTCTTGTCCGTAGGTACCATGAGATATTTGAATGCATTATTGTATGGTGGATTGATATGTTGTTTTTTTTTTTTGCAGAATCCGTTTGATGCTCCTTTACAGCAGGAAGAGCTTTCGGGGGACGACGATTTGTAGCTCACCCTTGGATCCTTAGAGCTCACATACCTTTAGTTTTTAGTCGCCCGATCTATGTAGACATTTTCTATGTATTAGTGATATTGTTTTATGATTGTACCAATCGCATTTTATGCGATATCATGTATTTATTTCATCCATCAGTTTTATGATTTCAGTATACATTCTTTTTGTTTGCAAACGCTTTGTATGCAGCAGTGCAGAAACTATTTTGTATGGCTCTCATACAGCACACAGTGCTATATGTAGCAGGGCAGCTTGCTGCCCTGCCACAAATTTTTTTTTTTCTCTGTTACCGTCGCTATTTGCGTCACAAATTTACTGCACGCGTCGCTATTGTCATCGCTATCAGCGTCGCAAATTCTCTGTAACCGTCGCTATTTACGTCGCAAATGTGACGCATATAGCGACGATTCTATGGCGTCGTCAATAACGACGCTTTTTGCGACGACGGGGGCAAATTTTGTTGTTTGTATTTTCGTCGCTTTAAACGTCGCTATAAGGTCTATATCTTGTAGTGAGGGTTTGTTTGATGAAGGATACTTTCCTATCATCAATTCATAAGCAACTATTGATTATTATCCATTTGGAAAACTAGATGGTTATATGTGGCACAATGCATGCTCAATCGATGTTCTTTCTTGAGAACCTAATGAAAACATGTGTAAGAATTTCATAAGTCAAAATGCAAGGCTAGATGATAACACGTTCAATACTTTATTGGTGTTTCTTACTTAAGTGGATTCCTCCCTTGCAATAACATGGCGCAATGAAGAGGACTTTAAAATAACATTCCTTATTCTTGAAAGTAAACGGTGAAGGAAAAGTTAGCACCCCTTCTACCTAGAAGAAAAGGGTGTAAAAGGCAATAGATAAATATATACATTAAAAATTTCAAACCTTTTGAGTCATAATAGTGATATCATGGTTTAATGGATTGTAATGTATGAAAAAATAGAAGTATATAGGAAAAGAAATATGGAGACCTTTCACATACACAATGGACACAATTTCACATATCCTGCACATCTAAAAGCATTGTGAAATGACATTTATGTGGATTGTCTATACCAAGAGGCTGAGAGACTAGATAAATAAAGGAGATTACATATCACAACAATTGGTCAGGAATATGCTCAATGATTCTTGCCACTTATAATGCATATAATAGTTGGCTTACTATTAATGATTTATAACAATGAATATATATAGGATACTTGTCTAATTAATTACTAATGTTAAGAGAATATGCAATGTGTAATGCTATGTCATGTGGGGTAGACATTTTAGATGAAAATATAGATGATAATATAAAATCCAAAGATTGTGGGTCATTGGTAGCTTTGAGAGTATCAATAGAAACATATGGATGTTTGATGTGGCATAATCCAAGAATATAATTAAGCTAAAACTACCAAACTATGTACATATACACATGTATATTTGTACACGTATATAGAGGATGTTACAAGTGTGGTGAAAACATGCCCCAATGAAAAAATCAAACACATACAAATGACAATTAGAATGTTCCTATTTATAATTCTTTCTATCAAAATTAAAGATGAGGAATAATAGATTATGGCAGTTGATGCCCCTCTCTCCACAATTTAGAGAAACATTTTCATCCATGGAGCATATCAATGATGATGATCCTCTTACTAGTGACAACAATGATCTTGGACCAACAGAGCTAGGTCGTGATAATGCTATCACACATGATGAGGATTTTGCCACCATTGATGATAACCATCACGAGAGCATTAGCCATACTAGTGATTGGATTATTCATTTTTAGGTTTGGATATTGATGTCAACATCCAAATGGATAGTCTATCAAGCATTGATCTCATTGAGAATGACATTGAAGATCTAGCTAGATGACCATTGTATTATTGTAAACCTTCTAGAACTCTATGACTCTTACATAACTCATGTCTTTTGTATCATGTTTCTTTCTAAGTACATGCACACATTCAACATAAATATAATAAATATGATGTTTATTTGTGAGTTTTTGTATGAAACTACTTGTATGTTTACACATTAAAGCAATGAGATAGAAGAGGTGAGAAGAAGAAATCCAAGTTTAATAAAACTATTGTGATGAATGGTTGCATTTAGAATCATGTCTATCTATGCATTTAATTGACAGTATGTCATGAAGGAGACCTAGGAGAGAGAAGGAGAGAAGGGAGAGACTACAGAGAGGAGAGAGGAGAGAGAAAGAGGGTCACAAGGAGAGAGAAAGACTAGGAGTAGAGAGAGAAATACAAGAAGAGGAGAGAGAAATGACTGGCAACCATGGAAGGATAGGGGATGTATATTCATCAAAAGGTACCCTAACCAGGTCCTTGTACACCTTAAATACCCCATCCATGTAACTGAGTATTCACATGTGCTATTCCCGTGTTAACCATGTGTAAGACCCTCTAATACCATTCTTTACATTTCATCCGGACTCGGAAGGATTTTACCCTCAAAAACAAAAAGAGGATGTATTGGTATGGCTGGGTGGGGGGGGGGAAAGGGGGTGGGTTCAAGGGGGGGGGGGATCTTGTGGAACCGTGGCCTATGAGCATGTATGCAATGTGAGCATGAGGGGAGAAGGTAACTCGGTACAAAGATAGGCACCAATTCCAAACAAGAAGGGCTGGACAACACCAGACAGCATGCTGTCCCGAAGAGGCCTACAGTTGAAAACTAATCATAACTTGCCATGGGAAACTCCAAACAAGATGTTCCGCATATCAAAACGAAGCTCGTTGAGTGTACTTTCAGCCTAGGTAGGTCATGCATGGGTGCAATTAATGCAAGCCCAAAACTGTTTGAAAATAGATTGTTGTCTACTACAAAACATGCCCAAATCTAGTTGTCCTTCAGCCAAGGTTGCCGCCTCAAGGTGAGGGGACTGCACCGGGGGACTGCTGATGTAGATAGAGCTTTTCTTTAACCCCTGGGATCAAATGGATAACCTGCATGGTAAGCATCACTAGCATACAGGTCATCCATGCAAGCGTGGGTCTCTGCACTGCCATCGGGTCAAATGGAAAGTGGTTATCCTTTCCATGCATTGGGTTACCATCCACAAGTAAAGGTAGAATGGTTAGAACCACTAGCTGTTGCATTGAGTCTGTTGGAAACTGCGAAGAAAACGAGAGAAGAAAGGAAGAGAGGAAAGAAGAGAGATATGAGACACCAGAAGTGGAACCCCAGAAGTTTGTCAACTGAGCACTAATGATAGGAATATATAGAGGGGACCTGGGGCGCTATATATAGATAGACTATATATAGCTAACACCCTCGCTCAAATAAAGGTCCCTTACTATATCATGAAGCATAGCAATATCAACATCCAAAAGTAATGTTGATGTTGAAATGTAGAGAGAGAGAGAGAGAGAGAGAGAGAGAGAGAGAGAGAGAGGAAGCTTATCTGCTAAGTGGCTCTCGTAAGCTACCAGGTTTCTAAACAACCTCTCTATATCATCTCCCACTTTTATTTTGGGCAAATACTTTGGGAGCCTTGATTGCCTGTATGGCAATCCAGCAAGTGCTTCCGACTGTGTATGTTATTGACAACAGCGAGGGAACCGAAGGTTGTAATACGACGCATAGCATCCACCAGGGCCAGCATGTAGGCGAGCTTGTCGTCCGTCTAATAAGTGATCTCAGTGTCATACTCGGCCCTGACCTTCTGTATGATAGAAAGGAACCTATTGGTAAAGAGGGAGGGAATTGGATCCCCTGAATGTTGTAGTCACAACCTAATATAGTCTGTCTATATATAGCGCCCCAGGTCCCCTCTATATATTCCTATCATGTGTGCTCAGTTGACACACTTCTGGGGTTCCACTTCCGGTGTCTCATATCTCTCTTCTTTCCTCTCTTCCTTTCTTCTCTCGTCTTCTTCGCAGTTTCCAACACTTGGAACCAACTACGGGCTCACAATATTCACATCCCCGCAAAAACCCTCAAGAACCACTCCCTTCATCCAAGGCTAGTACAGAGCATTGACCTTATCTACTAGAAATTGAAGCATCAGAGCATGCCAAAGTAAACCTTATAGAACTACTTGATGATGTCCTTGATAGCTCCTCATTTACTATATCTCTAAATTGGACCATCTGATTATCTGAAGACGTATGTGTGAATATCTCCTATAGCTCCTTATCGATTATCCCTTGATTTCCTGCTCTTTGGGTATCATTAGAGGTAACATGCACAGACATAAAATGATGTTAGCATAATCAGTATAAGGATCTAGATAAAGCACAACAATATAACTCTTAAAAAATGATACTAATTAAAATGTAATTACCAAAGTATCTTTAAAGGAGAACCATCAATGAATTGAGCAAGCAGATGCAAATACGACTTGGCCTATGGCCCCATGTCAATCTCCTAGCATAGCTCGGCATACACTAGAAGGTCTATAGATAGGTCAGCACACAAAAAGGAGTCCACTTCATTTTTCAAAAATTCTTGGCCTCTTATCTCTTCATTTAATTTACTCCTGCATGTCTCCTCTGCACGCTCCAACCCCTCTTCACTCCCCACCCTTCACAAAATTGACTCTTCCACTTGCATACTCTCCTTGTCTACATTAGGAATATTCCTTTCATCATACACTCATGTACTTCGAGGAGTTGATGGCACAACATAACACCATCGAGGTTGTCAAGGATTTGGATAGATGATTACCTATTTAATACTACATATAAGAGTAAATCAATAGTTGTGATTGTTTCATGTCATGGAAAATTTAGAAAAATAGGTCATGCACCTATTCAAAATGACTCCGTAAGACAAATGTGTCAGGCAAATCTATCCATCTTTTCTTGGAATCTATTTCCAAAAATCTAGATGGACCCTGCTGAATGGTTGCCCTAATTCCTTCCAACACCACTTTAAACCATTGTACGTTGAATTTGATCATGGAGAAGCTACGGTAATCCATTGAGATAACACTTTGCAAGTTTCCAAAATACTTCATCTCATCTACCACAATACGCAGATCCGTGGCATGCTATCGACTCTCTTGCTCAACTTTGACATAACACCACAATTTGTTGTGGAGTGCATTTTGTCGATGCACTCAACACAAAAATGTCACCTCCACAGCCATGGCACACTGTAGGTTTTATACTATACACAAAAAAAAATGGTTAGATTTGTTGTTGCACATAAAATCTAGATATGATAACAAATAAAGCATATGATCACCTTCAGACTATATCCCCTTGAGAATTCCCACTCCTTAGTAGAGACCTCTACTCCTTCAAGAGAAGCTACCATCAAAGCTACATGTAACCACTACATAGAGATAAACTGTATCATCTCCTCCATGCCCTTAGGATATCGAATCAGTCGATGACATTGTCACACGGGATTTGCATAGGGGTTCATGAAAGGCGCTCGCAGCAGGGACGCTTTGAGATGGGAGAATTCAATGAAATAAAACTTATTCAAAAGAATTTTGAATGGGAAAAAAAATTTCATAATTTAAAAAGTAGGTAAAATACAGGTTCATAGATTTCAAACTAAGAGAGAAGAGAAGAAGGTGAGGTGTTATGATTTGTAGAAATATCTTCAAGGAAGGTGAGGAGCATTAAGCTTGACTCAAACCAATCTTCATAGCGACTTGCGATGATGGAAACTTCGATGTAGGCGAGGGGCTTAAAATTCATCCTCAAGCCTTTCATCCAAAATTTGATGACGGTCTTTGAAGAAGATGAGGGATACAAGCTCAACCTCTAGCCTCTTTCCCTTTATTTGATGATGACCCTCCTTCTCTCCTTGTCCTCCTTTTCATAGTTTTTTTCTACTCCCTTCTTTCACTCATAAAATCTTAAGGCGTTTAGCTTTAAAGCTTATTCTTTTTTACAACTTTTCACTATTTTCATTTTTTTCTACCCTATGTTTGTATGCAACTTGTTTGGATCATAACTTCGTCATATAAACTCCAAATATAGTCGTCCGAGTACTCAAAACGATCAAAACACAATTGATGGACAAGCCAACATGGACAGAATCATAAAAATCTATCAAAAATAGGTAAAAATATTGAGTATCATAAATCGTATCACTTTTCTCCATCTTATATCTTGGACGACTTATTTCCTTCAAAATAAGTCACAGTATATGTTTGGATCCATCTAAAGTGGGAATTAAGTCATCTAAACATGATACTAGAGATTTCAGACTATTCTAGTAAACTAGTCCTGCTTCTTGTAATAGTTCCGTAGTCTCCTCAAAACAACACATAATCGTTGACATATGCATGGATGCTATTTTCATCCATGCCAAGCTTTCATAACATCAATCCTACATCATCATGGGACTCAAGCATCATGTTTTGAGGTGGTAATATATGATACTTTAGCAACCTTTAAAAAAATCAAAAGATGCCTTGAAGAACACAATAAGTATTTTCTATTTTATAATAAAGTTAAAAAAATCAACAGAGTGTAGAATGTACCTAAAACTCAATCACACTCGCATCGCTCCACTCGTACTTTGCATACATATTTAGGAGCGCAAGAAACGTGTTCAAGTGAGATAATTGGCACCCATTATATATTGGTATAGATGCTTCTTCTCTTAGTGGATTAGATGACTCCACATCCATGGGTATTAATGCATCAATCATTGCCTCCACCTTAGATTCCAAGATTGAAAGAAGGTCCAAAAGGCCCATTGTCTCCTCTAGTATCGAGGAGTAGTCTACAACAATGTGCCCTCTAATTGGTTTATCAGCTCAAGCACTCCATCTATCACACATCCACCATGAACTCTTCTAATGGGTTGCAATAGGTGCAGTCCTTAGGATTAAGCATCACACCAATGTACAATTTTCACGGTCATGTCTGATATTTTTGTATATGATAATCAACCACTTTGTGAATGTAAAGCATGATTGATACACACCTTTCTTATCGTTCACTCAAAGTTTGAGATTTCCTAGTCAATGATCTCTAATTGAAACTTGCTAAAGTGTCATACGTGTTCTATGGACAAGTGACGTTGCTGTCTGATTTCCAGCTTGCATTGAGTGCAAGGACACAAGACACATTTATTAAGATACACCTCATGATCCTAGACATCACAACCATCATCATTTTCCATTTGGTCTATGTTATAACAAACAATAGGTTTTTGTTCCTCTCATTGGTGATCTTCCTCCATTTTGACCCATACTCCTTTTTCTCTCACTTTTCTTTTATTTGTTTGCCTCTCTCCATCTCTCTTTGACCATTTGTCTCATTTCATCTGTCTTTATTTCTCTCTCCACCCCTCTCTCTCTCTCTCTATTCATTCCCTCCCTTCATCCTCCTTTGTTTCTCCCTCCCCCCTTCTCTCTATCTCTTTCAATGTTTCTTTCTCTCCCGCACCTTCCCTTCCACTCTCAATTCTTCTCTCGTTTTCTTTCCCTACCTTCTTCTCTCTTTTTCTTTCTCTCAAGCATCTTGTTACAATCAAAATAAAATATAGACAATAAAAAACCTTATAAAACAATGACATTGAAAGACCCTGTCTCCCCACCTCTCTTTGTGTCTCCCTTTATTTTACTATAATTCCATTCTCTCTAATTCTCTTATTGTTTCCATTTTTCTCTCTCCCTTCTCTCACTCTCTATTTATTGTTCTCTCTCTCTTTTTTTCCCTAGCTTCATCCCCTTTTCTCCCCCTCCCTCCCCCTTTTTTCTTCTCACTCTCCTTTATATCTTTACCTAACCCTTTTCTTCCACCTCTTTCTTCACTCTCCATTTCTCTTTCTCTCTCCTCTCTCTTTCTTTCTGTCTTTCTCTTTCTTTGTTCCCTCTCTCTTTGTTTCTCTTCCCCCCTCATTGTTTCTCTCACTCGTTATCCTCTCTCCCTCCTTTCATATCTCATTTCTCTCTCTCTTTTTTACCCTTTCCCCCTTTCTCTTTCTCTTTCTCACTTCCTCTCCCTTTCTTCATATCTTGTTTCTCTCTTCCTCTCTCTCTTTGTCACATTTTCTCTTTTCTCGACTCTCGTTCTCTCTTCCTCTTTGTTCCTCTTTCTCACTTTCTCCTTTCCTCTCTTCCTCTCTCTCTTTCAATGCATATCATTACAAAGAAAAAAAATGGGAAAAATACAAAAACAAAGCAAGAAGAGGCAATGTACCTACCATAGAGGCTTAAGTATGTATTCTTTTTTGCTTCCTCTTTGTGAAGTTCTTTCTTTCTCCCTTGCACACTTCTCCCTCTTCTTCGTGTACAACAGCTGCAATGGTGAGAAGCTCTCATTCTCTCTCGTTTCCTCTTCCTCTCCCTCTCCCTCTCAACGCGACAAACTCTCTCACTCTCTCTTTCACTCTCTCAAAAATGTTTGTGGCAACTGCCATGCTCAAAATTTGGCCCCTTTTTTTTCTCAAACCAGCGTCGCTATTTGTGTCACAATTAGCATCACTAAGCATTGCTATTTGCATCAAAATTAACATCGCTAACTATTTTAGTGATGCTATTTGCAACACAAATAGAAACATCGCTATTTTTTGTCGCAATCGTCATCACTTTGTCCCCATTCTCTTGTAGTGAATCCCATTGCTTTACTATTGATGAAGTAATGGTTGATGAAGAACCAAATTGTTGATGAAGAATTATGTGTTGGTTGATAAAGTAATTTGCAACTCCTCCACAGGAAGTAGATGACCATTGTAGGTTATAGTCAATGGAGGTCTTCATTAAAGAAATTGAGGACCTCATTTTGGATGAATATCAATTGTCTTTGTCTCTTTATTGAGGCTCTTGGAGGATCTTATGGTCTTAATGGTGCCAAAGATTTGAATCTTTAGATAACAATACTATTGTAAATAACATTGGCTTCAAACCTTGAGATTTCATTGCATTGCTTTGTCACCTCATGTTTCCTACATTCACTTGGTAAAATTTGAGAGTGCCATATAGTCAAAAAGATAAAAAGAATAGATGAAAATGGTAGTTTTTGCCATGGTATCCAAACCATAAGTTAGATCTTGTACCTTGTATCTTTCCCTCTCATAAGGTAAAGCATTATTCCAAAACCAAGAGAATCTTTGGCTAAAATAATTTCAGCTTTTATTAGTGCAATATATTGAGCACAACAATAAAGAATATACAAGTTAACTAGGGTTAGTTATATATACAAAATTTAATGTCTTCTTGTTTTTGGAATCCACCAACTGTAGAAAGTTGGATTGTACTCCAATGTAGTAAAAGCATCCAAGTCACTTGGTTTGATAATTGGTCCATAAACATAAGTAATCAAATCACTAAGTAAGAATGGTCCTATAGAGAGAGTGGCCATATGCAATTTCTCTTCAATTTGCGTATTATCATATAATTGGTGATATTCCAACTATGATGGCATGTTTAGATTCCTGGCTAAGATGATAAAGCAAAGTGAAGTGGTCTTATAGTAATTTGGGTTAGATTCAAGTGTACTAATTATACTTTGTTGGTCAACCATTGTCATAAGATGACTATCATGATGAGAAAGATCGAGTTGATGAGAAAATTAGTTTTTAAATAATGAACTAGAGAACTTGCAATTTGGCTCAAGTTCATCAAGTGTTAACTACTAGTGGCTAACTTTAGTCACACAAATATGAGATGAAATAAGTGTACATGATTGTAATTATTTATGAGAGACTTTGCATATTCATCTTGAATGAATAGGCTATTGTGACAAAGATATTCACTCTCTTCCCAAGTAGGATGCCATTTGGAAGTAACTCATATCACCTCATCTTCAGCAAGCTCTAAATCAATAATTGCATACCATAGCTTGTCATACGTGTGGAATAGACATTCCCTTTTAGTAAAATTGAATTTCTCTACCAAGTAAGAAGCCATGCTACTTAAGGACCAACATATTAGCAATGGATCAAAAATGAGGATCAAGTTTAGTAGGGCTAATATGAAAATGAGGTTGAGCAACATCCTCTAAAATATCATGGGTTTTAGCTAGCTCAAGTTGAAATAATTGCTGGGGTGGCCTGTTAGACACATCAATAGCTATAGGCCTAGGATCCTAAGTCTCTAGCATATTACCTACCACACTATGTTAAAGTTAGTAGAAGGCTTATGTACATCACTTTCCTACACATTAGCTAATGAACATGCATTTTGAATGGTGGTAGAAGTAGCAAAAATATGATCCTATGCAACTTAGCCTTGGAATGAATCATTCATAGAGATTAAGATGCATTCTAAATAAATAAAAGAAAGAAAGAAACAAGAAAAACCCATAGGTTATGGAGAAAAGTAAATCTGGCCCCTACCAAAGTGATCAGTTCGTTTGGAAAAGGTGGAAACACCCTCGAGATTACGGAAAAGAAGAGAAAATAGAAAAACAAAAAAAGAAAATAAAGGGAGAGCAATAATAATAATAATAATAAATGATATACTATTATGGGAGAAAGGAAAGAATGTCCCTACCATAAGATGCTCAACTCTAGGAAAATGTATTATTACCCTTGGGGTGGGAAACTGGCCAAGGAAAATGTGGTGTGTTATTGTATGCAAAAAGTGGTGTGTTGCTCAAAGTAGAAGAAGCTCCTGATGAGATTCTAGTTTGCAATGCAATTACTTTTTTTATACTAATTGTAGGATATGCTCAATACGGACAAATTGTAGAAGAAGCTCATACTAATTGTAGCATATGCTCAATACAGACAAATTGTAGAAGAAGCTCATACTAATTGTAGCATATGCTCAATATGGACAAGTTGAGGCACCATGAAATGTTATGAATGAATGCCATAGTCCAAAGGTCTTTGGTGTTAATGTAGTCACCTTTCTTTGCAACTTGAACGCATGTGGTAACTTGGGAGAAACTAACACAAGGCAAATAGATTAATGAGTACATTGTTGGAAAATTCTTACACCACTACATTACTAGACATATATGTTCATTCCTAATGCTTTCAAAAGCATAACAAGGTCTTTAAGACCTTCCATTTTGTTGGAAACTACGAGGAAGACGAGAGACGAAAGGAAGAGAAGAGAGAAGAGGGATATGAGACACCGAAAGTGGAACCCCAGAAGTGTGTCAACTGAGCACACATGATAGGAATATATAGAGGGGACCTGGGGTACCTGGGGTGCTATATATAGATAGACTATATATAGCTAACACCCCCACTCAAATAAAGATCCCTTACTATGGATGAAAAAACCCTTGGGGACTCAAGGGAAAAACCCACAACTCTATACAGGCCTACCGTTATATTAATATTCAAAATATAAAATTACAAAGTTGAACTTACAAGAGCCTATTCATAGGCATCAAAGGAGCTACATCACTTGTGAATTACAACATCAACGGAGAAGGAGCTACATCACTCAGGAGCTACATCACTCCTGAATTACAACAGCCTATTCAGAGGCATCAAAAGAGCTTTATCACTCCTAAATATACAACATGTAAAATAAAGATAAGGGACATCACTTCAAAAGATAAAATCTCCAAGAAATTCCTTCAACTAAACTTGGGATGTAACCAATATATCTGTCACATCAAAATTTAAAGAAAAACATTACAGTGACATTAGAACAACACAAGGTCTATAGAGACGGTTCGCGACGCCGCTCTATAGACAACATAACACATGTGGGGCCCCATGAACAGAATATAAATAAAACAATTTGTCATCAGCTGGAATATAGACGCTCATCAACTGGAAAGAATATAAACGAAATAATGTGTCATCAGTTGGAATATAGACAACAAAACATGAGCTGGAATAACTCAACAGCTAGAATAAGGAATGAAACATAAGCTAGAACAACTCAACAGCTGGAATAATAATGAAACATCAGCTGGAACATTTCAACAGCTGGAATAAGAATGAAATGAAATATCATCCCATCAGCTCGAAACATTTCTTATAAACAAAGCGTGTAATAATTTTTTATAATAATGAAATGTAGCATGAAGAGCCAAAAATCAGCTAGAAGAAACATTGGATTACTTATCCACAATGTCCAAGAAATGCAAAAGCATAACTGAAGTTACAATGATCTTCATTTAATATTGGCCACTGGCACACCTTGAGCCTAAAGATTGTAGCAGAGGTTCTCAAAAGATACAACTAACTTGTGCTGCCTTTGAATAATCTGTTGTCAACAAGCTTATGGATGTATGGTACGTTCCAAACTCTGGATGAGGTTGCACAGCTTGCAAGGCTTCACAAAATGACCTCAAGCTGAATTCAGCTCTGAGCAATCTGCAAGCACACTTAGCTTAAGCAATGATTGACAATAATTAAAATCATTCAGAGCCAATTTTAGATATTCTGGCATAGGATGGCGCCTTATGCACCACATGAATCCAGTCATTACAGCTCTATATGCAGCATCATATACACCTATGCAGCATCATATACACCTGGAAGATCAACCACGTTGATATGGCAAAATCCTAAATATAGCCCCTCCAAGATGCCTATTAGGACAGAAGCTGTCCATGTCAGCTTTCTGATGACAAACACTTTACTACGTTTTTCTTTTTCCTCAGATTCCTCCATGACAATAACCTTTGTATGTCTTCTTTTGATGAGGGGTCTGGCAAAGTACTTCAACCTGAATGTAACCAATGAGGCCTAGATGTGCTGCCCATGTGCCATCATGCCTAGCTTTTACTTCACATAATTTGTCAACTCTTACCAGGGCCATAGCTGCCTCGCTTGCTTTTGCATGATCCCTGATGGGAATTTGAGCAGCCATCCCTCCCATTGCATGCACTCCACGTCTATGGCACGTTTGAATTAGCAACTCAGTATAGCTCTTCATGAAGTGCTGGCTCATGCCGACAAGAACACGGTCAGGAAGGAGCCTGTCTGGATGTCCCTGGAAGGTTTTTACATAGCTGAAGATGTAATCCCAAGGCCTACAGGGCTCACCCTGCATCTAATTATCTACAGCAGCAGCTTTCTGCTTTTGCCCTTCTGCAAGCTTACAAGTCATCTGGTGTCCTTCCACAGTCTTCATAGGCTCTTCTAGAGCACGCTTAACAGACTCTGCTGACTTGTAAATAAAACAAAGCATATCCTTTTGACTTACCTATCTGCTTATCAAACCCTAGAGGACCTTCTTCTTCAATTTCTCCGTACTTGGAGAACGCAGGCAGGAGCTTCTCAGCTGGCATGTCATGGGGAACATTCGCCTCATAAATCTTGCGCCCACTGGTAGATGCTGCCTGTGCAAGTTGCGATTGAGTGGACGAAGGCCCCATGGATGCAAACTGACAGACACATTTGCGGCCATCGATCTTCTTGCTAGGCTCCTTGACCGCGCGCTGCGCACCGTCCCTGTGCTTAAATGTGACAAAGCCATAGCCCTTACCTTTGCCAGTCTTCTTGTCGGGGATGACGAAGACTGAAAAAGCCGTAGCCCTTACCTTTGCCAGTCTTCTTGTCGGGGATGACGAGGCATTCTTCGATGTCACCGTAGGGTCTCTGCCCTGAGACTGCCATGCTTTCGTCAGACGCCAGAGGTGGCATCAGCAGCAGCAGCACCTCCAGCAGTCAGAGGCACAATGATGGCGTCCGCCTCTATAACCCTTTCCTGTCATCGTCCTCCTCTATAACCCTTTCCAGGAGTATCGTGGCACTGCCTTTGACCTGCGGTCCGTCAACACCCTCTATCGCCTCCCCTCGTCTCTTGAATTCCTCTTCCCGGAGGAGGTCGCCGTGCATCACCGCAACTGGAGCGAGAACTTAACCTACTACACTGGCTGCGGCTACCTCAGAGTGGGCTGGAGGCAGGGAATTTGACCTGCGGTCCGTCAACACCCTCTATCGCCTCCCCTCGTCTCTTGAATTCCTCTTCCCGGAGGAGGTCGCCGTGCATCACCACAACTGGAGCGAGAACTTAACCTACTACACTGGCTGCGGCTACTTCAGAGTGGGCTGGAGGCAGGGAGCAAAGGCCGCCTTGAGATTCTCGGAGGAGGTCTCCCAGCCGAGGACATGGACAAACAATTTCCGGTGCGAGGGGCCTTTGTTAGCGAGGTCTTTGATCTCCTGCAAGATATCGGCATGATTCATGGCTGCTTCTTGTAAAAAGGTCCATGAGCTGCTCCTTGGAGAGAGGCTCCATGAGAGAGTGGTTGTCCTCAGTGCAGACCTCATGAGAGAGCGGACGTGCTCAGCGCAGACCTCACTGTCAGACTCGCCGCCCCCCTCACAAGACATCGATGCTCTCACCTCGTCTCCGGCAGTGCAGCTGCTGGATTGGGAGATGATGCCAACAACATGTATCCGGAGTAAACACTAATGTTGGAAAGATTTTTGTGATGTTGTAGAACCTCGCTACGATACCATGTTGGAAACTATGAGGAAGACGAGAGACGAAAGGAAGAGAAGAGAGAAGAGGGATATGAGACTATGGAAGTGGAACCCCATAAGTGTGTCAACTGAGCACACATGATAGGAATATATAGAGGGGACCTGGGGTGCTATATATAGACAAACTATATATAGCTAACACATTTTGGGATATAGTATCTCGGAATGCATTTGCCAATGGATATAGTCACCATATTGGTGGTGAGAAAGAAGTTGGCAGCTTTGAGCACATGTAAAGCAAGGGCCTTTTTCCACGTGCAGTCACCTTTGTCTGCATATTGAAAGCTTGTGCCATAGTGGTAGTAGATGGCAAAGGCCAAAAACTTCATGGTCAAGTTGCCGCACTAGGGTTGCTAGGAATAAATCCAATTTTTGGAAGCACTTTAGTGGACATGTATACAAATTGTAATGCAATTACACAAGGAAGATATTTGCTTGATGAACTTCCATTTCAATATGTGGTGACCTAGTTTGCATTAATCTCAGTGGGTATCACAAAGAGATATATTTTGTATAATTATCTACCTTTATCTTTGAGCTACATGGCTGTCCTATCCTCAAGGCTCACACCTCTTTCTACTCATCCCCCTCCTTGCCACTACCCTCACTATCCTTGTTATTGTTGTTGTAGGCTTCACCTCCTGTGGTAATGACTTTTGCCTACCCCCCAAGCCGTGCCACTCATTTAAAACTTGTACAACACTACCAACCTATGCTTTAGTTGCTTCTAGGAGTCCTCCAATGAGTATGGCCCCATCATGTGGTTTGGTTCCTCAATTTGATCATCTCCTCATCTATGACCGAGAGGGAGAGGAGAAATTTTTTTCCATAAAAATTTCCAAATGCCAAATCACAATATTGACTTGGATCACCTTAGTCTGAGAGCCTCAACAAAGATTATTCATATAACTAACAATACATAATGATGGCTCTCCTATAAGCAAGATATCACCAAAGGTCAAAAACAATTTAGACTCATGTTTTGTGAACAATTCTAACTCATCCTTCATTCTCATGTGATCTTGGAAAGGGGATTGGCAGCAAGAGGGAAGAGACATATGAGTGCATTAAAGTGAAATCCATATTGCAAAAATTTGTAAATCTCTTAGAGGAGGGGGAAACTAGTCCTAGCAAATATTAGAAGTGGTTCCTTGGCTTGTGAATTTGAGTTTCGATCAAATTTGGGACAACTTTGTTGCTATCTATATGATATTAAAGATATTTCAGTAATGTAAAGTGATATTGCAATGGCACCTTTGTTTGGGGCCAATCTAGTACTACGTCTTTGTGTAGGGTCAATCTAGCTCTAATACAAATCTTGTGTATTTTAAATGTTTGTAGTGCTAAATTATTGTGTGCAAGAGTTTGTGTTTTTCTTTGAAGTATGACCAATTTTAGATTATGTTTGTAAATTATTACCAAAGAAAAGTAGAATGGTTGTCCCATGTACAAAGAAAAGATAATGTCAAATGATAAGGGTGTGATCCACCTAGTCAACATTAAGGTCTTCATCACTAAGAATTTATGGTAGTAAAACTCAAAAATAGCCCAATGGTTGAACTTCGATTTCAGGAGCCAAGTTTTCTTTTTGAAAGTATGGATTCACCGCCATGTTTTGGATTATTTTTAAGACATCCTTTAAAAAACAAGGAAATGGTCTACAACAAACAATGAGAAACTCTTATGCAATTAATGTGACACACATGCTCCAAGTAAAAGGGATTGTAACTTCCACAATCTTGCTAACAAGGTTCTTAATGAGAAACAACACTAGCAATTGTCCACCACAACTACACCCTTAGGTCACCAATTTGTTTAGCAAGAATGGCTAACATTCATCTAGGGTGATTATGGCCCCCATTATGAAAAGTGTGTATATTTAAAGTTTTTTACAATGAAGAGGTTGGAAGTGCTACACCCATGGGAGGTTTCTCCCATATTTGAGAGCATATTCAATAATTATGGTGGGAAAGGTGATCTACAAGATCCCCATTTGGTGATTACCATAAATCTATTTGCTTGATCACTTATTAGTAGATGCATTTTAGCATGCAGATCATGAAGGTTATCAAGAAATCACCTTGTTGAGATTTAGATCTCTAGATTTATTAACTAATTGACACATTGTCTCCATTTGACCATCTTGTCACATCTATGCACTTTATCAGTATACTTAGTAAATGGGTTTTAACATTGTTTTGTATCATTAAGGTTACCAATGCTTAATAGCATTGACATTTACTAATTGAATACTTAATTAAGATGGAGGTACAAACCCTACCTATCAAAGAGAATCTATCAATTGTGACTTCCTACAATATTACATGGATTTTATTGGCAAGTTGTTTGTGAATATAAAAGTTAAGATAGATCCCCAAGGGCATGAGTTCAAGGACATCATTGTTGCACGAGGAATGAAACTTGGGCATCAATCAAGATTTTTGAAAGCATACCTTGATCATGTGGATGTTACACTTGCAAATAGGAGTGTCTCTAAAGCATGGTTCTCAAAGCAATAGCCTCACCAAAATCATCACTCAGAGGACCACCCTCTTACTAGAAAAAGAAATAGTGAGGTAGGGAAGAAGAGAGTGAAAGAGGGTGAAGTAAGGGGAAAGAGGGATGAGATGAGGATGCAACCACAACATCCCATAAGAAGAAAGACAAGAAAAAAGGGATTAATAATGGAGAGGAGAGTGTTAACTTAGGAGACGACTATGGGAAGTTCAAGATGCCAAAACCTACCAAGTATAAGGAAGAGAGAGATGGATTGACTTTAAAGAAGTGGATCCTAGAAGTAGATAGCTAGTTGAAGTATGGTTGAAAAATTGAAGATATGAAAGGAGAAGTGGTAGCCATCTATCTCCAAGAGGATGCACCTAGTTGGTACTAGTAGAAGGCTTGTTGATGATGTACTAACATTGCAGAAGGATTATGGTCTGATAGAAACACATCGTAGGGCTCCTTTGGGTAGCTATGATTTCTTTAATATTTTTTATTTCTTCTATTTTGTAGGAGCTTCAATATACAAAGAAGAATATGTAACAACAATATCTTTTCTTAAGAACTATTCTCAATGTATCAGCAATGCATTAGAGTGGTAAAGGCTCAAACTTAATGTGAGTTTCCTTAGTATATCTAAACCACAAAAGAGAAGGTTCTTTGTAGTTGTTTTTATAACAAATAAAAATATTTTTTAACCATTTTATATTGATTGAATTGATTGCATTCTTGGGTTGGACCCTTGGAGACAAATAGACTTGCATTGAGACAATAGGATGCATGTTTTGAAGATAGGGTTACTTATACATCACCTTTTTAAAATCTATGCCCCTTTACCATGTGTGATGTCCTTGCCAAGAATACACATGGTGATGACGCTATGAAATGAATTTGGTACATGCAAAGTGATGCCTTTTCTGGATGCATTCAAAATGCAAACAAGGAAGACTTTGCCATAGGCTAGGACTAGGAAAAGAACATAACAGACTAATAATGCGGTACACACCTATACTATGATTGAGTCCTAGTCTAGTGGTAGATGCCAATAAACTAAAATCTATGAGTGCAATTAGTGGCTACTTGTAGAATCATTGGAGCGTAGCAATATAGGTGGTGATTATCACTTACATTGGTAACTTCCATTTGCACTAATAGATACTAGTTGGACTAGATTTTACCAATATAGTGGCTCCCAATTATGTTAGTTATAGTGGTAGCTATCTTTATGTTGTTATTATTGTATTAGTATCCACCAATGAAAATAGTAAGTGGCTTTGATTTAAATTGTTAGCCATCAAATCTACTAAGAATTATAGCTATCAATTGCAACATATCTAGTATCTACTTCCAAGGTATACAAATAACAGCCAACAATGTACTTATACTTGTTGCTATTAGCTAATTACAACTAGTAGCTATAAGATAGCTACTAGTTAAACTAGTAGGTACCAATACACTTGTCCTTGTGCTCCTCTCATGGCTATCAATTATACTAACACTAGTAGGTATGTGATAGCTACCTATAGAACTAAGGACTAGTGGTACACTTGAGGTTGTAGCCACCAATCATACTAATACTAGTTGCTACCATGCAATATCATTATTATTGATAGCTACTACTTTTACTAATAGCTACCAATACACTTGTAGTTATCAATGCTATCAATGATACATGTAACCACTGCATGGTTTACATTATGGTAGCAATACATTGTGATAACACTACTAGAATAGATAGACATTTAATATGATTCCAATATGCTGAAGTAAATAAAAGTTAGCTACTACTACAATGGTTAGCTTTTAGCAATCTTTGGAGGTGGTAGTTTTAGCAATATAAGTTTCTAAATTACACATGGAAAATTTTTATACTTTCATGTGAAAAACTTTCTAAAGAGCACTCAAATGACTAGTAGAGCCTCTATATTGGAACTTAGCCTAGAGGTCTCAATGCTCTCTAAAAGCATGGTCACTTTACTTCTAAGTTCTCTTATCTTGGTAGTATCTAAGGGCCTAGTGAATTGGAGCACTTGCACAAAAATTTACTATTTTTGAACCATCTTATGGAGCTAGAATTAGCCCCATGACACTCTCATTAGGATAACTTTTAGCCTTTTTCCCATCTACATGCCTTGTGATCTTCTTAACTTTTCATAGAGCTATGTGATGGTTGGTGAACCCATGACACTCTAATTATGATACCTTTTAGACTTTCCAAATGAGAAAGTGATGGTGAACTCAAATCCAATCATGTTAATGGATTCAAAACAAAATCCATGCTTCCATCACTACATTCAATATTTATGACCATTGTCAACCATGGAGAACTTTGACGTGTAATAATTGAGTAGAATGTGGCACACCTTTGTTTTTGCTAGGAGCTCCCTCAAATCCATGCTTAACATGATGATCTTTATGAATGTTGACCATTTTCCTTGGTTGGTAAGATGATCATACAAAAATCATCCACCAAATGCCTTTATCATCTCCATGTTGTAACTCCTAGGAGGTTTCTAGTAGGTTAGTGTAGAAAGGCACAAAATTTCTATGCCAATTCCTTCTTTACTAACGTGCATTTTACTTTGTTGTCTATCGTTGGCACCTGAGCAAAGATGGTTATCAGGTCAAGATTATGGACTTTATGAGGTTCTATGCAACTTAGTCTTGGAATGAACCATTCATAGAAATCAAGATGCATTCTAAATAAAGAAAAGACAAAGAAAAACAAGAAAAAGTGATAGGTTATGTAGAAAAGAAACTTGGTCCTTGCCATACTGATTTCCTCTTTTAGAAAATGTGGAAACGCCCTTGAGAGTATAGAAAAGAAAAAAAAAGAGAAAAAAAAACAATGAGAATAAAGGGAGAGAAATAATAATAATAATAATCATAGATATATTATTATGAGAGAAAAGGAAGAGCTTCCCTAATATAGAAGGCTCTACTCCAAGAAAAGGCAATAACACCCTTGGGTTGGGAAGCTTTCTAACAAAAAGATGGTGACAATGTCAACCATCCTTTCAACCTCCCTAATGTGATGATTTACACCCATAACATGTCAACCTCCCTAATGTGATGATTTACACCCATAACATGAGCTAGTTCATAATAAACCTCCTTTAGTACATTGTATATTTCTTTTCATTCTATGTCTTGAAGTTTACTGTGCTTCCCTAGATGCTTGATCATCTACGAGATCCTTTGTGAACTATTGTATCTTTAATCCTTCTAACATTCTAAACCTAGAACATTGTGTTGATTCATAGGAAGGTGATTTTTTGACATGCTTCTTTTCACATGATTGGAAGAAATCCATATGTAGGGACTACTTTATTAAGTATTTATGCAAGACTTGGTGTGTTGTTGAAAGTAGAAGAAGTTATTGATGAACTTCTTAGTTCCCAATCTAGTTATCGTGTTTGTACTAATTATAAGATATGCTCAATAGGATAGTCACATTTGTTTGTGACTTGAATGCATGTGGTAGCTTAGGCGTAGCTCTAACAAAAGACAAATAGTTTCATGAGTAGATTGTCCCCACTACATTAGTAGACGTATATAATAATTCCTAGTGCTAGAAAAAGCATAACAAGTTCTTTACAACCTTCTATTTTGGGATGTAGTATCTTAGAATGCATTTATCAATGGATATACCCACCATATTGACACTAATTTGAACGCATGTAATGCAAGGATATTTGTCTAGCTATAATCACCTTTTTTGCATCTTGAAAGCTTATTTCATAGTGGGAGTAGCTAGCAAAAGACAAAAAATTCATGGTTAAGTTTCCACACAAGGGACGCTAGGAATAAATCCCATTCTTGGAAGTGATTTGGTGGACATGTGTACAAAGTGTAATGCACTTACACAAGCAAGATAATTGCTTCATGAACTTCCATTTCAACATATGATGATATGGTCTACATTAATCTTGTTGGCTATCACAAGGAAACATATTTTGTGTAATTATCTAGCCTTATCTTTGAGCTACAAGACTCCCCTATCTTGAAGGCTCAAACCTCTTTTTGCTCACCCCCCTTCTTGCCACACTGCCCTCTCTATCCTTGTTATTGTCATTGTCAGCTTCACCTCTAGTGTCTCTTGTGGAAATGCATCTTGCTTGGCCCCCACCCATTGCCATTCATCAAGAACCTATATGACATTATGACCCTACAATGCAATATTAGTGAGTTTGGGAATCTCCCAATTCCCATTTTTTGAATACTAAAAAGGTGGCACCCGGATAACATGCCCATAAGTTTCTTGAAACCATACGATGTGACATATCATTGGAAAGCGCTTGAAAAATGGAATCTATTGAGCTATACAGTGCTCAATTTGGAGTTACAGTGTTTGAGTTATGACAAATCCAGAGATTTGACCATGTGTCCCAAACTTATGGGAAATTCCTATATTCTCCAATATGGTGTTCTACGCTTTAGGTGCTTCTAGGAGTCCTCCATTGAATATGGCCCCATCATGTGGTTTGATTCCTCCCTTAATGTGGTCATCTCCTCCTCTATGAGAGGGAGGGAGGGAGTGTCAAGATTGTGGGAGAGAAGGAAGGAGTCTCACTTGTAGCTTTCTTGCTTGCACAATGGGGGAATACACACAAGGGTGGAGGCTGAAAACAGTTTTCCTCTTCTTAGTTGTGTAAGCCAAAAAACTCTCATACAAAGAAATAGAAGAACCCTATATATGGGTCTCAAACCAAAGACAACTAACTAAGGTGGCATACTAACTGATCCACGAACTAGAGTAGATAAGGATAGCTGTCGTCTAGCTATTGTTCATGGGCGGTGTACTAGCCGCATTTGCACAACTGACAATTCGGTGACATAAATGCACAACGGTCACCCTGGCATATCGCGAGTGGAGCTCGATCTCTCAACACTCCCCCTTGAGCTCAATCCCAATTCCTGCACACCAAGCAGGTCTCTAAACTTGCGCAGCTTCTCTGCGCCCAATGCCTTCGTAAATATGTCAGCTACCTGATCCTCTGTGCTGACATAAACTAGATCAATAAGACCTAGTAAAACCCTCTCTCACACATAGTGATAATGCACCTCAATGTGCTTTGTTCTAACATGATAGATTGGGTTATTTGCCAAGTGTATACTACTCATGTTGTCACAATAAATGACAACTGGCCCATCTGTAGGCTAATGCATATCATAAAGTAGCTTATGCAACCAAGCTACCTCACATGCAGCCATTCCTGCACCCCTGTACTTGGCCTCTGTGCTCGACAAGGCAACTGTAGGCTGTTTCTTACTGCTCCAAGTGACTGCAACACTCCCAAAAGAGAACACATATCCACTGGTAGATCGTCTATCAGAAATACTACCAGCCCAATCAGCATCAGTGTATCCATGCAACTGTATCTGAATCCCAGTCTCATAAAATAGTCCATACTGCAATGTGGACTTCACATATCTGAGTATGCGTCTAGCCGCATCCAAATGTGGTTTCCTTGGAGCTTGCATAAACTGACTTACCAATCCAACATCATAGCTCAAATCTGGCCTGGTAATAGTCATATAAATCAAGCTTCCTACTATGCGTCTGTACATAGTAGGGTCTTCCAGAAGCTCACCTGCATCTGCGCTCAGCTTCACATTCTGCTCTAAAGGAACTAAAATAGGCTTACAGCATGTCATCCCATATTTGGACATCATGTCCAATCCATACTGCCTCTGCAAGAGCTGTATCCCACTTGGTGATCTAATCACCTCAATGCCCAAGAAATAACGCAGCTCTCCCAAATCCTTCATCTCAAACTTCTGCTTCAATAGCATTTTCACATGAAGGATATCTTCATCACTATCACCTGTCATAATCAATTCATCAACATAAATGACAAGTAGCATAATACCTTTCTCTGTTTTTCTCACATAAAGTGAGAAATCTGCCTTGGAAATCTGAAAGCCAATAGTGACAAGATACTGTCCTATCTTGTCAGAGCATGCTCTAGGTGCTTGCTTCAAGCTATACAAGGCTTTCTTCAACCTGCAAACAAACTCAGGATGAACAGCATGCACATAACCTGGTGGCTGCTCCATATATACCTCTTCTTGCAAATCACCATGCAAGAAGGCATTCTTTACATCCATCTGATGTAAAGACCATCCCTTTGATGCAGCCATAGCAATGACTGCTCTTACGGTTGCCATCCTTGCAACCGGACTCAATGTTTCTTCATAGTCAATGCCATATGTTTGTGCATACCCCTTGACTACTAATCTTGCCTTGTATCTGTTCACAGAACCATCTGCATTGTGCTTCACCTTATAAATCCACTTACAGCCAATTGCATTCTTACCTTTAGGCAAAGGTACCAATTCCCATGTAGCATTTGCTTCCAAGGCATCCATTTCTTCATCCATGGCTTTCTCCCATTTTTCTTTTCCCATGGCTTGCTCAAAAGAAGTGGGTTCTGGTTCCTGTATCACTTTGACCATATATGCATAGTGAATGGCTGTAAATCCATCATATTTCAGCCTATCCACAGGATACCTAGCTCTCGTAGACCTGCGCAAAGTAGGTTCACTCCCAGGTGCTCTCAAAACATCCCTGGTCTTCCTTACTCCAGGTGTAACAATAGAAGGAATACCCAACTCATCATCAATGCTCTGTTCTGAGCCACTGGATTCACCATCCACATAAGAGTGACCTGCATTCATATCAAACATGGGCTGATCAACCTTCTCTTTTCCTTTTCGTGATACCTGCATACCACTATCTGCATTGCTTTGAGAAGATTCTCCTGATCTCAATCTGCCTGTCCATGGCAAAGAATGTGAACCACTGCTAGAGGACGCTCCAGGTCCACTAATATTTTGTGACTGCTGTTGTGAATTCTATGCAGCATTACCATTTTGTGCATCTACATCATCAATCACATTTACTAGTTTATACCAGCTACTCATCTCATCAAAAACAACATCTCTGCTCATTGTAAACTTACGAGTAGAAGGGTTATAGCATCTATACCCTTTTTGCTGCAGAGAGTAACTAATAAAGATGCACTTCTCAGCTTTTGGATCCAACTTGGATCTCAACTCATCTGGCACATGTACATAGGCAATGCAACAAAAAAATTTCAAATGAGAAATATCTGGTTTCCTACCAGTATACCTCTCCTCTGGAGTCATCCCATGTATTGCTGCAGTGGGAGTCCTGTTCATTATATAGACTACTGTAGCAACTGCTTCAGCCCAGTAAAAATCCGGAAAGTCTTTTTCGTTGAGCATGGCACGAGATACCTCTCCAATATGCCTGTTTTTCCTTTCTGCAATTCCATTTTGTTGTGGGGTATGACTGCATGAATATTGCTTCTTTATGCCATGCTCCTATAGGAACCTTGAAAACTCATTTGAGAGGTACTCTCCCCCTCCATCTGACCTTAGGCATTTTATTTGCAGGCCTGTTTCTTTTTCAACCATAGCTTTAAGAGTTTTGAAATGTCCAAAAACTTCACTTTTCTTTTTCATAAAATACACCCAAACTTTTCTGCTATAGTCATCAATAAAAGTGACAAAATAATGACAGCCTCCAAGAGATGCAGCTTTAGTAGTCCACACATCAGAGTGGATTAATTCCAATGGCTTCTTACTCTCTTGAACATGTCTAGGAAATGGTTTCCTTGCTTGTTTTCCAAACTGATAGGGCATTTCTACAACCTTGAATTTAGGCAATCCTGCAACAATATTTTGGGCCTGCATTGATTTAAGTCGCTGTACATTAACATGACCAATGCGTTTATGCCAGATATCAATATCTGCAACTACACCGGTCCCATGTGCAAACATTGCTACACTCAATTCAGACATGTCTGCATCCAACGTAAACATCCTGCCCTTCTTCTTTCCTTTTGCTATCAAGCGACCTTTATTTTTCATATCCTCAACAAAGCATCCATGAGGATTAAATCTGACCTGCAAGCCCTGCTCAACCATTTGACCAAGAGAAACCAGATTCTTGGTGATATTCGGGACATGAAATACATCGGACAGGTATTTCTTTTCCCATCCTGCATAGACAAATGAATTTTTCCAATCTGCACAATAGGATGTGCAGTATCATCACCAATCTCCACAAATCCTGGTTTTTCCATTTTCCTTGCATCCTCCATCCATTCTGCATGACCTGTCATGTGGTTTGATGCACCTGAGTCAACATACCATACATTGTTGCTTTCTTCTGCACTTGTCACAGAATTGTTCATGTGCTGCACCATGAACAAATTCTCATTTCTATCATCACCCTGTCTACTAGAAGATGCATAATTCCCTTGTTGCAGTTTTCCATTCATGATGTCATTCTAGTTTTTATAGCAGTCTTTAGCCATATGACCCATTTTGCCACAGTAGTGGCATTCAACATTACTATTTTCATTTTGGCCTCTTTGCCATCCACCGCGACCTCTTTGGCTCCCCCTGCCTCTAGAGTTACCACGTCCTCCTCCATAGGACTGGTTTTCTTGAGTTTGCTGCATATTCTGATTTCTGCCACGGCCTCCAAATCGGCCTCCTCTACCTCTGCCTCTACCTCTTCCAGCATTTGAGTAGAAGACAGTTTCTTTTGAAGTTCCTCCTGAAGAAGATGCACCACCATTTCTCTGCTCCTCAGAAATTAGAAGAGCAATCAACTCCTCAAAATCAGGAAATCTTTCACGAACTGAAATGGATGTCCGAAACTGTGCACAATCCTTTCCTAGACCATTCAAGGTCACAGAAACAAAATCATCATCTTCCACTGGCGACCCAATGGAAGCAAGTGCATCTGCAATCTTCTTCACCTTCATGTGGTAGTCATTGATGCTCATATTTTCTCTTTGCACATTATGCAACTCTTGCTTGAGCTGCATTTTCCTGGCTTGAGTATTTGTGCTGTACATTTTTGACAAAGTATCCCATGCCTCCTTTGGCGTACTTGCATCCTGAATATGCACAATCATAGAGTCTGAAATACTGATAGACAGCCAGTACATAACTTTCCTGGCTCTCTCATGCCATGCTTTGAATGCCTGCATTTGCTGTTGATTGGGAACATCAGGAAGAATTGGTTCTTCTTCATTTCCTGCAACAAATTCCCAATATCCTTTTCCCATAAGGAAATTCGTCATTCTAAACTTCCATGCTTGGAAGTTGTTCTTGTCAAGCTTTTCAGTTATAATCTGTGAAAGAGAATCAGATGCCATTACAGAATCCTGCAAAAAATTATGTCACTGCAGAGAACACAGCTTCAACTTTACAAGGGCAAATCTGCAAAACTGACGAAAGTGGTATTTAACCACACAGTCACTTCCTAGTGACGATTTTGCATATACAGGAACCAAGGATGATTCTGTAACTCCCAATGTCTCTGCACACGAGCATACGATGCAATATCTGTGGTAACTTTTCACCGACCTATAGAACAGTGGTCGCACAGCATAAAACAGGGCTTTTTCTTGAGTGCGTGCAGAAAACTTGCGCCTCCAAAACAGGCCCCAAAATGGCCTCAAATAAAAAAAATACTGCCCTCTTGCTTCACTGCGAAGGGCGTCTCAACCTGAGACAGTGCACTCTTGCAATTTCCGGCTATGCTACCTGCAGAGATCTGCTCCCAAAACATAAAATGAAAGCAACACTGCTCCTCTTACTAGAACACCGTGAGCTTGGCTTGCTTTCTTGAGCTCCTTACCACGAATAAGGCTCTGATACCATGTCAAGATTGTGGGAGAGAAGGAAGGAGTCTCACTTGTAGCTTTCTTGCTTGCACAATGGGGGAATACACACAAGGGTGGAGGCTGGAAACAATTTTCCTCTTCTTAGTTGTGTAAGTCAAAAAACTCTCATACAAAGAAATAGAAGAACCCTATATATGGGTCTCAAACCAAAGACAACTAACTAGGGTGGCATACTAACTGAGCCACGAACTAGAGTAGATAAGGATAGTTGTCGTCTAGCTATTATTCATGGGCGGTGTACCAATCCCATCTGCAACTGACAAGTCGGTGACATAAATGCACAACGGTCACCCTGGCATATCGCGAGTGGAGCTCGATCTCTCAACAGGGAGTGGAGAAAATTATCCCACAAAAGTTTCCAAATGCCAAATCACAATATTGACTTGGATCATCTTGGCCTTATAGCCACAATGAAGACTATTCAAATTAGATAAAATAGATAGTGATGGCTCTCCTATGAGCATGATATCACCAAAGGTTAAAAAAACAATCTGGACTCCTCTTTTGTGATCAATGTCGACTCCTCCTTCATGCTTGTGTGATCTTGCAAAGGGGACTGATAGTAAGAGGGAAGAGACATATGAGTTCCCTATAGTGAAAGCCATATTGCATGAATTTCTAAATCTCTTAGAGGAAGGGACAACTAGTCCTAGAAAGTATTAGAAGTGATTGCTTGTGTTGTGATTCAGAGTTGCAATCAAATTTGGGACACCGGGTATTGGATAAATAGAAAGATATATGAAGAAAATAATCCCCTGGGGAGAGGAGAGGAAGTCCTGAGGGGTCCACTAGGGTTTACCATATGGTACCACGTGACTGTAAGGGAGGGGGGTTATTTAAGGGAAGGAAGGTATATTAAATAGGGGGTAGATAAGGGGTATTTTCATATATTTCTTGCACGCAAGTGACGTCTCCTTATTACTATTGGTGAATCCCCAGTGGAGGAAGTGAACCTTATTGTCATCTATGATATAGCTCTTGTACAATTCTTGTGTTTCTCTAATGTTTATAGTGTTGAATTATTATGTGCAAGAGTCTGTGTTTTACTGTGCTTTGAAGTACGACCACTTTTATATTATGTTTGTAAATTATTATTGAAGGAAGTTAAAATGGTTGGCCCATGTATAAAGAAAAGACAATGTCAAATTGTAATGATATCACCCACATAGTCATCATAAGGGTCTTAAACCATTGACGATTTATGGTGGTAAAACTAAAAAATAACCTAGTTGTTTAACTTTGATTTCAAGATCCAAGTTTGCTTTCCAAAAGTGTGGCTTTTCAAGAAAAATTTGGAATTATTTTTAAGAAGTTCTTTAGAAAATAGGGAAATAGGTTACAACTAATAAGGAAATATCCATCTTTAACCCTTTTCTCTTTTTATGATTTAGCTTATCCATCGCTTCATGCCTTGGTACTTGTTCCACTTGCTCCTACTTATTTTATTTCTAGCCCCCCTTGATTGGTTAGTAGCCACTCTAGTTTTGATTTGTAGATATAAAGGCAAACATAGTGGAGCCAGATTGATGCATTGATAGGACCTCAGATTAATTGGCCTGTAATTCCAAGGGATTGGTGGTGGCAGTCTCCTATCCAAGCGTATTAGAATTATTTGCAATTTTCCAAATCCATCATCAATATACTAATCCTTCAATTAAATTGAATGCTCATTTTGCTTGGTACCTAGCGTACATGCATCGATATTCTCATAATGTCCAAAAGCATGTCCCAAAGTCGTGCTTGAATACAAATGTGGATATTGACCCCCCTCAATTAGATATCTTGTACTTTCATGCTCTTTGTCTTTTGAGAAGATATCTTGTCCTTGTTTGATTAGCTTCAGAAACTCATAAGTATTGTTCATGTAATTCATAGTTTAAAAGAGGCCACAGTTCTTTTTGCTTAGATATGCTTAAAGATAGTTTGTGGTTTTTCCAAGATTATTGTATTAGAATCCTTTTTAACATAGTAATAAAATTTCTTCTCTCTCATTTTTATAGGTAAATAACATCGATAAAGGCAAGGATGACTCCAGATGAGGTACACACAACATAAAGAGTACGACCTAATATCTATAAAAATGTAACAATGTAAATTCATATAACCACGTCTAATGTGACCATGTTAAGGGTGGATTTTGCTATTGTTCCACTTCTTTAAACAGTGCCAAAATTTGAGTTTTCATCTCACATCTATATGCTAATCTATAATTTAGCCTCCTACAACCATCTTGCTACCATATGCTATCTTTTTCGAATCTAAACTTATTATACAATGTGGATTTTGTTGTTCCACTATCCTTAAAAAATGTTAAACACTAGAGAAATGGTCTAAGTTACTATCCCTATATCCATGCATGTCCACCTATTGCTAGCCTCATAAAGCTAGATGGTACTCTATTTCAAACAACCTACCTTCCAAGTATTTGAACTTAATATAGCTGATGATCTTCCTCTCTTGTATGCCGAGCTTTTATCACCTTTGAGTACCAGCTACTATGAAGCACAATGCTTCATCAGTAAGTGCCTAAAAAGGTGTGCTTCTTCTTTAGAGAGATGGTGCTCATTTGTACTCTTTTAGAGGGAGATTTTAGATATGAGGAAACTTCAATAATCATGGTCAAGGAGGAAGGGTCGGCCAAGGTGTTCAAGGTCATGCATGTGTCATATTTAGAGAAGAAGAAGATGAGCATACCATTGAGGAAAATGTTGAAATAGAAACCATCCATGAGGCAATAAATAATCAAAGAGCCAAATGATAACATTCGTAATTCAGCTATCTAAAAATCATCAAGACATCTCCTTCCAAATTCGTTTTGATTATGTAGCTATGGAGCTATGCATTCCTTTATTTCTCCTAAATATACTAAGATACAACAAATGAAACTTGAAAATTCTAGGAAGTTCATAGTTGAACTAGCATAGAGCAAGGAAAAATTTTCTAGGCAAATAGTTAATAATCTCAAATTTCAATTAGAAAAGGAAACCCTTAGGGCCATGTTTAGGGTAATGTCCATATGAATTTACAAATGTCTCCTAGGGATGGATTGAGTAGTTCATGATGCAGCTAATATCCAGTTCGAGCATGGAAGAGTCACTTTTAACAAACTCAAGGGAACTTGGGTACAAACTCTATAAAAAATTAGAAAGCCCTAAACTCCAATTATCTAAAGCTAGCTAATTGTTCAAATGCTTAATAAAAGGACTTTCTATTTATCTGATCAAACTAAGCACGATTGATGCAAAAAATGACCTAGAAGAACCTTCATTGCTTAGCAAGTGTGCTTATATCTTTCTTGAAGAATTAACAAAATTTCCCCTAAGCAAGAGCTAGACCTAAAAAACCTCCATGGCCTAGTGAGTGTGCCAACGCCTTTCTTGAAGAATTGATAAAATTACACCTAGTTGAGAGGTAGACCATGAGATCACATTGGCCCATGGAGCTGAACCAATTGCAAAGAGATCTTGCAAGATTTCTATTCATAAGGCTATTGAATTTAACAAATAGTTGGAACATGCCTTCATTCACCCTGATAATTCACCTTGGCATGCTCTTGTTCTCTTTTTGAAAAAGAAGGATGGAACCCTTAGACTTTGTATCAATTATAGAGGACTACATCAAGTAACCATAAATAATAAATATCCTATTCCTCAAACTAATGAGGTACTCGAAAAATTATAAGGAGCAAAAATATTCTTCAAATGTGACTTCTGGTCAGGTACTATCAAATTTTTAACCTTATGTACTAAAGGATACTATCAAAATTGAATTAAGTAAGTAGTTTCATACACAAACTCACAAATAAACATCATATTTATTACATTTATGTTGAAAGTGTGCATATACTCATAAAGAAAGATGATACATGAGACACAATATATGTAACACTCATGGAGTTCTACAAGATTTACAACAATACAATGGTCATCTATCTAGATCTTCAATGTCATTCTCAATAAGATCAAGCCTTGCAAGACTATCTATTTGAATGTTGCCATCAATATACAAATCTAAAAATGAATCATCCCATTACTAGTATGGTCAATGCACTCATGATGGTTATCATCAACTAATGGTGGCAAAACCCTCCTCATGTGTGATAGCATTATCATGACCCATGTCTCCTACAATCCTCTACCTTTGTCGATGCTTGATCATTGTTGCCACTAGTATGAGGATTATCATCATTGATATGATCCATGGCCAAAAATGTTCCCCTAAATTTCTTGATAGAAAGCCTTTTAAATAGGAACATTCTAATTGCTATTTGCACGTGTTTGATTTATGCATTCGGGCATGTTTTCACCACACTTTTACCATCCTATATATACGTGTGTGTGTGTGTGTGTGTGTGTGTGTGTGTACTTTTGTAGTTAAGCTTAATTACATTCTTTGATTATGCCACATCAAACATACATGTTTCCCATTAACACTCTCAAAGCTACCAATAACCCACAATATTTGGATGTTACATTATCATTGATATTTTCTTCTAAAATGTCTATCCCACATGGCATAGCATTACACTCAGTCTAGTCTATTTAGTGAGAAAAAAAATGAGAAAATAAGGAAGATTTTTGTGCCATCGCAATTTGACAAATATCGTTGCTACCTCAATTTCATCAACAAGAAGACTTGACATCGCATGATCATATTGAGGCTTCCATGCCACCCATTAGGCATCACAAGATGAGAGGAAGAGAAGCAATCGAATGATGATACTCAAAGAAAATTAAAAAGAAGGGAGAAGTCAGGACAAACAAGACATCCCCAAAGCACAAGAGGATTACCACTACGAAATCTTCAACACAAGTCCTTCCTACCTAGCAAGAGTGTGACCCACAAGAAACTGCCAAAATCCATCTAGAGCTCAAGACCATCAAACTCAAAGCTAGTGTTATGGACACCTTCTCGCAATGGCCCCCAGGAGGAGATACTCTAGAGCTAGGAGTGCAGGAGCTACCAATGCATCATAAAAATGGTCAACATGTCACTTCACATGACACCAGATCGGGTTCCTTTGTAAATTTATGCTCGTTCAATACATGGTTAGAAAGGTATAAATAGAAGACATAAGGAATTATTAATTTAAAAATTATATATCTCAAAGCTAGGATAAATTGTATAATATCCCATTGACTAGTTATTTTAAGATCCTTACAAACGAATAGTTACATTGAGAATAATTCTTTTTGCATGAAAATGTTGGAAGGATAAAAAGTTACATTGAGAATAATTCTTTTTACATGAAAACATTGGAAAGAAAAAAAGTTGCAGTGAGAAAAAATCCATTTTGTATTAAAAATTTGGAAAGAATAAAAGTTTCATTAGGAAAAAAACATTTTTACATTTGTAAATTATGTAAAACTAGGATAAGTGAAGTTGCATTAATAATAGCTTTTTGGTTTTTACAAATCATATGAACATAAAGGTAGGTAAAATTTGTCTCAAGGATAATTCTCTTTACACTTATGAAATTGTTAAATATCTCCTTACAATCTATAAACAAAGAAGAACAACTTTAGCTTGTAATAAGTGAATTAAGAAGGATAAAACAGATTACCAATATCATTGATTAGGTGTACTTATTGAGGAAGAAAAAACCACTATAAAAATAAAAAATTGACAAATTTTCCCCAATTTAGGATAATCTCTAGGATTCTTAATGGGATTATCCATCCTTAACAAGAAATATGAATGAAGGCTTGTACTTCAAGACCTATGATTATAAAAAAAAGTGATAGAAAATAGAGAAGTTAATTGAAGATTAATAGAATGGAAAGCTATAAAAGTCAAAGCCAAAGAAAATTGAGAAAAACCTAAGAGTTAGAAGATAGTTAAGTTGCAAAGGCTTGCCTCCAAGTTAAGATATTGCTCGATTTCCTCTTGTTAAGAACTCACTTGAAAGAAAGTGCTTGTGTTTGTAGCAATGCATACAAGCTTGACTCAATGCATTTAGAAAATAGATTGAATAATTAATAAATCCTAATGCAGTAATTTTGCAATAGGATAAAAAGAAAAGTGCACTAGACCTCTCCCAAGGCTAATTACGTGTCCCTTCCCAAGGGGAAAATGGATTGCTACCTTGGAGAGTTTTTGGACCGACCCCAATGGCCAGTGGTCACTCCATAGAAAGTCCTTGGGCAAGAGGAGTGAAGATGCTAGGAGGGCTCTACGTTGGTAAACTCTTAAACTCCTAAGAACCACCCAAATTCCTGTCACTTAAGATGGGGTTCGTGAGGCCTAGTACTAGTTGGGGGCAAGAATCTTGGGTAAATAATGACCTTTATACCATTCTTCTGTATGGGAAAAAAGTGAAAACTTCTATAAGGAATATTATTAAATAAAAAACATGTCTTCTAAAGGTTTGTTTTCATTTTTTATGTATTATCATTTTAATTTATGTTAACAAATACTATGAGTTAAAAGATTACTTGAGAAAGCTTATTTATTTATACAACTTGCATATATTAAATGAGTAGAGATAACTAAAACTACTCAAGTGAGGGAAGTGGAGGAGGATTATCCCTAATGGATCCACCCTAAGGTAGGGTTGTCTTGGTAAGCCAAGAGATTCTCACAGATTTGTTATGCTAGAATATAGGAGAAATTAACCCTCAAATCAAGTAGGACCATTTCCTTTATGAAGTTTTCATACTTCCCCTCATTTCTCACTCTCCTTGAACCAAGTGTGATATGATTTGGTTTTGGATCAAGTAATCTAGTGCAATAAATTTTCCCAATATTGATGCTAGCTAATTACAAATAAGAGGCTTTAGTTTACATTTAAAAAATGGAAAAATTTTGGTCAGTTCTTATGGGAATGGCCAAGACCTTCCATTGTGGAGTGGACCCAAGAGATTATATGCACTAAACCTCATGTTATTCAAAAGAGTATTGAGTGGTATTGCTTAGGAAAAATTATCTCTAAGGATCACTAAATTGTGCCACCAAGGGATCCTCTCAAGTAGGCATGTCACATGTAGTATCAAAGAAAAATAAAATTAATGTTTAGGAAGATTTATTTGCAACCTTATTAAAACAACATCTGGTGCAAGAATGAATCACTCTAACAAATATGTGGGATCTCTTTTAGAACCATGAAGATTGACAAGAATTTTTTATATTCATATAAATTTTTATCTCAATAGTGCATTCCCTTGACTTTGGTTGGCAGCATCACTTCATGAGGATCTTGTAGCACATATACAATCCTTCAACATTGTATCAAGCGTGTTGATGGATGAAAAGAGGGGTCTATTGCTTCATCAATGCTCATCTCTTTGCCTATCTTCAAAACAACCTTAAGAGAATCCAATGGATTGAGGATTTAAAACTAGTCAAGTTTTTCATCTTCGAAGAATCACGCCTAAATCCCATCCTCAACATGACCAAGTGCTCCAAACTCTCACTATTGAGTGTGTTGCCAATTTAGGGTGCTTGCATCACCACAATTATTTTAAAGATGGTTTCTCAAATCTTTCCCGAATGTACAACATCTTAAAAATATTTGATGACCCTCAACTTACAAAACCATTGATGTATCGGAATTTCACAATTAGAATTGCTGTAACCCAAAAATTTCCCTAGCTTGATTCTATCTATCTATTCAATGTAATAAAAGGATATGGTTAGCCTTGTCGCAAACCCTGAATAATAAAAGTCTCAACTTTTTACAAGATTTTGTACTTCATACTAATCATATGTTATAAATTTAAGATTCATAGGATTAAGTGTTGGAACCTTAAAGAGAGAGGAGAGTTGTAAACTCTCAAAACATGCAACTAATCTTGCAAATGTTAATACAATTAGGGTATTGCATCCTCCATGCCTATGATTACCCCGATCAAAGCACAAGAGAATAAATTTATTCTCAAATAGATCAAACTAGTGGAGTTTGATGGTAAAGGAAAGGATGTTAAATTGGAAGTGGCAATTTGGATTATTTCTATGGAGGACTACTTCCTTGTTGATGGAACTGCTCCTCCAAAGCAAGTAATGTTAGCTAAAATAAAGTTGATATGCAAAGCCCAACTTTGATGAAAGCAATGGTGTAAGGAGCAAGGCATTACATAAGTGACCATTACTTGGGACAAACTCAAGGAAGATGTACATGGGCGCTACCTTCCACGAGCCTACTATATACTGAAAATGAATTAATTCTTTAGTTTGAAGAAATTTGGATTTACCTTTGAGGCTTATTATTCTAGATTTGTGTCTCTTTTGAAGTATGCATTTCCCATGGATAGCATACAACAGGTGTCAAAATTTTATCATGGACTAAACTCTCCATTGGACACTTGTGTTAAAGTAATGTACCCATGCAACCTACAAGATGCATGAATTTGAGAAAGGCCCATTACATCAGAACTATAATCAACATCTAAGAGTGGAAAATTTTAGGGACAAAGTTCTCTATACAAAGGGATGCAAGGATGTATCAAGAGGATCCAATGACAATATTAACCATGATAAAGGAAGAATGCTAAGACAAGTACAGTTGGAAACTTCATACCTATTGTGTTAGCAACAAGGAGCTACCAAGATATTTCCACTATAACAAGCTTGGTTACTTTAAAAGACAATGCCTAAAGCTAGGGCAACCAATCTACGAGGGACAATTTTGTGGCTAGAACCAAGAAATATTATCCACCAAAGGGAAGGTTGCAAAAGCGACCTTTAAGGGAAGGAACAAAGACGTGGAAGAAGGTTACGATTCTACCTTAGAAAAGGCAATGGAGAGAGCAAGAATACATGCTGATCCCAACAAGGTCCCCAACCATCATTTCTCAATAATTTAGACACTAACAACCTACCAATGTAAAACCTTTAATATTTTGATTGAGTATGGAAGTATCTAGTCATTTATCTCACTAAAGTGTTCAAAGATACCAGGAGTAAACATTGAACTTGTATGTAAGTTATTTAAGATTTTCCAAACAGGAATTCCTAATATGATTAATATTTGGACACATTGTAAAATCTTATCCCCTTACTTGAAGGTGAAATTTTTCCTAGATACTATAGAAGAAATCCCCCCAAGTCCCACTCCCAAATGTGGGGTTAAGATTTAGCTACTTGGTCAAATCTTTACTCATTATATGAAAATGGAACTTGGGAGATTCCCAAATTCTCTAATATGTTGTTTTCTCAAATCATGAAAAGCTATTGAGAAAGGGATTGCCTATCTACCTAATCAAACTTAATAAGGATGAGCAAGAAAAGGAAGCCATTGAAGAGCCATCTTGGATAAAAGAATATGCACATGTATTCCGTGATGAAGAGGTAACAGGGCTTCCTCCACGAAGAGAAGTTTACCATGAGTTCAAGCTAACACTAAGAGCTACACCACTAGCAAAGCAACCCTATCCTATGTCCATTCCAAAAGCCATTAAGTTGAAAGAAAAACTCAAGCAAATTTTGGATCAAGGGTACATTAGACAAAGTAATTTACAACGGGGAGTACTAGTGATGTTCCAAAAGAAAAAGGATGGAACATTCCATCTTTGCATCAATACTGTGGACTAAATCAAGTGACGATCAAGAATAAATATCCAAATCCAAGGATGGATTAATTACTTAACCATCTTCAAGGTGCAAAAATATTTTCAAAGATTGATCTATGATCAAGCTATTATCAGATAAGAATTAAAAAAGAGAACATACAAAAAATTACATTCAATACAAGATATAGCTACTATGAGTTCATTTAATATCTTTTGGGTTAAGGAATGCATCCAAAACCTTTAATAAGCTAATACAAGATATTTTTTGGCCCTATCTTGATGAATTTTTTATTGTCTTCTTCGACAACATTCTAACCTACTCAAAGAAAAACAAAGATCATGAATCACAACTCCAAGTTATCCTTGAAACAATGAGGATACACAAGCTCTATGACAAGAAGAAGAAATGTGCCTTCTATAAGACACAAATTTAATACCTTGGGTTTATAGTTTCTAATAAAGTGACTATTGCTGACCCTACTAAGGTTAAAGATGTACAAGAATGGGCACCCCCAACAAAGCTCAAGGAAGTCTAAAGTCTTTTAGGCTTGATTCAATGGTACAATATTTTTATCAAGGATTATGCCTTGATTGTCGAACTCTTGACGATGGACTTACTCAAGAAGTAAACCTTTATATGGACTCCCACTGAGAAGCTTAAATAGGGTTTGAGTCATAGCTCCTATCTACGAATAGTCTAGCTTTGAGAAGCTTAAATAGAGTTTGAGTCATAGCTCTTATAAAACTACTCTACTTAAACCAAGATTTTGAAGTTGTCATTAATGCAAGCTCTCTTGCATTAGGTTGTGTACTCATGCAAGAAGGCCATCCAATAGCCTAATCTTCTAGAAAATTGAAAATCTGTGAGAAGAACTATACTACCCATGATCTAGAGCTAGTTGCTGTAATTCGTGCTCTCAAACTATGTGGTAGTAAGTTTTCTTTAGTCATTGACTAGAAAAGCCTCAAATGGATCTTTACTCAACCCGATCTAAACACGAGGCAAAGACGATGGATTGAAGTCTTGCATGAATATGATGTTAAGATTAAGTACATGCTAGGTAAAGAGAACCTTGTTGTGTATGCCCTAGGCTGCAAATTATTTCTCAAGACCCTTACTCAAAAGAATCCTCCAAGGCAAGATTTCTAAGAGCAGTGGTATCAATGCCTAGTAACCCAATCCTGGAAATGGCTAAGGAAGAAGCAAGTAAAGGACTAAAGATACCAATAGATGATAAGAGAAGTTCCATCCAAAGAGATAAACCCTAGGTTCAAGCTCAAATATTTGAATTTCTCTACAGAAGAGGAACTTACCTACTTCAAAATGTAACCCTGTATTCCAACAAGTCAAGACCTCAAGAAGAATATACTTTAGGAAGCCCATGATTCTCCTTTCTCAAGATATCGAGGTTATGTAAATAACCTCAATATGGTAAGGAGAAGCTTTCATTGGGAAAATCTCAAAGGAGATGTGCTTAAATATACCATTGCTTGAGTTGCCAAGAGCACATCAAAATGCTAGGAAAGCTCCAACCACTTGGCATTCCACAAATGAGGTAGGAATTTATTAGCATGGATTTTGTATTTGGGTTACCTTGTGCCCAAGGAAGATACAATTCAATCTTACTCAATCTGGATATTCCAATTAAGGTTAATACCTTATGCTAGTTAAAATGAACTACAAGGCTTTAGATATTGCAAGGATATTTGCAAACAAAATCTTTAGGTTATATGGTCTACCTAAAAGGATCATCAATGATCATGGATCTCTCTTCACTTCTCATTTTTGGAGAAGTTTGTTTAAGACCTTTGGTACCTAGCTTTCTTTTAGCACTATCTATCACCCCCAAACTAATGGGAAAACTCAATGAGTCAACCAAGTTATTGAGGACATACTTAGAGCTTACTACTATAGGGAACCTAAGAGATGGATATAATACCTAACCTTTGGTGGAGTTTTCTTACAATGCATCATATCATCAACACATCCACATGACCTCATTCCAAGCTTTGTACACAAAAGAGTGAATAACCCCACTAAACTTTACAAACCCTACCTTAAAGGTATAAGCTTCTAAGAAGACATTGTCAGAAATGGATAAGAAAGTTGAGGCTATCAGACAATATATCCAAGTTGCCAATGCTCGACAAAGAGCTACAACTTCCTAAATACTTGAAAGTTCACAACGTATTTTATGTTAGTCTTTGAAAAGGTTATGTACCTAATCTTGATCATGTTCTCAATGGTCAAAAAAGTGTAATGCCAAGCCAAGGAGTCATTTAGCTTCAACTTAACAATATACTTGATGTAAGAGAATACATACACCTTTAGAAACATGACCATTAGGTAAAATATTGTACAATGGAAGTATCTTGAGGAGGATGCAACTTGGGTGGATGAAGATACCCTAGGTAGACAACATCCCCAATCTCTTTTCTAATAATGGACTCTCACTTAGAAAAAATCTTTTTCAACTATAATAAATCATATACTTTTAGTATAATAATTATTCTGTCTTGTTCTTATAATATTAAAATTTTGGTGATACATGTATCCATGAGTTATAATTGGAACATTAACAAGTCCAAACCCACAAGCACTATGATATCCATTTCTACTAAAAACAATAATCCTAAGCTCCTTCAAGATCCGAACACCTCAAATCCTCTAAGGGGAGGCGGATGTAATGCTCCCCCCTTGCCCTCGGTGTGAATTAGTATTAAGGGGAGCAGGAAGGGCTAAACTAAACCTTAGTGAGAAAATAAAAGAGGGAAAATGAAGATTTTTACAGCACCCTAGTCCAAAAATCATCACCATCTCAATTCCATCAACAAGAAGGCTTGACATTACACGATCATATTGAGGCTTCCATGCCACTACCCATTCAACATTGCAAGATAAGAGGAAGAGAAACAATTGAACAATAAACATCAAAGAATGTGAGCAGGATCAGTAATCAAATGATCGATGGCAAAGGCTTAATCCTTGGCATTAAAGCCTATATAAGCTAGTCATAGGCAATTGGAAAGCTAATGCTATTACTCTATGCACCCAATTGCTGCACACACACACACACACGCACGCACGCACGCACGCACGCACGCACACACACACACACACACACACACACACACACACACACACACACACACACACACACACACACACACAAGAAGAAGTGAAAGGAGAAGGAAAGAGGAGAAGAAAGGAAGAGATGAAAAGAAGTGGAAGGAGGAAGGAAGGGGGAGAAGGAAGGAGGAGTGAGGATGAAGTGAAGGATGAAGATAAGAGAAGAAGGGAGAGGTGAAGAAGTGAAAAGTAGGAACAAAGAAGGAAGAAGAGAAGGGAAACAAAGAAAGGAGAGGAGAAGAGGTGTAGAGAAGAATAAGAGATGGAGGGATGTAGAAGAGGGGAGGAGAAGAACGAGAGGAGGGAGTAGAAGAGGTAAAGAAGAATAAAGAGATGGGGAGAGTGAGAACAAACAAGACATCCCCGAAGGACAAGAGGAGTACCATCCCAACATCTTCAACACAAGTCCTTCCTACCTAGCAAGTGTCTAACCCATAAGGAACTATAAAAATCCATTTGGAGATCAATACCATCAAAGTTAAAGGTAGTGTCATGGATGTATTCTCGCAATGGCCCTCAAGATGAGATATTTTGGAGCAAGAATGGTAGAAGCTGCTCATGTAGTCACAAACATGGTCGACATGCCACTTCACGTAGCACAAGATCAAGTTCCTTGGTAAATTTATGCTCGTTCAATACATGGTTAGAAACATATAAATAGGACACAATGAATTATTAAGTCAAAATTGTATAATTTGAAGCTAGGGTAAGTTGTAGAATATCACATTGAATAATTATCTTAAGGTTCTTATAAATGAATATTTGTATTGGAAATAATTTTTTTTGCATGAAAACATTAAAAAGATAAAATTTTGTATTGAGAAGAATTCTTTTTTGCATAAAAATATTGGAAATATAAATAGATACATTGAGATTAATTTCTTTTTTCATGAGAACATAGAAAAGTTGAATTGAGAATAATTCTTTTTTGCATGAAAATTTTGGAAATGATAAAAGTTTTATTGAGAAAAAAAATCTTTTTACATGTATAAATCATGTAAAACTAGGATAAGTGAAGTTACATTAATAATAGCTCTTTAGTTTTCACAAATCATATGAATGTAAAGGATGGTAAAATTCGTATTGAGGATAATTCTCTTTATATTGTACAAATTTCTTAAATATCCCCTTAGCATTTATAAACAAAGTAGAATAACTTTACCTTGTAACAAGTGAATGAAGAAGGATAAAATAAATGATCAAGATCTTCGATTAGGAACTTCTTGAGGAAGAAATATTCAATATATTTTTTCCTAATTTAGGATAAAATGATCAAAAAGAGGGAATTTAATCCAAGGTTAAAAGTCAAAAAAGCTAGAAAATCAAAGCAAAAGGAAAATTGGAAAAAACCTAAGAGTTAGAAGATAGTCAAGTTGGAAAGGTTTGCCTCCAAATTAAGACCTTTTTCAATTGCCTCTTGTTAGGAAATTGCTTGTGTTTGGAACAATGCATTTAAGCTTGACTCAATGCATTTAGAAAATTGATTGAATAATATAAAAATCATCATATACCAAGTCTGCAAAAAGATAAAAAGGAAAGCGCAGTAAACCTCCTTTAAGACTAGTTGTGGGTCCCTTCCCAACCTTGGAGAGTTTTTGGACCAACCCGATGGCAAGAGGTCACTCCATAAGAAGTCCCTTGGAAAGAGGAGTGGAGTGCCTGGGAGGCTCTAATCAATAAACTCTTAGACTCCTAGGAACCACCCAAATTCATATGTGAGCCAAGATGGGTTTTGTGAGGCCTTGGTATTAGTTAGAGGAAGAAATCTTGGGTAAATAATGACCTTTGAACCATTCTTCCATATGGGTAAAAAGTGAAAACTTCTATAAGGAATCATATTAAATAAATAACTTGTATTTTAAAGGGTCTTTTTCATTTTTTGTATGTTGTGATTTTTATTTACCTAAACGAATACTATGATTTAAAGGATTAATTAAGGAAGTTAATTATATTTATACAACTTAAATGTGTTAGGTAAGTAAATAATGAAAACTACTCAACCAAGGGAAGTGAGAGAGCTTGATTCCTGACAGATCTACTCTCTAAGATAGGCGGGTCTTGGTAAGCCAAGATCTTCTCGCACATTCGTTACATTATAATATAGGAGAAATCAACCCTTGAATCAACTAGAACCCTTGACTCCGTGTCCTTTTAGGGAAACCGAGTGGGAATTTACCTTATGGGTGAGGGATCAAGGTTTTAATACTTCCCCTCATTTCTTACTCTCCTTGAACTACATGCAATATGAGTAGCTTCAACTCAAGTAATCTAGCACAAGCAGTTGCTTGAAGTCTAATGCTACTTAATTCCAAATAGGAGGCTTTAGTTTATATAGAAAAATAGAAAATTTTAGGTTGATTCCCATGGGAATGGCCACAACCTTCCATTGCAAAGTGAACCTAAGAGAGTCTAGGGAGCAAACATCATGTTATTCAAAAGAGTATCAAGCATCGTTGCCTAGGGAAAATCATCCCAAAGGAACACTAAATTATGATGCCAAGGATGCCTTAAGTGTGCATGCCACATGACATGAGTAAATAGTAAGCCAACTATTATATGCATTATAAGTGGCAAGTATGCTTGAGTATATTTCGAGTCAATTGTTTTGATGTGTACCCTCTTTTATTTATCTATTCTCTTTGCCTCTTGGTATAGATAATCTACATAAAGGTCATTTGGCAATGCTTTTAGGTGTGCATGGTATGAGAATTTGTGCCCATTGTGTATGTAAAGGATCACTATCTTACTTTACCCTTGTACTTCTATTTTCTCATGCATTACCATCCATTAACTCATGACATTACTATTGCAATACAAAATGTGTTCAATTTTTAATGTATCTCTTTATCCATTACCTTTCTACACCCCTTCCTTTCATGCATAAGGAATACTAAATTTTCCTTCATGATTTCATTTCAAGCACAAGGGATGTTATTTTATAGTCATCTTCATTTCTCCATATTATTACAAGGGAGGAATCCACCTTGGCAAGAGACCCCAAGATGTATACAAGTGATTTCTACACCAATCATGCGTTGAACATATTATCTTGTCAATTGGCATTTTGACTTATGAAATCCTTACATGTTTTCATGAATTTCTTAAGAAAGAACATCCATTCAGCATGCATTGTGCCACATATAGCCATCTAGTTTTCCAAATGGACAATAATCTATTGTTTCTTATGAGAATTGATTGTAGGAAAGTCCTTCTCATCAAGCAAACCCTCTTAATCACCATGACTCCATTAGGGGGGATATGGACTTAAAATGAGCCTTGTAAGAAAGGGATTAGGAAAGTGTAAACTTGGACTAGTCCATTTTCAAAGGTAAACATTGCATGTATTTTTGGCCTTCAATCGCATTGCCTTCATAGGCTCCACTCTAGTTTGTTTCGTAGATCCCACTTATAAAGTGGGGTTTCCTTTCCCTTCACCTTACTAGCTACCATTTTCATCCTCTAGGATGGAATCTACGTGACGTCTCTTTCAAAAGTACATTCACTACTCCCAAAGCTTGGGGAGGTTACTCATAAATATAGTGTGTATCACATGGGTTTAAAATGAGGTATTTTGAAAATACCATTTTTATATGTTTTATACATATGGAAGGGTATAATATAAAGGGGTTATTTATAGATTGAAAAGAAATGGGTTATGTTTTATTTAGAAAAAATTTGCAGATAAAGATATTGATAAATAGGCCTTGAATGCATGTGATGTAGAGGATATACATATAGTGACCTCCTTGAGTCCGAATGTGTCATATTTGTAAGTTTGATTAATTTTCATTTCCAGACATGATCTACACACATATATAGATAGTGTTTGGAAGTTTAACTGTAATTTGTGTCATATTTGCAAACATGATCTTCATTGCTCAATTTAATGTATAGATAGACATGATATTGAATGCAATCATTGCTCACCACATTTTTCATAAACTTGGATTATTTCTTTTGATATCTTTCCTCCCATTGCTCCATGTGTAAACCTATTTATACTGAATGTGTGCATGCACTCAGAAAAAATTTTGGTACAAAAGACGTAAGAAATGCAAGCATCATGGAATTCTACAAGTTTTACAATAATAGAATGGTCATCTAGCTAGACCTTGAGTCTTATTCTCAATGAGATCAACCCTTACAAGAAGATCAATTTGAATGTTGACATCAATATCTAAACCTAAAAACAAATAATCCCATTCCTAGTATAGTTGATGCACTCATGACGGTTAACATCACTAATGGTGCCAAAATCCTGGTTATGTGTGATAGAATTATCATGACCCACACCCCCTACAATTCTCTAGCTCTATTTATCCATGATTCTTATTACCATATGTATGAGGATCATCATTCATATGCTCCATGGTTGAAAAAGTACATAACCTTTGGAGGGATAGGCATTAGGTGCCATCATCTATTATTCTCCATTTTTGCCTTTCAAAGAAAGCCTATTAAATAGAAATATTCTAATTTCTATTTGTATGAGTTTGATTCTTGTATTAGGACATGATTTCACCACACTTGTAACATCCTCTACACACACACACACACACACACACACACACACACATAAATAGTTTGGTAGTTGAGTTTAATTATATTCTTGGATTATGCCACATCAAACATCTATGCTTCCATTGACACTCTCCAAGCTACCAATGACCCACAATGTTCGGATTTTATATTATCATTAATCTTCTTATCTAAAATTTTTGTACCACATGACATCGCACTAACCATTGTGTCATCTATTAACATAAGTAATTAGTTAGATAAGTATATTATATATTCATTATAAATCATTAATAGTAAGCCAAGTATTATATGCATTACATGTGGCAAGCATCCTTGAGCATACTCCCACTTAGTTTTTGTGATGTATATCATCTTTTATTTATCTAGTCTCTTTGCTTTTTGGTATAAATAATCCACATGAAGGTCCTTTGGGAAGGCTTTAAAATGTGTAGGATATGAGAAATTATGGCCATTGTGTACGTGAAAGATCACCATCCTCCTTTACATGTGTACTTCTATTTTCTCATACATCACCATCCATTCACTCATGATATCAATATTGATACACAAAAGGTGTTCAATTTTTAATGTGTCTCTTTATCCATTACCTCTCTACAATGGGATAAAGGGTAGTGCTTCTGTCCGCCCGTAAGGGCCATGTTGTACATAGTACATATACCTATCTAAAACATTATTGAGGTACTCTTCAGTACCATAAATATTGTGTCTCTGTCTCTTCTCTCTCTCAGCTTTCATCTCTACACAGAATCTCCATTGCAGCTAACTCAACAAAGTGGTATAAGAGCTTAGTTCAGGCAATCAGGAGCTTGGCATTTCTTCACGTGCAGGAGCTCAAAGTTGAAGAAGAGTTCACTGTGAAGAGTTTGCACGCAAGGTGGAAAGATTTGAAGCTTCTTCTTGAAGCTTGAAGCTTCCTTCTTCATTTGAGCTTGTTGGCAGCCATCATTGGCCGCTTGGGGACCCTCTCCATCATCTCCAACACCTTGGACCAACATTCTGATCTCTTTAGGGCTGAAGGTGCCATCAGCGTCGATATGCAAATCTAGTTTTTAGCATGATTAGGACCTATAGAAGGTGCTCCTCTTCATTTGGCATCGTGGTTGTGCTCCATACTTTGCATCTAACGCTTAGCATTGAGCATTGAAGTGTAGTATTACACTTAGAGGGCTGATATACATTCAGCTTCAAGTTTGAAATACACAATATTTGGATTTCTAATAAACAGGGCAGCACTTGCTCTCTTGAGATTGATGCTCATATTTGGATGTATCTTAATGTTGGATGCTTTGGGAACCCATCCCTTACAGATCTTCCATTTCCCATCACCAAAGGTGATATGAAAACCATCATCATCTAGCTAACTAGTACTAATTAAGTTCTTCTTGAGCTGTAGTACATGCCTTATATTCTGAAGAGTGAAGACAGATCCATGCTGAAATTGTAGTTGCACACTGCTAATGCCTCCAATGTTACATGCATAATTGTCCCCAAGATGGACACCACCATGTCAACCTCTTGCATAGTCTCTAAACCACTCAGGGTGAGAGGTGACATGAAAATAGGCACCTAAATCCAAATTCCAAGTGTGCATATCATCATCCATATCAGCTATCAAAGCATGTGCACTAAAACATGAAGAGATAAAGAGTACATCATTCCCATTGTCGCTCTAATGGCTAACTACATTCACCTCTTTGATATTTACATTGCTCTTTCTAGCAGGATGACTCTCTTTCTTCTCTTCCTTGCTGTCATCCGTCTTCTTGTCCTTCCCTTTCTCTTTCTTCCATTTATAGTAGTCGTGTTTGAATTAACCCTTCTTGCCACGGTGATGGTATTCAACATCCTTATTACGTAGTTTACTGCATCCCTTGCTATCAAAATTTCCTTTCTGTTGTGATCTACCTCTAGTATGCAAAGCATTGGAAGACTTACTAGATGCATTGTTTAGCCAATTCATTTCTTCCATGATTAGAGCACTCTCTACATTAGCATACAAAAGCATTGGACGACTTACTAGATGCATTGTTTAGCCAATTCATTTCTTCCATGATTAGAGCATTCTCTACATTAGCATACAAAAGCATAGCAGTAGAATTTCTCATAGTAGTCCTGAAGGTATCCTAGCTCTCTGGCAGAGTGCAAAGCAATAACATAGCATTGAACTCATCATCAATATTGAAATTCAAAGTGGCAAGTTGGTTGAAAATGGAGTTAAACTCGCTAAGGTGAGTAGACATTGCAATACCCTCTTTCAAATGCAAATCCATGAGTTTCTTCAGCCAGTAGACTTTTCTTGCAACACTCTTCTAGCCATACAATTCTTCTAGTCACTTCCCAATGTCATAAGTGGAATCCAACCCTTCAATGCTAAAGAGCAAGGCATCATAGATTGATAGCTCAATGGTCGCTTGTGCAAGCTCATTCAACTCATCCCATTCATCCTACTCTACATCAGCCGGTTTTCTTCCCTTTACTTTAATCGGCTTTTCTTGCTTATTTTGCAACAATATATTATAGCACTACTTTTGCCAAACTGCAAAGTTGTGTGCTTCTTCAAGCTTCTTGATATGCATTAGATGATTATCATTGCTGCTAGCCATGACTCATAGCCAAATACATGTATGACAATAAATGACAGCTAATGCCAAGTAATGGAAGCTCCAAAATCCACTCAGTAGTATGTTAGGAATATCCCCAAGTATGTATCAATAAGAACATACATCAGTTCATTGCCCAAAATTCCTCAAAAGCATTCAATGATAGTAAACATACCAATTTCTTGATAAAAATAGAGTGTAGTCTAGAAATTCCTAATAATATAGGTGGTTGTCCTACGATTCAGGAGTGCAGTGACATTTAGGAAAAATCTATCCTAAAACCTTAGAACTAAAATAACCTCTCAGATTGATTGATATTGAGCTCCAAAAATTATGCAAAGCTGCTTAAAACATCACCATAATATTCTTGCATAGAAACATATCAAATTTCCTGACAGTGAGGTATGTTGTCAAGAATATGCAGGAAACTGTCCTAGATGTACAACAGTAGACCTATAGGTAAAGCTGATCCAAAAATAAGCTTTAAACACTACTCAGAATCAAATCCAAGCATGTAACATCAACCATAAGTATGAATACATGGTTTAGAATGCCTAAGACCAAGTCTAGAAGCAAGACATATTGCATACCTAGTCAAAATGTCATTCAGCCCCATTATTCAAGTAGCCAAATCTCTGTCAAAACCAAGAAAAATGATGACCCTAATCACCCCAAAAGGATCTGTAATCATGGATATAACATGTCCGAGTCATGTAGCACCAAATGGGCATCAGATAGTCATCACATAAGTGAATCATAAGCATTATTCACTCAAGAAATAGTTGTTGCCCTATTTCCAACCACAAATATGTCTACAAAATGAGCCAAATCCTTGCTAAAATGACCTCAAAACAGCCTCAAGACAATAGAATGGAGCTTAACCTAGTAATAGCAAGGAATCCTTTTTGAAAAATGAGAAATTGAACCTAGTCATCACAATACTTACAAGTAAGATACATCATTGTTGCCATAGATTATCTAAGTAAGTGGGCAGAAGCTAGAGCTACATATAAAAAAGATGCAATGACCACAACTAAATTCTTATGGGAATAGGTGATCTCTCAATTCGGATATCCAATTGAGATAGGAAGCAACGAAGACACTCACTTCATTAATGAGATCATCACACACTTGTTATCCACCGTTGTGATCATTCATAGAAAATATTTCTCGTACTATCCCCAAGCCAATGGCTAGGTAGAGTCAACAAACAAAACCTTAATCAATGTCATGACCAAAATCGACTTTACTTGTCGAAGTGATTGGGACAATAAACTCATGGCCACTATATGGGGATATGAGACAACCTACAAAATAGCAATCGACCAAACACTCTTTTGGCTAACATACAACATAAGGACAATCATACTTGTAGAATTATTTACTCCAAGTCTAAGAATAGATGCCCAAGAAAGATAGGAGGAGCAAGTAGCATGGACTAACCACTTGCTTGAGTTAGAGAGACTTTTTGAAACACGATTACTAGCAACCCATGCGCTCATTTGTGAAAACGCATGACGGAATTCCTAGTTTGATAAACATGTCAAAAATGAGAAAGAGAAACCTTATGCTATTGTACTCTATTAAGAGGCATAAGCAAAAAATGAAATTCAGAGGTCTAGGTCCATGCCACATGTGTACATTAGTAGAACCAACAATGTTGAACTTGAGATGCTTTATGATGAAGTCTTAGGCTTTTTTTATTGTAGCAAAATCAAAGAATATTATTACCCAACACACCCTTTGCACAAATCCCCAATGGCACCACCATCCATTGCTATACAGGTAGTTAGGATCACTAAAATTGACCTTGAGAATGAAAGCTCCATACCTGCAACTTATTTGAGTATCACCCTAACTATAAGGATATCTCACCACATCACTACCTTGATCGACAAAGGTGCTAATTGTAACATCATGATATATGATGATTGGATAGAAATTGAGCAACCAGCACTCATGCCTACAATGGCAAAAGTAAATCCATATGAGGAACCTCCTCGTGCATTATTAGGGAAATGTGAGATCACCTTAACTATCGAGGCTAAAATTTTTCCCACCATCCTTTACATGCTACCTAACATCAAAGGATTGTATGTGAGATACTATTAGGTGTAAAAGAGTGGGGATAGATGGGTAGGACACGGGTTAGCATGGGAATACCCAGTTATATTGACAGGGTATATAAGGTGTTGAGAGACCCAATTAGGGCATCAGTTATCAATAATCAAGTTTCTCTTTTCTCCTTCCTCCTAGCTTTCATGGCTTCCCTCCTCTTTCTCTCTCTTTTCCTGTCTTTCTCTCTCTTCAGCTAGTCTTTCTCTCTTCTTCTCTCATCTTCTTCCTCTTTCTCTCTCCTCTCTACAGTCTCTCCCTTCTCTCCTTCTCTCTCCTAGGTCTCCTTCATTATAGTTGGTATCAAAGCTTAGTTTTTAGATCCTTCATTTCTCTCTATTTTCCCTCAAATCTAGTCTCATTTTCCAACAATAAACCCTACTTTTCAAGTACACAGGTAGAGATGGCAGCCTTTCTTGGAGTCTTAAATGGATCCTGGACCAAAAATGGAGGCAGAAAGACAAAAATGGCAGGTCGTTTTTCAACATTGAGGTAAAAATTCTAGGGTTTTAGTGGAGGAGGACACTGTAGCACTTAGGGGGAGCACTGGAGTGACTAGTGGGCATTCCGAAGAAGAAGACATGTAGCATTGAAGACTTTTCAGAAGAAGACAGGCAGCATTGATCCTTCCTTTCTCTCTCCTCCTTCCTCAACCCTTGCACTAGTTTTGTTGGGTCTGAGTCAAAGTAATGGCTCACATCTATGAGTGATATCTCTGAAGAGTCCAGATTCTGGAATGTAGCATCCACAATGGCAAGTTGAGAGCTCTGACACCAATGATAATGTGAAGACCAAAATTCAAGATAAGGAGGGCATCTCACTTGACCAGCAGAGACTAATCTTTGCTGGAAAACAGCTTGAGGATGGTCGCACCCTGGCATACTACAATATCCAGAAAGAAAGTTCTCCCCATCTTATTTTACGTGGTATACAGATCTTTGTGAAGACACTGACGAGAAAGACCATCACCCTAGAAGTCAAGAGCTCCGACACCATCGACAATGTCAAGGGCAAGATCCAGGAAAAGGAAGACATCCCCCAGATCAATAGAGGCTTATCTTTTCTGACAAGCAGCTGGAAGATGGATGCAACCTTGTAGATTACAACATCCAGAAGAAAAGTACCCTTCACTTGGTGCTGTGTTTGCGTGAAGGGCAGTGAATTGCAAGGAGTGGTGCCTATGGGTCTTTCTTATGGTTGTGTTGTCTGGAGCAATAGGCTAAGATTGCTCCGCCTGTCAGAAAGACCTATCTTTTTTGGCAAGCAGCTGGAAGACGGACACACCCTTGCAGATTACAATATCCAAAAGGAAAGCACCCTTCACCTGGTGCTACGTTTGCGTGGAGGGCAGTGAATTGCAAGGAGTGGTGCCTGTGGGTCTTTCTTATGGTTGTGTTGTCCGGAACAATAGGTTGAGATTGCTCTGCCTGTCAGAAAGACTTATCTTTGCCGGCAAGCAGCTGGAAGATGGACGCACCCTTGCAGATTACAACATCCAGAAGGAAAGTACCCTTCACCTGGTGCTGCGTTTGCGTGGAGGGCAGTGAATTGCAAGGAGTGGTGCCTGTGGGTCTTTCTTATGGTTATGTTTTCCACAACAATAGGCTAAGGTTGCTCCGCCTGTCAGAAAGACTTATCTTTGCTGGCAAGCATCTAGAAGACGGACGCACCCTTGCAGATTACAATATCCAAAAGGAAAGCACCCTTCACCTGGTGCTGCGTTTGCATGGAGGGCAATGAATTGCAAGGAGTGGTGCCTGTGGGTCTTTCTTATGGTTGTGTTGTCCGGAATAATAGGTTGAGATTGCTCTGCCTATCAGAAAGGCTTATCTTTGTCAGCATACTACTTCTGCTTTGTTGAGCATTGTGTTGGCTAGAAACAAGAGAATCTAGCTCTTTGCGCACAGTGGTAGGGTTACCCTTGCGAGGTTTTGGTTTTGCAAGTTGTGACTGATGCCATCAGCCTTGAATTCTGTAACATCAGATTTTGAATCTTGACTCAACTCAAACTCTGAACTCTTGTCCATGGATGAAGACTGCGAGCGTAGGTAGTAGAGAAGCTACTTGTTGATGTCTTCTTTTCTTGCTTTCCATGACCAAAGAAATCACAATCTGTTTCTTTATGGATACTAGCTTGCATAGAGTCAAGTGATTGGGAAGACTCGTCCGTGGACAGCTTCAGTCAAGGCCATTCTCTGATGGTCCAACTGAGGGGTTGATGGTGCAGCAAATTTCTCATTTGGGGCAGAAAGTACAAAGCATTGAGCACTTGGCACTTCAGTAACTAAAGAGGCAATTTTACTAGACACTTTCTCCTCCTCATTCACTTCAGATGTCTACTGATGCAACTCTACAGATCTATTCCCTGCTTCAAGAAAACCTAGTAGTAATGTGTCTCTTGAGTCCAATGACTTTTGAAAAACATGTTGCCAAATATTTTTGAGCTTGTCCTGTGATAATGGCGTGAGCAAGAATTCCACAGCCCCAAGAGAAATTGAATTCACCATCATGGTGATGGGCAGGGTATGCAATCATGAAAATGGTCTCAGCAAGAGAACTATGGATGCAAATGATCATTGAGGCCTTGGATGTCTTGGAATAAGCACCTCTCCATTGAGGTAAGTTATGCTCTTTGAAGGAGTCCTTACAGGGTACTGCAGACAGCCAGTCCCACACAGTTAGCCTGCAAAAGTCGATTACACCAAAGCCTTCTTGTATGACTAAGCATGGGCCCTATAGCTCGATTCAAAGAGGGAATCCACCCCTTTGATTTAAACTAAAAATCTCCCCATTCCGCCCTATGGTTTGGGAGATATGCTCAGTTTTGTGCTCAGAGGTACTGTGGGATAGGCAGTAGTCCTACACAGTCAGCCCGCAAAAGTTGATTACAACAAAGCCTTTTTGTGTGATTGAGTGCAGGCTCTATATCTTGATTTGAAGAGGGAATCCTCCCCTTCGATCTAAACTAAAAATCTCCCCATTCCGCCCTACGATTTGGGAGATACACTTAGTTTTGTGCCCAGAGGTACTATGGGATAGGCAACAGTCCTACACAGTCATCCCACAAAAAGTGATTACAGCAAAGCCCTAATCATTTACTGTCAGAGATATTTTTACATAGCCTCATAGAGGGGATCGATGGCTTTCATTTGAATCAAAAATTTTGGCAATGGGAGCTTTCTAGCTCAAGATATCATCATTTCTGTAACAAGGGGTCTAGTGGACTGCACTTGGGATGGCAGGCCACAAGGGTAAAGCAAACGCCCAAGAGGACTTTCAGTGTGAAATAAGGGACTCCCGTACCTCAATGAATGATCCTAGCTCAACCCAAGAGTATCATGAAGACATGTTTGAAGAGGATGCCCCCCGAGATGGACCGCTTCTCTATGCTCAACCATACTCTATGCCAACATGAGACCCGTCATGCCGACTAGCATCGACCCACAAGGTTTTGGTGGCACCCATGGCCTTCCCCATAGCACCTATGAGCTAGGTGAGCCCCCTATGCGACATGATGAATCCATACTCCCATCACCCATGACAAACCCTTCTAGCCCATCCTTGGGACACCAATTCCCCCATAGTGGAAGCTATATGCAAGGGCAAAATGCAAATTCTGGCCAACATAGTATGCAGGGTGCATAATGGCAGCATGCACATGGAAGTTTTGGGCAGCAAGGACCCAATGTTCAGTTTGGTTTGCATGTATTGCATGGGCAACATGGAAATTTTGGGCAGCAAGGCCCCAATGCGGGTGCACATGGGCAAGATGGGAATTTTCCACAACAAGGCCCTAATAATCAGTTTGGTCCACATATAATGCATGGGCAGCATGGCACCCATGGACATTTTGGTCAGCGAGGCATGTATAGGCATTCTCATGGACATTATGAGTACCATGACCATTGGCATGTGTTCGATGTGCAAAGGCAAGTGCATGCACCTACTTATAGTCAACATGTATATGATGAGTGTGAATATTTTGAACAGCATGCATCTGATGACTATATATGTTCTTATGAACATACATGGACAACCATCTAGACAGCATTATGTGCATGGACAACATCATGCAAATGTATATGAGTATGTACATGGGGAGCAACATCATTATCAGCAATGGAGTGCTTGATATCATCAGCCACTTGATTATTACTATAAGCAACATGCGCATCCTTATGAGCCACATGATACTTCTCAAGAATGATGCCATGATGAGAGCATCTCACTGCCATAGGCTCATGAGCAGATGCCCCATCAGCCCAAGGCCCTTACCTTTGAATGCCCAGTAATAGCCACACAAGTGAAACTCATGGACATGAAATGCCTAGGGATTGATGCATTGAATGCGATATTGATTGCAACCTCATCTGCTCCAGTCCGATTTGACCTAGTGGTTCCCAATGAGTTTATGGACAAGTCAATGCATGCTACCGTATTGGTCAGTCAAGATCTTGTGCCACCATCAGTGCTTCACGATGACACCATGAATTACTTCTATGATACAGCGGATGCATTGGATCACAATTATCATTTTGACCCCGTTGGTAGTATGGTGACCCATGCTTGTATGGATGACCCTTGTGCTCTTGATGCTTATTATGGAGGTTATCCATTTGATCCCGGGGAATGGAATGGTCTTGGAAAATCCCTATGTTGATCAGCATTTCACTAGTGCAGTTTTTTCCCTACTCCAAGGATGCAATTTTGATTGAGCAGTAGCTAAATTTGCCCCAGTCTAAAATGCAGACAACTTACAGACAGCATACTATTTCAGAACAGTTTTTACCTTGCATTAATGAGAGTCAAGTGTCACCTATATGGCTTGAAAGTACGCTTCATGAGCTTTGTTTTGACATGTTACACACCTCAATCGGAGCTGCCCATAGGAAGTTTTGACCACTTTTCTCCAGCATGCCTCTTCTAGACATCATGCTGTCCACTGTTTGTCAGCCCCTAATTGTCAAGAATTGGAGGCCAAACTCATATGCTATCAACTTGCACATGTCATATACATCATATACACAATCTTATGCCCCAATTCCACATGAGATTGTACTTTCCCATACCTATATTCTCCTTTGTAATGGTGACCAGAGTAGTACTCTGCAACCCCCTCCCTTTTTTTGTTGTGAGCCATGAGTCCTCTTTTTGTTTTTTAGGGCAAAAACCTTCGGGGTCGAGATGGAATGTAAAAGAGTGGGGATAGACGGGTAGGACATGGGTTAGCATGGAAATACCCAGTTATATTGACAGGGTATATAAGGTGTTGAGAGACCCAATTAGGGCATCAGTTATTAATAATCAAGTCTCTCTTTTCTCCTTCCTCCTAGCTTTCATGGCTTCCCTCCTGTTTCTCTCTCTTTTCCTATCTTTCTCTCTCTTCAGCTAGTCTTTCTCTCTCTTCTTCTCTCATCTTCTTCCTCTTTCTCTCTCCTCTATGCAGCCTCTCTCTTCTCTCCTTCTCTCTCCTAGGTCTCCTTCATTACATTAGGATGCTCATTTAAATGATTTACCAAGTATATAGTCAACCTCAAACTACAATGTATCCATTTGGAGCTACTGAATGCCAAGATTATCACAACTTTTAGCAAGGGTACTAATGCCTCAGTGGAGAAGGTAGTACCATTGATGCTCGCCACACACCCTAATTCACTCTTTAAAAGATCAATGATACTCTCCTCAATGAATTTCTCGAAGCTCAAGCGGCCCATGATAGGCCAACCAGTTATGTATATCCATCCAATATGTTTGAACCATCAATGGTGGGTGCCAACGCTGAATAAGAAAATGCAAGGTGCCCACTCATGCATGTCCCCAGCACATACCAACCCCTAATGAAGTACTATGGTGATGCAAATTATGTGCCCTAGTTCTAACTTGATGGATACATAAATCCTTACTCAAAGCAAAAGGCTATGTTGGCAACAACCTCATTTGGTTGTTGAAGCTCATGCGCAAAACTACCTTCTTATCCTCATATATAAAATCTTGGGATACTAAACCCCCCACAACCAAGGAGACAAGCACCACGGCCACCTTTACCCAATCATGGTCCTCAAGTTGATCCCATACAAAGTCTAGCCTCTAAATCCCAGCAACTAACTTGCAAAGGATCATAGTCCAATGAGTTTCTAGAACACCATTGACTAATTGTCACTACCTAAGGAAATGCCAATGGTTGCTAGAATTGTGTCCCAATCTCATCCACAATACCAAAGCCACTCATTGGATGGTAGACCCCCACTTATATACCTATGACAAGCCAAAGTTAAGCTTTCAAACCACTTGATCAAATCAGCGTGATAAAAATTCAAATGTACCTCTCCACCTCAGACCTTTATATAAGAGATAGTCTCACTTAGAACTAGTTATTGGCATGGCTACAGATACAAGTGATGACATAGTCACATGTATTTGACGGGTTGACAACACCTTTCCTCTATTCTCTCGTAGCTCTACCAGCAAGTTGATCTAGACCTCCTTGATGGAAACACAACTGACAATGTTAGCTCTCTACCATACTCATGGTAGGAATATAAACTCATATTCACCAAGGCTACTTCAATAACCGAGGAGCTTATCAAAATTGAGTTCTCATGGAAACATGCACTATAAGGAAGATTAATCACCTCCTTCAGAGGAAGCTGTATTGAGATCGCACTCAATGAACTGGCCAACCTCAATCACACTTTGCATAGATTGATTCCTTGTTCTTATAGAATTAATTCACTCCATGACTACAATGCAAAAGAGCACGATGCCAAATCATGAACAACACAAAGCAACAACATGCCATTAAGATGTCATAGTATGATCCTACTTAGGTTGCCCCCACATCATTTAAGGTACTTGCTCTCACACATAAACACATGCTAGAAGATAATGTGACGTTGTATCCGTATGTAGATCAAGTCCTTAGTGAGGAAGAGCTTCATATTGCTAGTCAAATAAATTCAAGGGACCTTCTTATTGATGTTCTAACTTGTATTACCCATATGTTTCTGACCGCACGATATATACCATTATGTTGCCATGGAATACAATCCACACTTCTATGATTGGTGGTTGCAAACATAGCTATCATGGCCCCTTATGCAATCCTAGAAGTATTACAGTCCATTTGGAGGAGGAAGGTTTGCATAATTAGCTCCATCCCTTAGTTATCTCCACCCTTAATTAGCTCCATTTCTCTTTTTATGACGTCTCATTCTTCCTTCATGTCCTCTTTAAACTTGCTGTGCTCTTCTTCTTACATAAGCATGGTAGCATAATAGGTTTTTCTCATTAAGAGTCTTTGAGGGCTTCTCCTTGCTCTTTGAGGGAGGTCTAAGCTTCATATAATATCTTAACTCTTACTCCATGACTCTATCTTTCTTTTCTTTTTTATTGAGCTTGATCATCAGTATAAATCCTTAAGTAAGAAAAATGAACCTTATCTTTTGTCTTTTATTTCTACTTTAAAAGAAGGGGATATATGAAACCCAACAATATATTCTCTAAACATCTCTTGCTGCTCATTGTTTTTGTATCTCAAGTAGTTTTTCTTTCCTTTATTGAAACTAACCATGGATTTACAAAAATAGATCTATCCATTCAAGCATAAAGCATTCATGTGCACATATCAAAATGCTATTGAATCTGTTAAAGTAACTTATGTTTTGAGGTAAAATTTACATTTATTGTAGTTTTACTTGTAACAAAGGTTTAGTTAGATCAAACAAAGATTGATATATACTTAAATAGTTTTATTCTAGGTTTCAAAGTTTGTTACGAATTTAAAATTTTTTGAATTCTTTGACACGCATTATATAAAATCACATACCCTGGTTTCCAAAGAAATGTAATAGTATATTAATTTGGTCAACTCAAGGGACATAGAAACCATGGTATCAAGCTCATTCATATTATTCAACCATAAGAGACAAAATTAAGTGGAGTTGAAAGATAACATTCTAGAGGTATTACATATGGTGGATTTATAGAATGCTTACTCATAGAGCCAATCCAAACTAAAGTAATGAAGCATTTAAAGAGATAAATAAGGAGGAAACCATTGCACAAATCTAATTTGGTAATTAAGCGCTCTTAATATAATTTGAATGCGCTATCTACACTTAAATCTTCCTTTTATATATAAACTCCATACCCAATAAAGATATAGTAATTACAATAAGCTAGAAGATGACAATATAATCAATTACACCAAAACTCTTCAAAAGTTCTAATAAGCTTCATGGATATCCAAAAATTTACAAATTGTGCTATGGAAATTGAAAAATACACAATTAATTATACCAAAACATTTTGATCATTATATACAAGCAATGAGAGGGGCACTAATAAGGTCTTAAGGGCCCTCCTTGCATTGTGATGGCATAAGGCACCCTCACATTATGCTAGCTTAGAGCCAACACAATATGAGGATGAGTTAGGTTCCCGATAGTCTTAGGACCTCCCTTGCACCACTAAGCTAACCCAAGGCTAGCACAATGTGAGAGGGGGACCAAGGATAGTGCTTGAAAAGGCTTCTTCACATTGTGCTAGACAGAATGGGTCCTTGCTAAACTCCTATGTAATTTGATCTCTTAGCATCCATTTGTTTTTGACACCTACAAAAAGGAATAATGAAGGTATCTAAGATTCAAAGAAATAATGCAAAGATAGAAAGAAATAAGAAATTTACATAACGGTACCAAAATAATATAAGGAAGCCTTGGGACAACACAAGATTATGAGGAACCCCTCCACACTCTCCAGGGACCCCACTTGAAATTGTGTTTGCCCAAGGCCCCCTCATGTTGTACTAGACCTAGACCCAACACAACACAAGGTGGGGGGACCTATAGTCTTAGGACACCCCCCCCCCCCCCCCCACATTATAATAACCTTGGGCTCATATAATGCAAGACGGGAGCTGTAAATAGTATTTGGAAATGCCTTATTGTCAATGCTTACTCATTCATAATTTGGTCTCCTTGTGTTTTTTTTGAGATTTTTTTGGCATACAATAGAGCTTTTGGCTATTTTGATTACATTTGGATTAAAAAAAGGTCGCCATTGTATTTGAAGTGGCCCAAAACCCTTGTCTAGTGTTAGAAAATGCTCAAAATGGACATCGAGAAGTCATGATATGAAGAAATGGAAAAAGTGCTTGAGAGCGGGATTCTATGACTAGAAAAGAGCCAAAAAAGGTCCAAATTCTACAATTTAAAGTAGAAATTAAAGCTTGATGAAAGTGGTAGATGCACATTTGATCATTTTAAGCGATCATGGAAGATGAGATTTAAAATGACATCTAAAGATGGACTTTGCAACAACCTCATATTTTTCATAAATTTTAAAGGTGCTCGAATGAGGTGCAACAAGTTCTAGGTAGTAGTATGGGACTCTGAGATGGTCAAGAAACAAATTTTAGTCATCAATTGGATGCCGGACATCAAAGTTGCCAAAGGTAGGGTCAAAGAGACCAAAAAAGCACAATGTGAAATGATGTAAGGGGGAAAATGAAGAGGTGTGACCCTTAGAGGGCCCCAACCCCCCAAAATTGTCAGATAAAAAACGGATTGACCTTGATTGATATGATATCATGCTGATGTTAAGAAGTGATGACTACCACAATTTGGAGACCAATGGTTGGTTCAAGCATAGTTTGAAAAATCAATACTTGAGACTTGAAACTTAAAAAATAGTTGTAAGCCTCTTTTTAATAGAAATTTGAATCTTTTTTGACATTTCATAGTGCAAATCTTGTTCATATGTGATGGAAATGTGTTTGAGGCTTGGTTACAATGTGTTTGCAGGTTGTGTAGTATAAATAATAAAATATCCATGCATGTGAGTTACTAACTTTTGAAGTCCAAAAATATGTGTTTAAGAGGAAAATTGATGTTTTTCTTGATTTTGGGCAACCAAATCATGTTCATATGGGATAAAATCAAATGAGAGGATGGATCAAAAAGTGAATTAGTTTTTGAATCAAGAAAATTAGAGAATAGAGAAAATTATATAAATAAATAAAGAAAAAAGATAAAAAATGTGATTTTGAGCAAAGAAAATAAGGAAAAATAGTTTTTGTATTAAAAGTCTATAAACATTACAAATTTGTTTGTGCAAGTATAATGGAGGTAAAACATGAGAATTGGCCTTGTTTTACACCCACCCATTGTTATATTCTAGTGTGTTTTATTGGTTTTACCATAAAGAAATATACATAAAATACTTGTTTAACCTACCCACAATCGAATGCAAAATCTTAAGCAGTAGGGGGAAGGGAATTGTTGGAGTTAAATATAATTTGAAATATAATTTTATTCATAATATTCTAACACATAGAATTTGTTTGATTTAAGTCTAAAAAGGACAATGGCACTGGTTATTCTAGTGTTCCCTTAGCAAAGGAAGCAATATGCTAGAGTGAAATCATGAAAATACTAAATTTTGTGCACATCCACACTATTTGATTTATAAGTTTACTTGGTTTAGCATATATGCCATTCACTTTGCATCCAAATTTTCATACATGGTATCAAGATAACTATTTCCTAGATGCATAGTACTTTATTTCAAACGATTGACTCACATTGAGTGTGAGAACACCTTAAGCTATACACTTAGTGTTATTGTTGCCTTTGGGGCTGATGTGGTAAGGAATTTTTTATCTCTCAAAAATTTTTATCAGAAAAGAGAAGACTAATAGTGTATGTGCTTTATGTTAAGATGATGCATATTGTGGGGCTAATTCCAAGGTGTAGGAGAGTTGTCGTGGGGCCATAGCAATAAGCTTGGTGGTGCTCCCTTCATTTGTGTTACAAGATGCTAGCCATGATATATTTGGGTACTCCAATTTCTTGGAGAGTCAGGAAGGGCATCATGTTGGACAACAATCTAGAGATGGTATCTAGAAACATATTCTTTCGATACATCAGTTTGTAGTTTCTATACGCTTCTACCCATGAGGCTTGGGTTGTTTATGTGAGTTTAGGAGGCCCAACTAGAGCCCTAGAGCCAATGTTGTTGAGCCCTTTTTTTTCATGATAGGTGGTGCATCTGCCAAGAGCTACTAATAAGTGGCACTTTCTAGATCTTGATTAATTAGGGACTATTGGCTAGTTTATGCCATGGAGCATCATGATAGATCCATTACTTTTCGATATAAATCATCAAGACAGATTCAAAAACAAAAAAAAAGTTGAAAAGACTAGATGGTAGGATAAAATAATTAGGAGATATTTTCCTCAACATAATAAGATGATTTCTTTAGCAGGGAGAGGTCTTAGTGACCCTAGTGCCACAAATAGTTCATTAGGAGGAGGAAGCTCTAGTGATCCCCTTCTCCTAGTGAGTTAGCCAACTTCAAGTGGAGTTGTAGTTGTACCATTACAAACTCATATGAAAAATTTCATTATTATTATGGTGCAATCTATTGCAATTCCTATAGGCACATAGATTTGCTAGCTTTAGGGTTCCCTCTACCCATTTTTAATGGGCTAGTGGAGGAAGATGTGGAGCTTCACATCACTGAGTTCTAGAAACTCATGTTTTATTGTCGAATTTAGGATGAGGATTGACATCTACTTATGTTCTTTAATATGGCCCTAAAAAGAGGGTTCTGATCTGGTATCATGGTTTAGAAGTAGGTACCATAACCACAATTAATTTATTATTTGTAGCCTTTTGAAGAGAATTGGTCCCTAAGAGAGGTAATCAATATTTGCTACATATTGTAAATTTGACATGACAAGAGCTCCATGGAAATGCATGAGCATATGCTAGAAAGATGAAAGAGGTCTTTCGCAAGTTGCAAGCCTCTATTACTATCCCACCTACTACCCAACTGCAATACTTCTTGTATGGATTGGACTTCAATATCCAAGTGTAGTTGAGTAGTGTCTCTTTAGCGGATATAGATATTGATATAACCCAAGCAGAGGAAGTAGAGTCCCATTTACAAGGGGCCTATGCATCGAGGGTAAATCTAAATTCAAGCCTTAGTCCCAAAAATTATTTGGGATTGGTTAGTGAAGATAAAAGTGTGATCACGTCCCTTGTGACCAACCCGAATGTTAGAGAAAGCATGATGCCAAATGTACCTTTGTTGCAAGCTCCAAATTTTGTTAGCTAGCAGTTAGCCAAAGGGCTCTTTTTGTAAGCCATGGATCTATACAAGTAGCGGCACCTTTGCAAGTTGTGCAACCTAGTGAGAGGGTATCTCTTAAAGCCACTTGTTATGAGTCCTGTGCATCAAACATTGTAGAGGAAGTGAAAGATATGATGAAACCTTATATGAATATGTCACTAAGAAATAGAGATAGATTACCATAGATGTTAATTTTTTGAACTACAAGAAAATTCTCATGGGTACTAGAAAGCCCGATGACCAAGGTCCAACAGAATCTATACATGGTGTGGTGGACATCATTTTCCTTGTAATTGTTCTAATGTCCAATGCAACATATGTGGGAAGTGTGGTCACTTAACTACTACCTGTTGGAGTAGGGTTAGCTCTCTCCAGTAAGGTAGTAAACAACCTAGGCATGTGTATCATTGTGTGAATAACAAAAATACTAAGGGAGAGGGTCTCGAGCAAATTTTGCAAAGGGATAAAGCAACACTCAAGGAAATACCCAATAGGGCATTATCTCTCTCTACATAATGGGAGACACTCAAGGGAACTTCAGCCATTGGAACCTCAAGATCCAATGATTTTGAAGAGGGTTCTACCACTGACAAGGTTTATTAAGTATATTTGATTGAGCCAATAGAGACAAAGGATAGGATTTGTAATAAAAATGTGATAGAGCTCACTCTTGGGACTCCCAATGATCCTTGCCCCATTAAACTCGGCACTATGTTATTCGCTGATGAGCATGTAGATGATGTAGCTCTCCTACAGGAGTTTAGGAATATATTTGAATGAATCTATGAACTGAAGGAGATTCCCCCCTCTATTTCCATACATACAATCCCATTGAAGGAAGGTAGTAAGCGAGTGAGGTAGAAGGTTATATGTATGCCTTTTGAACTAAGAGAGTCTCTTTTTGAGGAATTGATGCATTTAAGGAAGGCTTATTTGATGTTTCTCATTGAACATACAAAATGGTATTCACCAATGGTGATACAAAATAAAAAGAACAATTAAATCCTTATGTATGTCCATTTTAAGGAATTAAACAAGCATATGGTGAAGAAATATTATACCTTTCCTTTTATTGATCAGATTTTAGATCACCTGCTATAGGACAGGAGATATACTCTTTCATGGATTGTTTTGTGAGTTATAATCATATGGCCATTACTGAAGAGGACAAATTAAAGATGATGTTTGTTACAATTTTTGGTACTTTTACACACAATGTGATGGCTTTTGACCTATATAATGTTCTTGGGTCTTGGCAAAGAACAACTGATAAGATGTATGCCAATATATCCCCCCTAACGAGCTAAATTTTTTCATAGATAATTTGGGGGTGGCTACCATGACCCACCATAGATAGCTAATTGTTCTACATGCATGGTTTGAGCAATATCGTGAGTATTGCATAGCATTGAATCCTCAGACATGTGTATTCAGGGTGCCTTATGGTTTGCTATTGACTCATGTTGTGAGTGTGACTGGTATTGCCACTAACCCTAAAGAGGTGGCTGTTATTATGGCCCTAAGACCACCCACTTACCCTAGGGAAGTTCATAGTTTTGTTTCATCCATGGGGTACTATCATCAATCCATTAATGCATTGGCTGAATGTTCATTACTCTTGATTAATCTTTTATCTCACAGCCATGTTCTTGAATGGACAGAAGCATGCCAAGTTGTGTTTGAAGATGTAAGAATGGAATTATCCAAAGCACCAATTTTAAAAGCTTCAAAAATAGGTGAGGTTTTCTATATATTCAGGGATGCGACAAGGCTTAGTATTAGTTGTTGCCTATCCCAAATGTGGGTGGCACAACTTTATCATCATATTGCATTCACAAGCCAAAATTTGGGAATTTTAGAGCTCTATTACACCTATTTGGAGAATGTTTCCTTGGCTATGGTTTTCACCACCAAGAAGTTCAGATACTATGTTTATATGAGAAGGTAGTTGTTTTTACCAAGAGAGAGGGATTGTGCTTATTTACTAAATAAGTTTCAACCTCCTGATTACCTAGGTAAGTGATTGATTTCTTTGTAGGGGTTTGAGTATGAGATCAGGCGCAAGCCACCAAAGCTATAGAGTATCATAGAGTGACTAGTAGATTTTGGTGAGCCTAAGGAAGAAGAGTGGATAGATATTAGCAACTATGACGATTTATGCAAAATTGATATAGCGTCTACTACATCATGACATGCATCTATTAAGCATTATCTATTTATAGGAAAACTGATGGAAACTCTTTCTAGATCCGAGAAGAGAAAGATTAAGCAATAAACACTTCCGTTTTCAATAATAACGAGTGTCTCATATAGAAAAGGTGGGGATGAGATTTATGGTCATTGTGTGGTGCCTCATGAGGCACCCTTTATTCTAGAGGAATGCCATGATTTAGCATGTGGAGGTCATTTTGCTGGATGTATCACCACCCAAAAAGCTTCACATGCTAGCTATTGGTGGCTGAGAGTTTTGCAGGATGCTTCTGCATATGTTAAGTGTTGTGATGTCTATTAGAGATATGATGTTAGGGAAAATCATAAGCTACAAGTTAATCACATTCTTATAACTTTTCCCTTTGAGAAGTGGGGCATTGATTTTGTTGGACCTGTGTATCCTTCATCTACTATAGGAAAAATGGCTTTATAGCCCTTTTAGTAGATTTGCAAGGGGTGGAATTTAAAAATAAAGTAAAATTAAATAAGTTGGAACCCTAGTATTTGTAGGGGTTGATGTCGGACTTGGTACCTTCGCAGGTCTTCTAGGATCTTGTCTAAACTTATAGTAGGTGCCAAGACAATTGGATGGGCAAAATCATTCCTTATCTTGAGCATCCATATTTAGAGCAATGTTACCACCAAGGTCGGATGATTTGGTGGAGTGAGGATTATCATATTACTGAGTGCAAGGCAGATCTTTTACATGGTTTATCACCAAGGTTTGCTACCACCATTGTCCTATGGTTCTTATTAATATCCCTCCTATTGAGTTTAGTGTGAGAAAGGAGGGATTGTACTTGTCTTACATCCTCTCACTCTACTTGACTTTGACTATCATCAGTGCAAGTAGGATGATCAGTATGGCATGGCCTATTCATGAATCATGGGTTTATACTTTGTATTTTGATGGAGCTTCATGATGGCCCACTAAGCATGTGAGTGTTTGCATGGTTATTAAAGACTCTCAACATAGAGTTGTTATAAAATGGGAGTTCATTTAGGCACCACTTTTACTAATAGCATGGCAGAATAGAAGACCTTAATCAAGAGGCCGAATATAGCCCGACATGATGGTATCTGCCATTGATTGGTGAAAGGGGACTCACAATTAGTGATCAACCAATTGAATGGAATTTATAGTGTGACAAATCCCATTTTGCAGATGTATCATCATGCAACTTTGGATATAGTTGATACTTTTGAGACATTGACTTGTTAGTTGGCTCCTTTTTGATAGAACCGCTTTGCAGATTCATGGGCAAATTATGCATTTGTTGAAGAAGTATTTCTAAATTGTGGTCTTGAGGGGTTATTAGAATTACCTAATCTTATTAGCCCAGGACTACTATGGGGACTACTTGGTTCTGACATGTCAAAGAGTAGATGATCATTGCCTTACCAAGGCTTGGTAGGTTCTTCGGGACAAGATAGATTGGGGAATGATGCCTTGCAAAGGCTTGGTAGGTTCCTGGGGACGAGACAGACTGGGGGCCGATGCCTTGTCTTCTTAGGGGTGAAATTTAGCTGAAAAATAAATAAGGATTATTGGAGCAAAAATGAATGTGAGTGGCAAGAAAAGGATTTAATGTTGCCTTGTGAGAGCTTGGTAGATTCTTGGGTGTTGAGTTAGGACTTCAGGCCAATGCATTGCTCTCCTTGGGTCACTGTGACGTATCGACCGCTAAATATAGTCAATAATGTTTGGTGGTCGTCTGGGGTCTTTCCTAGCTGCCGCCATCCACACTCAATTGGAATGTTTGGACTTTGATCAATCTAGGTGACCTAAGGTCCACCTCATAGGGGAACGTCCCGCCTCATCCCACGAGGATCGACCTAAGTGTTTCCTAACTTAACAGTCTCCTATCTTTGGCTATCTCATGTTCGGAGATGTCCTTCAAGAGGCTTCTCGTCCGAATGGAGAAAGGATCATTACCCTTGGTTCATGAAGTACAACACTTTTTTCTAGTAACGGGCTTGGGTTTGTGAACCTAACTCATTCTGGCACAGCCGTTGCACCTTTCCCCTAACATAGTGATCGGCTCGAGTTCTAAGACTCTGACCCTAGGGTAAGTCATCATGTAAGCTCTTATTCTATTTTTCCCTTTCAAGAAAGCACCTAACTCATCGGATCCACCCAACAATCGAATGCCTTTTGTCGGGAAAGGTCACTTGACCCCTTCCCTTTAAATGGTGTTTTCTTTAGTTATTAGAATAGAGCATACTACCATGCTATTGAATACATAAAAACAATTTTATTAATTACTCTTTTAGGAGAGGGTTTGAATACTACCATGCTGTTGAATACATGAAAACAATTTTATTAATTACTCTTTTAGGAGAGGGTTTGTTTCACATCTCCATTAATTCACGACACAAAAATAGTGAAATCAGTCCTTTCAAAACATTGGATAAAAGTATATTTATATATTTTTAGTTCCGCCCTCAAAACCAGAGGTGCGCCCACCCTCAAAAACCAGAGAAGTGTTTCCAGCCTGCATTTCTAGGGTCCAATGTAAAACCGCATTGATAATAGTACATATTTCTTCTCCATCTTAGGACCATTGGACTACATATCCTAGGAATAGATTCTAACCAGAGCCCCTCGTGGTTATGAGTTTCCATAGGAGAGAACCTTCTGTACTTGACTGTCTATCATCTAGGCGCTGGTTAGATGCTCTAGGTAGACCAAAAAATATATCCAGGTCATTCGAGCTCTAGTAGTTGACCCTAGGGGAAAGTCAATCACTAAAATCGCCCTTAATCCAGGCAAGAATATTTCCTTCCATTAATGAAGAAATCACAATCACATCCAAGTTTCGAAAATAAAAAACGATCAACCATCCTGTCAGAGAGAGAACTAGGGAGAGAGAAAGAGGAGAGAGAAGATTGCAGAAGAGAGAGAAAGACTGTAGGAAGAGAGAGAAGAAGGGTGATGAGGAGAGAGAAAGACTAGATTTAGAGAGAGAAAGATAGGAAAGAGGGAGAAGCTATAGAAGCTGTGAGCAAGACGGGAGAGAAAGACTGTAATTGTATTAATGTGTCAAAAAGATGTGAAAAATTATATGTCCTCTCCTTTTATACCAATGTCAGTGTGACATGGCATAATATCAATGTTATTTACACTAAATCATTATTCCGAGCTGCTTACAATCCATCCCTTCATGAAAGTTTTTGCCCTAAAAAACAAACCTGGAAATAACTAGAAAAAGATGGATAGAACAATCTACTTCTTTGTTTTTTACAACCTTACAAATGGGAAATGAATGAAGTATGACCAAATACATGAGTTGAAATTGAAGAACGGAAGTAAGCCACAGATATATACATGATTTGGAGTACTTCAAAAGCATATGGAGCCATAAAATCTTCAACAAATAATCTCAAAACAAAGTAGATAGCTTGCTATGTAAACAGGCCCTGCTGGACCAAATCTGCCATAACTTCTAGTAGAAGTGTCCAAATGGGACGCACCATATATCAAAACGAAGCTCTTGAAGAGTACTTTAAGCCCATGTAGATAGCTTAATTCTGAAAATTAGACACAATAAAAACTGTTCTAAAATAGTATGCTATCCTAAACCAGTCTGCATCATTACTAGCTCCATAAGCAATAGGCTTCAGCTACCAATGTATCCCTCAAGAAAGGAAACTCATCCAATATAGAATCAGGTCTCCAAGAAGCTTCTTCAGGTGGTAAACCTCTCTATTTGATCAAATATTCCACAATAGAACGTGATCGAAGCTTCTTCTCACGCTGACCTATAGCAGCCTCTGGGATGTACTGAATAAGACAATCTTCATCAATAGGTGGCAGCTCATCAACTATATCCACTAGATCACCATAAAAGAGCTTGAGCTGACTAACATGGAAGACATTATGAATCTTTGTAGAAGAGGGAAGCTCTAGTTTGTATCCAAATCTCCAATTCGCTTAAGGATTTGGTAAGGGCCATAAAACCTGTGGGCATATCTGTGTACTGATTTTCTCTTCACCATTAGCCACTTGAACTCTAATGGGCTGCTGTAAATCTGTGGGAACACAATTTAACTTGTCCATAATTGGCTTATTCACAAAACTATGAGTACTGCCACTGTCTATCAGAATGAACACTGGCTTTCCACATATGCTTCCCTTCATACGAAGTGTATTAGGGCTCTTAGATCCTGTCCAAGCATCCATAGAAATAGAACAATTAGTGGCAACAAGCGGCTCATCACAAGTCCCACCTAGATCAAACGAAACACATCCACCTGGATCAAAAGGAAAAGAGTCGGCTGGATCATAAAAATACTCCTGCCCAACTTCCTCCTCAAGATCTTCATTTTCAGCATTAAGTGCCATTGCATTAGCTTCATCTATGTCATCTTCAAAATCCTCAAAAACCAACATACTCTGAAGCTTGGGTTTGACATTTTTGTATACACACTTTGAGGCATGATCAGGTGTATACTTTTCCCCACACTTGAAACATAAGCCTTTCTCCTTTCTTTCTTTATAAAGATCCATAGGAATAGATTTAGGATTTGTATTGGAGAAAATTGATTTAGGCTTGCTGTCCCCCTATTTGAAATCCTCTTAGACTCTTTGCTGTCCTAAAATTACTTTGAGGTCTAGAAGCATTAAATGGAGGATAAGTTGGTACCCGTAAGCTCCCATTTGGCACGTGATTACTGCCATAAGTGTTACCAACCTGCCCCTACTTTAAAACAGTCTTTGGCTATCCAAAACCAAGCTGAAATGAAGATTCTCTTCTATACTTTCTTCCATAGCGCTCCGCAAGCTCAATAGCCTTAAAGAGGGAAGTAGGATTTTGTGCCATGACATCAGCTCTGATAAAGATGGCTCCAAACCATACATAAAATTATGAAGCTTAGCCTCATCACTGATGCTTTCCACATACATGGTCAGGTTGAGGAATTGGTTAGTGTACTCTCTTACATTTAGGCCCCTTTGTTCCAAACCATACCATCTCCGTGCTAATTTCTCTTTCTTAAGAGGAGAAACAAATACTTCAGCCATAAGTGCCTTGAAAGCTTCCCAATTCTCTACAAGTATATTTTCTGTTTTAATATACCTCCACGAGGTATGGGCAAATCCCTCCAAGTGCAAGGAAGTAAAATGAATCTTCATGTCATCAGTTTTAGGGAATATGTCAAAGTAGGACTCCATCTTAGAGGTCCACTCCTCTAAATCAGATGGTGAAGATGACTGACTATTAAATTTGGCTAGAACAATTTTGTCCTTTAGCTCTCTTTCATGAAAGGGTTGCTGTCCCAAAATAGGCTGATCATGATTAGTATGTATGAAATCTCCAAATTGAGACGAAAACCTTCCAACAGGTGGCTGAGAATTACTATATAATCTTCTTGTTGGTAGAGCACCCCTAGAAATTTGAGTATTCAATCCAAAAGCTTGAGAATTGGCTCCATTCAAACTGCCCAAATAGTCATCATGCCTCTGTGAAGCATCTCCTACTTCATACTAGCTATTTGGAATGTCTCTTCTTCCAATAATCCCATATCCATGACCATTTTGGTTAGATGGCTGAAGTGGGACTGAAGGGCCACTGTTTGAACAAGCTTTCTCATTAGCTTCTTTTGGTCCCATTTGCATTTGCATCCATTGAGAGAATTGTGCCATAAGTTGAGCATTAGATTCCACTAACTTATGAATAGAAGCCTTTGTTTGAGTCGTTGAATCCACCAACTTCTCAATGGAAGACTTCGTTTGATCAGTAGATAAAACCACTTGCTCCATTCTTGACAAGATTGGCTCATGTTGTTCCCTATGTCTTTGTTCATAGACGCACAAAGTATTATTAAGTATACTGATTTCTGCTTGTTGTTGAAGTTCTTCAGGGCTCTCTTGAGGTGTATTATCCAGCATGGAATCCCTGATTTGCTGAGCATAATCTTTATGGACCTTATTTTTACCTTTATGTCCTGCCATAATAGTGCAGTCCTGCAGTACCCCCTGTCAGAAAAACGGCTATAACTTTTGCTAGGGAACTCCAATTTTGGAAATTTTTAGTTCAAATCGAAGTTAAGAATGCCCTCTTCGAGATGAGCTATAGCACGCTATAAAAGATATAGGATAGAAAATTATGTAGCTGTATTTCTAAGTCTGAATTGTCTAGTTTTGCACCCTGTCTAGACCTGTAAGTGACATGTTTTGACCCTGTAGTGCAAGATAGTAACCCCAAATGGTTACCAAACCCTGTAAAAGGGTGTATAGGACCTCTGGGTACCCTGTAGTTGATGTCAGGAGGCATATTTCATGGTGGATTCTATGCCACGGTGGATTCCGTGAGGTTTTACGATGAATTCCGTAAACTTTGTTGACTGGGGCTCATACACAAAGTGGATTCTTTGTGCGAGAAGTCGATGGGGACGCCTATCCTTTTCGGGCGTTTCATTAATTTAGTGTGTACATGGGTGATTCCATAGCGGGTGATTCCGCAAAATACATATTAAATTAATAAACGTTTATGAGTTTAGAGTGCGCACTCGTAATAAATTAAGGTTAGGATTGATTTCTAACCAGTTGATTTATTTATGTAGCTGAAGACTGCCAGGTATTCACTTTTGTTTGTTTAATTGTATTATTTTACTAACAATTGTGAATGCTTCAGTTGATGTGTAGAGATAGCAGCAGTGGCGGAGGAAAGCATTGGAGGATAGCGTGTATTCGAGTTGTCACTTATATTTTGATAGGCGCATACCTTAGGCATGGCGTCTATATTTTGTCACGCCTATTTATTGAGGCATTGGATATTTTTTTATTATTTGTATGCGCATGGGCGCATGATTATGATATTTGTATTTGGACATTGTATTGGGTACGCCTGACTCTTTGGACGCCCGTCCATTTGCTTTATTTCTATTTTGTGCTAAAGCAAACTCAAAAGCCAAAAGCGTGCTATTTTGTAATTTGGGCTATTATTTGAGCTTGAAGATGATTAATACAAAAAAAATACATGCTTTGTGGAGCGCTCACACAAGGCATGGGGGGAGATTGCACCCAATTGGTCTCTTGTTCATGTAGTGCATGCTTTTTACCTTGAATTTTGTGCAAAAAATAGAGTTCTTTTGTTCTTGGGGACCTTCCGGCATTCACTACGCGATCATACGGCATCCGATTTGTGCACCAGTAGTACCTGCACCTGTACTTCAATAATGAAGGGTGTACTTGTAACCACCTATAAATACCCTGTAAGTGCCCTGTAAATTCCCTGTTTTATCCTATTTTGGACCTGTAGTTACTTGAGCCTTTGGAAAGTCTTCAATCTTCAATTCTCCACTTACTGTACCTTTGACATGGTTGATGATGACTTGATGAATCTTAATATGCTTGATAGAGCCTCCGGTTGTCCAATGTTGGTAAAATAATCCCCAAAGCTTGTGTATTCAGTACTTAGGAACAATCTTGAAGCTTCAAATGCTTGAAATTGAAGCATTAAACCTGTTTCCCCAAATTTTTACTCCATGGAAGCTCTTGAGCTTCAATCTTTAACCATTTCATGCTTAATCCTTGCAATTTGTTGAAGAATCCTTGTTGAGATGATCCTAGAGGCTAAAAGGTTAAAGAATCTTCTAGAAATTATTGAAAAATGGAAGCTCGGGCTAAAGCTTTCATGGCTGCCATGGACTGTTCACCTAGGGTTTAGGAAGAAGCTGAAGAACCTTGAATAGCACTGAATATCTCCATTTCACTGATGGTTTATGCTTGCAAAGGATCAGGGAGAGTGCCAAGGCCTGAGGAAGAAGCAACCAATGCAGAGAGCAAGCTAGAATTTTCGGGGCTGTTCCTGGCTCCATAGCTGAGCCAAGATGAAGCAATCTTGTGCTCATTCTGAAGCTCATGAAGAGAGGAATCTATTCGAGGAGATTCTTGGCCAAGAAAATCAGGGGTTTGAGAGAAATGAGGAGATCTTGATGCTGAACTTCCATGAAACCTGCAAGAAACTCCAGGAAAGGGAAAAGAGAACTCCCTCTTTTCAAAGTAACCACAGTTTGCTCCCAAACTAAGCCCAGTTAACTCTTCTTTACCCTAATTACCTTCAATTTTGCATGAAATTTGATGACGTCCTGTCATTTAAGCTATCCTCTGCCATATCTAACCTTGGATATCTCCAGATGTAGTCTCTTACTAACTGTAGATTATCTGCAGCACTCCACTAGTCACTTCTTGTACAATTTTTGTCTAAAATTGACTTTGATAGAGGAAAATAGGACTCAAAATAGAAGAAAAGAATGGATCAAAGACCAATGCTCTGATACCACTTGTCAGAGAGAGAACTAGGGAGAGAGAAAGAGAAGAGACAATACTACAGAAGAGAGAGAAAGATTGCAAGAAGAGAGAGAAGAAGGGTGACGAGGAGAGAGAAAGACTAGATTTAGAGAGAGAAAGACAGGAAAGAGGGAGAAGCCAAAGAAGTTGTGAGCAAGATGGGAGAGAAAGACTGTATTGTATTAATGTGTCAGAAATATGTGAAAAATTACATGTCCTCTTCTTTTATACCAATGTCAGTGTGACATGGCATAATATCAATGTTATTTACACTAAATCCTTATTCCTAGATTCTTACACATCCAGTCCTTTGTAGTCAATACTTCTTGAGCAATTAATGCTACTAAAAACAGTAATTTATAAAGCAGGTTATAACTTTATCGAAAAGATTTTTCAATGACTTTGATTTTGACAACCAATAATTTCTAAGGATTTCCATTCCCTGCTTCTTTCTTTTTGCACCTATTGAATTTTCTATGAGAAGACTTAGCTTGATTTGTTTTGCGAATTTCCTAATTTTTCAAAATTATAGCAATCAATTCTTTTCTTTCTTCGATTACCTTCTTTCCCTATGACATTTTTTCTAAGTTTACTAAATCAACCATTTTCTATACTTCCATATTTATCTATTTTATCACTCAAGAGTTAGGAAATCCATTTTTAAGTAATAATCTATATTTCATATAGTTTATGATTACAAAAGTCTTTCCATGGCCAAATCGATAGACATTATTTTTATTTAAAGGAGTCTTTAAATTTTTTACTAATTATCATTATCATAGAAATAAGTCCTATATGTTTAAACATTCATAGAAATCGTTAATTTTTAGTCAAGAGAATACTCAAATTTCAATGAACTATACTTAACTTTTAAAGATGGACTTAACTAATTTATCCTTAGTTAATATTTAATATTTCTAAGGATTCCACTAATGTCATTCTTATAAATGTGATACTAAAATTTATAGTTAGCTTGTTCATAGAAATAATTCTGATATTCTATATATATATTTTTAATACTAATTCAAATATTCTAATAATATTAGTTTTCTAAAAGATTACCTTAGATAAGCCTTAAACTAGATATGATGCTTAAATAAGATTTTTAATTTAACATTTTATGTAAAGTTTCCTAGAGCATAATAGTTAGAATAACGTTCTAAGTTAGAAAATTTTCAAGCATACTTGTTTATTTTTTTAGTATAACATTCTATGTTAGGATTTTTCTAAAGCGTAACAATCATTCATTGTTTTTTAATTGACTTTATTATCCTATATATATATACAAATAATTTTCTAATTATTTCAAATGACTAGAACCTAATCCACCTTTAACTATAATTATTGTAAGAAGTTGGAAATAGTTAAAATGTTGATAATATGCCATGTCACACTGACATTGGTATATAAGGAGATAAGTTGTAAATTTCCGGATCTTTTTGACATATCAATACAATTACAATCTTTCTCTCCCTTCTTGCTCCAAGCTTCCATGGCTTCTTCATCTTTCTTGTCTTTCTCTCTCCAATTCTAGTCTTTCTCTCTCCTCGTCACTCTATTTCTCTCTCTTCCTGCAGTCTTTCTCTCTCCTCTGCAGTCTTTCTCTCTCCTCTTCTTCTCTCCCTAGTTCTCTCTCTGACAAGTGGTATCAGAGCTTCAGTCTTTGATCCATTATTTTCTTCCATTTTCACTCCTATTTTCCTATTTCAAAACCAATTTCAGACAAAAAATGGTACAAGACAGTGACTAGTGGAGTGCTGCAGGACAACTACAGTTAGCAATGACTACATCTGGAGTTATTCAAGGTCAGATATGGCGGGTAAAGGCTTAAATGGCTGGACATCATCAAATTTCATGCAAAAATGGAGGTACACAAGTACGGGAGCAGTAGGGGAGTTTCCAAAGCATCTCTGGACCACAAGGACTGCATGCAGAAGCATTAATGGCAGATTTCTTGGGAGTTTACACCTTTGGACCACAAGGACTGCATGCAGGAGCATTAATGGCAGCTTTCTTGGAGTCTTAAATGGAGTTTGGACAAAAAAAAAAGCAGACAGACAAAGATGGCTTCCATTGCTGTGAGAACTTGGCCAACAAGATCCCAAACAACAGATTAGGGAGGGTTTCATCCATATTCTTCTCCTGGGTTAAAGCCGCCAGACTCTCAAGAGTTATCGTATAATCTTTCGGGCCACTTTTGAGGACACTTTGGAAGCGCTTGATGGCTCGAACAGCATGTGTGCCTGTTCTGAGCCGCTGAAGCCACTTCAATCATTCCACATCTGCTGTGTACCTGAACCTCCATGCTGCATTCAGCACTAAACTGGCTCTCTTCCACCTCTGCAGGCTTGTTGGGGGTGGATTCTTGTGTGGGATATCCATGGCTTGCCCTGTCACGGGACATGCCATCTCGACTCCATGCTCTCCACTACTCTCTGAAGCCACTCCTCTGGACGCAGTATAACAGTGGAGGCGTCTTTGGTTAATGCATGGAGTAGAAGAAGTTTCTGGCCACGCCGTTGTCCATGGCTTGCCCTGTCACGGGACATGCCATCTCGGCTCCGTGCTCTCCACTACTCTCTGAAGCCACTCCTCTGGACGCAGTATAACAGTGGAGGCGTCTTTGGTTAATGCTAGGAGTAGCTGTAAGAGGTCTCGATTCAGCATCTGAAATGCATTCCTATGGAGCTCAACGCAGAAGAAGAGCTGCTATTAGACGGTCTTGTTACAGAGGCATACAACCAGCGTCGCCTTAATTTCAGGTGGTTCCTTGGTTGGCTTGTCCGAATGGGCACTAGGCAAAGCCTGACAAGAACTTTCTCCTGAGCTTTGAGGCAGGCTTTGAGCTCTATTTGTTAAAATAAGTGAGATAGCCTGAATAGTCTTCCCCATTCCCATTTCATCGGCCAAGATTCCACCCCTAATTTCAGATGCTTCCTGCTTGACGCTCCACCAAAGCCATTCTTTCTGAAATGGCAGCAGTGGCATTAGCAGCTCAGGGGGAGGTTCCTTCATGCTCATTGATTCCTTAGCAGATGAAACATCACAATCCAGACCACTGTCATTCCCCCACGGCCCACAGCCTCCTAGCTCAACTTCCAGTTGCCGAACTCTACCGCTTCAGCAGATCAAAGATCTATCCTGGCAGAGTTCAGTTTTGAGCACCATGGCTTCGTCCATGTCGGAGATTCATTCTTTCAAGTAGCTCCAACGTTCTGTGTTCCCCTAGAGCTGGGATTGCACAAGCGTGGTGATTTTGGCAAAGAAAGATCGGATTGCCGTGGTGAGATGTTGATAGTCATCGTTAGGTGCATCCTTCTTCTTCTTCATCAGCGCCTCCACAGCTGCAGCTCCTTCCTCTGCAATCTGTGCTTGGCACCTTGACTCGTGCACCATTTCTCTAAGAGACAGGAGCTGCGCTTCAGCCCAAAGAGCTCTCTCTTCCCACATCTCCCGTGCTCGATTTAGATCCTCCATTTCTTCCTGCAAATTGTGCAGAATCTCCTGCACTTGAGACCACTGCTCTGCCTCTGCTTGCACTTGAGCCGCTATTCGTTGGATAGCTACCTTGCAAAACATTTCCTCATTCGAGGCCTGCTCATCAAGGAGCACATTGCTTTCCCCACTTAGCATTGAACGGTACTCCTTTCTTACATATGCATCATCTTCTTTCGTCTCAGACAGTTTAGAATGTAAAAGTTCTAGCTGCTTACACAGTGCAGCCGTCTCAAGCAGACATCTTTTCTCATTAGGGCATTTGTGGCATCTTGCGGTATTGTGCCATAGCCAGTGTTTGAAAAGCTTTGCAGGCGTCTCAGAGCTTCTTTTGCAAAGCTGCCACTACTATAGATTTTAGAATGACTCGATGTCATTTGTTCATCTTCTTTCCAGCAGTCCACTGTGCATAAATTGATGCGGAAGTGGGCTCTCCTGCCACATTAAATCGTCATAGTTGTCATCCTCCTCCATAGGCATTGATGGAGGAGTTTGACCTATGAAGGCTTTCTTATTCATGCATGTGTAACTGCATCTCCATCACCTGAGAGAAAGCTCCTTTTCAACACGAAGAAGGTTGCACTCAGCCATGAGCACCTCTGCCTGAAGCTTCTAGTCATCTACGCTCCAATCCTCCTGCTGCTGCCACAAGCTACTATTAAGGATTACAACCTTATCTTCTTCTGCTTGATGATTTCAGTGCCATTCTCACCTTGTTAAAAGGAGGAAGAGGAGTGGACGTTCTTTTCTGCTTAGCAGATTTCAGCAGTGTGGCAAAGGCATCAACTGGACCCTCGAGATGGCCGTTTTCTCCTCGCAAGTCCTTCAAGCTCAATTGTATCAGCAAGCATGTGCAGCTCAGAATTCCAAAGAGATCTGCCTGCTGTACCATATGTTGCATTTCCAGGAAGGGGAGTCCAAGGGTGTTGACTCTGGAACATTCCAAACTCCTTGCCAGCTCCCCAAGCATTTAGAGGAGTCATAGATGCACCATTTGGAGCTTTGTAACTGCTTTCAAACACATTTGAAGCTAATGGAAAGCCAACAGAGAGAGAGTTGTCTCTTGATCTAGACTCCATATACATGCCATCTCCATCCACCAAAGAATTTCTACATTCCCCTTCAGTGATTGAACCAGTGGCTGACACATTTGAAACTACTAGTTCAAGGGGCAAAGCATTTATCAGTTGCCTTCTTCAGTTCCTTGGCTAAAACAGGCTGCAGTCCAAACAGGGACAGATTTGGAAAAGTTGCTACAGAAATTAGTGGCATCATTCTAACGACAAAGAAACAATTGGAAGTGATACTAGTTATCATAAGCTTCGAGTGGAACCATCAAACGTCTCATTTGGACACATATTTCTCGAGCTAGAGCCTATTCGGTACTGGCAGTTCACTAGCAGTTTACTGTGGACAGTTCTGGAAATTCTTAAACAGAGAGGGGTATTGCTACTCCTAAATTCAAACTAGGATTTCTACTTGATACTAGACATTCTAACCTTCGAGTCAAGCTATCATACACCTTATTTGGACTTCTATTTTTCAAGGAACAACATATTTCTTCAACTTGACTGCAATGGCAGCTGAGAACAATAGTTCCAGTTATAGTGAACAACGTTGGCTTCAAACACAAGCTAATATTGACAAACTTGTAGTTTTGACTGAACAGTGTATTGCTCTTATAAAGGCATATATGGAAAAAATAGCAAGACCTGAATCAAATGCTTATGCTCATGGCCAGCATCAATATGCTGATGGTACACCTGAATCAAATGCTTATGCTTATGGACAACATGTATATGCTTATGGTACACACTATGATCCATATGCATCTTATGAATATGAACAGCAACAATATGCAAATGAATATGAGCAGTATGCAAGTACATCTGTACCATATCATAATGCAGAGTATCATTCCATTGAACCTTGGCAGCAGAATGGTTATTATGGTCAACATGCTTATGCTTATGAGCGTCCATCTCTTCAGCAACATAGTTCTTATGGATGTAACAGAAATGGTTATGCTTATCAGTACACTTCTAGCTTTGATCAACAGCAAGCAAGTGATTATGACCAATACAGTGGCATCAATGATCAAAGGCAACATGCTCATGAATGTGAGCAGCAAACTGCAGTGGAAACAACTGCATATGCTCAACCTAATTGTCCCTCTGATGTGCAGCATGACTATTATCACCATATGCAGTATGGACAGCATGAGCAAAATGGTTATGAGTATGAACAGCTATCTGTTATACATGATGAGCATGGACAGCCATCTGTTGTACATGTTGAGCATGGACAGCCATCTGTTATGCATGAGCAGCAAGATGACTATGAGCAGCATGTCAAAAATATCATAGAGCTGACTAATGGTGATGAACAGGTGTGTAAATTGCTATCTAAAGCTAAACGTGTTAGACACCTTACTAGTGATACAATACGGGAACTGCATGCTACGGGCTTATGCTATCGTTGTGCTAAGCCACTATCTTGTAACCACCAAGCCACATGTAGTGCAAGGTCTGCCAAAATAATCTTGCTATTCGAATATTATGATGTAAATGATGAAGAACATCTTGTTGAAGATGATGAAGAACATCTTGTTGAAGATGATGAAGAACATCTTGTTGAAGATGATGAAGAACATCTTGTTGAAGACCCTTCTGGTATGAGTCCACAACAAGAAGTTCAGTTCAAGAAGGCAGATTATGGACAACGTGTGGACTTGGAAGACCATCATGCAATGGAGACTTTGTTAGTGAGTACTATCATGATGATCATATTTCCAGCAGTATTTGATTTTGATCTTATGAAAGTTGATCCTATGCATGGCAAAGATACAACTTTTCCTTTTGATCCGGGAGGCTACAGGCTGATTTTGACCTCCTGTATAGATTAGTACTACTATTGAGTATTAGGTAATCTTTTCCTTTATCCCTTGTAATGCTGTACAGAGTAGTACTCTGTTCTATCCATCTCCTCTTTAGCTTGCTTCTAGCTTTGTTTTTGAGGACAAAAACCTTTTTGGGAAGGGATGGATTGTAAGAAGTTGGAAATAGTTAAAATGTTGATAATATGCCATGTCACACTGACATTGGTATATAAGGAGATAAGTTGTAAATTTCCGGATCTTTTTGACATATCAATACAATTACAATCTTTCTCTCCCTTCTTGCTCCAAGCTTCCATGGCTTCTTCATCTTTCCTGTCTTTCTCTCTCCAATTCTAGTCTTTCTCTCTCCTCGTCACTCTATTTCTCTCTCTTCTTGCAGTCTTTCTCTCTCCTCTGCAATCTTTCTCTCTCCTCTTCTTCTCTCCCTAGTTCTCTCTCTGACAATTATCACTAATTCTTTCTTTCTAAAATTTTTTATCATTCGATAAAGAAAAAGATCACCAAAATGATAACATTAAAAATTAATTTATTGAGCTTTTCTAATTCATGCTTTTAAGAAAAAAATGACTTTTATTATTTTTTAAAAATAAAATAACATTTTTTATTTTATTTTAGAACTTGGTTTTGGCGAGGATTATTCATAGTCAACCACGCGTTAAGTGATGATGTTGACTGCATAGCCACATTTGGGGATGATGCCACACCTCCTCTTCTTGGCGACATGATGAGGATATTTTTGGATTTTAGAGAAAGAAGAAAATTAAGAGAAGATTTTGGCAGTGTAAGGGTGTCGTCGTCACTTCTTTGATCACCCTTCTTCACAACAGAGTCTGTTTAGCTCCACACTCATGCTCTTACAATGGAGGGGAGGGGTCTTATTTATAGGAGAGGGGGAGGGGGAGGGGGGTGGGATGCTTCCTGGATAAGCGGCATCTGAGGTGTCACATAGTGGCACAATGAAAATGATGGGTGATGATGGGTTGATTAACTAGATGACAGCTTGTTAAAATTTCCTAAATTCTTTTTAACATGAAAATGCCATGTGTAGGATATTTTCTAGTGAGGTGGGAGTTTGAGATTTTTCAGGGAAAATTTCGTTTTTTTATTTTAGGAGAAAACTAAAAAGAGGGTATGAGGTGTCTTGATGGGGTTGGAAGTGGCTAAAAATATCCCAATTTTTTTTAATAAAAATTGGGAAAAATTAGAGGAGTACTGATATGGCAACTTAGGAAATTTCAATCAATAATTTTTTTTTAAATTTTCATGAAAATTTAGGATATGATAAATGAGTTGTCTTGTGGAGGTTAAAAGTACTAGGATTTTTCTAACTTTTTTATATGATAGTTGGAAAAATAGAGAATGAGTACTTATGTGGCAAGAGATGGGAGGAAAAATACTCACTCTTTCTAATCATTGCTTATCTCTCTCTCACCATGTGTCATTCTCTCATAAAGTCCTACTTACAATTGAACTCTTTCTCTCTTTTAGTTTACTCTTTGGCTTTTAGTTGTAATTAGACTTCTGGATGATTTTTCTTTTATTTCCATTTTTCCTTTTCATGCGTGCATAATTTCTTACGTGTTTTGTCAATGACTAAGGTGGATTTTTCATGATAAGGAATAATGCACATACTCTATTGAAAATAATTAGCTCGTATTTGCAAAAACTATTCTTTTTGCATTTGTTCGTGTGCTTTTAAGTAAATGCACACCATGCAGCATCAAGAGTGAGTTCACAAGCGTAAATTATATCTTTATTAATGAAATGTGCATACATGTGTTCATGTGTAAACGTGTGCACATATGCCTAAGGAGGAGTTCACATGAATAACTTATCCTCACCGATTTGGTACTTTTAAGGCTTAAGTCCTTTGGCTAGTGGTAGGGGGGGGGGGGGGGGGGGAGTTCATGCAAGGATCAACGATTTTTCTTGTGTATACGATGAAGAAAATTTCTATGGGAGATCTCTTAATTTTTTTGTGTGTACATTTTTATATTGTCAAGGCAGTTTGTTATATGCTCTTCCCCTAGAGAAATCGAGATATCCGCATCTCGAGAGAAACTCTGGGTGGTCTCTCTAGAGAATGGACTCCTCGATTCACATGGCATCTTCTTTAGGGAAGTCCTTCCATTGTACAAAGTACTCACGGAGAGTACGGTTTCTAAGAGGCTTCTCTCTAACCTGTAGAGCTCTCTCAGGCTGGACTTCTAAGATTCCTTGAGTTGGCATTACAATTTGTCAATCATCTAGGACATGATCAGGACTTGGGACATATTGTTTTAGAAGGTTTACATGGAAAACATTATAAACTTTGAGATGAGGGGAAATTTCTAGTTTGTAGGCATTCCTACCAAGACATTTGATAATTTTGTAGGGGCCACAATATCTAGGGCTTAGCTTCTTGAATTTTCTAAGAGAAAGAGAACTTTTCTTAGGTCGAACCCTTAAGAAGACCATCTCGCCCTCCTTGAATGTGCAAAAATTTCTCTTGGTGTCTGCATAAGCCTTTTGCCTGTCTTGAGCATCCTTAATGTCTTGATGGATCGTTTTTGTTAGGCACACATAGCCTATGCTAATAGTACAACAACTCTCCTTCAAGGTGATAATGTTTGTATCTAGGCTCTAATTTTGAACCATCACCTCCTGCTTTGATGGTCTCTTTTAACTCCAGATAATCTATGTCATTAGGAATCTCTGAAGCCACTACTTCCAATATGGGATTGCTTGGCATGGAAATTAGGCTAGCGAGAAATCCTCTATTGTTAGGATATTCTAAAAATAAAGCATTGAGGAATGATTTCCTGCTCAAGGCATCAACTATACCACATTTTCCTTTCAGGGCAAAACTTGATCTCAAAATCAAATTCCTGAAGTACTTCAATCCATCTCCTCTATCTCATATTCAAATTTGGTTGTGTGAAGATCCATTTAAGACTTTTGTAATTAGTCACAAGTGTGAACCTTCTATCTAGCAGATAATGATGCTAAAGTTTCAAGGCATGGATGACAGCTAAAAGCTCGAGGTCATGCATAGCATAATTCTTCTCATAAGGTTTTTATCTTTCGAGAAGAATACACAATTGGACGACCTTCTTGAGTAAGGGCACACCCCAATGCCATGATACTTACATCTGGGATGACCTCAAATTCCATTGAGAAGTCCGACAACTTTAGGATAGAAGTAGTGGTGAGACACTCTTTTAGCTTATCAAAGCTTTCTTGCTCTCATTCTATCCATACAATCTTAACTTGCTTCTTGAGCAACTCAGTGAGAGGTGCCGCAATCAAAGAATAATCCTTGATAAAAATCCTATACCACCCTATCAAACCTAGAAATCCTTTGATTTCTCTGACGTTTTGAGGTGGTGGCCAATCTTGGACATTCTTGATCTTTGTGGGATCTACGGATATTCCTTCCTTTGAGACAATGAATCCCAAGTATTATATCATCTTCTTGAAGAAAGAACACTTCTTCTTCTTAGCGAAGAGCTTGTTCTCACAAAGAAGATCGAGAATAATCCATAGATGAACTAGATGTACTTCTTCCTTGGAGTAGGTGAGAATGTCATTAAAAAATGTGAGTACAAACTCATCTAAATAGGGCTTGAAGATATCCTGGACCAACCTGTTGAAAGTGGCAGGCACATTTGTCAGCCCGAATGACATTACTGTGGATTCATAATGGCCATACCTAGTATTAAAAGCTATTTTGGGAATGTCCTCTCTTTTATCCAGATTTGATAATATCCAGATCTCAGGTCAATTTTTGAGAAGATCACAACTCCTTGTAATCTATCCAGCAATTCATCGATTCGGGAAATTGGATATTTATTTTTTATTATAACCTGATTCAGACCCCTATAGTCAATGCATAATCTAAGGGTTCTGTTCTTCTTCTTCTGGAATTAGACAGGTGCACCCCAAGGAGAATTACAAAGGACGAATGAAGCCTTGCTCCAGCAGTTGCTTCAACTTCTCTTTCAGCTCAATAAGTTCAAGTATCGACATCTTGTATGGCCTTCCTGCCACTAGTTTAGCTCCAGGGATTAATTTTATTTCATGGTCTACTTCCCGTTTAGAAGGTAGTTCAGTTAGCTCCTCAAGGAAGACATCGGTGAATTCACCCATCAGTCATTAAGGGTCTTCTTCATCTTTGTTATCCTCCACTTTGTTTAATTTTATCAAATAGATAGGGAGTCCTTTCAAGATCCAACTGGCTTTAGCTAGCTAGATTTTTGGCTTGCCTCACCGTCCTTGTGCTTGGATTGTTTCACCTATGAGATTCTTAAATGTAACTCGTCCTTCTCTACAATGAATATTTACCTGATTGGGACTCAACCAATCCATTCCTAGTAGACAATCATATACCCCTAAAGGCATAACCCAAAAATTTGCTTTTGTGGTTTCCCCATCTATCTCAAATTGTGTGTTGTTTAATAGCATGAGTTGAAACTGTTTCTCTACCATTTGCTAGCTCTACCATCAATTTTCTAGCCCGCTCAGGATTTAACTTTAGCCTCTTAGCACATTTTGGGGAGAAAAAGGAATGAGTTACAGTGCCACAATCAATGAGGATTTTAAAAGGAATACCTTGATATTCTGCCAGTGTTTGGATGATAGAAAATTGCCATCCAGCGCCCTGATTATTCATGGACATGTGAATGGATCCTCTCTCGGCTTCTTCTTCCATAGTTGGATCCACTTCTTCCAATGTGATGACACATGCACAGATTCCAACTCCATGACTTGCTCCTCACCCCATTCCACGACTAGCTCCTTGCCGTGCTCCACTTCCACATCCTCTATTATTAAAATTCTCATTTCTTTGAGGACATTGCAGGACATTGGCATTAGTGTTGGTCCCTTTATTCCAACATCGTGACTCATTATTCCAGTTTCTATTTGTGTTGTTATCTCCGCCACGATTTTGAGGAGCACTAATTGCATTAGCTTGTCCTTGATTGTAACTCCTTTGCTGTTGATATCCTACCCATGCTCTTTTGGAGTAGGGAAATCTATTGTTGAATCTATTATTTGACTTAGAGTAAGCCTTTGCCGAAGGTTGTGCTCTTAGTAGTGCATCTTCCAAGTCCGTAGGCCTCATTGCCTCCAGCTATTCATTAAGGGAAAAATTCAGACCTTGGCAAAAACACGCCACTTGTTGCTTCATTGACAAGTGAGGAGAGTACTTTTTCAGGGTCATAAACCAAGAATAGTACCCTTCCAAGGTCATTTCTAAGTGCTTGAGGTCAAGGAACTCGTTCATCTTCAGTGTTGTCTGATAGGCAGAGGATAAGTAGCAATTTTGGACAGCCTTCTTAATCAAATTCCAAGTAATAGTAGGCATAGTTTGGCTTCACTTGTAAGCCTCAACCTTACTATCATTGATTGATTAGCAACACTTGTGCCAGCACACAGCGGAGAAATAATCCTCCATCTGCTCTCTCCAGGTTTCGGCATTAAATGGTGACTTTCGCTCCTTCACCATTAAATTTTGGTGGCTTACTTTTTTAAGCAAAAACTTTCTTTCTTTCTCCTCAGCCACCGTTTTCATGATTGGGACAACAACTTCCATCGGTGTAGGATTGGAAGGAACCTGAAATTCAATAATTATTTTAGTGTTGAGACATTCACAATTTATAATCCTTAGAGATGATAAGTCTTCTTTATCTCAACCTAATATTTTTTTTTCAACCATGACAGAATCTTTCCCAAAAAAAGAGTATATTATACATTTCTAACGAGCACCATAGGCTTTACAAATTTGTTTGTTTTCATGGGCTTATCCTACGAACTACTAAAGCTCCATACTTATTTTTTGGCTTCTAACACAATATTAGTAAGTTTGGGAATCTCCCAATTCCCATTTTTTGAATACTAAAAAGGTGACACTCGGATAACATGCCCATAAATTTCTCAAAACCATATGATGTGACGACCTATCATTAGAAAGCGCTTGAAAAATGGAATCTATTGAGCTATAGAGTGCTCGATTTGGAGTTATAGTGTTCAAGTTATGACCAATCCAAAGATTTGACCATGTGTCCCAAACTTATGGAAAATTTTCATATTCCCCAATATGGTGTTTTCTTGTATTTAAGAAAATTTACAAAATTATTCATGGATTGTGGATAAAGATAGGGAGTAATAAGTAGGAGGTTCTTTGGACATATCCAACGCCAAATAGTTATTGGGAAGATTTGGCAGTTCCTCCACCTCATAATTATCTTTATGAGTACGATAGGCTACTATCACCCAATTTGGTTGGATGATGTTGACAATGGAACTGTAAATCCATTGATTTTGAGACATTTTCTCGCCACCATTGTTGTGCACTGTTGGATTCGTATCAATTCTATGAAATATATAGAGCTTGTCTTTCTGCCCAATGTAATGTCCATAAGCTATACTCAATACTCTTTGTTCTATCAACAAAAATTGGCCAGTAAGTAGGTGTCTATGCCCAAATTTCCTCTAGGGTCCATGGCTCAAGATCAGCTTGAATTTCTAGGGGAATAAAATTGTTCTCCATAATGCGGAAAAATTCATCTCTTAGTGAAAGAGAACATCGGTTTCCATGTTGATATATTTCTTGAAATATTTCACAGAATAATCATTCTTCATCCAACACATAATTTCTAGGATGAGCAATGTTATTTAAGAAAAAATCTAGTGTGAGATTAGTAACATTTTTTTGACCAATAATCCTTGGCCTCAAACTACATCATTTTACCCATAAATCCATTTGTAAATAATTCCTACGAATTTCCTTTCTAGGATCTTTTCCAGGGATTGTGCTTATGGCAGTCTGGCCTAGGTCATCCTCTCTTAATGTGTGATTATTCTTTACAACATTTAAAAAAATATATTTTCAAGTTTTTGAAAAATATTTTTTTCTTGCTCTGATACCACGTGTGACATACTGACTGCTAAATATAGTCGATAACATTTGGTGGTCGTCTGGGGTCTTTCCTAGCTGTCGCCATCTACACTCCACTAGAATGTTTGGACTTTGATCACTCTAGGCGACTTGAGGTCCACCTCGCATGGGAACGTCCTGCCTCATCCCACGAGGATCTACCTAAGTGTTTTCTATTGACCTAACGGTCTCCTATCTTTGGCTAGCTCACATTTAGAGGTGTTCTTCAAGAGGCTTCTCGTCCGAATGGAGAAGGGGTCATTATCCTTGGTTCATGGAGTGCAACACTTTTTTCTAGTAACGGTCGTGGAACCCTAACGCATTCTAGCATAGCCGCTGTACCTTCCTCTTAAGATAGTGATGAGCCCATGTTCTAAGACTCTGACCCTAAGGTAAGTCATCGTGTCAGCTCTTATCCTATTTTTCCCTTTCAAGAATCCACCCCGCCATCAAACACCTGTCGTCGAGAAAGGTCACTCACCCGCTTCCCTTTAAACGATGTTTTCTATAGTTATCTAAACATAGCATACTACCACACAGTTCAATACATAAAAACAACTTCATTAATTACCCTTTTAGCATAGGATTTGTTTCACGTCTCTGTTAATTCACGACACGAAAACAATGAAACCAGCCTTTTAAAACATTGGATAAAAGCATATTTATATATTTTCAATTCGGCCTTCAAAACCAAAGGTGCGTTCACCCTCAAAAACTAGAGAAGTGTTTCCAACCCACGTTTCCAGGCTCCAATGCAAAACCGCATTGACAACAGTACGGATTTCTTCTCCGACTACATATTCTAGGAATAAATTTCGACTAGAGCCCCTCATGGTTATGAGTCACCATAGGAGGGAACCTTCCGTACTTGATCGTCCGTCCTAGGCGCTGGTCAGATGCTTTAGGTAGACCAAAAAATATATCCAGCTCATTTGAGCTCTAGCAGTTGACCCCAAGAAAAAGTCAATGACTAAAATCTCCCTTAGTCTAGGCAAGAATATTTCCTTCCATTAGTAAAGAAATCACAATCACATCTAGGTTTCGAAAATCAGAAACCGTCAACCATCTAGTCCTTTGCAGTCAATATTTCTTAAGCAATTAATGCTATTAAAAATAATAATTTATAAAGCAGGTTATAACTTTATTGAAAAGAATTTTCAATGACTTTGTTTTTTACAGTCAATAATTTCTAAGGATTTCCATTCCCTGCTTCTTCCTTTTTGCGACTATTGAATTTTCTACAGGAAGACTTAGCTTGATTTGTTTTGCCAATTTTCTAATTTTTCAAAATTATGGCAACCAATTCTTTTCTTTATTTGATAACCTTCTTTCCCTATGACAATTTTTTCTAAGTTTACTAAATCAACCATTTTCTATACTTCCATATTTATTTGTTTTGTCACCCCAAGAGTTACAAAATCCATTTCTAAGTAATAATCTATATTTCATATGTCGTCTAGGATAGTTTATGATTACAAAAGTCTTTCCATGGCCAAATCAATAGACATTATTCTTATTTAAAGGAGTCCTCAAAATTTTTACTAATTATCATTATCATAGAAATAAGTCCTATATGTTTAAACGTTCATAGAAATCGTGAATTTTTCGTCAAGAGAATACTCAAATTTCAATGAACTATACTTAACTTTTAGAGATAGACTTAACTAAATTTTCCTTAGTTAATATTTAATATTTCTAAGGATTCCACTAATGTCATTCTTATAAATGTGATACTAAAATTTATGGTTAGCTTGTTCATGGAAAGAATTCTAATATTCTATATATGTTTCTTTCATACTAATTCTAATATTCTAATAATGTTAGTTTTTTAAAAGATTACCTTGGATAAGCCTTAAACTAGATATGATGCTTAAACAAAATTTTTGACTTAATATTTTATGTAATATTTCCTAGAGCATAATAGTTAGCATAGCGTTCTAAGTTAGAAAAATTTCAAGCATACTTGTTTATTTTTTTTAGTACAACATTCTAGGTTAGGATTTTTCTAGAGCGTAACAATCATTCATTCTTTTTTTTTTAAACTTTATTATCCTATGTATATATACAACCAATTTTCTAATTATTTCCAATGACTAGAACCTAATCTAGCTTTAACTATAATTATCACTAATTCTTTCTTTCTAAAAAAAATTATCATTCGATAAAGAAAAATATCACCAAAATGATAAGATTGAAAATTAATTTATTGAGTTTTTCTGATTCATGCTCTTAAGAATAAAATGACTTTTATTATTTTTCTAAAATAAAATAACATTTTCTTAATTTATTTTAGAACTTGGTTTTGGCTAGGATTATTCGTAGTCATCCCTGCATTAAGTGACGATGTTGACTGCGTAGCCACATTTGGGGGTGATCCCACACCTCGTCTTCTTGGCGACATGATGAGGATATTTTTGGATTTTAGATAAATAAGAAAATTAAGAGAAGATTTTGGCAACGTAAGGGTGTTGTCGTCGCTTCTTTGATCATCCTTCTTCAGAATAGAGTCTGTTTAGCTCCACACTCATGCTCTTGCAATGGAGGGGAGGGGGGGGGGGGGGTGTGGGATGCTTCTTGGATAGGCAGCATGTAAGGTGTCACATGGTGGCACCATGGAAATTATGGGTGATGGGTGGATTAATTGGGTGTTAGCTTGTTAACATTTCCTAGATTTTTTTAAACATGAAAATGCCATGTGTAGAATATTTTCTAGTGAGGTGGGAGTTTGAGATTTTTCAGGAAATTTTCGTTTTTTTATTTTAAGAGAAAATTAAAAAGAGGGTATGAGGTGTCTTGATGAGGTTGGAAGTTGCTAAAAATATCCCAAAATTTTTTAATGAAAAGTGGAAAAAATTAGAGGAGGAGTATTGATATGGCAACTTAGGAATTTTCAATCGATAAAAAAGATTTTTTTTTGAAATTTTCATGAGAATTTAGGATATGAGAAATGACGTGTCTTGTGGAGGTTAAAAGTACTAGGATTTTTCTAACTTTTTTATATGATAGTTGGAAAAATAGGGAATGAGTACTTAGGTGGCAAGAGATGGGAGGAAAAGTACTCACTCTTTCTAATCATTTCTTATCTCTCTCTCTCACCATGTGTCATTCTCTTGTAAAGTCCTACTTACAATTGAACTCTTTCTCTCTTTTAGTTAACTACTCTTTGGCTTTTAGTTGGAATTAGACTAACTAGATGATTTTTCTTTTCTTCCCATTTTTCATTTTCATGCATGCATAATTTCTTATGTGTTTTGTCAATAAATAAGGTGGATTTTTCATGATAAGGAATAATGCACATACTTTATTGAAAATAATTTGTCCCGTATTGCAAAAACTATTCTTTTTGCACGTATTCATGTGCTTTTAAGTAATTGCACAACTGTGCATCAAAAGTGAGTTCACAAGCGTAAATTATATCTTTATTTATAAAATATACATACATGTGTTCACGTGTATCCGTGTGCACATATGCCTAAGGAGGAGTTCACATGGATAACTTATCTCCATCGATTCGATACTTTTAAGGCTTAAGTCCTTTGGCTAGTCAGAGGGAGGGGGGAGTTCATGCAAGGATCAATAATTTTGTTCATGTATATGATGAAGAAAATTGCCATGGGAGATTTCTGAATTGTTTTGTGTGTACATTTTTGTGTTGTCAAGGTAGTTTGTTACAGTCAGAATATGCTCAGATTCCTCCTTTTTACATGCCCGAGGATTAAGTCTTGAAGTATAAACAAGTGATCAATAGAGTATCAAAAAATCAATGACTAGGCTATAGGAGGCCTTGTCTAGTACAAGTTCCTAGTCTAGTTTCCCTAGGTTAGGTAGATAGGTCAAACCACCACTTAGGATGACTCTTTTGATAGTTTTTTAAAGCCAATTCATGTCGAAGTAGTTGGTTAGCAACTAATCTTAGATCTTTGTAAGACTATACTTGGCCTATCCCTTGGGGGATTTTTATGCCTTGATTTTGTCAAGGGTAGGGTAAGAGCTCTGTTTGTGTTTTGTTATGTATTGTCTTTGTAGCAGCTTGATGCTCTTCATGGTTTCTGAATGTATAGATTAGTTCATGGATTCCATAGAGGTTGTGTCGCTCTATCCTATGGTTGCCTATGAGAGCGATGTTTTACAACAAGAAAGAGTTAGAAAAGGATCAAATTCTGTCAATTTGAAGCAAAAACTAAAGTTTGATGATAGCGACATATGCATATTTGATGATTTTAAGTGGCCCTAGAAGAAGGGATTTAAAATCACTTTTGAAGATCGACTTCGCAACGGTCTTGGATTTTTTATAAAATTTTCAAGTGCCAAAATGAGGTGAAACAAATTCCAAGCATTAGGGGACTCCGAGATGGGCAAGAAAAATTTTTGGTCCGTCAATTAGATGTCAGACATCAAAGCTCCCAAAGGTTGGGTCAAAGAGACATACAAAGCATAGTGTGAAATGATGTAAGGGGAAAAATGAAAGGGTGTGACCCTTAGAGGTCCCCACAACCCCAAAAATTAACGAGATGAGAAGGGGGGGAGGGGGGGGGGTTAGAGACATTTATTTTTATGTGAAAAAAAGAAAGGAGGCCACCATGATAAGTGACATGAATTTGGAAGTGGGACAAGCCTATAGAGTTTGTGAAGACTAGTGTAATGTGATCATCCCTAGCATGACAGGTGATGTGATTTTGGAGGTGGGAGGGGCCTATAGAGCTTGTGAATAATGGTATAATCTGATCATCCCTACATGATGCTCAAATTATTTGCTCCATATCACTTGTCTCCGATCTCAAAATGGTAACATGAGTTTGCAAATGTGTCTTTAGTCTCCTATCCCAATTGTCTTTTACTTAAGGCTTTTTTTTGGCACATTGTTCTAAAATGATAACTATTTTGATTGTAAATTGGTAAATGTAGCATGTTCTTCCTCTTTTTATTGATGGTTTCCTAAAGAGTGGTATTTGAGACATTATTTATCATCTAAGGAAGCTAGCAATATATGTATGTTTCTCACACATGTTTATGTATGTGCTTTTAATAAAGGTTTTACACTATTCACTTATTTTTTAGTTAGATGGATCACCTCTAAGGTTTCAAAGTATTCACTTATTTTTTAATTAGATGGATCACACATGTTTATGTATGTGCTTTTAATAAAGGTTTCACACTATTCACTTATTTTTTTATTAGATGGATCACCTCTAAGGAGATCGATAGAAAGTCAATAGCGCAAAAGAAAAAGGAGTGCATTGAGCTCCTATACTTGGTAGATATGGATCTGCCAACTTCTTTTTTCAATATTCAAGTCCATGTACTCATCCATCTAGTGGTTGAGATAGAGATTGTCAGCCTTGTTAGCACTCATTGGATGTTTTGGGCTAATAGATTCATGTAAGTTTTAAAGGGCCTTGTTTGCCAAAGAGCATGACGAGAGCATTTGATCTCTGAGGGATGGGTGCTTGGAGAGTGCATGCACTAGCTTGCAAATTACCTTAAGCATGTTGATGAGGATGCTCCCCATGGATGTTGAAGATTCTCTTACACTTTTAGATGAGGTGTTATATGTAGTAAGGGCATTCCTCACAAGGTCCTAGCCACAAAACCAGAGGACTTGTCAATGTTTGTTATTTACAACTCACAGTGTATGGAAAGATTTGTTGAAGAGTATCACAAAGTTTGCAACCCATAATGAGGATGTAGAGGTAGCAAATCTACTAAAATTGAGACTCCATCTATTCTTTCATGGTTATTTAACCATATTAGAGATTGAATACTAGAAGGGAAAGACATAATCGATGAGCACAAAGAAATTAGATTTGTTTGTGATACAGAGATAACATTTATTGTATTCATGTATATTTATTAAGTTGTATGAAATTATAGTATTCTTACTTAAAATTTGTGTACTCAATTTTTACATTTTTAGATATGCATGTGTAGAAACATGTGGGCCTACGAACATGATCTTCAAGTCAATGGGATTGACAAACAATGTCAATCTCAAGATTCTTGCATTATTTTGTCTTTTAGATAGTAATCATGTACAAGTGCAAGAGACACAACCCTATTGGTGACAAGCTTGGCCATTGGGAGCCATAGTAAGTATTTATGAATTGTAGTGTTGTGCTTGCAAGAAGGCCACATGAAATTTTAGATATACAAAATGATTGACACTTATGGCTTAAACATATCTTCAAATATATTGTGAATCTTTTATATTATAGGTTGCGTTGAAGGTTGATTAGCTTCATGTTGAATACAAAAGGGATGGAGATGCAATGAGACAAGAGCCATCTGATTTTGGGTTAGTTGATTCTTCAAAATCATTACAAAGAACAGAGGGACCACATATTCTATTAGTATATTCTATCTAAGCATGGTTTCTTCTACACTCTCCTAGATTCTCTAAATCCATGGAGGCAAGTTTTGCCTATAAATCCTCAAGGATGATGGATGTATGGCACCAAAAACCAAGTTGGGATCACAGAAGAGCCAATCCAAGACAATCACTTGGAGGATGACTTGACTTCTACACAATCCCATCCCTCACAACATTAGCACATGAGGACTACTCTGGCCACAAGGAGAGTGACAATGATGCAATGGATGATGAGACAGAGGATCTTGCATTAGATTTGGACATTGATCCTTTAGTAGATCCTTAACCATCGATTGGTTTACCATCCACTCTCAATATTGATGTAGATTTAATAACTAAGGAACTTCAAGAAGCATTGAAGGACAATGAAGAGATCAAACATGTCATCCATCTCTTTCCAAGATCGGTTGAACCCTAAAGTCTAAGGTATTGTATCAAGTACGTGTTTGGAAAGTCAAAATCAATTTTAGGAGAAAGTAAGTCTTAAATTCCAAAAAAATTCTAGTTGATTGCAGCACTAATTCTAGTTGATTGCAGCACTAATAGTGAGAATTCTAATTTATTGATAAGAATGAGCACTCGCATCCATTGGTAAGCACAAGCTCCCTTGATTTAAAATTTCTCATTGATCTTTTTTTAACCTTACTAATAATGGATGGGTTGGGTAGGGAGTCTTGTAGTGATAGCCATTTATGGATAGTTGGGATTTGACTTGGACATCTATTCTTAGACTTGGAGTAAAGAATTATGGAGGCATCATCATGTCTATGTTGTATGTTATTCTAAAGGGTGTTTGGTTGGTTGTTGTTATGTAGGCTATCTCATATGCCCATAAAGTGGATATGAGTTTATTGTTCCAATTGCTCTAAGAAGTCGAGTCAATTCAGTCATGACATTAATCAATGTTTTGTTTGTTGACTCTACCTAGCTTTTGGCTTGGGAATAGTAGGGGAAAGATTTTCTATGAATGATCATAAATGTGGATAGTAAGTGTGTGATCATCTCATTTATAAAGTGAGTGTCTTAGTCACTTACTATCTCAATTGGATATTCGAATTGAGAGATCACCTACTCTCATAATAATTTAACTACGGTCCTTGCAATATTTTTTTTGGGTAGCTCTAGCTTTCACCCACTTGCTTATATAATTTATGGCAACAATGATGTATCTTGCTTGTGAGTATTGTGTTGTAGGGCTTATGGGCTTGACAAAATCAATTCTCCATTTTTCAAAAGGATGCCTTGCTATTATTGTGTTAAGCTCCATTCTATCCTTTCAAATTGGAATTTTGGTGCTAGCACTCCTCTCACAATGCTTCACAAACCTCACAAGATCGTGAAAAAAGGTAGGCCACCACAACTAGGATTGCAAGTTTTTCCCAATCAATGAAATCTCCATTGGAATGGCCTTCCACACTTCTTACATGCACTTCTATTAAGACTTCATGTATCTCATGTTTGCAAACATAGCATCTTAACAACCCACCCTGGCCTAAGTGATACAATTGTCTGATGATCAACTGATATGGTTGTGCTTTAATCATGTTATTAGCCTAGTAAGGACTAATATCATCCTTAAAAAGGTCTTCATCTTTTGAAATCCCAAATAGATGAGTGTCTGATGGGTCATCTACAATCCCTCATCAACTGGCTCCCTATTAGGGATACGAGAAAGATGGTCAACCATATAATGCTATTTTTTCATTTGCACAATCACTAAGAAGTCAAATTCAAGAAGAAGTAATAACCATTTGGCTATGCACTATTGTGTCGATTATCATCCACTATATGAAAGCTCTAGTTGATGGGACACATTAAGGATATTAGAGGAGCTCTAAGTTTCTTGGCTCCTATATGGATGCTCAATCATAAGTCAAGCCTACTTGTCTTCTTTATCTATACAATGGTGTTTTTTGGAGGTTACACAAACAAGTTATTTTAACCTTGACTTTCTAAGGCTTATGTTAGCCTCTCTAAGACTACTTTTGGAGTAGATAGAGATGAGGGGTTTTAAAAACGGCTTGCATGCTTTAAGGCAAAGGTAGGAATGCAAGATTTTTGCATGGAGGTTAGCTAATTGTGGAGGGAAACTAATGCTTTGATAGGATTGAAGGAGTTTTCTAGTAGGTACATCATGTAGAATAGGAAACATGCCAACATGCTAAGGGGTAGGAAACTTTATCTTCATGAAGGGAGAGAAGAGATGTGAGTGCAAGAAGATGGTCAATGTGATTGACTAACCTGTGACTTGAATAATAGAAAGTTCAGGGAACAAAATGTTGAGAAGAAGGAAGGGACAAGGATTGAAAGTGATGACAGAGAGTGTCTATAGTAATTTAAGGGAGACAAGAAGGTGAGAACACTACAATTCCATATGCAACAATCATGTTATCACAAGGTGAATGCTAGAAGAAGAATGCTTGTTAGTTGATGAAGGTAGCAATTGTAAAGACAAATGCATAGCTTGTTTGTGAATGATAAGATAACTAGAATCATTGCAAGATAGCACTAAAGAAGATGGGAAAGAAGAACTTGACATACAAGAGGAGCATCATAAGAATGCAAACAAACTATGTTCTTGGAGCTGATGAGTAGCATAATCAATGGTGATAGTCATACATGTTTGTTGGGGAATGAATGCATGATTTTAGGATTGTCTATATTCCATGGAGAATTCAAGGCAAGCCTCAAAAGTTGAGAAGACAACGGTTCATTAGTGCATTAAATCTCTTTAAACTATGAAGTGGTACTATTTCTCATGACAAACGCTTTGACCTAAGAAGCTATGATTGCTCATTGGATATTTTGCATGGTAGACGACACAATTGCAATGGATAAAGGGATTGCAAGCTCCATTGTTATCCAAGGTAGCTACACTTATGATCATGTGTAACAACTTTTTCTCTACAAAGAAGAAGTGGGGGGGAAGGCGACTGCTAACATCCTCAAACAAACAAGTTGCAAGCAAGTGATGAGCATGTGAATTGAAAGAAGATGGAAAAATGGCACATGTAAAGGATATGATGGCATCTCATGAAGATGTATGATATTGAAAGGGGCCTACATATGCACAGGCGAGTTGAAGAACTATCAAAAGGCTACATTTGCCTCTAGCTTAGTAGGAGTATAATACATGAGAAGGAAATTTTGAAAAATGCAAAGGAGATATGTTGCTATTTGAGTGGTCACTTAATTTCTTAAGTCCAAACCTTAGTGCATTTCCAATAACATTGTCGATTGCTACACTCAAAGCTTTGCCTTGAAACTACTATAGGCATAAGAATTTGAGATTTGTGGCTCAACAAGGATATGCTTCAAGCAATGTCTCTCTCAACTTCCATAGACTACTTACAATCTTGAGTTGTTGTAAGAGAAAAAAGCACCACCAAGGAGTCTATTGAATGTGTCTCTTACACAACATCATTAGTCTATGTGTTTGTCTTGAGATGTGTACTCTCTTTACTCCTATCCTCCTAACTTACTCATATGAGTCCATGTATTGATCATGTTTCCAAGTTGAATGATCAAAACTTCCTTTAAGGCTCATTCACATGCATCATCTTTATGTTTAACATGCCCTTTCATCAAGATCATTCTCCTTCAAGCACACAAGATTGTTTTTTGTTCTTTTTGTTTTATCTTTAATAAAACCTCTTGCCTTTCCTTTTTCGAAACACATTTTATCGGGTGGGAGAACTTCAATACCATATCCTTTGCAAGGGATGCACTTCATTTTTATATATTTTCGGGTTTATTATTGTGCTTTATAGTGTGTTTATCTTTCATTCTAACTTAAGTGTGATGTTGCTCTTGTGCTCAAATTGCTGAAGAGCCCTACCTTTCGGGTATTTTCTTGTAGTTTTATTTGGCATGTGTTTAACCTGAGGCTTCAACGTCCTAGTTGTGATTCTATTTTGTGTGTTATTTCCCTCCTTATCCAATGACAATTCAAAGAAGATTGAAGAAAAGAAATGAAGATTGAAGACTAATGATGAAAGTTGAGCCCTTAAGCATGAAATCCTGTTCCAATAGTTGAACAACATTCATGTGTGTGTGTGTGTGTGTGTTATCATATCCATGTTCAAGATATATGCTTGGCCATTGCTAAGTGAGATTTTGATTCCTTGACATTATTTTTGATAGATATTGTATCTAAAGGTTCTAAGTGAGAGAAGCTAGGGATTACACTAGAAGGTATTCCACTATCAAGTTCTATGCAAGCTATGTTATATGAATGATCAAGAGTCACTGTTCTCCTAAGAGCAATTGTCGGGAGGAGCCAAGTTATAGGACAAATGCCTAGAGTATGTCTGATTTTATTGAGTTACTCAAAGGATCTAACAAGGGTGTCTACTTTGATGTTTTCCTAGAATTTTTATCTTATTTTTTACAAGTACCAGCTCTTCTTGACTATGCTACTAGGAAGACCATGGCTTTTTGAAGCAAGGGCACGAATGGATTGGTTCAAAGGAACCCTAACCCTAGGTAGAGGACCCAACAAAGTGGTGCTGAGGTTATATGGTTTGCAAAAAAGTAATGGATCCACTTTCATTGAGGTCTTAAGAGATTCCTCCAATAAATTAATAGATGGCACATCAGGAGACAAAGGAGCTATTAAACAAATCTTTCCTAAGAAAATAGGGGCATAGTCCTTGACAATGGGCACTGTAAGCCAACTCCTGAAAGAATCAAGGTCCTTGTCAATGGGTAAATATCTCCTACCTAAACCCGAAATGACTTCCAAAATTGTCAAAGAGAGAACTAGGGAGAGAGAAAGAGGAGAGAGAAGACTGTAGAAGAGAGAGAAAGACTGCATGAAGAGAGAGAAGAAGAGTGATGAGGAGAAAGAATGACTAGATTTAGAGAGAGAAAGACAGGAAAGAAGGGGAAACCATAGAAGCTATGAGCAAGATGGGAGAGAAAGACTATAATTGTATTAATGTGTCAAAAAGATGTGAAAAATTACATCTCCTCTCCTTTTATACCAATGTCAGTGTGACATGACATAATATCAATGTTATTTACACTAATTTGTTATTCCTAGCTTCTTACAATCCATCCCTTCCCAAAAGTTTTTGTCCTAAAAAAAAACCTAGAAACAACTAGAAAAAGATGGATAGAACAGAGTACTACTCTGTTTTACAGCTTTACAAATGGGAAATGAATGAAGTATGACTAACTACATTAGCTAAAATTGAAGAACGGAAGTAAGCCCTAGCTATATACATGATTTGGAATACTTCAAAAGCATATGAAGCCATAAAGTCTTCAACAAATAATCTTGAAACAAGGTAGACAGCTTGTTGAGTAAACAGACACTACTAGACCAAATCTGCCATAACTTCTAGTAGAAGTGTCCAAATGGGACGTACCATATATCAAAACAAAGCTCTTGAAGAGTACTTTAAGCCCATGTAGATAGCTTAATTCTGAAAATTAGGCATGATAAAAACTGTTCTAAAACAATGTGCTGTCCTGAACCAGTCTGCATCATTACTAGCTCAATAAGCAATAGGCTTCAGCCACCAATGTATCCCTCAAGTAAGGATACTCATCCAATATAGAATCACATCTCCAAGAAGCTTCTTTAGATGGTAAACCTCTCCATTTGATCAAATATTCCACAATAGAACGTGATCGAAGCTTGTTTTCATGCTGACCTATAACAGCCTCTGGGATGTACTGAATAAGACCATCTTCATCAATAGGTGGCAACTCATCAACTATATCCACTGGATCACCATAATAGGGCTTGAGCAGACTAACATGGAAGACATTATGAATCTTTGTAGAAGAGGGAAGCTCTAGTCTGTATGCCAAATCTCCAATTCACTTAAGGATCCGGTAAGGGCCATAAAACCTGTGGGCAAGCTTATTACTAGATCCATCTTTCAACGTAGAGTACTTGGATTTGGGCACCTTCAAAAAAACCAGCTCTCCTTCTTGGAACTCTAAGGGCCTTCTCTTCTCATCAGCATACATCTTCATTTGATCTTGAGCCTTCCTTAGATTCACCTTACATTGCTAAAGAAGGGTCTGCATTCTTTCCAACTCTTCCTTCCCATGAGGATTGATCTTTTCATTAAAGATGATTGTGGGTAAGGGCACCTTGTAACCATACAAAGCCTCAAAGGGTGAAACTCCTATGCTCGTGTGAGTGGAATTGTTATAGGCAAACTCAGCCAAGTGTAACCAAGAATCCCATGAGGTTTGGACATCATAGCAAAAATGGCGAAGATAAGTCTCCAACCATTTATTAACTCTCTCTGTCTGTCCATCAGTTTGAGGATGATAAGCCGTAGATGGAGCCAATTTAGTGCCCATAGATGTAAATACCGACTGCCAAAAGTCACTCTTAAACTTTGAGTCTCTATCATGGACAATCACCTGCGGTAATCCATGTAGTCTAAAAACATGCTCCATAAACTGGTTGGCCACTTGAGTAGTAAATTGAATCTTGGTTGGAATAAAATGGGCTGCCTTGGTGAGTCTGTCTACCACCACATAAATACTATTCCATCCCTTCTTGGTAGTAGGTAAGCCAGTAATGAAATCCATAGTAATATGAGTCCATTTACCCATAGGAATAGGCAATGGCTGTAACAAACCTCCTGGCTTATGGGTGCTGTCCTTATTTTGCTGACAAGGCATACACTTCATAACAAAGTCCTTGACATCTTTCCACAGTCCTTTCCAATAAAAGCTTTTACTGATCCTGTCACAGGTCTTGAAAACTTCTAAATGTCCAGCTAGAGGCAAAGAATGTAACTCCTCCATAATTTTTCGCTTAAAAGAAGAAGTAGAGGGAATAACAATGTTGCCTTTCCACCAAATAAGACCATTTTTAAGCTGGTAATGCGAGTTTTCTTCCATAAGACCTTGCTGTGTTTTCTGAAAGATTTGGTTGAATTCCTCATCTAGAAGATAGGCCTCCTGTAATTCTTCAATCCAGTCATTATGTAATTCTATCATATCTAAAACTTTGCAGGCCCACATACGAGAAAGAGAATCACCCACTATATTATCTTTGCCCCTTGTATGAGTGATGTCAAAATCATAATTCTGTAATGTAGCTACCCAACGATGTTGCTTTGGAGTAAGATTGGACTGAGTAAGGAAATACTTAAGTACCCTGTGATCACTATGTACTCTGAATCGGCTGCCATATAAGTAATGGTGCCACTTCTTGATTGCATACAAGATAGCCAACATCTCCTAGTCATAAACATTCATGGCCATTTCTTTATCTGTAAGCTTACGGCTCTCAAATGCAATTATTCCATGCTCCTGAAGCAAAACAGCCCCAATGCCACGGCCACTAGCATCACACTGTATAGTTAATTCTTTGGAGAAATCCGGGCATACTAAGATAGGAGCAGAGGTAAGGAGTTCCTTTAACTAGTTGAAGCTGCTATCTGTAAGAGCATCCCAAAAGAAAGCCTCCTTTTTCAACTTGTCAGTCAAAGGAGATGCAATTGCCACATAATGCTTAATAAATCGGTGATAGAATGAAGATAAACCAAGGAATCCTCTAAGAGAGGTAGTAGTAGTAGGCGTTGGCCTATCTCTTATGCATTGCACCTTCTTGGGATCAGCCTATATTCCTTTTTCACTGACAATATGTCCCAAGTATTCCACTTCAGTCTGCATGAAAGAACACTTCTTCTCCTTAACAAAAAGCCTATGATGTCTCAATACATAAAAAACCCTCCTCATATGTGCCAAGTGTTCTTGTAAAGTCTTGCTATAGATCAAGATGTCGTCAAAAAACACCAAGACAAACTGAAAGAGGAAAGGTTGTAAAATCTTATTCATTAGGCTTTGGAAGGTAGCTAGAGAGTTTGTAAGCCCAAATGGCATTACTAAGAAATGATAGAGCCCACGATTAGTCCTGAAAGCAGTCTTGACTTCATCACCCTCTCACATGCGAATTTGATGATACCCTGAGCTCAAATCAATCTTCATAAAAAATCGACCCCCCTTAAGCTCATCAAGCAAATCATCAATCTTGGGTATAGGATACCTGTTCTTCACTGTGATCTTATTGAGATCCATGTAGTCAATGCACATTCTGAAAGATCCACCTTTCTTTTTGACTAACAGGACTGGGGACGCATAAGGTGAAGAACTTGGCTCAATGAATCCCATTTCAAGAAGTTCCTTGATTTGCTTGGCTACTTCCTCTCGTTCACTCTTTGATAATCTGTAAGGTGGCTTATTGGTTGTCTTTGAGTTGGGCTCCAAATCAATGGGGTGATCCACTGCTCTCTTAGGAGGCAATGAAGTAGGTACTTCAAACAGATCTCTATACTCCTCAAGAAGAGCTGTCAAGGATGGATGGTTTGCTGAATTATTGGGCTGATCTTGTGTTTCTTTATTCAAATGCAAAAAAAATATTTGTGAGCGCTTCTTGTACTCTCTTTTGAGTTGTTGAATGGTGATAAGCTGAAAATCTGATTTACTAGGAATTCCTTGTAAATGGATAAGCTGTCCATTGGAGATAAACTCCATGTACAACTATGAGAAATCCATAGTGATCCTGCCTAGTGTCATCAACCAATCACAACCGAGTACAATATCTATAGGCCCCATTTCCAGAGTGATCAGGTTTACCTTGGCTTCAAAATTTTCAGCCAATTGTAAAGAAACCTTTGGGCAAATTTGTGTACTGATTTCCTCTTCACCATTAGCCACTTGAACTTTAATGGGCTACTGTAAATTTGTGGGAACACAATTTAGCTTGTCCATGATGGACTTTATCAGGATGAACACTGGCTTTCCACATATGCTTCCCTTCATACGAAGTGTATTAGGGCTCTTAGATCCTGTCCAAGCATCCATAGAGATAGAACAATTAGTGGCAGCAAGTGACTCATCACAAGTTCCATCTGGGTCAAATGGAACACTTCCACCTGGATCAAAAGGAAAAGAGTCGGCTGGATCATAAAAATACTCTTGCCCAACTTCCTCCTCGAGATCTTCATTTTTAGCATTAAGTGCCATTGTATTAGCTTCATCTATGTCATCTTCAAATCCTCAAAATCCAACATACTCTGAAGCTTGGGTTTGACATTTTTGTATACACACTTTGAAGCATGATCAGGTGTATACTTTTCCCCACACTTGAAACATAACCCTTTGTCCTTCCTTTCTTTATAAAGATCCATAGGAATAGATTTAGGATTTGTATTGGCTAAGATGGACTTAGGCTTGCTGTCCCCCTGTTTGAAATCAACTCTTGGACTGTTTGCTGTCCTGAAATTACTTTGAGACCTAGAAGCATTGAATGGAGGATAAGTTGGTACCCGTAAGCTCCCATTTAGCACATGATTACTGCCATAAGTGTTACCAACTTGCCCCTGCTTTAAAATAGTCCTTGGCTATCCAAAACTAGGCTGAAATGAAGATTCTTTTCTATACTTTCTTCCATAGCGCTCCGCAAGCTCAATAGCCTTAAAAAGTGAAGTAGGATTTTGTGCCATAACATCAGCTAATAAAGATGGCTCCAAACCATACATAAACTTGTGAAGCTTAGCCTCATCACTGATGCTTTTCACATACATGGTTAGGTTGAGGAATTGGCTAGTGTACTCTCTTACACTTAGGCCCTTTTGTTCCAAACCATACCATCTCCGTGCTAATTTCTCTTTCTCAAGAGGAGAAACAAACACTTCAGCCATAAGTACTTTGAAAGCTTCCCAATTCTCTATAAGTATGTTTTCTTTCTTAATATACCTCCACCAAGTATGGGCAAATCCCTCCAAATGCAAGGAAGCAAAGTGAATCTTTATGTCATCAGTTTTAGGAAATATGTCAAAGTAGGACTCCATCTTAGAGGTCCACTCCTCTAAATCAGATGGTGAAGATGACTGACCATTAAATTTGGCTAGAACAATTTTGTCCTTAAACTTCCTTTCATGAAAGGGTTGTTGTCCCAGAATTGGCTGATCAGGATTACCAAGTATGAACCTCCAAATTGAGACGGAAATCTTCCAACAGGTGGTTGAGAATTACTATGCAATCTTCCTGTTGGTAGAGCACCCCTAGAATTTTGAGTATGCAGTCCAAAAGCTTGAGTATTGGCTCCATTCAAACTTCCCAAATAGTCATCATGCCTCTGTGAAGCCTCTCCTACTTCATGCTGATTGTTTGGAATGCCTCTTCTTCCAATAATCCCATATCCATGACCATTTTGGTTAGATGGCTGAAGTGGGACTGAAAGGCCACTGTTTGAACAAGCCTTCTCATTAGCTTCTCTTGATCCCATTTGTAACTGCATGAATTGAGAAAATTGTGCCATAAGTTGAGCATTAGATTCCACCAACTTATCAATAGAAGCCTTGGTTTGAGTAGTTGAATCCACCAACTTATCAATGGAAGACTTCGTTTGATCATTAGATAAAACCATCTGCTCCATTCTTGACAAAATGGCCTCACATCATTCCCTATGTCTTTGTTCATGGGCACACAAAGTATCATTAAGTATACTGACTTCTCCTTGTTGTTGAAGCTCTTCAGGGCTCTCTTGAAGTGTATTATCCAACATGGAATCCCTGATCTGCTGAGCATAATCTTCCTGGACCTTATTTTTGCCTTTATGTCTTGCCATAATAGTGTAGTCCTGCAGTATCCCCTGTCAGAAAAACGGCTATAACTTTTGCTAGGGAACTCGGATTTCAGAAATTTTTAGTTCAAATCGAAGCTAAGAATGCCCACTATAACAGGTTTAGGACAGAAAATTCTGTAGCTGGATTTTTGAGTCTGAACTGTCCAGTCCTGCACCCTGTCTAGACCTATAAGTGCCCTATTTTGACCCTGTAGTGCAAGATAGTAATCCCAAATGGTTACCAAACCCTATAAAAGGGTGTAGGACCTGTGGGTACCATGTAGTACCTGCACCTGTACTTCAGTAATAAAGGGTGTACCTGTAACCACTTGTAAGTACCATGTAAGTGCCCTGTAAATTTCTTGTTTTACCCTGTTTTGAACATGTAGGTACTTGAGTCTTTGGAATGTCTTCAATCTTCAATTCTCCACTTGCTGAACCTGTGTGAGGGATAAAATGGCATGACAGGCTCCCTACACGGGCTCTGAATCACCAGGAGATGGGCAAAGTTCCCCCCGGGGTCGGTTGGTTGCACCCCTTCGGGATCTTTGATAGTGAGGGAGGATCACCTCTCTTTTGTCCCACTATCTCCCCCGGCATCCACCTTTTTTCTCGGTGGGAATATCAACATGAAAGAGGAGGGCCTTCTAATCAATTAGCATGATATGCATTTCTGAAATATTCATTCAGCCTTTCATGAGATGCAATTGATTGGAATCTTGAAAAATTGGATAGGAGAAGGGTCTTACCAATGCAATTCAGTGACTCACTGATTGCTAGTACTTACCCTTTTACAACATTTTAGCTTGGGTAAAAGAAATTCAACCAAAATAAATCAAGGTTATGCATCAAGCTGATCAAATGATATCTATGATGAAGATTGAATCAGGATGAAATTCAATGGAATAGGCTGAAATCAATGAGAATTAACACTAATCTCTGATCTATTGATCAATTCAGTGAATTAATTGATCAATAATCTCCCATCAACAAGTGAAAAAGCAATTAGCAAATGGATTATTGAGAGATTTTAGAGATTAGTAAAAGAAATACCTCAATTAAGCTTGAAGAATATGGTGGATGTCAGCTTCAATCCCATTGATGTAAAAGTTCTTCATAATCCATCATAAATCCGTCATAAAGCTTGGAATCTCCATAGAATCAGCCCATACAAGCTCCAATATGATGAAATCTGTGAAGAATCAATGCCCCGGCCTTGCTTGAACACTTGAATATCAAAGATTCAAGCCTCTTGATGAAAAGCCCCAAAATAATCCTTCCATTTGAGCTCCAATGTCATGCACGGGCTGAAATCTCCTCAATGTCTTCAATCTTGGAGTCTATCTGGCTTATACATAGCATTAGAGAAGCCTTGGAGGTTGGGGAAGTCCAAAATTTGAAGAAATTTGAGCTTTCAGATTTGTGGCTATGGCTGCCCTGTTGTGTTTCAGGGTTTTGAGCAAAGGAACGGCTGATCAGAGTTCTCCAGCTGAAGATTGTTGTAAACAAGTGTTGATGAAGCCTTTCAAAACATTTGATCAATGAATTGAAGATTTGGAGTAGATTGAGCAGGGAAAAGGAGCAGGTAAATCAGCGCATTTTTCGGCGCATTTTTTGGGCTGTTCTCTGGCTCATGACTGCATCATACTTCAACCATGGTACTCCTCTTGAAGCTTATGCAACAAGGAACCTTTGCCCTATGCTTTGGCAGTGAGAAATGATCAGTAGAGAAATGTATTTGGGAATTTCTTAGCAGCCACCATGGAAGCTTCAGCCAAAAGCTTGAAAGAGAGAGAAGAGAAGCTCTCTTTTGAAAAGTAACTGTAGTTTAGCCTCTAATTAAACCCGGTTAACCATCCTTTATCCTAGTTACCTCCATTTTTGCATGAAATTTGATAACGACCTGTCATTTAAGCCATTCTCTGCCATATCTGACCTTGGATATTTCCAGATGTAGTCTTTTACTAACTGTAGATGATCTGTAGCACTCCACTAGTCACTGTCTTGTACAATTTTTGTCTGAAATTGATTTTGATAGAGGAAAACAGGACTAAAAATAGAAGAAAAGAATGGATCAAAGACCAATGCTCTGATACCACTTGTCAAAGAGAGAACTAGGGAGAGAGAAAGAGGAGAGAGACGATTGTAGAAGAGAGAGAAAGACTGCAAGAAGAGAGAGAAGAAGAGTGACGAGGAGAGAGAAAAACTAGATTTAGAGAGAGAAAGACAGGAAAGAAGGGGAAGCCATAGAAGCTGTGAGCAAGATGGGAGGGAAAGATTGTAATTGTATTAATGTGTCAAAAAGATGTGAAAAATTACATCTCTCCTTTTATACCAATGTTAGTGTGACATGGCATAATATCAATGTTATTTACACTAATTTGTTATTCCCAGTTTCTTACAAAAATAACCTTTAACAATAGTGAGATAGAGGCATGGATGCACTATTCTCCCTATTACATGAGCCGTAGTAGAGCCAAAGACAAAATCAGAGAGAAAGAAAGATACATGGTCAGGGTTAGAGGTAGTAGAAGTAGAGGTAGACGATATAATAGAGAATTTGTTCTCCTCTTATAGAGCCCCTACAAAGACAAAGATAGAGTCTAAAGAGGATGATGATGATAGTATAGAAGAAGATTATAAAAGTGCATTGGAAGAATCTATCCAGTTTGAAGAGGATGCAAATGAGTGTGAAGTCCTAGAGGTTCTAGAAGTTGAAGATCCCATGTTGTTAGAGAGAATGACAATGATACCCTTTGGATTGGATAATGAATCATAGCATATGCAAAATATCCATAAGAAATAGATTAAGAAAAATAATCCTTCCTTTAGCACTAGCTCTTGTCATCCTAATATACCCTTCGCAAGATAGGATAATGATGATGCACTGTGTCGACAACCACCAGCCTTACAGCCCAAACAAAACTCTAAAGGTTCTTGTTGTGTGACATCCCTTGAGGCATCCTCAAAAGATGAGTCCTCGAGTCAAGAGATAAACAAGTCTCTTAAAAATCCCAAAATAACCTTGATACCCTTTCAACATCTCAAGGAGTAAGCCCAATCCTCATTGAAAAAGGAAGTCAATTCTAGTGGCGTATCAGAAGAAGAGACCACTCCTTTGAAAGAGTCTGATTTATACCTAGAAGCAGTCCATGGGACTTTCATCCGAGAAGTAGAAGGTGAAAAGCATTTAACTTTTGTTGGTGATGATAGTGTTTAATGGCACCTAAAAGTATCAATCTTCCAAAAGAGGAGCTATCAATATTGCATGACCTTTTGAAGGAGAACTTGGATGTATTTGCATGGTCCTACAAAGAACTAAAGGGGATTGATCCCATAGTGTATCAGCATCACATCGACCTAGAGCCTGATTCCAAGTCTGTGAGCCAAAGATAGTGGCATATGAATCCTAATTACTCAGACCTCATGAAAGCTGAATTGCTGAAGCTCCTTGAAGCTAAGTTTATCTATCCACAATAGCCAATAGTGAATGGGTTTTTCCCATCATATTAGTACCCAAGAAGAATGAAAATCTATGAATATGTATGGACTTTCAAAAGTTGAACTCCAAGACTAAGAAAGATCATCTTCATATCCCTTTTATAAACCAACTATTGGACATAGTGGCTGGCAATGAGCTTTGTTCCCTCTTGGATGGATTTAGTAGATAAAACCAAGTCTAGATAGCAGAAGAAGATCAATCCAAAACAACCTTCACAATAGAATGGGGAACCTATGCCTATAGAGTAATGCCATTTGGGCTCTATAACACTCTTGCTACCTTCCAACGAGTGATGATGGAAGCATTCCAAAATCATCTGCATGATTTTGTTGAGGTATACCTAGATGACTTCTGTGTCTATAGTCTAATCCATGAGCATTGGGGACACCTAGAGCAGTGCTTTGATAGATGTCAAGAGTGTGGGATCTCTCTCAACCCCAAAAAATGCATCTTCAGAGTCTCTTCAAGAGTTTTTTTGGGCCACATTGTCTCTACACAAGGGATAGCAATAGATTCTTCCAAGATCAAGAAGATTGCAGCTCTAACAATACCAAGTAACCTCAAGTAGTTGGGAGGAATCCTTGGCCATGTGGGCTATTATAGATGATTCATTGCACACTTTGCAACAAAGGCATCCCCCTTGCATAAGCTCCTGATGAGGAAAGATGCAGAGTTTACATGGACTACTGACCATGACGAAGCGTTCAATACCCTAAAACATTTTCTGATTGAAGCACCCATCTTGCAACCTTCTAATTGGACGAAGGAATTCCATGTGCATACTAATGCATTTGTTTGAGGGTTAGGAGCAGTCTTATGTCAAAAGAGCTCCTCAAAGTTAGATTGCAAAAGAAACTACATAGTGACAGAGCTCAAATGCCTTGAAAGGGTGTTTGGCTTGGAGAAATTCTCACACTACCTATTGCTGACACACTTCAAATTCTATGTGGACCATGTGACCCTATCCCTCTTAATGAATAAAGCAGATGTGAAGGAAAAAATGATGAGATGGATCCTATTTCAGAAGTTTGAATTTGAAATGATTACCAAGCCTGGTTTCTCCCATGTCCTAACTAATCATTTATTGTGAATCCCTCAGAGAGACAAAGAGGAGTAGGATGACCCAGACCTTTTGATGCTTTCCTCTTTCTAGTTGAAATTGTAACCCCATGGTATGCAGGTATTGCCAACCTCTTTGCTACTCAATAGTATTCTCCTGGTATCTCCAGCCCCATGAGAAGAAGAAGCTTCTATTGGAATTAGCCTCTTACACCCTATTAGGTGACGCTCTGTACAAGAGAGGCAATGATGAAGTACCATGCAGATTTGTTGCAGGAGACGAGATTGGGATAGTTCCAAAAGCGTGCCATGACGAGCCTTGTGAAGGACACTTTTTAGGAGAAGTGATAGCTAGAAAATGCCTTACTCGTAGGATATTGGTGGTGGCTAACACTCCATAAGGATGCCTATGACTCTACTGCAAACATTATGATGCTTGTCAATGTATGGGAAAGCCTATCAAAAACCTTCATTGGCTCCATTGATCTGCCAACTATAAGAAAGTAGAATAGATACATTTTGGTATATACGAACTATGTTACAAAGTGGTGTAAAGCAAAAGCTCTCAAGTGGGATAATGGCAATAGCATGGCTTTGTTCCTATACAAGAACATCATCACCCATTTTTGCTATCCCTAAAGCTCATAAGTGTTGGAGGTACTCACTTACTCAATAAGATTATGGAAGAATTGAGAGAGATATACAAAATCTGCCATCGCAACCCCACACCCTACCATCTTAGAGGCAATGGTGAAGTCAAAGTTACCAATCACATCTTCTATTTGATCCTGACAAGGACGATTGCTGCACATCATTCACTTAGAGAGGCCCTCTTCTGGGCATATAGAATCTCCCATAAGGCTGTTATATGATAGACACCTTTCCAATTGGTGTACGGTAGACTCGAGGAAGTTACTATATGTATATATCCTCTACATCACGTGCGTTCATAGCCTATTTATGAATATCCTTATCTGTGAATTTTTCATGAATAAAACATAACCCTTTTCTATTCAATCTATAAATAACCCCCTTATATTACACCCTTTTATATGTAAAAAATGTATTAAAATGGTATTATAAAAATACATTATTTTGAATCCACGTGATGCACACATATATTCATGATTAACTTACCCGAGATGGTAGAGAAGTGGTCTTCCTTGTTGAGTCCCTTCTCTACAAGTGGCTATCAAAGAACACCTAGGTGATTATGAGTTCCTACAGTGTTGTCTCCTACACTTATAATGGTCGGATGAGACTCATAGGATGACCCTACAGTTTATGGAAGCTATCCAAGCTTGCTAGAAGGCTTATCACGACATCTTCATCAAGCATAAGGAATTTAAGAAATGTGACTTAGTCATGGCCTATGAATCAAGATTTGGCAAGTTCCCAAGGAAACTACGACGACGTTGGATGGGCCCCTGTAAGGTAAGTGCCACCAAGCCTAATGGCTCTATTCAAATACAAGCCATGGATTCTTCTAATGATCTCTTCCTAATTAATGGCTATCACCTAAGAAGTACTTCCCTCCCTCGGGATCCTAGCAATCACAACCAATAGTTCCCCTCCTTCTGAGATGTTGCTTCTTCCTACTTCTTATGCTGCTATTGATTTCCATCCTTCTCATTCTAATGAGGTGGCCTCATTCATCTAGCCCCTCACAGCCACCTCCCACCCCTCCTTTGCTCCCTTTCCATCTAATCTAGTAGAGGTGGCAAGGGTACTTCTGGTACATCGTATTCCTTCCATTATCCTCTTGGAAATAATTTATAAAAAAAACAAATATATATAGGTCATGGGAGAAAAGAAATTTGGTCATTGTCATGCTAACCTGTTCTTTGGAAAAAGGTGAAAACACCCTCAAGAGTATTAAAAAAAGAAGAATAATAATAATAAACATTGCTATGGAAGAAAAGGAAGAAATTCCGTGTCATAATAGGCCTCATTCTAAGAAAAGGTGGCAAAAACCCTTGGACAAGAAGCTGGTTGTGGAAAAGATGGTAACACCCTGCAGTATAGATTAGCTAGATCATTAGTCAGATCTTCTAGGATGCAATCTTGGAGCCACCTCCCTTGGTGCACTATATCCTACAACTCCATCAATGGATCTGACTCCTACAATAGACATCATCTTTCCCCTACAATCGAAAACTTCAGATTTGTTAGCTACCCCCTTAGTTACGTCTCTTCATCAACACATACAAGTTGACATCATCAACCAAAAGAAGTTGATCTTCATCGACAATCCTTTGAGTGATGTGAGCTTTCATCCTAACCAGATGGGGGTATGAGTATGGACTGTCCTCTTTATTTATCAGACAAGTTTGAGATAGAGGGTGGAGTGATTGACTAGTCTTTGCCCTTTAAATCCAAAAGAGAGGTGAGATGTGTGAATGGAGCATTGCACACATGAGCTAGGCCTCTCAATGCACAAAGCATGATATGTTTCTATGCATAGTACTATAAGGCTCCTTGGCCTTCCTTCTCCTACTATATATTGGCATAGGGTAGGATGCACTATTGTGCACAAGAATGGTATACAACCTATGCACAAGTGGCAGTGAGGATTACATCAACGGGTGTGAGGAACTTTGTTGCCCTCCTGTACCTCTCAATAAAGTGTGAGATGAAGGGGGGGCTAAGCGTGATTGATTTTCCCTTCATCAACTGAGAGGTGAGGATTGAGGAATGTTATGACAATCGATGTCGGGTACGTTTTTGTTTCCGTATCCACAAATGGGACAGGCCTCCACCATCACTATACACACATCACGCTATTTGGTGCACTACACTACAAGGCTCCCTAGCCTTCCTTCTTGCATCTATGCCCAATGGATTGGGATGTACTAATGGGCCATCAACTGTGCATGTTGGCATACTCTTTCTGAACCATCATTCTTATTGATTTTCTAAACTAGGTGTGAGATATGGGTTTCAATCATTTTCCTTGAGCGATGTGAGTGATGTGGTGAGTGATTAATCTATCATTCCAATGTGAGTGATTGTCGAGATTGAGTGTTATATTCTTCCAATGCTACCTCCCTGGGTGCGGCTGCATGGTCATTTCCATGTCACAAGCATGTTGCAGTGAGCCTTGGTACCTCCTATGGCTGACTTCCACTCCCTAGCACATGTCAACAATGATATCTATCATCAAAACCAACTGACTGGGCCAAGTGTTTGTAACCCTACCTTTTGCATTCATTTATGCATATGTCATGTTTCAAATATGGAGAGGTATGGGTGCGGGTCCAGGGTCAAGTGATAGGTCCCTATTGATTAGTCAACTCGATCTATTCATGTCTTTAAGTGCGGGGATGCGTCCCTACACGTCTCGGTTGCATACATTTGTGGACATCTTGTTAATTGATCTTTACATGATCTCCTATTTTCCTTATGCCCTGTTGAGGTCCCTTAATCATGTAGCCACCCTATTCTAACCAATTCCCATAGTCTTCCCTCACCTTGTTGGTTGTTTTAATTTTTTTCTTATCCTCCATGTGAACGTACCCTACCTTCATTGCAATTACAATGTGACTCTACAACACTATTTATACCTTTGAACTGACCATTTTTCATTTTTATGGCCCCCCTTAGTTCTGAGCCATGGTTCATGAGCTATTAAATTTTGAAGAATTTTGTGTGAATTGAACGTGTTTCCATGCAAACGTGGCTTTTTTGCACCGCAACTGCAACTTAATGTGATAGCCTTGATCCTTCCCTTTTTTTGGAAAACCCATCTTTTTGGAAAACCCATATTTTTGATGCATGGATTGGATATTATTTATTTTTGCATATTTATAGGTTTCTTTGGATATCTTTTCTTTTTCCTTCCTCTCATTCTGACCATCGATTTTTTTGTTATTAATTTTTAGTTGTGTTTTCTTATGCAAATTTGCCCCCCTTTTTTCAAGTGAATGCACATTTCTTCCATCGAAATCACATTTTCACATGACATCCTTGTTGCCTACCATTCCTTAGAAATTTTCCCTTTTTGTTGCCCCTTGTTCTAGCTTAGGGATTGTTTGGAATTAATTTTTGTTCAAATTTTCGAGTGTGCTTTTACCAATTTTCCATGTGAACCACCCTCTTTACCATCAAAACTATGTTTAGATTGGATAGGCCTCTCAATCTTATCACTCCACACATTTTTCTTTCTTGGTCTCTTCCATTTCGACTTTTTGATTTTTTGTTATTAAGTTTTGATTTAGTTTTTGGGTCATCTTTTTTTATTTTTTCATGTGAATGGGTTCTATTCTCATCGGAACTATGTTTTGACATGATAGCCTTGCCGGATTCCTCATTAAGAATAATTTTGCTTCTTTTCACATTTTGTTTTGACTTATAGATTTTGTTAAATTTATTTTCATGTGATTTTTAGTGGTAGATTTTTCATCTTTTTGCATGTGAATCCCTCTATTGGTTGTTGAATGCCATAGATGCATTGTCCCTGCCATTCCTCCCATTGCCTTACCTAGTTTTTCTTTTTATGGCATCTTCATCTAATACTCGGATCACTCTGAATTAATTTTTATGTCCAATTTTTACTTTTTCGCCCTTCGCATTCTATGTGTTCGGCCAGTTTTCACCTCAAAATGCATGCTAGGCATTCGCATGTAGCATTTGGCTACCCTGAGCTCTCCCTTGCTCTTGTCCATTTCCATCAACGCAAATTTTTTTACCCCCCGCCCACATTGGTGCGGGGTACGAAAGGGCATGGTTTTTTTTTAAACAAAAAGTTTATTACAAACCAAATTTTTAAGTTTAAAACAAAACCCATTTATTAAAAAAATTGTCCCCCTCCCCTCCTCCTTTCTCTCTCTTTCGTCTCTCTTTTGCTCTCCTGGACCACCATTTTGTGTGCTCCCTCCCCTCATGCCATCTTCCCTCTCCTTCCTCCTTCCTCCTCCGTCCCCTCCTTTCTTTCTTCTCCTCGTCATCTCCTTCCCCCCCTCCTTGCCCACTATCTCCCTTCCCCCCTCCTTTCTCCTCCCTCTCCCCCCAACCTTCTCCCTCGTACTCTTCCCCTTTCTCTATCAGTCACTAGCTGCCCATCGCCTTGGTCGACCATCGTTGCCTGAGAATCCTCTCCATTGCCACTACACACTCCATGCCTCCTACTCCTCCTTCATGCCACCCCCCCGTCCCCAACCCCCACCCCTTGTTACCTCTCGCTCACCCCCCCCCCCCCCCCCCCCCCCCCCCCCCCCCCCCCAAATTTTCACCTCTCCCCCATTTTACCTACCTGCCCTTGAACCCACCCACACCCTTGCCCTACCCATACCCCCTTTAAAGCCCCCCTTTTTTTGAAGCCCTTGTTCCCATCCCTCTTCCACACACCACCCACACACATCGTGTTTTGGGTATGATTTTTGAGTGAATGCTCCCCTGTTTGGTGAAAACTTTGTGTGTGATGATCATGCTTCGGGATCATTCACACGTGTGAATGCCCCTTGCATGCCCCCTGTCACACATGGGACCGTCTTGATCGTGATTGCTACTATTCGCATGGGCGTGTGTATATTTGATCGCATTCATGTGTTCGTGTGTTGTAAGCCCCCGTTCATGCAGCGTGAGGACGTGTGTCCCATTTCACCCATGTCATGGAGTTTCTGTTCACACAAAGCCACCATCAAATATCCCGTTGTCTTGATTTTGATTATTTTGATTCTCCACACTCAAAAAATAAAAAATTGTTAACATTTTGTAAATACCTTGAAATTTCCAATAAAATTTAATAAAATAAAAAAATCCTAAAACTTCCCAAAAAAGCTTCATAATTATGAACAGTCCAAATACATAATAGATAAAAAGCACTTTGAAAAATATTTATTTGTATTTAAAAATAAAATATAAAATAAGAAAATGCTTGGAGGTTTGAGAAAAATTTAAAAATTATTTTTTAAATTTATAAAATACATTTATTTTTCACATTCTCAATGTTTGTATAACCATTTGGTTACTCAAATTTATTTTTTTGAAAAAATAAGAAAAACAAACAACAAACCCAATAGAAAACAAATAATTAAACAGACCATTCAAAATGCTTCAAGTCCCATTCACATCAAACGTAACATGACATCTATAAACCAAATTTTGAACACAACCGAATATGCAACTCCAAAAACTCTAAGGATTCAAACACCACCAAAAATAAAATAAAAAAATAAAAAAACACAAAGAGATATTATTTAAAAAAAAAACAAAAAAACCCTATAAGGTACAATGAACACCCAAGTGACAAATCCTTCCTTGTCTCCCTTCTTTTTATTTTAGGATTACCTAGTCATGAAAAAAACTAGGGAGGTAGTTGAATCATCATTCCACTATCACCTAGTCGACCTTTTATTTTTGTACATGGATTTTTTTGTTATGTGGCTTATTTGGAAGTGGGATTTTATGCATCACACCTTGCGAGTGTCCACATATCTACATATGCTTTTTCTTTTTTCCTTCTTCACAAGTACAGTAACACACATATAATAGTAACCAAAACTCAACTGACCATTATATCCACCAAACAAATAGAATGCACCTAGTAGAATTTCAATTAAAAAGAAGTGTCCATTAATTTATAAAAGGAACCCCATCATTGCATGCACACATAGCACTATAATCCACTTAATTTTATAAATTAAAATCCATTCACAGTGCATCCACACACACGCTATATGCAATTTTAATATGTAAATAATAAAGAACTTCTTGAAGTCATACATGCATGCACTTTGTGCCACAAATAATCTCATTTTTAAAAATGAATTGCATTTGTAATGACCCCTAGTCCAATCCAATCAAGTCAGTCTAAGTAGGGGTTGGGATGTGAATATGAATCACCATGCATTAATGGATAATTTAATTATGAACTAAAATTAATTTATCATCTAATAAAAATGAGTCATATAGTTTTCACCCACCCACTTCACCACACCATAGGTATATGCCATATGCTTATACGGGGATTAGGGTTTCTTGGCCAGAGACATCAGTCTTGTCCATCTATATTTATTTTGATGATCCAAATCTATGGTTCAGTCTTTCTTTTTGTATTGTATCCGGAATATGGCATGCATGGTATTTTCTTTTCTTTTGAGTGTTTCCTATGGGGTTTTCGTGTACCTATATGTCTACATAGCATGAAGATTTTGGTCGCATATGTGCATATGTCATGTCAAATTTTTCATAAGATGTGGATTGCTTGGGGAGGTCTGGTCTAATCTAGTTAGTATGTTGTTATTTTTGTTTCCTTGTTATTTGTCTCACTGGTGGTATGTATGGGTTTTGCAATAATACTTTCCCATATTCTTGGTTTTGTGTATGGGTGATCCATTGTGGTCTAAATGGCATCTTTTTCCACACCCCCACTTGTGATTCAGCATGTACCGTTACCAATCCATGATTACTCTCTCCTTTTAGATACTGATTGCATTCACAAGGCTAGTCTTCATCTCTTTGTGGCTGTAAACTTCCCTCATGTGGATGCAAAGCTCTGTTACTCTTTTTTAGAGACTTACAATAAGCTTTTGGGCTTGATTTATGGCCCTTGGTTTTGTTTATCCCCTACTACTATCAAGAAGGCCTTGTTCCTACCTTTCACAGCTTCCCCTGTGCCTAGTGGTAATCATTTATTATCTACTGTAGAGATCCTTGCCTTGTTGTAGGAGGCCTCTACTATGTTGGTAGCACATAAGGTTATCACTAGTTTAGGAGTATCAGTGGCACATATTTTCTCTCCCTTATGGAAATAGTTATGCCAATTCCTCCAAGATTGGCAAGCCTGTATCCAAGAGACTTTCCGAATAATTATTCACTACATCTATTAGAATCTTGGAGGGGGTTAGGCTTAATTAGACAACCTTTTTGCAGGCTAAATGGATCAGTATTTTCAATGTGCAACGAAGGGTAAACTCAGTACTGTTTTCTATGGGGTTTTTCTACAAAAGATTATTCAATTGGTACCTCCCTAGGTGGCATTCTTGTGCCTAATCCTGCTCCACTTCCATAGCAATCACGTCCTTCTATTCCTTCTCCTCCTATGGAATCCAAATCAGATTTAGCAAATGTACCCCCCTATCAGAATCATTTGAAAGAAGTATCATACATAGGGTCCTTATGATCCTCTCCCTGTTCCAACCCCTATAGTACAGATTCTGATACTTGAGGTGTCTACTAGCTCCCTTCCCTCATTCTTGTCTTGTACCAATCTCTTTGCAATACAATAGGAAGGAACACTGGGTCGACAAATTCCTCCTTCCTTGCAAACAATGCTTTTTGGATCTATACTTTTGTAGCTAGTTTTTGGTGTTCAGTTTGCTTTGGAGGCCTCCGTGACCTCTTGTCTTTGGAAAATCCATACAAGAGTGTACACCTCATTGCAATACAAAATGGACTCTTTAACCAATCAGCTTAACAAGGCTCTGGAGAATTTAGGTTCTCAGAAGGCTACTTTGAGTGATGTCCATACACAAATGACTACAGCTGCAACTTTGATGAATTCACAAAAAGCCATGATTAAGGAGTTAGAAACCAAAGTTACTACTTGAGAAGAAGAGAATGTGTCCTTAACTAAGGATAAAAATGTAGCTCTTGACGAAATGATAGATTCATCTCTTAAGATTGGTATATGTAAAGGCCAGTTGCACCATTCCCAAGAAACTATAGAGTCATAGAAGAAGTTTATTGAAGAACTTAACCAGAAAGTTGCTACTCTTTTTGTTCCTCCTCCAATCTTGATGATGTCTTATTTGTTGTCTTCTAAGGAAGAGCTAGATTAGTTGCAATAAAAAGCTAAAGTATGTGATGGGTTTTCTAGCAAGGTAGAGCACCTTTAGCAGCGTATGAATTGTGTTCAAGAAGATTTTGTCCACTATGTTGAGTTTGTGTCAAATCCATCATCTTTCTAGATTAAGTATCATCAGCAACGCTTTTCATTGTACATTTCATTGAGTAATGTGGACATAGAACCTCCAGAGGATGGGTGGTAGAACATGTGGTTTTTAGATTTACTCAAAGTAGTGTTTGATAGATTTGTTGATGAGTTAATCTCTCATGAAGCCCAATTATTACCTTTTATGTTTCTTGGAGTAGATTTGCACATCCCTAATGAGGAGGAAATGAATCTTTATATAGGAGATGTGATTTTGCAAGCAGTCATGTATGTGCATTCTGCTGAAATGACCCTGGTTGATAGCCTTAAGAATAATCATCAATAGACATTGTAGTGTAGAGGCTATGCTTGGCATCCTCCTTTAGAGGATGATGTTCTAGATTCTTGTTGTCGACAGAGTGTCTTTCATAAGTCAAATATTCAGCCATTGCGATCTGTGTTGAACCATATTGGTAACAATCCCTTATTCATTGAGGATTTCTTTTCAATTTTTGATTCTCTATGTTCTATCTATCCATAGGATCCTCAAGATATCATATCTTATTCCCTAGTTTCTTATTGATTACCTTTCTTTATTTCCATCCTCACTTCTAATCCAGATAGTATTCCTCTCTTATCTTTTACTCGTGTAGTTTTCCCTCAAATTTCACTTTTTACTACATGCCCATTTATTGCTAATCCTATATCTTCACCTACTCCTATTGAACTTACTCGTGTTGTTCCACCCATACCCTCTATTTTCCTAGTAGAATCCCTCCACGAATTTTTACTTTCTTTCCCTCCTTTCTGTCAGAGAGAGAACCAGGGAGAGAGAAAGACTGCAGGAAGAGAGAGAATAAGAGTGATGAGGAGAGAGAAAGACAAGAAATAAGGGGAAGCCATAGAAGCTGTGTGCAAGAAGGGAGAGAAAGTGTGTAATTGTATTAATGTGTCAAAAAGATGTGAAAAATTACATCTTCTCTCCTTTTATACCAATGTCAGTGTGACATGGCATAATATCAACATTATTAACACTTATTTGCTATTCCCAGCTTCTTACAATCCATCCCTTCCCAAAAGTTTTTGTCCTAAAAAACAAACCTAGAAACAACTAGAGAGGAGATGGATAGAACAGAGTACTACTCTGTTTTACAGCTTTACAAATGGGAAATGAATGAAGAATGACCATTACAAGAGCTGAATTTGAAGAACGGAAGTAAGGCCCAACTATATACATGATTTGAAGTACTTCAGAAGCAAATGGAGCCATAAAGTCTTCAACAAATAGTCCCAGAACAAAGTAGACAGCTTGCTGAATAAACAGTCCCTACTGGACCAAATCTGCCATAACTTTTGATAAAAGTGTCCAAATGAGATGTACCATATATCAAAACAAAGCTCTTGAAGAGTACTTTAAGCCCATATAGATAGCTTAATTCTGAAAATTAGGTACGATAAAAACTGTTCTAAAACAGCGTGCTGTCCTGAACCAGTCTGCATCAATACTAGCTCCATAAGCAATAGGCTTCAGCCACCAATGTCTCCCTCAAGTATGGATACTCATCCAATATAGAATCAGGTCTCCAAGAAGCCTCTTCAGATGGTAAACCTCTCCATTTGATCAAATATTCCACAATAGGACGTGATCGAAGCTTCTTTTTGTGCTGACCTATAACAGCCTCTGGGATATACTGAACAAGACCATCTTCATCAATAGGTGGCAGCTCATCAACTATATCCACTAGATCACCATAATAGGGCTTGAGCTGACTAACATGGAAGACGTTATGAATCTTTGTAGAAGAGGGAAGCTCTAGTTTGTATGCCAAATCTCCAATTTGCTTAAGGATCCTGTAAGGGCCATAAAACCTGTGGGCAAGCTTATTACTAGATCCATCTTTCAATATAGAGTACTTGGATTTGGGCACCTTCAACAAAACCAGCTCTCCTTCTTGAAACTCTAAAGGCCTCCTCTTCTCATCAGCATACATCTTCATTTGATCTTGAGCCTTCCTTAGATTCACCTTACATTGCTGAAGAAGGGTCTGCATTCTTTCCAACTCTTCCTTCCCATGAGGATTGATCTTTTTATTAAAGATAACTGTGGGTAAGGGCACCTTGTAACCATACAAAGCCTCAAAGGGTGAAACTCCTATGCTCACATGAGTGGAATTGTTGTAAGCAAACTCAGCCAGGTGTAACCAAGAATCCCATGAGGTTTGGACATCATAGCAAAAATGGCGAAGATAACTTAGGTCCCTGTCATGCGACCTATTCTTCTAGAAAATGTGGAAACACCCTCGGGAGTAGGAACAAAGAAAAGAAAAAAAAGAAACAAACAAACTGCTATGGGAGAAAATGAAGCAATTCCTTGTCATAGCAGGCCTCGTTTCAAGAAAAGGTGGTAACACCCCACAGTTCTGGATAGTTGACTCACCAACAGAGCTTCTTTAGATACAATTTCAAGCCACCTCCCTTGGTGTGCTGTTCCTGCAACTTCATCAATCCGTCTGACCCTCTTTTATTGACAATCTTTCATACAAATCATCAAAATACTAGATATGTTAGCTGCCTCCATGGGTATGCTTCATCTTCAAAACGCTAATGACAATAATAGACAAAGCGATCTTCATCCATAATCCCTTGAGTGCTGGAGCTTTCATCCTAACTAGATGGGGATGTGAGTATAGTTTGCCCTATGTATCTATCAATGAGTGTGAGATAGAGGGTGGGGTGAGTGACTAGTCCTTTCCATTCAATCCAAATGAGAGGTGCGATGTGTGAATGGAGTGTTTCACTCATAGGTTGGGCCTCTCAATGGACAAAGCACGATCTTTTTCTTGCACTACACTATAAGGCTCCCTGGCCTTCCTTCTTGCATCGTATGTTGGCACAGGACACGATGCACAATTGCACCATCAAATGCGCACAAGGCATACAATCTCGACACAAGTGACTATGAGGCTTACCTCAATGGGTGTAAGGAACGGGCTGCCCTCCTATATTCTCCAATAGAGTGCCAGTCAGAGGGGGGCAGAGTGTGACCGGTGTGTCCTCAAAATCATCATTGAGAGGTGCGGAGTGAGGGACATTATGGCATTGGAGTCAGGTACATTCTTGTTTATCTATACACCCATAGGATGGGTCTCTACCACCATCACAAGCCATGTCACCTTGTTCTGTACACTGTATGATAAGGCTCCTTGGCCTTCCTGCTTGCACCTATGCCAGATAGGTGGAACACACAAATGCACCGTGGATTGTGCACACTAGTATACTCCCTCCAAATCGTTTTCCCCTTATTCAATTCTAAACACGGCGTGAGTTGTGGGGTTTAATGCTTATTCATTGAGCGATGGGCGTCATGGGGTGAGTGGCTGTTCTATCATCCTCTCGAGTGCTCGTGAACTGAGAGTTCTATTCTTTGTCAACAACACTTGAATCAATGGACTTTATCGACAAAGCTATCTCCCTGGGTGATGTTGCATGGTCCCTGCCGTGCTAGACGTGTTCTGTGGCGAACCATGGTACCTCCTGCCGATGGCTCCAATCTTCCTGCATCAACAAGGATAGTTCCTTTCAACCATCTACGAAATGGGCCAAGTGTTCGTAACCCTACCTTTTTGTTTGCAAGTGCATGTTATGTATTAAGTGTGGGAACGTCAGCGTCTAGTTGGTTGACAAGTCCTAGGCCGTGTCGATCAATCTACCCTCACCGGTAAGGTCTTAAATGTGGGGACACGTCCCTGCGTATCTACTATGCATATCCCTTGCATATGTCATTAACCACTCATGCGTGTCTACCCTGTACTAGTTCTGCCCTAATGGGGTCTTTTCCCAACCCCCCACCTTTGTACCCCCTATCGTTAAGACCGTTTCCCTTGTAGTTGCTTTTATTGCATAATTTTTTTCCTTTCTTATGTGAATACACCCTACATTCCCCACACTCCCAATCCAACCTCATAGCCCTATTTGTCCCTTATCAGGACCCAATTTTCTTTTTTACATCCCCCTGTTCCGGCTTACTGTTTTTGCGTTATTAATTTTTGAGTAATTTTTGCCAATTGGATGCTTTTCCATGCAAATGCACCCTTATCACTTTGAAATAGCGATTGGATGTGAAAGTCATGGTCTCCACCTTCCAGATGACATTTTTCCTTTTACTCGCCCATTATTTGGACGTACGGTTTGTCCGTTATCCATTTTTGTGTGGTTTCGTGCCTTTTTCGCGTCCCTTTTTTACCTTTTTCCATGTGAATCTAGCCTATTCTCCTCCGAATTCAATTCTGTCTAGATATCTTTGTCCAATCACCCTTCTTGCACAATTCTCCTTTTTCCTCCGCCCTGTTTTGCCCTCTGGATTTTTTGTTATTCATTTTTATTGGCATTTTCAAGCTCCATTTTCTTGTTTTTTCCATGTGAACGCCCCCTAACCCCCCTGTGCTGCATTCCAACATGACAGTCTTGTGACACACTATTTTTTGGACATTTTTCCTTTTTACTACCATTCATTCTGGTGCCCGGATATTTTTATATTAATTTTTGAATCCCTTTTCGGGTATGATTTTTGGGTTTTTTTCATGTGAACGGGTCTTATCTTCATTGCAACTATGTTCTAACATGATAAGCTTGTCAAGTCTGCCTTTTTTCACAATTTTCCTTTTTCCCAAACTTCATTTCGGCGAACGAATTTTTTGGTATTAATTTTCATATGTGTTTTTGGGCCCGATTTTTGTGTTTTTCCCATGTGAACACCCTGAATTGTTCTCGAACACCCTGTTGCACTTTTCCATTGTCTTCCCTCTTCGACTTGTGCTTTTTTCCATTTTTACTCATGATGTTGTGTCATCCTGCACTTGTGCCGCCATTCCGGCCCCTGTTGCTTACTGCCACTGCAAATTTTTTAACCTCACCCCATGCTAATGTGCAGGACAAGGTGACGGGCTCCCTTGATTTAATTTTTAATTATTTTCTTCCTATTATTATTATTATTATTTGTTTTTTAAATTTAAAAAAACATTTTTCCCTCCCTCCCCAACCGTTTCCCCTCTCCTTCCTCCTTCTCTCTCCTCTTCTCTCTCTCCCTCTCTTTCTCTCTCCCCCTCTCCTTGCTCTTGTTCTTCCCTCCTTCCCTTCCCCCGCCATCTCCATTCCTCCTCCTCCTTCCTCCCACCTTCTCTTTCCAACTCCCCATCTCCTCCTCCCCTCCTCCTCCTTCTTCTCCCTTCCTCCTCCCCTCCTTCGTTCTCCCTCCTTTCTTCTCCACCACTCCTTCTCCCTTTCGCCTCCCTCCTCCCTCTGTGCGGCCCTCCAACCCTTCGCCGCCCCGCCCTAGGTCGTTCGCCATCCCTTGGTTTTCATCGCCACCCCTCGCCTCCTTGTCACTGGCCACCACCTTGCTGTGGTCGCTGCAGTCCTCACTATCGCCGCCATCGCCGCCTCCGCGCGGCACCACCTACACACATGCAACCCGCCAACCCTCCCCCTCCCCTACTCGCGCATCCCACCCCACAAGTCCCCTACCCCTTTACCAGCCCTGGCCTGCCCACTAGCCTTGCCCACCCACTCCCCACTTATCCTAACCCACCAAAACCCCCCTCCTTAGACCCCCCAACTAAACTTACCCTAACCCTTCTCCCTTCAACTCCCCTAACCCCTCCACTAAACCCTACCCTTAAAACCACCCCTTCCACTAACCTAACCCCCCTTCACCCCATTAACCCAATACCCTCGTTGGCTAAAGGCCACCCCCCACTACGCATGCTCGTGTCTTGGCATGTTCGTGTATGCGTGGTCTGTGCGAGCGACTGTCTAGTGTTCGCGTGCGAGGTTTTGGTGTTCACGTCCGTGCGGTTTTTCACGCAGGTGTTCACGTGCAAGGTCGCACGTCCGGTTTGTTCGTGGGTTGCGCAACTGCTATTCACACGTAGCTGGGTTCCTGCATTTTTCATTAAAAATTTGTCAAAAACCCTTTTAAAATACATAAAAATTGAATAATAATAATAATAATTATTAAATTTCATTAGAAATTATTTAAAAATAGCTAAAAATTCATTTGACCAAATAGACACTTTTTGAATTATTTTTCAAAGCTGAAATTCCACAAATTTATTGTAGAAAACTCAAACACTTCAAAAATCATTTAAAATCCATTAAAAATTGGTAAAAATTTGTTAATAAATAAATAAATAAAGAAGAATATTTATAAAAATAAATAATTCCATCCACCTTTTATTTTAATTATAATTTTTTTTCAAAGCTAAACATGCTTTACAAAATGATCACATTTCTATTTTTGGGCAAAAATCTTGAAAAAACACATGTTAAATGCCAAATATAAACGGAAAAATGTTGGAAAAATCTAGTATTGTCTTTTGCGAAAATCTCACCAAACACCACATTATTATTATTTTCAATGAGGTGTTGGTTTGTTTTTTTTTCAGAGCTTACAACGTTCAAATCTTTTTTAGTTGTTGGCTTTTCTCTTTTGAGATTCCTTTGCATTGTGGGGCTGATACGTGTGCATTCAGTATCCTTGCATACACACATACGCACACACTCTCAGGTAATTCTTTTTTTCCTTCTCTTTTTTTTTTGCTACCCTAAAATTCACATATTAATTTCTAAAATGAACCTTAATCACCATCATGGCACACGTATCCGCGCTAAATACATCTTCTTTTTAATTAAATAAAAATAAACCAAACGTTCACTTTGCATGCGCTATGTGCACTTCAGAGGCACCTTAATTTTAAATAAAATGAACTAGCCGTCACAAAAATACACGCGCTGAAGAAGAAGAGCGCTTCAGACACATTAAATTCTTAATTAATGAATTTGCATTTAGAGACCTAGTCTGGGTATCGAAGTACGAGATTTGTTAAAAGCACTGTCCCATCTTAATAAATTGTAAATAATAAGTTAAAAACAAACCGTCATTTTCTTATTAAGATTTACAACCTAATAAAATTTCACCCCTTTTTAATAATTTATTAAAACGAGCCCTTCACTAAAATCATTTCCCTCACTGCACTTTCTTATTCCCCATTTTCAATAAACACTCTTTGTGGGATGGGCACGTGTAGTCTTTAGAATGGTCTTTCTCATCCACTGATGGTTAATGGTGTTCTAATTATGATGTGTGTGGTTCTTGCTTTGGTTGTTTTATACGGTTAAGGGTACTGTCTCAATTTATTTTTTATTTTATCTGCTTGATACGGGGTCTCGGGTGCATGTTTATTACATAGCATGAAGCTTTCAGTCACATATGTCTAGAGGTCATGTCAAATTTTTTCTAGGATGTGCCTTGCTTGGGGATAGTTGGTCGAGTCTCATTTAAACCCTTGGTTGATATCTTATCTTTGATCTTTTCTGCTAGTTTTGTAGGCATCTCTTTTATTTGTGAGTTGTGTTGTATGTTTACTATCTGAATAGAACCTCATACGCCTCCTCCTATTCAGTATGTCCCATTGATCAGTATGGATTATTCCTTCCCTACTAACTTTTGAGCCTATTGCGAAAGCTGGCCTTGCATCTCTTGTGGCTGCTCCTCTCCCTTTGATTCTAGATGATCCAACCCTTTGTGATGAGTTTCTTGCATCATACAATAAGAAATTGGGCTTGGTTCGTGGTACTTTCATGGTCTTGACACCTAAAGGGTTAGGCAAGGCTTTGTCCCTTCCCTACAAAGGGGAACCCTTTGTCACAACAAGACAATTATTCTCCAATGAAGACATCCTCAAGCTTTACAGAAGCAGACTAAAGAGGTCCTCGATGTCAAGAAGGTGATTAACACTTCAGAAGTGTCTTTCTCAATGATCACTAATCCTCTCTGGAAGATAGTCTACCAATTCCTTCAGGACAGGTTCATGCCTGCCAAGACACCATCTCACTACCTGTCCAAGGAGCTCTTCACCACTTTCAGGATGGTTTTGAAAGGGGTTGCCATTGACTGGAGCACTTACCTTCTTACAAAGATGGACCAAAATTTTGTCAAGGTGACTCCAGGGAATGTTACTAATGTAACCTTTGGTTTATATTTATATGTTTTTTTGGCATATTCAGGCCTTAAAAAGGGTGTTTTACCTCCTCCTCCATTTGATCTAGTCCCTCCCCCTTCACCTTCAGAAGATTTCAAACCCATCGATATAGAGGATATTGACCCCCCTCCTCTTCTGGTCATTACGTGGAAGCGCATGAAGTGAGTAGTTGAGACAATTGCACCAGTCATTCCTTCAGTGTTAGTTCCTACTACCTCTGGAAGTGAACTTCCTGCCTACCTCACATGCAATAATTTATTCAGGGCACATCGAGAGGGTTCTTTGGATATATTTGTTCCTTCGCCGAACCGCTTAGTGACAGGGAATGCCATCCCTTTCCTTTACAAAGACTCTCCTACCTTATCTTATTCTTCTTCATGCGCCCCATATTCCTATTTTTACAAAGAATTGATGCAATCCAAAGACCAGATGACATCCCTTTATGAAGAATTGATGCAATCCAAAGACCAGATGAATAAGGAAACCACAAAGCTAGCCTCTGCCAAAGACACTCTTTTCGATCTATTTACGAAACTGTTAGACTTACAGATTGCTCACAATACAGTGGAATCCCAAGCCTCCCAAATTAAACAGTTAAAGGACCAATTGGTGCAATCATGATCCATTCCTCCAAGTCCTAGTGTCCCCATGATTCCTTCTATGTCTTAGCAGGACTTGGCTGCTCTTCAATGGAATGCCACTTTATGTCCTTTGTTTCAGGCCAAGGTTGAGCTATTGCAGTCTAGAATGGATATCCTATGGACTACTTTTGAGCAGTTTTATGGAGTTTATTCTTCACGTCCACTCTTTCTTTGTTCATTATCAACAACAAAATTTGGCCTTTTATGTTAAACTTTCAATCATGGATTTATCTCCTCCAGAGGATGGCTGTAGTGGAACTTGGCTTGCGGATCTATTGTTTGAAGTGGTCAGGATGGCATTTGAGGATTCAGTAGTCCTAGATTTAATGTTGATGTCCTATATATACCTCAAAGGTGACTTGTTAACTCCAGATAATGAAGACCTCTCATGGTATGCTGTAGATGTACTCTTGAAAGGGATGGCATCTAAGGAAAGGGATGCGCCCCATATTCCTTTACAAAGACTCTCCTACCTTATCTTATTCTTCTTCAACCTAAAGATGCACCCCATATTCCTATTTTTACGCAATGTCCTTTTATCATAGATCGGGTATTTTCCCTCCTTCTTCCTTGTCCTACCCCATCTTTTAATTTCCTGTCCACGTTTCCCCCACATTTCCTTACTCCCTTTCTTTCTGATACTACTAAATTGCAGGATTCTGCTACCTTATCTTATTCTTCTTTTTATGATTTTACTTATCCCTCTCTTCGTCCTTTATCCTTCATTTCATTCTTGTCTCCTTCATCTTTTATTCAGACTCCCCCTCAGTTGGTTATAGAATATGAAGGTTTTGATCAGACAATCCTGAGAAGAAGAAGCTTGACATGGGGGATTCACTAGTAGTAATAAGGAGATGTCACGTGCATGCAAGAAATATATGAAAATACCCCTTATCTACCCCCTATTTATGGGATCTTACCTTATAAAATGTACATTCCTTCCCTTAAATAACTCCCCACCCTTACACTCACATGGTACCATACGATAAACCCTAGTGGACCCCTCGAGAAGCTAGAGTGCTGAAGATTCTTTGACGGGACCCCAAATTAACTGGCCTGTGATTCCAGGAGAATGTAAAACTACAGATCAAGCCTTTCACAACTATTTATGTTTTTCTCAGCTTCATTCTCAATCTTTGGATCCATTAGTGAGATTGATTGCTCATTTTTCATGGTATCTAGCCTTTGTGCACTGTCACTCTCATGGTGATCAAAAGCAAGTGCCAAAGTTATGTTTGGATGTCAATGTAGATGTGGATATCCATCAGCTGTTGAATGTGCTTTATTTTCATGCTTTGTACTTGCCAAGCAGATTTGTTATCCTATTAGAGAGAATGTGTTGTTTACAATTCTTGCAAAATCCTCCAAAACCCTTTGTGGATGAATCTTTATCCCTAGAAAGGTTTAAAAATCATCAATCCTTTAAAAGGGACCATCTTCATTGATCCGTTATTCTTTGTAACTTTGATGCTTGATCATAATACATATATCTACCTTTTTCCTTCTAAAGAAGTGCCATTTAGATATTGTTTGTGTAAATGGTGTGAGTTGTGGTATGTGTATATTGTTTATCTTTGTTGAATGGAGCTGAAGTTGAAGCTAGAGTGATGACGACGATATTGGATTCAAAGCTACCAGAAGATGATGCTGATTTCAAGAAAACTCTTATATCCTTTATGAGTTTGTGTTGTTATCAAAATTTTTAAAAAATGGAGATAATATCCACAAGGGTGTTTTCCTTTCATTGTAGTCTTACCAGATATGTAGATTACTTGTTGAGGTCATGGTTGGGTGATTATTGAAGATAATAAAGAAGATCAAATTGAGCTCTTTATTGAACTTAAATTATTCTTTTCCTTAGGTTGTGGGAATGCTTCCTTTCTAAGTGTGGGGATATGTTGAATGCTGAAATGACTAGATTTTTTAGTTGATTTTTGTTGTTTTTAAGGCCTAAGTGGTTGATTTTTGATGGATTTTGAGTGATGTCTGGTTATTTTGGAAGTGTTTGAAAGTTTTTTTGGATGATATTGATTATGTTTTGGAAGCTCATGATTATTCTTTGTAGAAATATGAGGCTGTGTGATGTTCTGATAGGTTTTTTTGAGGTTCTGATTGGTACTGATACCTTCTATTTAGCTTCTATTTTATTCTCATTTTCTTCTATATGAAGCATGAATTGATGATTGATGAAGGTTGAGGTCTTTTGAAAGCTTATTGAATATTTTGTGATGGTATTAGTATGAGTTATGAGGTTCTTATGTTCTTTGATGACCTTTTGTTAACCCTCTTTAGACCCTTTGTAGAGCCTCTGTTCTTGCTTTGTTTCTGTTCTATAAATCCTCTATAGATCTTCTGTAAGTGTTCTGTGGAATGTATGTGTGACTTTGGAAAAGTTTTGTAACTTTTGGAAAGGATGAATCTAAGTTCAAAAGAGCTAAGACAAATGGAAGAAGGAGTTGTTGAAGACTGAAGAGAAGATTGAAGTGAAATGACGGTAGTGAGCTATGAAGAGATATTGTAGTGGCTCTGGTGCCCTTTCATACCTCCCATGCCTCTTGAGAGGTGCATCCACGACCTAAGAAGGATTATTGAGAGTTATTATTGAGTATTTTAGTGAGGATATGATATACTATCGATTGAGAGAGAGAGAGAGAGAGAGTCAGAGATAGTCAATTTTATCAAAACAATGTATCTATCTATGAGTGATTGAGAGAAAGAACTATGAAGACAATGAAGATGAATCATATGTGATTATTTCCATTCAAAGTGGTGTATTCTTTTGTGTTTCTTATTCTATTGATGGATTCTATGAAGGTGTTGAAGATTATGGTTGATTCTATCAAATGCGTGGGAGATATCTACTATGATGCTGCGTGAAGATTTGTTCTTTTCCTTGTTGTGGTTCTCAAAATTATGAAACAGAAGCTTGTTGATGTTACAAGTTAGATTTTCTTGTAGTAGAAACCCCTTTTCCTTGGTATCTTTCTTGGGGCTCCAAGATACCTCCGTACCCGTGGCATCTCATTTTTGTTGGTAACTTGCTTTTATGAATCAGTAGTCTCATTTGAATACTCAGAAGAGTATTCTAAACTTGATGGTTAATCCTAATGAGGATGTGATTTTTTCTCAGATGGATCTCCTGTATTATTTTGCGCAAGCCTTTCCTACTAGGTTAATTATCTTGTTGGAAAGGATGTGTTGTTTACAGTTTCTCCAAAATGTGCCTTTCCATTTTGTGGATGAGAATAAGAGTCTAGAACATCTCAAGTTGAGTATAAAGTTCAAGAAAAAATATCTTTATCCTACATAGCCTGTGGACACTCTCTTGGTTGTACTCATCTTTTTAATGAAAATATTTCTCTTTGCTCTCCATGTTTTGGGAGCATGTGCCATTTACACTACATTGTTTTGTGTTTGTGCGAGTTATGTTTATATTCTATGATGTATATGTGGTGTTTTATCCTTCTTGCATGGAGTTGAAGATGAATATGGAGCTTATTGAAAAGCCAATTGATGGTGGTTCGTGATTCTATTTGATGGATGGATGCCTATTGAGAAAGCAACCTCTTATATCCTTTAAAAGTTTGCAATGCTTTTGTGTTTCTAAGCTAAGTTAATGGATAAATGTGTTTTCCTTTCATCGCAATTCTTTATTAGATGCAGGTTATAAGTTGGGTTTGTGCTTGGATGGCACTTTCCAAAGTTGTTGTGGAAAATCAAGTTGGGCTATATTTTGAGCTTCTACTCTCATTTTCTAAGGCTGTGAGGACACTCCTTGATTAAGTGTGAAGATATGTTGAGGGTTGATATTACTATGTTTTTGTCCATTTTTTGTTGGATATTTTGGTGATTTTTGTGTGATTTATACGATGATTCATTTTTTGGAAGTTTTTGAGAGATTTTTGGATAAGGTTGAATAGGTTTGAATAGCTGAGGAGGTGTTTATCAAAAAGCACATAAGTATATATATCAGGGTTGGCTCCCATTAACGTTCCCCTCCAACCTTAAAATAAGGAGGGCGTGCACAATTTTGGGGGATGTAGGAAAGTTGAGATGGGTGAGGGGGGAGGCAACTGCAGAAATATTTTCATACTTAATATAGACATTTCTTTCAATGTGTAGGGCTTTTATATTAACAAATTCATAGGTCTCACCATTTTTTATACATTGTATCACCATCATATTATCATTGGCCTCAATGATTCATGCCAAAGAAGGTAGAAGATAATGTCTCATTAACATTGCAATGTGTAGTTTTTGGGTTAGAAATTTTTTTGTCTTTTAAACTTAGTCAAAATGAGAAATTGAATAGAATACCAAATCCTATATAGAGGGTACGTGATATTTTTTTGATACATCGTATAAGAATAAAAGGGAAGGTCATATGGCTCTTCCATGACATGTAGATAGGGGGACTTTCAAGAATTCTTCACTCTTAGGTGATATATCTCATTTACAAAGAGTGAACTCCCTAGGGTTGTAAACCCAAGAAGTATGGAGGAAGAATTGAATTTAATTTGGGTTTCAATAGCATAGGTTGTGAAGAACACTATTTCTACTAGCTTCCAGTGGATTGCTAATTGGATAAACAGAAGGTTGTGAGTGCATCACGCATCCCATGTATCTTGTTGTTGAGCATCCATGAATAGATTTCAACTCCTTTCCTTCTTGCTCCTGGAAACTTCAATTGGCCATGACTCCTTGATGCTAGAAGGCATATTCCACGGTGGATTTCGTGAGGTTTTGGGGTGGATTCCATAAAATTATATTTGTTGTCGGGGCTCATACATAAGGTGGATTCCTTGTGTGAAAAGTCGATAGGGACACCTGTCCTTTTCGGGTGTCTCGTTAATTTAATGTGCAAGTGGGTGATTCCATAGTGTGTGATTCCACAAAATACATATTTAAATTCATGGAAGTTTATGAGTTTAAGGTGCGCACTCGTAATAAATTAAGGTTAGGATTGAGTTCTAACCAATTTATTTATTTTGTAGTTGAAGACTGCTAGGTATTCACTTTTGTCGATTTAATTTTATTATTTTCTAACAATTGTGAATGCTTCAATTGATGTGTAGAGTAGGCAGCGGTGGCGTTGGGAAGCACTGGGCGATAGTGTGTATTCAAGTTATTTAGAAGAAATTATCATTTTGATGGATGCGCATCTTAGGCATGGCGCCAATATTTATTTTGACGCACTTATTTATTGAAGCACTGGACATTTATTTATTATTTTGTATGCGCATGGACGCACGATTTAAATATTTGTTATTGGACATTGTATTTGGACACAACCAACTCTTTGGGCGCCCAACCGCTTTATTCTTTAGTTGGACAAAAGCAAACACAAAAGCTAAAGCGTGCTAATTGTAAATTTGGACTATTTTTGAGCTTGGAGATGAATAATATATTAAATATATGCTTTGTGGAGTGCTCACACAAGGCATGGGGGGAGATTGTACCCAATTAGTCTTTTGCTTCATGTCATGCAGGTCTCCTCTCTTGTTTTTTGTGAAAAAGTAGAGTTCTTTTGTTCTTTGGGACCTTTCAGCGCTCGCACCATCCATATCTACGGGTATAGTGAGCTTACCTCCATGCCGATCGAGTTACCTCCTCTCTCCCGCACTCCGGTAGCTCCATGATCCAACTGCAAGCTTCAAGCAAGCTCCATCCTCAAGCTCCACGCTCAGAGCTCCATCGCCGCGAGCAAGACAAGAGAAGAGAAGAGAAGAGAAGAAGAGAGGAGAAGATGGAGAGCTTCTCCTCCCTGGTCCCTCACCCTCACACACTCATTCCCTCACACTCTCACACTCCCTTTCTCAAGCACAAGCTCAAGCAAGCAAGAACAAGAAGAAGAAGAAGAAGAGGAGACCCAATTTTGGCCACACACAAGAATGAGCTTCTCATTCACTTTTCAACTTTATATACAAAACCCTAGATCCCTTTTGGGGAGTCATCCCCTTATCCCCTTTTTTACATGGCCGACCATGGCCTAGGCCCTTTTTCCCATTGTCATTCTATCTTCCTAACTTCCTTTCCACCGCCCGTCTACATTTACAAATTGCATGGGTGAGAGCTCGACGCTCCTTAAATTAAATCATGATGCACTTGCGCTCTTTTACAAAAGTATTGACTTGCGCTTTTCCTTGTGCACCTTTCTCCCTTATTTAGGACTTTTCTATGCTTCCTGTGTTTCTAGATTTTCCTTTGCGCCTTTGTCTTCCATTTCACTTTGCCTTGGCCTTGGTCTTCTACTTTAGCTTTTTCAGATTTTCCACCTTGTTCGTCCACCGGTTAACAATACCCCTCTCCTAGACAAGTTCCAGTCCCATGGCACTCACCGTCGTAGATAGTAGGCTTTAGCATGTACCGAAGACGTGGGTGGCAAGGACGCCTGTGGTTGCCGTGGAGGAGCGTTGGTGGTGGTGTGGAGGAAGGTCCTTGGGGGCACATTGGTGGCCTAGGTGGCTAGTGGAAGGGTTGTTGGAGTTGGTGGTAGGGCTACTCTTTGTTGGGGATTGCACTGATGGCCAGCACAAGTGTTGGTTTGTTGGGGATGCTGTACATGACGATTCTTTGCAGGCTTGCAGGATGATAAAGGATAAGAATTCAGAGTTGGGTGTTGATAAAGAGCAAACGACACTTTTGTTGGAGTATTCACTACCTGTAATTTGAAAACCTCTCATAAGTGGTCTCTCCCTAGGGGTAGTGCTAGTCTTTTCTATCGTGCTTAAGATATAGTTCAATTAGTTTGGGAGATAGGTTGAACTCTAAGCAAGCTGAGAGTATTGTCTTACACTTAACGACCCAAACTGTGTATATATTTCAATGTAAATATTATGTGAGTGCTCGTGCATACTTAGATACTACGTAGTTAGAATACCACAATTCGTTTCTCGTAACAATGTGTGGATGAAGCAAAGTTGTCCATGTTGAGAAGAGGTGTATGAGACATCCTTTGCATTGTGACTGCACGACATAGCATAATTGAACATAGGGACACCGCACTTTCGGTAGCTAGGAGCTATTGGACTTGCTTAATGAGGACGATGTACTTTTCATGGCCATTCATGCAGTGCTTACCACGATTGATTGCAATGGTATTAAGGTAGAGTGCAAGAGGGAATCATGCAAATGGGTCAGGGTGATAGGTCTAACCATAGGCGAGACAAGCTCCCTAGGTATGTCGTGCCCTTGATGTGCCTTGAAAAATTGTGGGTGATCCTAAAGGGCTAGGGGACTAGGGATAGAGCCAGCCGACCAAGGTCACTAGACGTACCTAATTTGAGGACCCCTAGGTGTTGTGCTGTGATCGTGGGTGCTTCTTATCTTTTCGTTCTTTTCTTGTCTTTTTTCCTTTTCTGTTTTTTTTTGTTTTTTTTCTTTGTGCTTTTTTCTTTCTTTCTTTCTTTCTCTTCTCTTTTCTCCCCTTTTTTTTTGGGACTTGCCTGAGTACAACCATTGCAATATGTTGAAGCTATCAGCCTTTCAATGGGTGGGAAATATCAAGCTTCGAAGGCTCAGGAAATTGATATTACAGTGATGATTGTGTACTAGCCTCCTTGTTAGAGAAGCAGTCGTTGAGATGGGGAGATACACTTGAGATATTGCAAACCTCTTTGCAACACACGATGTCGGTACAATTGAGGTAACAACTGCCATGAGCCAACTATAGAGCTTGAGCCAGAAAGAGAGCATAGCCCATGACTATGCTTTGGGCCATGTAATGTGGGCGGTCGGCAAGGGTGATTTTCACTTTCGGCAACATGGCTTTGTCACGGCTCTTTGTGGGGTCGATGATCTTGCGGTGATCGGGCATTGAACACTTGCGCACAAAGACCTGTATCATCCTGCATTCACTTGTCACTTCATGAGAGTACATGCACGGTATATGCTGCAACTATAATAAACCAGTGCAACGCAAGGAGACATCACTTATCTGAATTCCATGGTGTTGACTTAGATACTTATCACTTGTGCTTGATTAGCTTTTTCTTTTGCTAAAGACACGAAATATATTAGACACAGATATGAAAAGTTTGTACAATTAGGGAACATGTCAACATTTCACCATTTAAAGACAAAAAGTCATGGCCAGGTAGCATTTGATAAGCCTTTTATACAACATGGGGCTACTCTATTCGTACAAGGCAGGGTGAGTCTGGGTGGTCAAGCGACTGAGGCTATCCTAGTGAGGGGCTCCTGTGAGGCTGGGTGGGGAAAATGTCGGCTAGGACCTGGGGATAGTGTAGTCCCTGGCCGCAACTGTTTCCAGAATGCTTTTGAACAATGCATCAAATTCTTGCTTGTCTTGAGCTGCCCTCTCCTCTTTCGAGAACTTGGTGCCCGAGCGTCTGGTGGGGGCCCGCACAACCAGTGTTGCCACGCCCCGTGTGCTCCCTTGAGCTTCTATTCCTGTGGCCTAGGGATCTTATGGCCTACATCTAGGCCGGTGTCACTTGGGGGCTCGTTTCTTTTTGCATACCTTTTAAGGGTAGGTACTAGCATTTTGACGGAGGCACTTTTGCTAGATGCTCTCTTCGACGGCGGATAGCGTCCTTGCAAGCCAACTGCACTGGGTGCTCCATGTCGGCTACCATAGGGGGACCTGCAAAATGTGAAACAAGGATTGGGCCTTGAGGCAGGATAAAACTATTCGCATGGAAGGGATTATACATTGGGTTATCAAGTGCATATGATGAGGAGGGTAGAGGTGAGGCATGCAATCCTTGTTGTAGAGGGATGGCCCCCATGATGATGTTCGTTTTGCCTCCAACCATTAGCAGATCTTGGCTTATACTAAGTTGCATGGACTGGTTGTCATGGAGTGGAGTAGGGCTCATCCCTGGAAGGATAGACTGAAAAAGGGGAAAGGTGTATAGAAAGGGACGATATCCTGTCTACACCATCAGAGATGTTGGTCAGGGCTTCCTATGGTGGTAATGAGGGTTGCATGCCCTCCACCTAGGAGGCGAGAATGGTCACACGACTTCTAAATGTGTGGTGAGAGGAGGCCCTGAGGAGTTTAGCCTGTCAAACCCAACTCTTCTCCCTGCGCTTGACTATCATTGCTTGTGTAGGTTGATCTTATCTATACACAGTTACAAAAGTCATTGTTTATTTATATATATATTTATGAATCCATGTCACTTCACGAGGATAAAATCCAATTGTAGAACTCCAGATTATACTGAAGTGTGGCACATGCATCTAGTACTCGTGGCAGCTTACTCAATACCGATAGATATTTTGCAACATCGAGTAGCATGGAACCTTGTCCGAGTCTATTGGCAACATGTAACTCCTCCTCAGTGAGAACCTTATCAACCAAAGAGTTCTCTTGGTTGGTTCCAACTAAGTCCGTACCCCAAATATCAGTTAGCACTTGGAAAGGAAGTTGGTGCCACATAGGTTGGGTCTCTTTGAGACCGCCATTTGGCCAATTTCTCCTCTGAGATTGTCATAATCTGGGCTCCTAGTTCGGCCATTGCAACGCACTTTTCAAACCAATGTTTTTCAAATTGACTTCAACCCTCTAATTGTCACTTTAGTTGCTCTATCTCTAAGAGATTTCGTTGGCAGAGCACATCATTGAATGTTACAGTTAAGCGTAGCTCGTCGGCTTCCTCATCAGAGATGAGTCGCATGCATTCATGCAAGAGCCTGTCATAGTGCTCATTAAGGTGTTCTTTCTCTTCCCAGGATAGGGAAAATGGCAAGTATTCTCCAAGCTGCTCCTTAGGGAATGCGCCCATGTCCTCAAGGATGTAGACACGTGTGAACAGCTTGAGCTTAGCATCCAGCTCAGTTAAACATTCTGCGACTCTTCTATGTTCAATGAGGGATTGCTCGGTTGCTATCTCATGCAAGGTTCTAGGAGTTTGCCTAGGCTTTAGCATAGCTGGGGGCTCTAGCCTAGATGAGAAAGATTGGTAGGATCGCTTATGCTCTCGGGGTTTGTGCATTTTTCTTGAGGTTTTGCTGCTATTTTATCATGGTTCTCCTCGGATGTGACTGATATAAATTTATCACCCTGTTGTGACCGCGTTGTATCCACTCTTGATTGATCAATGCAAGTTCTATTGTCGGTGGATTGAGTGTTGAAAGCAACCATTGATGGTAACGGTTGCTTTGATTTTTCAGAGCACACGGATGTGTTTGAGGTTTCACCACTATTAGGAGAGACATCAATGGGTTCATTGGTGGATGGTCTCGATGCTTTATTTGTCAGCTCTCCCGCGTTCTTGTTCTCAATGTTCTTGGGGTCCACAACCACCTGTAGTAACTGCTGTTGTTTTTGTTGTTTTCTCCTCTTTTTCTTGGTCAGTGAAGGTGCATAACTTAACGACTCACGACCCTGAACTAGGTCAATTGTTGATGTGCTTGGTTGGGCCTCAGCTTTCCCCTTCTCTGGTGTGTCCTCATGGGACGTAGCTGCAACCTGCTAGACAGCCTTGCTAGGTTGATTGGTCAGATGCACCATCTCCTTGGCCACATCTTTGAGAGGTTTCTCCTCAAGCCTAGACTTTAGGTGCTTTGGAAGTGCTGGAGTTGCCAAGGACACTTGTTGCGCCACCTCCTCCTCGAGTGAACTGCTAAGGACATGTTCCGCAAGGGGCATTGTCATGGCTAAGGGCTGTGACTACTGTGATCCCTGATTGGAAGTAGTAGCAGCTATTTCAGTGGACTGGCTACTACTGCTAGTAGATTATAGTGTCAAGTCCCTAGGGCGATCGGAAGTGGTCGTGTCTTTTGTTGCCCTTTGAGCATTCACCTATGTAGATTGAGATCTAGTCACATTAGGTTGCACAAGCATATCCTTGGGCCGAGAGCTACGGATGGTGTCATGTCCCACCTCTTGGACATTTGAAAGCTTAGATGGAGATAGAGATTGGGATTGAGTAGCCGCCTTTGATGACTGATGTTGTGCTTCTTGTGTTTGTTTGGGAAAAGAGGGTGTGGGAGATCTAGGACTCTTGGGTGGACGTGGCACTATCTGAATGATTTGCTCGAGGCTATTAGATGATTGTGCCATTTTCTTTGTTGAGCAATCAGCCCTCTCACGAGTAGCGTTGTGCCTCTGGTGCTCATTATCCTCTTGGGAAATCGAAATCTCCTTGAGCACTAGTGGTCTTTGTGTACACTCAATGGTTACATATGACATTTGCTTATTAAGTATGCTAGGCTAAGGCTCTTTCTTTCGAACACTCATGTTTGGTTTCTTGCCTCAAGACCTAGAGTTTCTCTTAGATTTCCTCCTGTGCTTCATTGCTTTTGATGCAATCTTGCCTTCAACTGATAGAGGTGGTTTAGCAGGGGGTTTTGGTACCCAAATCCATCGGTTACCTGCATAATACCCTTGAGTACATAGCAATGCTTTGGATATCCATCTCAGCGTTGTATCGGCTCTCCATCGATGCCTTTGTCTATAAGGCTTGGGCTTTTTTTGGAGTCTTCTACGATATTTGTAAGTCCAAAGCCCTTCCTTAGCATTGTCTCTTGACCTTCTTGTTTCAGGCATGTTTCACTCACTGGTTCTCGTTGTTCAACCTGTGCTTGTATCAACTCTTCCAACAAGTCCTTGCTCTTGTTAGTAGGCTTGACTGTTATGTCAGCACCTTCCTTGCCTTTCCCTCGAGGTTCGATGAGGCCATCCTTGCCAAAGGTCGTGACTATCCTTACACCCAGTAGTGTCAGGTGTATCCTCTATGCTACATAGTCGGCCTCACACTTGGTCGCTCTTTTGAAGGGTCTTCCAAGGAGGGTTCCCTTCTCGCAAGTAGTACTATTTGGAGGAGCATGAAATATGATAGGCAAGCTTTCAGTTTCAATTGTCGCAAGGATTTTGCACTTCCCTATGAGTGCTTGAGGGTGTCCCCCATAAGGGCTAAGAGTTGTATTAGTTGGTGTGAGCTCTGGTTGGCCTAGTAGGGTCTATGCTTCATAGGTCAAGATATTGAAATCTGATCCTTCATCAATCAGAGCATCGATGGTGTGCTCTCTTTGTGTGGTGAGTTTGATCCTAAGATAAGCAGGTGGTACTATGTCTTTGTCTTCCAGGTCTTGGCTTGTAAATTTAAGTCTTCAGACAAATGCCCTTGAGTCCCCAATTGCACGACCAGATGTGGATTCTCCACTGATGTCTTGGATCACTTGTGCAGTGCTATTCAAGGTGCATCTATCGTTAGGATGGTCATATCTAGTCATCCTCGTTGTTGTAGCTTGATGTTGTTGCTTTCCACTTTGACTAGATGTAGTCTGAATGCAACACATATGTGTTTTTGCAGTGTGGCCTTTTTGCCCTTGTAGGCTAGATTGGCCCATTGAGGTTCTAGGGTCTTTGTTTGTCTCTGTTTGGGTATGGGCTTTTGGTTGCTCTTTTGCAAGTGAGAATCCATGCTCGTGTAGAGCCATTACTACACTAGGGTCCAATTTGGAGGACCTGTCACGGTGCACGTTTTCTCTCCAACCTACTTGGCAGAGGTGTGGAGAGGGCAAAGCCCCCTCTACGGGGGTCCGAGGGGAGGGGGCAATCCCCCGGCCCACAAGGCCGTTACGGTAAATGCCATATGTGATTTGAAAGACTTTTTACAGCCAAATTTTGAACTACTTGCTCTAAGATTCAGCCTAGTGATCGATCTATGATATGGTTTCGGCTCTATATGGTCTCTCCGTCAGTTTCACTATCTTCAGGTTAAAATTTGAAAAAATCTAAATTTGGCCCAACAGGTCTGAATTGCAGGGGCCGAGTGCCCGATTCAAACCGTTCGAGGGCCGAGTAGAAACGATCGAATGTAATTGGTCTGAATGTCAAATTCGGCCAGTCTGAGTCTCATTGTCTGAGGGCCAAGTGAGGTAGGCCGAGTCGGTAGGGCCGAGTTAGGTGGGCCGAGTCAAGTGGACCGAGGGCCGAATTTCAAAGTTGGTCCGAATGCTCAATTCAGACGGGTCAAGCGCTGGGTGTTTGAGTCGGCAGGGCCGAGTTAGGTGGGCCGAGTCAAGTGGGCCGAGGGGCGAATTTCAAAGTTGGTCTAAATGCTCAATTCGGACGGGCCAAGCGGTGGGTGTTCGAGTTGAGTGGGCTGAGTTGGTAGGGCCGAGGATCGAATTTTCGGGCAGTCTGAGGGCCGATTCTAGGACTCGGCCCAGGATCGCCGTCACTCGGACACGCCGAGCACGACACGTTTTTTCGTTGGACTTCACGAAATTCGTCGCGCCAAGCATTGGAGGCCTTCCCCCTGGTTGATCAACTCCAGATCCAACCTGCTCATGTAGGGGAAGGTGTAGAATTACCTGGGCTGGGAAAATATCTCTCAGATGGCAAGATTGAAGCGGATCCACTCAATGAAGCTTTCTTCCTCTCTCCTACTCTCCTGAAACCCTGCAATGGACAATGCGGCCTTTCTTGCTACTCTTGGCCCCTTATCACCCTGTCCAAGCTTGCACTCACCTCAATATTGCTTCCCTTACTAACATTTAACCCAAAATTTCATTTATTTCCCTTCTTTTCCCTGTTTCAGCTTGTTATACAAAAAATAAAACCCTACTATTTGCTCCAATGTTTTGCTCCTATCCTTTCTAAATGCAAGAAAAAATTAAAAGAAAAATACCTACACTACTCCATCATGCTTTCCCAAGTCCAAAACAACAAAAACCTACTTGCTAAGGAGATCGAATACCTCTTCAAACTCCCTTTCTTCCTACCTATCTACCTCAGGCACCGATTAGGGAAAAACCCTACTTCAATGCTTGATTCGAAGCGCGCAAGCACTCAAGGCTTGAATTTGTTGGTCCTGGCAATGGAACCAGAATGTGGGAGCTTTCACTCAACCACCAAGACCCACAGACCGCTTATTGTTTCAAGTGTTCCAAGCCAAGCACTAATGGCTACCTCTCACATAGCCGACGCACCATCCATATCTACGGGTGTAGTGAGCTTACCTCCATGCCAATCGAGTTACCTCCTCTCTCGCACACTCTGGTAGCTCCACGATCCAACTGCAAGCTTCAAGCAAGCTCCATCCTCAAGCTCCATGCTCTAAGCTCCATTGCCATGATCAAGAGAAGAGAAGAGAAGAAGAGAGGAGAAGATGGAGAGCTTCTCCTCCCCGGTCCCTCACCCTCACACACTCACTCCCTCACACTCTCACACTCCCTCTCTCAAGCACAAGCTCAAGCAAGCAAGAACAAGAAGAAGAAGAAGGGGAGACCCACTTTTGGCCATACACAAGAATGAGCTTCTTATTCACTTTTCAACTTCATATACAAAACCCTAGATCCCTTTTGGGCGGTCATCCCCTTATCCCCTTTTTTTACATGGCCGACCGTGTCCTAGGCCATTTTTCCCATTGTCCTTCTATCTTCCTAGCTTCCTTTCCACCGCCCATTTACGTTTACAAATTGCACGGGTGAGAGCCCGGTGCTCCTTAAATTAAATCATGATGTGCTTGCGCGCTTTTACAAAAGTATTGACTTGCGCTTTTCCTTGTGTGCCTTTCTCCCTTATTTAGGACTTTTCTACGCTTCTTGTGTTTCTAGATTTTCCTTGTGTGCCTTTGTCTTCCATTTTACTTTGCCTTGGCTTTTGTCTTTTGCTTTAGCTTTTCTATATTTTCCACCTTGTTCGTCCACCATTTAACAAGAGCAGTCCTTATGCAAGAATCCCATCCTGTAGCCTACTCTAGCTACAACCTTCAACCCTCTGAACTTAAGTATTCTACCTATGATAAGGAATTGCTAGCTGTAGTACAAGCTTTACGTCAATGGAAACACTATTTTAATGGAATCTGAATTCATGATCAAAACTGACCAACAAAGTATCAAACATCTCCTTAGTCAACCACAAATATCTAACCAACACATTAAATGGACTGCTTTTATTCAAAGTTTTCATCCACTTATATAATATCAACCCGGAAAAGAAAATGTTTTTATCAATGCTTTGAGTAGAAGACCGACTATTCATAATATTTCTGTGATATCATTTGATTCTCTTCTCCCTATGAAAGATACTAATCCGGGTTTTTTACAACTTGGATTATTACCACAAAATTTTGGCCAAAGCCCCTATCAAGAGCTTACCATATCACTTTGGGTTTACTCTTCAAGCACTAGGTATGCTACATTGCTTCTCGATTACGATAACTCTAGCAAATGGGGGGAACAAGTTCTTAGAAGGCATGTCAATGTAAAGGGTAAAAGGGATGGTTATCTTAGTGAAGATGAAAATGGATTACACCTAGGGGTTGAGTGAATGCATAGATTTTTCAAAGGACTAGCCTCCAACTACACATGGGCTCCGTCTGCATCACTAAGATTTGGAATCTATCACCATCATTACAGGACACCTCACCCTAGCACACAAGTCAATATCCACATCATGGTGTCATTTGGATCTTGCACAAAAGCTTATAAGCATGGACCCCTTTTGTCACATGCTTATATGCATTTATATACATATGGGATACTAAAGTCAAAGCAGCTTTTGGAAGCCCTTTTTTATAATCTCAATAACTCCCAAGAAAAAGTGAATTTCAAGAAAATTCCCACGTAGCCTGATCGGTTTCAACCTGGTCTACAAAGTTGCAGAAGAAACTTTTTTCAAATTCCTCACGGATTTGAAGTTACGAAGGCGCAGACTGCTGGCTACATGCAATTTTCTTCTCTCTTTCACCACACCAACTTTCCACTCTATCCTTCTTGTAAATATATTATAATAATGTGCTTTGGGCACCCACCTCTTATAATCTATCTCCATTTCTCTATGTTGTTTACCACCACCCTTGGCTTCTTGCATGATGACCAAGGTGGGGACTTGTCCCATTCACTATGCTCCATATTTTCAAAGATGCCATACATCATCTAGGATTATGTTAATCAAGAAGATTAGCTTAATCTAATCCCTCATGGAGGCTATATAAAGAGCCCATGGAGAATGAGGGAAGGGAAGAAGGGGGACAATGACAAGTCCATGAGAGCATTCTAGAATACCCTCATCTCTTTGAGCGAAGCTATGAGTGAGTTCTTTTATTATGTAGCATAATGGCAAGCTTCCTCTACCTCTTCTCCTATTATCTCCCTCTCTTCTCATCTTCTCATTCCTTGTAGCATAATGGCAAGCTTCTTCTACCTCTTCTCCTATTATCTCCCTCTCTTCTCATCTTCTCATTCCATGTAGCATGATGGCAAGCTTCTTCTACCTCTTCTCCTCTTGTCTCCCTCTCCTCTCATCTCTCTCTCTCTTATATTTCAATATGGTGTCTAGTACATATATTCTCTCTTGTAAATTTGTGTCTTGGTTCTCTTGATTCTCTTTGAGAAAAATGGAAGGAGGACAATGACAAGTCCATGAGAGCATTCTAGAATACACTCATCTCTTTGAGGGAAGCTATGAGTGAGTTCTTTTATTATGTAGCATAATGGCAAGCTTCCTCTACCTCTTCTCCTATTATCTCCCTCTCTTCTCATCTTCTCATTCCATGTAGCATGATGGCAAGCTTCTTCTACCTCTTGTCTCCCTCTCCTCTCATCTCTCTCTCTCTTATATTTCAATATGGTGTCTAGTACATATATTCTCTCTTGTAAATTTGTATCTTGGTTCTCTTGATTCTCTTTGAGAAAATGGATGTCCTAGCCCATCCTCCCTTTGGCTAGGTGGTGCCCCTCTTTAGTTCTTTTAGTGAGGATTGGAGGTTGGATGGGTAAGAGGCAACCCGTTCATCATTTCAGCCCTCATTTTTTGTGCCCCCACTGAGGACATTCTCAACCACAATTCTCTACCTCCTTATGTGGAATGATACAACACATGGTGGTGCATCCTCTACAACAAGTTCCCCAAGCGGCTCTTCCTCAACTGTAATATTTCCGCGTACCATACCGTAAATATTAACTTTCCGTATACCGTGTAAACCCTGTGCAAAGGGTATCTCTCGCATTTGGATTATGGGCCGCGTAATGTGTGAGCCGCACGAGGTAAATAGGGTCCTCTGCGAATGGTAAATTGAACCGGGTGTTAAAAAACCGCAAGCCGCACGGAAACACCCTCTTGGGAGGGGCAATTTAATTAATTAAATGCAAATTTTTTATGTATTTATCCCTTTCCCCCAGCCGATGCATGGCTGGAGGAAAGGGAGTGTGTGGGGGGGGATGGGAAGGTGGGGGTTGCATGGGCAGTTTCCCCCACGTGGGGGGAGACCCACTCCCCACCCCCACGGCCTATAAAAACACCCCCTTGATGGGGGGTGTGCTTACACAGGGGAGAGAGAGGGAAGTCGTGTGTGGGAGGAGAGAGGAGGAGGGAGTCTGTGCTTAGAGGGAGAGAGGAGGAGAGGCCGTGCTGCTGCCGCCAGCCTGCCGGTTGCTGCCCCGCCAGCCTCGCCACGGGCTACCACACCACCGCCGTGCTGCCGTCGCCCTGGCCGCCGGACTTCCGCAGACTGATCCGCCGTCCGCCACGCTGATCGTCAGGCCGCCATTCTATGCCACGTCGTCCACGTCCCGCCACGTGCCACAGAAGCTCCTTTGGAAGCTTCTTTAGAAGCTTCCATAGGGGGGGCCTCCCTAAAGGCCTTTCCCACGACCCCAATCTCCTATCCTTTGCCACCCATTTTAAGGGCAATTTTCCCACCATTTGGCCCAAAAGGCCTTTCCCATGGCATCTTCCCGAAGATCCGTTAAAGGCCCGGATTTCCAAAGAAGGAGACGGTGAGGCCATAAAGACCTCACAAGAGCCTTCGACGAGACTCGGACAAAGACATAAAGTCCGCAAGCCGTCCAAATACCGCACCGATTCGAGTTCGTGGGAACTCCTAAGTTTTTGTCGCAAGCTCTATCCCGAAGAGGAACCCAACCGCATACAAGCACAAAGGCAGATCGGAAGTCAAATTTACGACTACGATGGCTCCTAAAAGATCCCAGGAGGCAACCGCGGGAGGTTCGACTCCAAACGTGCAAGTGGACATCACCCCGACACCACAAGTCCAGGTTCTTCCGTGTTAAATTCCGCATAAGAAATGATTAGGCGCGCTTAGGAAGGGAAATTCAAGTTACGTTTAAATTAAAAGCATTGAAAGAAATGCATCTTTTTGAGCATTATGAAAGATTGAACGGTTAGGGAATTAGATGCATGTAGATGGTATTTTTAAAGGTAAGAATCTAATCCTAAGCAAGAAGACGAAGTTTATATGTGCATTAGTTGCCATCCTAGATATGATGAATTAAGCGTATATGCACATTATGATTTCATAGGGAAAGTCTAGCACCATAAGGTTTCATTCGGAAAGAATTAATAGGGTACTAAAGTGAACTTATAACTTGCAAAATAGTTATAAGATGGAATAGAATAACACTAATTTCGCTTGAGTATCATCAACGACTTAGTGGCTAGGAGAATGTTAGGAATTGCGTAGTCTTCATGAGAAAAGGATCAATCATTAAAGAGTCGTAACTAGGTGTAAATGCATGGGATGCCAAAGGATAAACTACAAGGTAGTAGGTACGATTGTCGATGCAAGACCTAGTAGGCCCTAGGGAAAGTTAGTAACCAAATTAGCATGCACCAAGGAAAGATTGTATGACTCGCCAATGCATAAGTTCGAGAGCATAGACTACAAAGTAGTAGGCTGGATTAATTAGGAAAGTTAGCGTACATATTAGTAAGTAATTTACCTCACTAAGAAAACGGCAATCAATCGCTTGTTTACGCGAATTCGATTCCGTACAATTGGTTTGTCACCCTACAAGGACCATCCTTGTCGCAAACAGGCATAATTGAATTGGCTAGGTAATATAAACCACAAGGAATCGTATAAACATAGGAATCCTAAGAGACAACCAGGATTTAGGCAAGGATAATTCGACCTCGCTTAAGACAAAAACTGTGAACCTAAGGATCATGACGGAACTCCGACGGAGTTGCATATTCTAGAATCATGAGCCAAACCTAATTAGAAATGACTTGAAGGATACCCCAAAAATCCTGTTACTCGACTAGGGTTAGAGACCCGTGGTCGGAACACTAAGAAATGGATAGGAGGATTCCGTAAAATAGATGCAATACTTGCGCACAAGCCGCAACATTGTATAACCTCGGAATTTGTCCGCAAGGAGTCTTGTCATCTCTCGAAATGAGGTTAGCAAGTTATTGAAAGAATTTAACTTACAAGAGGATGAGTAATCATCCTGTTAACTCACTTTCCTTGGAAAAGTAATTGCCAAGGGGAAGGAAGATTAGGCGTTGCCTTGAAGCAAATGACCGACAATAAACTAAGGCGACATGGTCGCTGGATCCTGCCACAACAAACCTAATGTATTGGAAGGGTATGACCCTAACCCAAGAATGATAGGAATCTTGCTAAGTTGCAATTGATTCCGGATCGAATGCGGGTTGCATTCGGAGATAAGGAGTCAATCCTTAACAGTTTGCCAGCTAAAAGACCACTGAAATTGATTGTGCTTGTAACAGTTTAGAAAGGACTGTTTGCATTGTTTGCTCAATGAACTAAAGGATGAAAATATATCTAAAGCTTTAGGTTGGTGCCTGAGAGGCAGCTTCAGTTACCCCCGACTGCCTGCCTGACCCTAACCAAGGGGGTTGTGAACCGCGCCGGGAACGTGGACCGAACCCGCCGTGAGAGGTCTCTCTGTTGAGTTCTGCTTGGAGCAGGAGGATGCTTGGGTGCCAGGGGGGGCTCTGGCTATAAATCCCTCGCCTTCCGGGTCCTGCACAAGAGACTAACGTGACTCGGGATTGGATCTCGAGGCCCGCATACTAGTCTACGGGCGGAAACTTGGGATAGTAATCACAGGAAGGATTATTGGATAGCCTTCGGGCGGATTATGAATACGCCTACGGGCGGGAACTCCTTGTATTTCAAAGATAAAAGGATATAATGATAATAAAGGAGTTGTTTGACATTGTTTTCTTTATGTCCTGTGATAAGATTACGTGAAGGAACCAGTGCTTAACAGGGTTAATCAAGGAAGCTGTTTGTATGTGTCAAACTAATGTGGTAGGTAATTACATAACTAAAACAAACTGACGAAAGTGCGGAGGATAGACCATAGGTCTGTCCTACGGATGGGTGGTCCCGGTTAGCCGGGAACTTTTCTCAAGGACTTCAACGGACAGAGGATGATCGTCATCACCAAAGCAAGAAAGGAGAACGATGACTTAGGAATACAAATTACCCGATTCAGGCTGTTTTAGGGGAACGGAATGGGACTATGCCTTTTGGCAGAGAGGTCGAGTTTTGCATCCCTCTCGTTTCCCATTCTCCTTGAACCAAGTGCAGCATGAATCCGCTTCAGACCGGGCGATCTGCGTAAAGTAGTTTGATCAGGTCTGACGCTAGACGCTGTTAGCAAATGACCAACAATTCCATTCGATCCTAAGTGGGAAGCGCCCAGGACACTTCCGTTACGGGGCAGACGCGGAAAGTCCTAGATTACAAAACCCGCAACATTCCATGGGAGTGCCAGGTGTAGTCTTCTAGACAACCTTTCCGATGGACTGCTAAGACGTGTCCTAGAGGATGTTAGAGGACACGTTACAGTTGGTATCAGAGCCGACTTACAATGGAATTGTTTTCATAAGATTTCATTAGAAGTGAAGTAAAGAATTTGTTCCTGTCCAAACATTTTCTCATCTTCAATACTGTCTTCCAGAATTACGAGGCGTGGAATAAATTTTTGGTGTTCCGGATTATGTTCATGACTGCGATGCATTCTCCGCATTATAGGCAGAGAATTGAAATGATGAACATCTTGGAGCAAATTTATAACCCATCACCGCTATATATAGAGCGAAGATGGACTGGGTCTTCAGGAATCTACTACATAGCTGCCCACCGGTTTGCTTATCTACAAACCAACTTGAAGAGGATCAAGTGGTTGGAAGATTTGAAAGTCGTGAAGCTGTTCATTTTTGTGGAAGCTCACGTGAATTCGACTTTGCATATTCAAGGTCGGAGGGTTGAATTAAACTCATATGTTTATGAGGAAGTAACCCGTGTAATTCCAGCTGATAGGATCAAGGTATTGGGACGCCATGGGAAGTATGGTTTCCAGCGGAAAGGATATCCCGAACTTCCGATGCATTATCGATTCCTAAAGATACATGACCCAAAACCCTACTACTACACAGTTCCTGTAGACAAATCCAATACTATGTTGTTCTCCCCAAACTAGATGTAATGACTGGAGCTGTTGTATGAGGCTACGCCATATAAATATAAATAAGGACTTCTTTTATCACTATCCGATTGTGCATCAAAGTTGTTGCAAAAAGTCTAGTTGCTTCATGAGTTACGAATTAGCTGAACTAAAGATAAGCTAATGGCAATTATCATATAATAACGTTAAGAAAACTTTTTACGCCAGGCACAACCCCAAGTACAGGTTCCAAATTCGCCCCCTACATCAAGTACTACTGTGATCCAGGAGAAGAAGTTCCTCCTCAAACAAATAAAGCCACCCGAGTTTGACGGGAGAGGCAGATTCGTCCAGTTAGACGCTGAGATTTGGATTGAATCTATGGAGGACTACTTCGAAGCCGCTGGCACTGCACCAACCAATCAGGCCATGCTCGCCAAATTAAAACTCACCGGTGAAGCCAGACTATGGTGGAAACAATGGTGCAGGGATCAAGGGATTTCAGAGGGGTCCGTTACCTGGGAGAAGTTAAAGCAAGCCGTGCAAGGGAGATATTTGCCACCCGCATATCGTACACAGAAAATGAATGAGTTCTATGAGCTAAAACAGTTAGGACTCACGCTTGACGCATACTACTCTAAGTTTGTCTCACTCTTGAAGTATGCGCCACGAATGGACACGACACAGCAGGTGTCCAAATTTTGCGCAGGCTTAAATCCACCTGTAAATACCCGTCTCGAATCTATGAGACCATCAGATCTTCAGGATGCACTCATTCGAGCGGCACCCATAATTCAGGAAGTGCAAGCTAAACCAAGGAGTATTAAGAATTGGTCTTATAGTGACCCAAGCGGAGGAGCATTCAGACCCCAGGTTAAGAGAGTTCAAGGCCACAATCAGGGACAAAGAAAGAAGGCAAGGACAAATAACGTCAACAACTTTGTTCCTACTCACGGTAATGGCTGAAACATCCGATGTTTCCACTGCAATGAACTCGGTCACTTCAGAAAGCAATGCCCCAAGCTCAGCGAGGGACACCGTCAAGGTATTGGCCACGGTCAGGGAGGGACAGTTGAGATCTAGAACCTTGAGAGAATGCCTCGTCCAGTGGCAAGATTATTCCGAAGAGGATGCTACCTGGATGGATGAAAGCTCTCTCAATCTTCAATATCCCCAATTTATCTCGAGATCAGGACATCTCGATTCTTCTAAGGGGGAGAGAATGTAATATTTCCGCGTACCGTACCGTAAATATTAACTTTCCGTATACCGTGTAAACCCTGTGCAAAGGGTATCTCTCGCATTTGGATTATGGGCCGCGTAATGTGTGAGCCGCACGAGGTAAATAGGGTCCTCTGCGAATGGTAAATTGAACCGGGTGTTAAAAAACTGCAAGCCGCACGGAAACACCCTCTTGGGAGGGGCAATTTAATTAATTAAATGCAAATTTTTTATGTATTTATCCCTTTCCCCCAGCCGATGCATGGCTGGAGGAAAGGGAGTGTGTGGGGGGGGATGGGAAGGTGGGGGTTGCATGGGCAGTTTCCCCCACGTGGGGGGAGACCCACTCCCCACCCCCACGGCCTATAAAAACACCCCCTTGATGGGGGGTGTGCTTACACAGGGGAGAGAGAGGGAAGTCGTGTGTGGGAGGAGAGAGGAGGAGGGAGTCTGTGCTTAGAGGGAGAGAGGAGGAGAGGCCGTGCTGCTGCCGCCAGCCTGCCGGTTGCTGCCCCGCCAGCCTCGCCACGGGCTACCACACCACCGCCGTGCTGCCGCCCAGCCCACCGCCAGCCGTTCTGCCGTCGCCCTGGCCGCCGGACTTCCGCAGACTGATCCGCCGTCCGCCACGCTGATCGTCAGGCCGCCATTCTATGCCACGTCGTCCACGTCCCGCCACGTGCCACAGAAGCTCCTTTGGAAGCTTCTTTAGAAGCTTCCATAGGGGGGGCCTCCCTAAAGGCCTTTCCCACGACCCCAATCTCCTATCCTTTGCCACCCATTTTAAGGGCAATTTTCCCACCATTTGGCCCAAAAGGCCTTTCCCACGGCATCTTCCCGAAGATCCGTTAAAGGCCCGGATTTCCAAAGAAGGAGATGGTGAGGCCATAAAGACCTCACAAGAGCCTTCGACGAGACTCGGACAAAGACATAAAGTCCGCAAGCCGTCCAAATACCGCGCCGATTCGAGTTCGTGGGAACTCCTAAGTTTTTGTCGCAAGCTCTATCCCGAAGAGGAACCCAACCGCATACAAGCACAAAGGCAGATCGGAAGTCGAATTTACGACTACGATGGCTCCTAAAAGATCCCAGGAGGCAACCGCGGGAGGTTCGACTCCAAACGTGCAAGTGGACATCACCCCGACACCACAAGTCCAGGTTCTTCCGTGTTAAATTCCGCATAAGAAATGATTAGGCGCGCTTAGGAAGGGAAATTCAAGTTACGTTTAAATTAAAAGCATTGAAAGAAATGCATCTTTTTGAGCATTATGAAAGATTGAACGGTTAGGGAATTAGATGCATGTAGATGGTATTTTTAAAGGTAAGAATCTAATCCTAAGCAAGAAGACGAAGTTTATATGTGCATTAGTTGCCATCCTAGATATGATGAATTAAGCGTATATGCACATTATGATTTCATAGGGAAAGTCTAGCACCATAAGGTTTCATTCGGAAAGAATTAATAGGGTACTAAAGTGAACTTATAACTTGCAAAATATTTATAAGATGGAATAGAATAACACTAATTTCGCTTGAGTATCATCAACGACTTAGTGGCTAGGAGAATGTTAGGAATTGCGTAGTCTTCATGAGAAAAGGATCAATCATTAAAGAGTCGTAACTAGGTGTAAATGCATGGGATGCCAAAGGATAAACTACAAGGTAGTAGGTACGATTGTCGATGCAAGACCTAGTAGGCCCTAGGGAAAGTTAGTAACCAAATTAGCATGCACCAAGGAAAGATTGTATGACTCGCCAATGCATAAGTTCGAGAGCATAGACTACAAAGTAGTAGGCTGGATTAATTAGGAAAGTTAGCGTACATATTAGTAAGTAATTTACCTCACCAAGAAAACGGCAATCAATCGCTTGTTTACGCGAATTCGATTCCGTAGAATTGGTTTGTCGCCCTACAAGGATCATCCTTGTCGCAAACAGGCATAATTGAATTGGCTAGGTAATATAAACCACAAGGAATCGTATAAACATAGGAATCCTAAGAGACAACCAGGATTTAGGCAAGGATAATTCGACCTCGCTTAAGACAAAAACTGTGAACCTAAGGATCATGACGGAACTCCGACGGAGTTGCATATTCTAGAATCATGAGCCAAACCTAATTAGAAATGACTTGAAGGATACCCCAAAAATCCTGTTACTCGACTAGGGTTAGAGACCCGTGGTCGGAACACTAAGAAATGGATAGGAGGATTCCGTAAAATAGATGCAATACTTGCGCACAAGCCGCAACATTGTATAACCTTGGAATTTGTCCGCAAGGAGTCTTGTCATCTCTCGAAATGAGGTTAGCAAGTTATTGAAAGAATTTAACTTACAAGAGGATGAGTAATCATCCTGTTAACTCACTTTCCTTGGAAAAGTAATTGCCAAGGGGAAGGAAGATTAGGCGTTGCCTTGAAGCAAATGACCGACAATAAACTAAGGCGACATGGTCGCTGGATCCTGCCACAACAAACCTAATGTATTGGAAGGGTATGACCCTAACCCAAGAATGATAGGAATCTTGCTAAGTTGCAATTGATTCCGGATCGAATGCGGGTTGCATTCGGAGATAAGGAGTCAATCCTTAACAGTTTGCCAGCTAAAAGACCACTGAAATTGATTGTGCTTGTAACAGTTTAGAAAGGACTGTTTGCATTGTTTGCTCAATGAACTAAAGGATGAAAATATATCTAAAGCTTCAGGTTGGTGCCTGAGAGGCAGCTTCAGTTACCCCCGACTGCCTGCCTGACCCTAACCAAGGGGGTTGTGAACCGCGCCGGGAACGTGGACCGAACCCGCCGTGAGAGGTCTCTCCGTTGAGTTCTGCTTGGAGCAGGAGGACGCTTGGGTGCCAGGGGGGGCTCTGGCTATAAATCCCTCGCCTTCCGGGTCCTGCACAAGAGACTAACGTGACTCGGGATTGGATCTCGAGGCCCGCATACTAGTCTACGGGCGGAAACTTGGGATAGTAATCACAGGAAGGATTATTGGATAGCCTTCGGGCGGATTATGAATACGCCTACGGGCGGGAACTCCTTGTATTTCAAAGATAAAAGGATATAATGATAATAAAGGAGTTGTTTGACATTGTTTTCTTTATGTCCTGTGATAAGATTACGTGAAGGAACCAGTGCTTAACAGGGTTAATCAAGGAAGCTGTTTGTATGTGTCAAACTAATGTGGTAGGTAATTACATAACTAAAACAAACTGACGAAAGTGCGGAGGATAGACCATAGGTCTGTCCTACGGATGGGTGGTCCCGGTTAGCCGGGAACTTTTCTCAAGGACTTCAACGGACAGAGGATGATCGTCATCACCAAAGCAAGAAAGGAGAACGATGACTTAGGAATACAAATTACCCGATTCAGGCTGTTTTAGGGGAACGGAATGGGACTATGCCTTTTGGCAGAGAGGTCGAGTTTTGCATCCCTCTCGTTTCCCATTCTCCTTGAACCAAGTGCAGCATGAATCCGCTTCAGACCGGGCGATCTGCGTAAAGTAGTTTGATCAGGTCTGACGCTAGACGCTGTTAGCAAATGACCAACAATTCCATTCGATCCTAAGTGGGAAGCGCCCAGGACACTTCCGTTACGGGGCAGACGCGGAAAGTCCTAGATTACAAAACCCGCAACATTCCATGGGAGTGCCGGGTGGAGTCTTCTAGACAACCTTTCCGATGGACTGCTAAGACGTGTCCTAGAGGATGTTAGAGGACACGTTACAGTTGGTATCAGAGCCGACTTACAATGGAATTGTTTTCATAAGATTTCATTAGAAGTGAAGTAAAGAATTTGTTCCTGTCCAAACATTTTCTCATCTTCAATACTGTCTTCCAGAATTACGAGGCGTGGAATAAATTTTTGGTGTTCCGGATTATGTTCATGACTGCGATGCATTCTCCGCATTATAGGCAGAGAATTGAAATGATGAACATCTTGGAGCAAATTTATAACCCATCACCGCTATATATAGAGCGAAGATGGACTGGGTCTTCAGGAATCTACTACATAGCTGCCCACCGGTTTGCTTATCTACAAACCAACTTGAAGAGGATCAAGTGGTTGGAAGATTTGAAAGTCGTGAAGCTGTTCATTTTTGTGGAAGCTCACGTGAATTCGACTTTGCATATTCAAGGTCGGAGGGTTGAATTAAACTCATATGTTTATGAGGAAGTAACCCGTGTAATTCCAGCTGATAGGATCAAGGTATTGGGACGCCATGGGAAGTATGGTTTCCAGCGGAAAGGATATCCCGAACTTCCGATGCATTATCGATTCCTAAAGATACATGACCCAAAACCCTACTACTACACAGTTCCTGTAGACAAATCCAATACTATGTTGTTCTCCCCAAACTAGATGTAATGACTAGAGTTGTTGTATGAGGCTACGCCATATAAATATAAATAAGGACTTCTTTTATCACTATCCGATTGTGCATCAAAGTTGTTGCAAAAAGTCTAGTTGCTTCATGAGTTACGAATTAGCTGAACTAAAGATAAGCTAATGGCAATTATCATATAATAACGTTAAGAAAACTTTTTACGCCAGGCACAACCCCAAGTACAGGTTCCAAATTCGCCCCCTACATCAAGTACTACTGTGATCCAGGAGAAGAAGTTCCTCCTCAAACAAATAAAGCCACCCGAGTTTGACGGGAGAGGCAGATTCGTCCAGTCAGACGCTGAGATTTGGATTGAATCTATGGAGGACTACTTCGAAGCCGCTGGCACTGCACCAACCAATCAGGCCATGCTCGCCAAATTAAAACTCACCGGTGAAGCCAGACTATGGTGGAAACAATGGTGCAGGGATCAAGGGATTTCAGAGGGGTCCGTTACCTGGGAGAAGTTAAAGCAAGCCGTGCAAGGGAGATATTTGCCACCCGCATATCGTACACAGAAAATGAATGAGTTCTATGAGCTAAAACAGTTAGGACTCACGCTTGACGCATACTACTCTAAGTTTGTCTCACTCTTGAAGTATGCGCCACGAATGGACACGACACAGCAGGTGTCCAAATTTTGCGCAGGCTTAAATCCACCTGTAAATACCCGTCTCGAATCTATGAGACCATCAGATCTTCAGGATGCACTCATTCGAGCGGCACCCATAATTCAGGAAGTGCAAGCTAAACCAAGGAGTATTAAGAATTGGTCTTATAGTGACCCAAGCGGAGGAGCATTCAGACCCCAGGTTAAGAGAGTTCAAGGCCACAATCAGGGACAAAGAAAGAAGGCAAGGACAAATAACGTCAACAACTTTGTTCCTACTCACGGTAATGGCTGAAACATCCGATGTTTCCACTGCAATGAACTCGGTCACTTCAGAAAGCAATGCCCCAAGCTCAGCGAGGGACACCGTCAAGGTATTGGCCACGGTCAGGGAGGGACAGTTGAGATCTAGAACCTTGAGAGAATGCCTCGTCCAGTGGCAAGATTATTCCGAAGAGGATGCTACCTGGATGGATGAAAGCTCTCTCAATCTTCAATATCCCCAATTTATCTCAAGATCAGGACATCTCGATTCTTCTAAGGGGGAGAGAATGTAATATTTCCGCGTACCGTACCGTAAATATTAACTTTCCGTATACCGTGTAAACCCTGTGCAAAGGGTATCTCTCGCATTTGGATTATGGGCCGCGTAATGTGTGAGCCGCACGAGGTAAATAGGGTCCTCTGCGAATGGTAAATTGAACCGGGTGTTAAAAAACCGCAAGCCGCACGGAAACACCCTCTTGGGAGGGGCAATTTAATTAATTAAATGCAAATTTTTTATGTATTTATCCCTTTCCCCCAGCCGATGCATGGCTGGAGGAAAGGGAGTGTGTGGGGGGGGATGGGAAGGTGGGGGTTGCATGGGCAGTTTCCCCCACGTGGGGGGAGACCCACTCCCCACCCCCACGGCCTATAAAAACACCCCCTTGATGGGGGGTGTGCTTACACAGGGGAGAGAGAGGGAAGTCGTGTGTGGGAGGAGAGAGGAGGAGGGAGTCTGTGCTTAGAGGGAGAGAGGAGGAGAGGCCGTGCTGCTGCCGCCAGCCTGCCGGTTGCTGCCCCGCCAGCCTCGCCACGGGCTACCACACCACCGCCGTGCTGCCGCCCAGCCCACCTCCAGCCGTTCTGCCGTCGCCCTGGCCGCCGGACTTCCGCAGACTGATCCGCCGTCCGCCACGCTGATCGTCAGGCCGCCATTCTATGCCACGTCGTCCACGTCCCGCCACGTGCCACAGAAGCTCCTTTGGAAGCTTCTTTAGAAGCTTCCATAGGGGGGGCCTCCCTAAAGGCCTTTCCCACGACCCCAATCTCCTATCCTTTGCCACCCATTTTAAGGGCAATTTTCCCACCATTTGGCCCAAAAGGCCTTTCCCACGGCATCTTCCCGAAGATCCGTTAAAGGCCCGGATTTCCAAAGAAGGAGATGGTGAGGCCATAAAGACCTCACAAGAGCCTTCGACGAGACTCGGACAAAGACATAAAGTCCGCAAGCCGTCCAAATACCGCGCCGATTCGAGTTCGTGGGAACTCCTAAGTTTTTTTCGCAAGCTCTATCCCGAAGAGGAACCCAACCGCATACAAGCACAAAGGCAGATCGGAAGTCGAATTTACGACTACGATGGCTCCTAAAAGATCCCAGGAGGCAACCGCGGGAGGTTCGACTCCAAACGTGCAAGTGGACATCACCCCGACACCACAAGTCCAGGTTCTTCCGTGTTAAATTCCGCATAAGAAATGATTAGGCGCGCTTAGGAAGGGAAATTCAAGTTACGTTTAAATTAAAAGCATTGAAAGAAATGCATCTTTTTGAGCATTATGAAAGATTGAACGGTTAGGGAATTAGATGCATGTAGATGGTATTTTTAAAGGTAAGAATCTAATCCTAAGCAAGAAGACGAAGTTTATATGTGCATTAGTTGTGAAGGATGGATTTTAGGCCCCGGAACATGCCTAAAAATAGGGAAAAAATATGGAAATGCGGGGGAAAATGCTCAACCACGAAGGCGGCAGCTCGAGCGAGCACGATTTTAAGCGTCAAGTACTTGACGGGCGCCCGTACGACACTCCGAGAATTTTCATAATTTTTTCGTGCGCCCATGCCAGTCAGTGAAGCTGCAGGCCTGTCCGGAATGTTGAGACGAGCTCACAGAAATTTTCAGAACGCAGTTCGGAGATCGCACGCGAGAGTTGGCCCGAAACCGGCCGGGGTGCCCAAGAGGGGGCCCAAAATTGAAATTTTAAAAGGTGCAAGTGGGGGGGGGTGACCTTTGGCACCCCCCCACAAAAAAAAAAACGTGGATATGGAGGGGGGGCGGCGGCTGAAAACAGCCGCCGAAAAAAACGCAACCCCCCCCCCCCACAATCGATTGATGGCTTGCAAATAAGCCATAGCCACGAGCCTCCAGGCCTGATGCAGATGATGTGCCGATCAATTCGCCGGTCTCCGCTCCCGCAATGGTGGACTGGTTGAAGAGAGAGAAAATCAGTCTTTCTCTCTCCTCTCTCTCTCTCCTCTTAGCCCCCGTTCGTGCTTGAAGGAATAGGATGACGATGGACGGCCGGATGGATGCCGATTCTTGACGGGATGAAAGAGCAATGCAAAACCATTGTAGATTGCTGATTCCAAGCAGAATTCATGGCTGGAAATCAATCGTGGGACGTGCCAAATTTAATGGAAAAACCCGTAAGACACGGTAATAATTGTTTTTACAAAGAAAATGGTCTTTTGATGCAAATTTGGTTGATAAAAATGTGTTCATATGGATTGAGTTTTGAGTATGTCGTGCTTTGAGTTGGTTTCTAGCTGTTCATCATTTAAAAATCTGGAAAACATGTGTGGGATAGCAGGAAATAGGGAACCGAGACACGAAAAACCATAAAAATGAAGGAAAACAAGGGTTTTGGGCATATAAATGGGAAAAACCGTCGATACACATCAACTAATCTTTCAATTTTGTTGCAAATGAACTAAGGGCCACAGCCCACAAACTGGTTTTCATTTTCAGCAATTTAAAAAATACAAGAAAATGAAGAAAATGGGGAAAAAATGATAAAAACACCATGGAAAATAGGGGAAAAATACATTTGGGGCTACGAAAAATACAGAAAAATAGGATTTATGTTTGTTGATGTATAGCAAGGTTGGGACATGAAGTTATGCTTCATTTCAGCCTTGTTTATATGTTGTAGTGCGTGTTTCCTTTCTTTCTCCACATAAAATGACAAGGAAACCCTAAAAGAAATGAATATAATGATGCACTATCAATGGGGAAGGGTAGAGTTGTGGAAAAAATGGTTAAATGCCGTTGAGCATGAGGGATAATTTTCTGATTTTATATGCATTGCATCTAGGACGGAATAATAATGATAAAAATTAAAACCTAGTAGCACGAAGATCACTTCGGTGCTAGGTGTTGCAACGAAGCACAAAGCGGTTAGAAAGAAAAGCATGAAAGAGATGATTTGCACTTGCACGCTGCTGGTTTTTAAAATGTTTGAGCACTAGGCATCCACCTCTTTGCATGATCATTTAGAGGAAATTAAAAGTATCAGAGTTAGCTCCTGGATATGCATTGCAATTGTTTTTGGAATATGACCTACGTTGAGAGGCAGTGAGGTTCCTATGTCGTAGGCTAGTCGTGGGATCATAAAGGGGAAATTAAGTAAGGACAATGGTACATTCCTGGATACGTTTATTTGGTACCTTGAGTGACGTTTGTGCGAAATGTCTAAATGTGGAGCGACGCATCGAGGGGCCAATCCCCAAGGTGTAGGAGAGTCGCAGAGGGTTGACGGCATTCAGCCGTAGGAGGAACCCCATGTGTATGTGATTCGAGCCTTTTGGCTATGTGAAAGGGACTCCCTCTGAGGAGCAATATTGGGTTAGGATCAGTTGGACTACAACGTATTACAAACGCAATGTTTAGGAAGGCAGAGATTTTGATAGACGCTCCTGGCCGCGAGGCCGAGGGGTTGTCTTGTGCGTAGTGACGAGGTCCGGCTAGTGCATGAGCCAGTGCCGGCCCGTTTTTAGGTCCATCAGTGGTGCGTCTGCCGGGAGCTGCTTAAAAGTGGCGGTTCTCGAATCCTGGTTTTCTAGGGACCAACTAGCAGTTTATGCCAAAGGATACTGAGCTTGATCCGTTATTTAGTGATAAGCATCGTCTAGCAGAAATCCAAAAGCAAGAAAGAGACGAAAGAGCTAGGCGACGTGCTGAAATTTTTAGGAGATATTCCCCTAAGCGTAGCGGTGCTGAACCCTTACGAGGGAGTGGATCTAGTGGTCTTAGGACCCCAAGCAATAAGTTAGGAGAAGGTGGAAGCTCTAGTGCTCCCCTTCCTGCCATAAGCCAATCCACGTTAATTGCGGGAGGTGTAACCCCACCGTTCCCTATTCCTAGTGCAAATCCAATCCCCGTCATGGCGCAGCCTATTGCAATTCCAGCAGGAACGACGGATTTGCCGGCTCTAGGCTACCCACTACCCATTTTTAATGGGCTAGTTGAGGAAGATGCGGAACTCCACATTAGGGAGTTTCAAAAGCTGATGTTTAACTGTCGCATTCAAGAAGAAGGGCATTTAATGATGTTCTTCAACATGACTCTCAAAGGAAGAGCTGCTATATGGTATCATGGTTTAGAAGCCGGAACCATATTGAACATTGATGCATTTTATGGAGCTTTTCGAAGGGAGTTTGCCCCTGAAAGGGGTGGGCAATATTGGTTGCGTGTACTCAACGTGACCCGCCAAGATCCACACGAGGATATTCGTGCTTATGCGAAGAAGATAAAAGAGGTCTTCCGTAAGTTGGACACCTCTATTCCTATCCCCGCAGCTGCCCAATTGCAATATTTCCTACATGGTTTGGACTTTAACATCCAATTGCAGTTGAGTAGTGTCCCCTTGGGGGATATAGATACTGCCATTACACGAGCACAAGAGGTGGAATCCCGACTACAAGCAGCCTATGCTTCTAGAGGCAATTCGAACATGGGTTTAGTATTGGGAAACAATATGGCAATAGCCAATGGCAGTAGTGGCCAAGGGATAGCGATGGCTAACCCTAATGGGAGAGGGAACATGATACAGAATGTCCCTTTATTACCAGCTCCCCCTAGCATGTCGATGCCGACGGGCAGTCAAATGGCTCCAAATGGTGGAGGCCAGGCGGTCAATCCTAATACCATGCCTGTGACTCAACAACCTGTGCCTAATCGAATTGTTAGGCCGATGGAGCGACATGGTAATGACCAAGGCTATGAGTCGAGTTCTTCCAATGTTCTTGGCGAGGTTAAGGACATGATGAAGCATTATACCGACATGATTACGGAGCAGTATCGACAAATAGCTGTTGATGTCAACTTCCTTAAAAAACAACAAAATTTAATAGGAAGTAGATACCCAGAGGAGGGGGCACCTTCGAGGTTTAGTTGCAAATGGTGTGGTGGGCAGCACTATCCAAGAAATTGCCCAAATGTTAAGTGCGATATTTGTGGAAAATCTGGCCATTTAGCAGCTACTTGCTGGAGTAAGATTAGTTCCCTCCAGCGGGGTAGTCGGCAACCAGGGCCTGTTAATCATCGTGCCCAAGGAAATGATTCCCAGCGAGAGGATGGGCCTAAACAAATACTTCAACGACCAAAGACTACAGTGGAGGAGCTACCAAGTGGTAGTGGGGTTAGTTTGATTGAGGCTGTACGCATTGATGATGCTGAAACCTCTAATCTACGAGCTGTCCTTACAAGAGGTAAAAAGGGTAGAGAAGCCGACATGGATAAGCCTGTCGACGGAAACCCTAAACAAGGCGACAAAGGAACGCAAGTTTTGGATCCTGCCCTAGAAGGGGGACCTTTGAAGCCCGTAGAGAGTAAAGCCGATAAGGAACCACCAAAGAAGAAGGTGAAAGTTAAGAAAGAGGCAATAAAGACAGTGCAGCGACCTAAAGAGCGGATGGTTTGGCGTGAAAAGCGAGCTCTATCGAACTATCATGAATTCGATTTGGCAAGCTCTCTTTGCGAAGTCAAGCCGGATGTGAATCTTCTACAGCTTATTAAGCTTTCCCCCGGAGTGCGTAAGGAATTTAGAAAGATCCTACGTACCGGGTATATTGTAGAACCTTTGGGTATTGCGCGAGTTGGTGATGACTGGTTCGAGCATGCTGAGAAGCATTGCCCAAGGGTTGCAGCCTATGTCGATGGGATATTAGTAGATTATGCCATTGTCGACACGGGATCATCTGTTAACATTATGAGTTCTGAACTGATGGAAAGGTTGGGTCTTGCGATTCAGAAAGATACTTCCACAATTCTCAGAATGGCAGATGACAGTTTGAGACAGCCGGAAGGCTGCATTACTAAGGTCCATGTCACTGTTGCAAATGTAGAATGCATGTTGGACTTTAGGGTGATTCGTTTTGCAGGGCGGCCAAGTTACCAAGTATTACTCGGACGACCTTGGATCTTGCAAGCGGATTGCCAAGTGGATATACCTGCCGGTCGATTAATATTTGGCAGAGGTGCCCAGCGTGTGGTGGTTGATGCTTATCCTGAGTCCCCGCAGAGTGAGAGAGCTCCTCTATCTTCTACAGAATTGGAGACATTAGAAGATTTATCTGCTAGTGAGACATCATCAAGTGATGAGTCCAAAGAGGGATCCACCACAGAGGACATCTATCAGATCACTTTGAATGAGCCGATAGAGGCCCAAGATCGTATAAGAGATGCAGATGTTATCGAGCTAGACCTTGGTACGCTTGATGATTCGCGGCCAATCAAATTAGGGTCCATGCTCAGCACAGCAGAAAGGGAGGACTATGTGGCCTTGATCCAGGAATTCCGTGATATCTTTGCCTGGAGTTATGATGAGTTGAGAGGCATCCCTCCCAGTCTTGCTGTTCATACAATTCCGTTGAAAGAGGGCAGTCGTCCTGTACGGCAGAAAGTAAGGCGTATGCCTTTCGAACTGAGGGACGGGTTGTTTGAAGAGTTACAGAAGCTTCGAAAAGCGGGTTTGATTTTTCCTGTGCAACACACGGAATGGTGTTCGCCAGTTGTGATTAGAAAGAAGAAGAATAATCAAATCCGTTTATGTGTAGATTTTAGGGAGCTGAATAAGCAGACAGTTAAGGACTACTACCCATTACCATTTATTGACCAGATTTTGGATCAATTAGCGGGTAGGGAGATATATTCGTTTATGGATTGCTTTGCAGGATACAACCAAATGGCAATTGCAGAAGAGGACAAGTTGAAAACAACTTTTATCACTGTATTTGGCACTTTTGCTTACCACGTGATGGCTTTTGGTTTATGCAATGCGCCTGGTTCGTGGCAACGAACAGCCGATAAGACATTCGGTGACATATCCCCTGACGAGTTGAGGGTGTTTATTGATGACTTAGGGGCCGCCACCGTGAGAGAAAGGCAGTTGATCATTTTGAGAAAATGCTTTGAGCGCTGTAGACAATTTTGCATCGCCCTAAACCCACGGAAGTGTGCTTTTGGAGTACCTTATGGGCTATTGCTGGGTCATGTGGTCAGTTCGGTAGGAATTGCGACAGACCCCGAGAAGGTCAAAGTTATAGTTGCCATGGGTCCACCACGCACTCCGAAAGAGGTTCATAGCTTTCTGTCTTCGGTTGGTTACTACCGTAGATTCATTAACGCCTTAGCAGAAAGAACGTTGCCACTTACAAATTTATTGTCCTTTAGCTGTTCGTTTGTATGGGGTGACCCTTGTAAGGTAGCATTCGAGGATGTGAAACAAGAGCTAGCAAGAGCGCCCGTTTTAAAAGCACCTAAAAGAGGTGAGGTGTTCTATATATTTTCAGCAGCCACCATGTATAGTATCAGCTGCTGTTTAGCCCAAATTTGGGAAGAGAAGTGGTACCACCCGATTGCTTTTGCTAGTCGGAAGCTGGGGGTATCCGAAATCAATTACACCTACATGGAGAAGCTATGTCTAGCGATGGTCTTTGGGGCCAAGAAATTCAGGCATTATATTCTCTATGAGAAAGTCGTACTTTATACGAAGGCGGAGGGACTTCGACTATTGATGAATAAGTTACAGCCGCCTGATCGTTTAGCGAAGTGGTTGATCACTTTGCAGGAATTTGATTATGAAATCAAGAGTAAGCCACCAAGGTTGCAAGGCATCGTGGAATGTCTAGTGGACTTTGGGGAGCCGAAAGAATCTGTGGCTGAAGGTAGTGACATGGAGATGATATTTAAAATAGATACGGCATCTATTCCCTCCTGGTATGCTGCAATAACGCATTATTTATCAACAGGAGAGGCGGGATCCGAATTATCTAAGGCTGAGAAAAGGAAAATTAAGCAGCAAGCGTTAAAGTTTGCCTTGATCGCGGGTACATTATATCGGCAAGGGGTTGATGATATCTATCGCCGATGTGTGACGCCTGACGAGGTGCCATTCATTTTGGAAGAGTGCCATGATTCCGCTTGCGGTGGCCATTTTGCTGGACGGCTTACAGCACAAAAGGCTTTAAGAGCAGGTTATTGGTGGCCTGCCATCTTCCAGGATGCGTTTGCGTATGTTAAGCGATGCGATATTTGCCAACGACATGATAGTCGAGAGAATAGGAAACGACCACTCACCCCTATTATGGCGATACTTCCATTTGAGAAGTGGGGAATAGACTTTGTGGGTCCTATTACTCCGTCATCGACTACGCAAAAGCGGTACATCATTGTAGCAACTGACTACTTCACAAAGTGGTCAGAAGCACGTGCAACAAGGAAAGATGATGCTAAAGAAACTGCTAGTTTCCTTTTAGAGCAGATAATATGCCGGTTTGGTCCGCCGAAAGAATTAGTGTCGGACCGCGGAACTCATTTCCTGAATAAGGTGATTAAAGGTTTGACAGAGTTGTGGAACATCAAGCATAACAAGACAACCCCATATAATCCGCAAGCCAATGGGCAAGTTGAAAGTACCAACAAGCAGCTTGTGGGCATCCTGTCCAAAATTGTATCAGAAAAGAAACGGGATTGGGATAAAAAGTTATACATGGCAGTGTGGGCCTATAATACGACTTTCAAACGAGCCACTGGCCATACCCCGTTCAAGTTAGTATATGGGGAGGAGTGTGTCTTGCCTTTAGAGATTGAGCTGCCGACTATTCGGTTTGCCATCAATCATTCTTTGAGCGATGAAGACGCTCTTTTTGAGCGCTTGACGACACTGGCACATTTAGATGAGCTTAAGTTGCAGAGCTTATTGCACCAAGAAGTGGCGAAGCGCCGAATGAAGAAGCTACACGACCTTAAAGCCAAGAAGTACACCTTCAAGAAAGGACAGCTTGTTCTGTATTATGATGCACGACGTGAATTATTCCCAGGCAAGCTAGAACCCAAATGGGATGGGCCCTATAAGATCGTTAGGATAGGAAAGAATAAATCTACAGTGTTGTTAGCTGACCTTGAGGGGATAGAATTTAAAAATAAGGTTAATCTTAATAAGATTAAACCTTATTACTTCTGATTGTACTAATGCTATGACTGCCTTGCAGGTCTAGGCAAGATTGATCAAACATCTGCAAGGAAATCGTGATAGAGGTTGATGGGTCGTCTGATCCCTTATTTAGAACACCCATATTTGGAACAGAGGTATCATCAGGGAAAGCTCATTTGGTGGAGCAAAGGATACAAGGTGATTGAGCAAGGAGGCGGGACATTTATTTGGGAAATCAAGGTCTTCTGCCATCATTGCCTACAACTTTTGACGAGCATCCCTGTTGAATTCAATGATGATGGAGGGATGGAGCCTACAGTCCACCCATTGAATATGCTGAATTTCGATTACCATAATTACGAGTAGAGTTCAGGATGGCAGAATATGTAAACCCTTTATGGACGTACACCTTGTACTTTGATGGGGCGTCCAGGGGTGCATGCAAAAAAGGAAGTGTAGGAGTTGTCATCCGCGACCCCCGACGACGCATTGTCATGAAGTTAGCTGCTTATCTCGGGGCGAATTTTACCAATAATATGGCAGAATACAAAGCCCTGATTATGGGTTTGAATATTGCAAAGAAGGGTGGTATCCGCCAGTTGTTGATAAAAGGGGACTCTCAGTTGGTTTTAAATCAACTCAATGGGACGTACATGGTACGGAACCCCATCCTTTGTATGTACCATCATACTGCCATAGCCCTGCTAGACGAATTCGATAGAGTGTCTTTTCAGCTGATTCCACGGAATTGGAATCAGTTTGCCGATTCATTGGCTAATCTTGCGTATGAAGAGGACCTCTTCTTTAATTGTGGCCCTTGTCCCGATATACCTATTGATGGTGAGACAGGACCTGGTCGTTTGTGGGGTATGCTTTCTGAACATGCCCTCTTTGGCAGACGATGGTTGATTTGGGTGATGCAGAGGGTAAGCGAGACTCATCTACCTTTATTATCTCAGACCCATAGACTGATTCGACGACATGTGATGCGAACACCTCTTGCGATATACGCAGGAGGGATAGGTCATAATTTAATGCACCTAGTTTAGGGCTACGAGCCTTTGTTCCCCTGGGAAGAGTATGCTTTGATGTCTATCATGGTTGTTTCCAGGTGGATGTTCTGCATAGTATTGTTTGATTTCATTAGGCCAAGAGGGCCGATTCAGTTTTGTAGCAAAGTCATGTCTGATTTCATTAGGCCAAGAGGGCCATTTTCCTGTCTAGTGCGGGTGCGTTTAATTGGGTTTTTGTTGAGTGTTGTGCTGGACAGGTTTCGTGGTTAGTGGAATTTGGTGGAGCCTGGAGGAGCCTTTGCTGCGATGGAAGCTTCTTGTGGCCACTCCAGGTGATATTTCTCCTTTACGAGTACCTTTCTTTCCTGTTATATGTGTATTTGTACTTGTTGAGGGGATACTTTTTGTTGGGGACCGGCGACCAAGGCATGAAGTCCCAGGTTTAGGCTACGTATGTTTGAGGGAGGTCGGAGTAGTCATTGCCTCCTGTAAAGACATTGTTAGACATTGAAAGATCTGTTTTAGAAGGAAGTCCTAGTGGCTCTGTTCTGCTAACCTGCTAGGCAGCCGTTCTAGGAGTTCTTGTTAGTAGTGAGGCAGTTAGAGAAGCCTGCTAGAAGATAATAATAATAATGCCAAGAAATCCTGAACATCCCAAAAGATGAATATAAATACGAAGGTATGTAAAAAGGGGTTCTAACCCCTATCAATGAAAAGAAAAGAAATGAAAAGATATAAGCAGTTGATCATTGCCTTGCGGAGGCCTGGTAGGTTCCTGGGGACGAGTCAGACCCGGGGCCGATACCTTGTCTTCCTAGGGGTGGCTTCTTGCTGGAAAAAATAATATCAAAACCAGGGAGGTTGGAGCGAAAATAAAAGTGAGCGTTAGAAAAGGATTCAGTGTCGCCTTGCGAGGGCTTGGTAGGTTCTTGGGTGCCGAGACAGGTCCTGAGGCCGATGCCCTGTTCTCCTTGGGTCACTACGCTCAGCTCCCTCCTTTTTACATGCCCAAGTATGTTCATCCAATCAAAATCCTAAAAGAAGACATGTACTGATAGAAAATATCCTTTGCTCAGGCTATAGGAGTCCTCGCCTTGTAGGAGCTCCTAGTTGCGTTGTCTTTAGTTGGTCAGTAGTTCAGACTACCACTTAGGGCAACCTCTTTGGCAGTTCTTTTTAGTTTGGCTGTGTTGGAGCAGCTGGTTCGTGACTCACTTCGGATCTTCTATTAGATGATGCTAGGCCTACTCCTTGTGGATGTTATGCCTTGGTTCTGTCAGGGGTAGGGGGAGCATTGTGCTGAGTTTTATGATGATAATTGTTTTGTATCAGTTTGATGCTTCTTTGGTTGTTTATGTGCAGATATGTTCGTGGGTTCGACGGACTGAGTCGTCCTATCCCGTGGTCGCCAATGAAGGATGGATTTTAGGCCCCGGAACATGCCTAAAAATAGGGAAAAAATATGGAAATGCGGGGGAAAATGCTCAACCACGAAGGCGGCAGCTCGAGCGAGCACGATTTTAAGCGTCAAGTACTTGACGGGCGCCCGTACGACACTCCGAGAATTTTCATAATTTTTTCGTGCGCCCATGCCAGTCAGTGAAGCTGCAGGCCTGTCCGGAATGTTGAGACGAGCTCACAGAAATTTTCAGAACGCAGTTCGGAGATCGCACGCGAGAGTTGGCCCGAAACCGGCCGGGGTGCCCAAGAGGGGGCCCAAAATTGAAATTTTAAAAGGTGCAAGTGGGGGGGGGTGACCTTTGGCACCCCCCCACAAAAAAAAAAACGTGGATATGGAGGGGGGGCGGCGGCTGAAAACAGCCGCCGAAAAAAACGCAACCCCCCCCCCCCACAATCGATTGATGGCTTGCAAATAAGCCATAGCCACGAGCCTCCAGGCCTGATGCAGATGATGTGCCGATCAATTCGCCGGTCTCCGCTCCCGCAATGGTGGACTGGTTGAAGAGAGAGAAAATCAGTCTTTCTCTCTCCTCTCTCTCTCTCCTCTTAGCCCCCGTTCGTGCTTGAAGGAATAGGATGACGATGGACGGCCGGATGGATGCCGATTCTTGACGGGATGAAAGAGCAATGCAAAACCATTGTAGATTGCTGATTCCAAGCAGAATTCATGGCTGGAAATCAATCGTGGGACGTGCCAAATTTAATGGAAAAACCCGTAAGACACGGTAATAATTGTTTTTACAAAGAAAATGGTCTTTTGATGCAAATTTGGTTGATAAAAATGTGTTCATATGGATTGAGTTTTGAGTATGTCGTGCTTTGAGTTGGTTTCTAGCTGTTCATCATTTAAAAATCTGGAAAACATGTGTGGGATAGCAGGAAATAGGGAACCGAGACACGAAAAACCATAAAAATGAAGGAAAACAAGGGTTTTGGGCATATAAATGGGAAAAACCGTCGATACACATCAACTAATCTTTCAATTTTGTTGCAAATGAACTAAGGGCCACAGCCCACAAACTGGTTTTCATTTTCAGCAATTTAAAAAATACAAGAAAATGAAGAAAATGGGGAAAAAATGATAAAAACACCATGGAAAATAGGGGAAAAATACATTTGGGGCTACGAAAAATACAGAAAAATAGGATTTATGTTTGTTGATGTATAGCAAGGTTGGGACATGAAGTTATGCTTCATTTCAGCCTTGTTTATATGTTGTAGTGCGTGTTTCCTTTCTTTCTCCACATAAAATGACAAGGAAACCCTAAAAGAAATGAATATAATGATGCACTATCAATGGGGAAGGGTAGAGTTGTGGAAAAAATGGTTAAATGCCGTTGAGCATGAGGGATAATTTTCTGATTTTATATGCATTGCATCTAGGACGGAATAATAATGATAAAAATTAAAACCTAGTAGCACGAAGATCACTTCGGTGCTAGGTGTTGCAACGAAGCACAAAGCGGTTAGAAAGAAAAGCATGAAAGAGATGATTTGCACTTGCACGCTGCTGGTTTTTAAAATGTTTGAGCACTAGGCATCCACCTCTTTGCATGATCATTTAGAGGAAATTAAAAGTATCAGAGTTAGCTCCTGGATATGCATTGCAATTGTTTTTGGAATATGACCTACGTTGAGAGGCAGTGAGGTTCCTATGTCGTAGGCTAGTCGTGGGATCATAAAGGGGAAATTAAGTAAGGACAATGGTACATTCCTGGATACGTTTATTTGGTACCTTGAGTGACGTTTGTGCGAAATGTCTAAATGTGGAGCGACGCATCGAGGGGCCAATCCCCAAGGTGTAGGAGAGTCGCAGAGGGTTGACGGCATTCAGCCGTAGGAGGAACCCCATGTGTATGTGATTCGAGCCTTTTGGCTATGTGAAAGGGACTCCCTCTGAGGAGCAATATTGGGTTAGGATCAGTTGGACTACAACGTATTACAAACGCAATGTTTAGGAAGGCAGAGATTTTGATAGACGCTCCTGGCCGCGAGGCCGAGGGGTTGTCTTGTGCGTAGTGACGAGGTCCGGCTAGTGCATGAGCCAGTGCCGGCCCGTTTTTAGGTCCATCAAGTTGCCATCCTAGATATGATGAATTAAGCGTATATGCACATTATGATTTCATAGGGAAAGTCTAGCACCATAAGGTTTCATTCGGAAAGAATTAATAGGGTACTAAAGTGAACTTATAACTTGCAAAATATTTATAAGATGGAATAGAATAACACTAATTTCGCTTGAGTATCATCAACGACTTAGTGGCTAGGAGAATGTTAGGAATTGCGTAGTCTTCATGAGAAAAGGATCAATCATTAAAGAGTCGTAACTAGGTGTAAATGCATGGGATGCCAAAGGATAAACTACAAGGTAGTAGGTACGATTGTCGATGCAAGACCTAGTAGGCCCTAGGGAAAGTTAGTAACCAAATTAGCATGCACCAAGGAAAGATTGTATGACTCGCCAATGCATAAGTTCGAGAGCATAGACTACAAAGTAGTAGGCTGGATTAATTAGGAAAGTTAGCGTACATATTAGTAAGTAATTTACCTCACCAAGAAAACGGCAATCAATCGCTTGTTTACGCGAATTCGATTCCGTAGAATTGGTTTGTCGCCCTACAAGGATCATCCTTGTCGCAAACAGGCATAATTGAATTGGCTAGGTAATATAAACCACAAGGAATCGTATAAACATAGGAATCCTAAGAGACAACCAGGATTTAGGCAAGGATAATTCGACCTCGCTTAAGACAAAAACTGTGAACCTAAGGATCATGACGGAACTCCGACGGAGTTGCATATTCTAGAATCATGAGCCAAACCTAATTAGAAATGACTTGAAGGATACCCCAAAAATCCTGTTACTCGACTAGGGTTAGAGACCCGTGGTCGGAACACTAAGAAATGGATAGGAGGATTCCGTAAAATAGATGCAATACTTGCGCACAAGCCGCAACATTGTATAACCTTGGAATTTGTCCGCAAGGAGTCTTGTCATCTCTCGAAATGAGGTTAGCAAGTTATTGAAAGAATTTAACTTACAAGAGGATGAGTAATCATCCTGTTAACTCACTTTCCTTGGAAAAGTAATTGCCAAGGGGAAGGAAGATTAGGCGTTGCCTTGAAGCAAATGACCGACAATAAACTAAGGCGACATGGTCGCTGGATCCTGCCACAACAAACCTAATGTATTGGAAGGGTATGACCCTAACCCAAGAATGATAGGAATCTTGCTAAGTTGCAATTGATTCCGGATCGAATGCGGGTTGCATTCGGAGATAAGGAGTCAATCCTTAACAGTTTGCCAGCTAAAAGACCACTGAAATTGATTGTGCTTGTAACAGTTTAGAAAGGACTGTTTGCATTGTTTGCTCAATGAACTAAAGGATGAAAATATATCTAAAGCTTCAGGTTGGTGCCTGAGAGGCAGCTTCAGTTACCCCCGACTGCCTGCCTGACCCTAACCAAGGGGGTTGTGAACCGCGCCGGGAACGTGGACCGAACCCGCCGTGAGAGGTCTCTCCGTTGAGTTCTGCTTGGAGCAGGAGGACGCTTGGGTGCCAGGGGGGGCTCTGGCTATAAATCCCTCGCCTTCCGGGTCCTGCACAAGAGACTAACGTGACTCGGGATTGGATCTCGAGGCCCGCATACTAGTCTACGGGCGGAAACTTGGGATAGTAATCACAGGAAGGATTATTGGATAGCCTTCGGGCGGATTATGAATACGCCTACGGGCGGGAACTCCTTGTATTTCAAAGATAAAAGGATATAATGATAATAAAGGAGTTGTTTGACATTGTTTTCTTTATGTCCTGTGATAAGATTACGTGAAGGAACCAGTGCTTAACAGGGTTAATCAAGGAAGCTGTTTGTATGTGTCAAACTAATGTGGTAGGTAATTACATAACTAAAACAAACTGACGAAAGTGCGGAGGATAGACCATAGGTCTGTCCTACGGATGGGTGGTCCCGGTTAGCCGGGAACTTTTCTCAAGGACTTCAACGGACAGAGGATGATCGTCATCACCAAAGCAAGAAAGGAGAACGATGACTTAGGAATACAAATTACCCGATTCAGGCTGTTTTAGGGGAACGGAATGGGACTATGCCTTTTGGCAGAGAGGTCGAGTTTTGCATCCCTCTCGTTTCCCATTCTCCTTGAACCAAGTGCAGCATGAATCCGCTTCAGACCGGGCGATCTGCGTAAAGTAGTTTGATCAGGTCTGACGCTAGACGCTGTTAGCAAATGACCAACAATTCCATTCGATCCTAAGTGGGAAGCGCCCAGGACACTTCCGTTACGGGGCAGACGCGGAAAGTCCTAGATTACAAAACCCGCAACATTCCATGGGAGTGCCGGGTGGAGTCTTCTAGACAACCTTTCCGATGGACTGCTAAGACGTGTCCTAGAGGATGTTAGAGGACACGTTACAGTTGGTATCAGAGCCGACTTACAATGGAATTGTTTTCATAAGATTTCATTAGAAGTGAAGTAAAGAATTTGTTCCTGTCCAAACATTTTCTCATCTTCAATACTGTCTTCCAGAATTACGAGGCGTGGAATAAATTTTTGGTGTTCCGGATTATGTTCATGACTGCGATGCATTCTCCGCATTATAGGCAGAGAATTGAAATGATGAACATCTTGGAGCAAATTTATAACCCATCACCGCTATATATAGAGCGAAGATGGACTGGGTCTTCAGGAATCTACTACATAGCTGCCCACCGGTTTGCTTATCTACAAACCAACTTGAAGAGGATCAAGTGGTTGGAAGATTTGAAAGTCGTGAAGCTGTTCATTTTTGTGGAAGCTCACGTGAATTCGACTTTGCATATTCAAGGTCGGAGGGTTGAATTAAACTCATATGTTTATGAGGAAGTAACCCGTGTAATTCCAGTTGATAGGATCAAGGTATTGGGACGCCATGGGAAGTATGGTTTCCAGCGGAAAGGATATCCCGAACTTCCGATGCATTATCGATTCCTAAAGATACATGACCCAAAACCCTACTACTACACAGTTCCTGTAGACAAATCCAATACTATGTTGTTCTCCCCAAACTAGATGTAATGACTGGAGTTGTTGTATGAGGCTACGCCATATAAATATAAATAAGGACTTCTTTTATCACTATCCGATTGTGCATCAAAGTTGTTGCAAAAAGTCTAGTTGCTTCATGAGTTACGAATTAGCTGAACTAAAGATAAGCTAATGGCAATTATCATATAATAACGTTAAGAAAACTTTTTACGCCAGGCACAACCCCAGGTACAGGTTCCAAATTCGCCCCCTACATCAAGTACTACTGTGATCCAGGAGAAGAAGTTCCTCCTCAAACAAATAAAGCCACCCGAGTTTGACGGGAGAGGCAGATTCGTCCAGTCAGACGCTGAGATTTGGATTGAATCTATGGAGGACTACTTCGAAGCCGCTGGCACTGCACCAACCAATCAGGCCATGCTCGCCAAATTAAAACTCACCGGTGAAGCCAGACTATGGTGGAAACAATGGTGCAGGGATCAAGGGATTTCAGAGGGGTCCGTTACCTGGGAGAAGTTAAAGCAAGCCGTGCAAGGGAGATATTTGCCACCCGCATATCGTACACAGAAAATGAATGAGTTCTATGAGCTAAAACAGTTAGGACTCACGCTTGACGCATACTACTCTAAGTTTGTCTCACTCTTGAAGTATGCGCCACGAATGGACACGACACAGCAGGTGTCCAAATTTTGCGCAGGCTTAAATCCACCTGTAAATACCCGTCTCGAATCTATGAGACCATCAGATCTTCAGGATGCACTCATTCGAGCGGCACCCATAATTCAGGAAGTGCAAGCTAAACCAAGGAGTATTAAGAATTGGTCTTATAGTGACCCAAGCGGAGGAGCATTCAGACCCCAGGTTAAGAGAGTTCAAGGCCACAATCAGGGACAAAGAAAGAAGGCAAGGACAAATAACGTCAACAACTTTGTTCCTACTCACGGTAATGGCTGAAACATCCGATGTTTCCACTGCAATGAACTCGGTCACTTCAGAAAGCAATGCCCCAAGCTCAGCGAGGGACACCGTCAAGGTATTGGCCACGGTCAGGGAGGGACAGTTGAGATCTAGAACCTTGAGAGAATGCCTCGTCCAGTGGCAAGATTATTCCGAAGAGGATGCTACCTGGATGGATGAAAGCTCTCTCAATCTTCAATATCCCCAATTTATCTCGAGATCAGGACATCTCGATTCTTCTAAGGGGGAGAGAATGTAATATTTCCGCGTACCGTACCGTAAATATTAACTTTCCGTATACCGTGTAAACCCTGTGCAAAGGGTATCTCTCACATTTGGATTATGGGCCGCGTAATGTGTGAGCCGCACGAGGTAAATAGGGTCCTCTGCGAATGGTAAATTGAACCGGGTGTTAAAAAACCGCAAGCCGCACGGAAACACCCTCTTGGGAGGGGCAATTTAATTAATTAAATGCAAATTTTTTATGTATTTATCCCTTTCCCCCAGCCGATGCATGGCTGGAGGAAAGGGAGTGTGTGGGGGGGGATGGGAAGGTGGGGGTTGCATGGGCAGTTTCCCCCACGTGGGGGGAGACCCACTCCCCACCCCCACGGCCTATAAAAACACCCCCTTGATGGGGGGTGTGCTTACACAGGGGAGAGAGAGGGAAGTCGTGTGTGGGAGGAGAGAGGAGGAGGGAGTCTGTGCTTAGAGGGAGAGAGGAGGAGAGGCCGTGCTGCTGCCGCCAGCCTGCCGGTTGCTGCCCCGCCAGCCTCGCCACGGGCTACCACACCACCGCCGTGCTGCCGCCCAGCCCACCGCCAGCCGTTCTGCCGTCGCCCTGGCCGCCGGACTTCCGCAGACTGATCCGCCGTCCGCCACGCTGATCGTCAGGCCGCCATTCTATGCCACGTCGTCCACGTCCCGCCACGTGCCACAGAAGCTCCTTTGGAAGCTTCTTTAGAAGCTTCCATAGGGGGGGCCTCCCTAAAGGCCTTTCCCACGACCCCAATCTCCTATCCTTTGCCACCCATTTTAAGGGCAATTTTCCCACCATTTGGCCCAAAAGGCCTTTCCCACGGCATCTTCCCGAAGATCCGTTAAAGGCCCGGATTTCCAAAGAAGGAGATGGTGAGGCCATAAAGACCTCACAAGAGCCTTCGACGAGACTCGGACAAAGACATAAAGTCCGCAAGCCGTCCAAATACCGCGCCGATTCGAGTTCGTGGGAACTCCTAAGTTTTTGTCGCAAGCTCTATCCCGAAGAGGAACCCAACCGCATACAAGCACAAAGGCAGATCGGAAGTCGAATTTACGACTACGATGGCTCCTAAAAGATCCCAAGAGGCAACCGCGGGAGGTTCGACTCCAAACGTGCAAGTGGACATCACCCCGACACCACAAGTCCAGGTTCTTCCGTGTTAAATTCCGCATAAGAAATGATTAGGCGCGCTTAGGAAGGGAAATTCAAGTTACGTTTAAATTAAAAGCATTGAAAGAAATGCATCTTTTTGAGCATTATGAAAGATTGAACGGTTAGGGAATTAGATGCATGTAGATGGTATTTTTAAAGGTAAGAATCTAATCCTAAGCAAGAAGACGAAGTTTATATGTGCATTAGTTGCCATCCTAGATATGATGAATTAAGCGTATATGCACATTATGATTTCATAGGGAAAGTCTAGCACCATAAGGTTTCATTCGGAAAGAATTAATAGGGTACTAAAGTGAACTTATAACTTGCAAAATAGTTATAAGATGGAATAGAATAACACTAATTTCGCTTGAGTATCATCAACGACTTAGTGGCTAGGAGAATGTTAGGAATTGCGTAGTCTTCATGAGAAAAGGATCAATCATTAAAGAGTCGTAACTAGGTGTAAATGCATGGGATGCCAAAGGATAAACTACAAGGTAGTAGGTACGATTGTCGATGCAAGACCTAGTAGGCCCTAGGGAAAGTTAGTAACCAAATTAGCATGCACCAAGGAAAGATTGTATGACTCGCCAATGCATAAGTTTGAGAGCATAGACTACAAAGTAGTAGGCTGGATTAATTAGGAAAGTTAGCGTACATATTAGTAAGTAATTTACCTCACCAAGAAAACGGCAATCAATCGCTTGTTTACGCGAATTCGATTCCGTAGAATTGGTTTGTCGCCCTACAAGGATCATCCTTGTCGCAAACAGGCATAATTGAATTGGCTAGGTAATATAAACCACAAGGAATCGTATAAACATAGGAATCCTAAGAGACAACCAGGATTTAGGCAAGGATAATTCGACCTCGCTTAAGACAAAAACTGTGAACCTAAGGATCATGACGGAACTCCGACGGAGTTGCATATTCTAGAATCATGAGCCAAACCTAATTAGAAATGACTTGAAGGATACCCCAAAAATCCTGTTACTCGACTAGGGTTAGAGACCCGTGGTCGGAACCCTAAGAAATGGATAGGAGGATTCCGTAAAATAGATGCAATACTTGCGCACAAGCCGCAACATTGTATAACCTCGGAATTTGTCCGCAAGGAGTCTTGTCATCTCTCGAAATGAGGTTAGCAAGTTATTGAAAGAATTTAACTTACAAGAGGATGAGTAATCATCCTGTTAACTCACTTTCCTTGGAAAAGTAATTGCCAAGGGGAAGGAAGATTATGCGTTGCCTTGAAGCAAATGACCGACAATAAACTAAGGCGACATGGTCGCTGGATCCTGCCACAACAAACCTAATGTATTGGAAGGGTATGACCCTAACCCAAGAATGATAGGAATCTTGCTAAGTTGCAATTGATTCCGGATCGAATGCGGGTTGCATTCGGAGATAAGGAGTCAATCCTTAACAGTTTGCCAGCTAAAAGACCACTGAAATTGATTGTGCTTGTAACAGTTTAGAAAGGACTGTTTGCATTGTTTGCTCAATGAACTAAAGGATGAAAATATATCTAAAGCTTCAGGTTGGTGCCTGAGAGGCAGCTTCAGTTACCCCCGACTGCCTGCCTGACCCTAACCAAGGGGGTTGTGAACCGCGCCGAGAACGTGGACCGAACCTGCCGTGAGAGGTCTCTCCGTTGAGTTCTGCTTGGAGCAGGAGGACGCTTGGGTGGCAGGGGGGGCTCTGGCTGTAAATCCCTCGCCTTCCGGGTCCTGCACAAGAGACTAACGTGACTCGGGATTGGATCTCGAGGCCCGCATACTAGTCTACGGGCGGAAACTTGGGATAGTAATCACAGGAAGGATTACTGGATAGCCTTCGGGCGGATTATGAATACGCCTACGGGCGGGAACTCCTTGTATTTCAAAGATAAAAGGATATAATGATAATAAAGGAGTTGTTTGACATTGTTTTCTTTATGTCCTGTGATAAGATTACGTGAAGGAATCAGTGCTTAACAGGGTTAATCAAGGAAGCTGTTTGTATGTGTCAAACTAATGTGGTAGGTAATTACATAACTAAAACAAACTGAGGAAAGTGCGGAGGATAGACCATAGGTCTGTCCTACGGATGGGTGGTCCCGGTTAGCCGGGAACTTTTCTCAAGGACTTCAACGGACAGAGGATGATCGTCATCACCAAAGCAAGAAAGGAGAACGATGACTTAGGAATACAAATTACCCGATTCAGGCTGTTTTAGGGGAACGGAATGGGACTATGCCTTTTGGCAGAGAGGTCGAGTTTTGCATCCCTCTCGTTTCCCATTCTCCTTGAACCAAGTGCATCATGAATCCGCTTCAGACCGGGCGATCTGCGTAAAGTAGTTTGATCAGGTCTGACGCTAGACGCTGTTAGCAAATGACCAACAATTCCATTCGATCCTAAGTGGGAAGCGCCCAGGACACTTCCGTTACGGGGCAGACGCGGAAAGTCCTAGATTACAAAACCCGCAACATTCCATGGGAGTGCCGGGTGGAGTCTTCTAGACAACCTTTCCGATGGACTGCTAAGACGTGTCCTAGAGGATGTTAGAGGACACGTTACAGTTGGTATCAGAGCCGAATTACAATGGAATTGTTTTCATAAGATTTCATTAGAAGTGAAGTAAAGAATTTGTTCCTGTCCAAACATTTTCTCATCTTCAATACTGTCTTCCAGAATTACGAGGCGTGGAATAAATTTTTGGTGTTCCGGATTATGTTCATGACTGCGATGCATTCTCCGCATTATAGGCAGAGAATTGAAATGATGAACATCTTGGAGCAAATTTATAACCCATCACCGCTATATATAGAGCGAAGATGGACTGGGTCTTCAGGAATCTACTACATAGCTGCCCACCGGTTTGCTTATCTACAAACCAACTTGAAGAGGATCAAGTGGTTGGAAGATTTGAAAGTCGTGAAGCTATTCATTTTTGTGGAAGCTCACGTGAATTCGACTTTGCATATTCAAGGTCGGAGGGTTGAATTAAACTCATATGTTTATGAGGAAGTAACCCGTGTAATTCCAGCTGATAGGATCAAGGTATTGGGACGCCATGGGAAGTATGGTTTCCAGCGGAAAGGATATCCCGAACTTCCGATGCATTATCGATTCCTAAAGATACATGACCCAAAACCCTACTACTACACAGTTCCTGTAGACAAATCCAATACTATGTTGTTCTCCGCAAACTAGATGTAATGACTAGAGTTGTTGTATGAGGCTACGCCATATAAATATAAATAAGGACTTCTTTTATCACTATCCGATTGTGCATCAAAGTTGTTGCAAAAAGTCTAGTTGCTTCATGAGTTACGAATTAGCTGAACTAAAGATAAGCTAATGGCAATTATCATATAATAACGTTAAGAAAACTTTTTACGCCAGGCACAACCCCAGGTACAGGTTCCAAATTCGCCCCCTACATCAAGTACTACTGTGATCCAGGAGAAGAAGTTCCTCCTCAAACAAATAAAGCCACCCGAGTTTGACGGGAGAGGCAGATTCGTCCAGTCAGACGCTGAGATTTGGATTGAATCTATGGAGGACTACTTCGAAGCCGCTGGCACTGCACCAACCAATCAGGCCATGCTCGCCAAATTAAAACTCACCGGTGAAGCCAGACTATGGTGGAAACAATGGTGCAGGGATCAAGGGATTTCAGAGGGGTCCGTTACCTGGGAGAAGTTAAAGCAAGCCATGCAAGGGAGATATTTGCCACCCGCATATCGTACACAGAAAATGAATGAGTTCTATGAGCTAAAACAGTTAGGACTCACGCTTGACGCATACTACTCTAAGTTTGTCTCACTCTTGAAGTATGCGCCACGAATGGACACGACACAGCAGGTGTCCAAATTTTGCGCAGGCTTAAATCCACGTGTAAATACCCGTCTCGAATCTATGAGACCATCAGATCTTCAGGATGCACTCATTCGAGCGGCACCCATAATTCAGGAAGTGCAAGCTAAACCAAGGAGTATTAAGAATTGGTCTTATAGCGACCCAAGCGGAGGAGCATTCAGACCCCAGGTTAAGAGAGTTCAAGGCCACAATCAGGGACAAAGAAAGAAGGGAAGGACAAATAACGTCAAAAACTTTGTTCCTACTCACTGTAATGGCCGAAACATCCGATGTTTCCACTGCAATGAACTCGATCACTTCAGAAAGCAATGCCCCAAGCTCAGCGAGGGACACCGTCAAGGTATTGGCCACGGTCAGGGAGGGACAGTTGAGATCTAGAACCTTGAGAGAATGCCTCGTCCAGTGGCAAGATTATTCCGAAGAGGATGCTACCTGGATGGATGAAAGCTCTCTCAATCTTCAATATCCCCAATTTATCTCGAGATCAGGACATCTCGATTCTTCTAAGGGGGAGAGAATGTAATATTTCCGCGTACCGTACCGTAAATATTAACTTTCCGTATACCGTGTAAACCCTGTGCAAAGGGTATCTCTCGCATTTGGATTATGGGCCGCGTAATGTGTGAGCCGCACGAGGTAAATAGGGTCCTCTGCGAATGGTAAATTGAACCGGGTGTTAAAAAACCGCAAGCCGCACAGAAACACCCTCTTGGGAGGGGCAATTTAATTAATTAAATGCAAATTTTTTATGTATTTATCCCTTTCCCCTAGCCGATGCATGGCTGGAGGAAAGGGAGTGTGTGGGGGGGGATGGGAAGGTGGGGGTTGCATGGGCAGTTTCCCCCACGTGGGGGGAGACCCACTCCCCACCCCCACGGCCTATAAAAACACCCCCTTGATGGGGGGTGTGCTTACACAGGGGAGAGAGAGGGAAGTCGTGTGTGGGAGGAGAGAGGAGGAGGGAGTCTGTGCTTAGAGGGAGAGAGGAGGAGAGGCCGTGCTGCTGCCGCCAGCTTGCCGGTTGCTGCCCCGCCAGCCTCCCCACGGGCTACCACACCACCGCCGTGCTGCCGCCCAGCCCACCGCCAGCCGTTCTGCCGTCGCCCTGGCCGCCGGACTTCCGCAGACTGATCCGCCGTCCGCCACGCTGATCGTCAGGCCGCCATTCTATGCCACGTCGTCCACGTCCCGCCACGTGCCACAGAAGCTCCTTTGGAAGCTTCTTTAGAAGCTTCCATAGGGGGGGCCTCCCTAAAGGCCTTTCCCACGACCCCAATCTCCTATCCTTTGCCACCCATTTTAAGGGCAATTTTCCCACCATTCGGCCCAAAAGGCCTTTCCCACGGCATCTTCCCGAAGATCCGTTAAAGGCCCGGATTTCCAAAGAAGGAGACGGTGAGGCCATAAAGACCTCACAAGAGCCTTCGACGAGACTCGGACAAAGACATAAAGTCCGCAAGCCGTCCAAATACCGCGCCGATTCGAGTTCGTGGGAACTCCTAAGTTTTTGTCGCAAGCTCTATCCCGAAGAGGAACCCAACCGCATACAAGCACAAAGGCAGATCGGAAGTCGAATTTACGACTACGATGGCTCCTAAAAGATCCCAGGAGGCAACCGCGGGAGGTTCGACTCCAAACGTGCAAGTGGACATCACCCCGACACCACAAGTCCAGGTTCTTCCGTGTTAAATTCCGCATAAGAAATGATTAGGCGCGCTTAGGAAGGGAAATTCAAGTTACGTTTAAATTAAAAGCATTGAAAGAAATGCATCTTTTTGAGCATTATGAAAGATTGAACGGTTAGGGAATTAGATGCATGTAGATGGTATTTTTAAAGGTAAGAATCTAATCCTAAGCAAGAAGACGAAGTTTATATGTGCATTAGTTGCCATCCTAGATATGATGAATTAAGCGTATATGCACATTATGATTTCATAGGGAAAGTCTAGCACCATAAGGTTTCATTCGGAAAGAATTAATAGGGTACTAAAGTGAACTTATAACTTGCAAAATAGTTATAAGATGGAATAGAATAACACTAATTTCGCTTGAGTATCATCAACGACTTAGTGGCTAGGAGAATGTTAGGAATTGCGTAGTCTTCATGAGAAAAGGATCAATCATTAAAGAGTCGTAACTAGGTGTAAATGCATGGTATGCCAAAGGATAAACTACAAGGTAGTAGGTACGATTGTCGATGCAAGACCTAGTAGGCCCTAGGGAAAGTTAGTAACCAAATTAGCATGCACCAAGGAAAGATTGTATGACTCGCCAATGCATAAGTTCGAGAGCATAGACTACAAAGTAGTAGGCTGGATTAATTAGGAAAGTTAGCGTACATATTAGTAAGTAATTTACCTCACCAAGAAAACGGCAATCAATCGCTTGTTTACGCGAATTCGATTCCGTAGAATTGGTTTGTCACCCTACAAGGATCATCCTTGTCGCAAACAGGCATAATTGAATTGGCTAGGTAATATAAACCACAAGGAATCGTATAAACATAGGAATCCTAAGAGACAACCAGGATTTAGGCAAGGATAATTCGACCTCGCTTAAGACAAAAACTGTGAACCTAAGGATCATGACGGAACTCTGACGGAGTTGCATATTCTAGAATCATGAGCCAAACCTAATTAGAAATGACTTGAAGGATACCCCAAAAATCCTGTTACTCGACTAGGGTTAGAGACCCGTGGTTGGAACACTAAGAAATGGATAGGAGGATTCCGTAAAATAGATGCAATACTTGCGCACAAGTCGCAACATTGTATAACCTCGGAATTTGTCCGCAAGGAGTCTTGTCATCTCTCGAAATGAGGTTAGCAAGTTATTGAAAGAATTTAACTTACAAGAGGATGAGTAATCATCCTGTTAACTCACTTTCCTTGGAAAAGTAATTGCCAAGGGGAAGGAAGATTAGGCGTTGCCTTGAAGCAAATGACCGACAATAAACTAAGGCGACATGGTCGCTGGATCCTGCCACAACAAACCTAATGTATTGGAAGGGTATGACCCTAACCCAAGAATGATAGGAATCTTGCTAAGTTGCAATTGATTCCGGATCGAATGCGGGTTGCATTCGAAGATAAGGAGTCAATCCTTAACAGTTTGCCAGCTAAAAGACCACTGAAATTGATTGTGCTTGTAACAGTTTAGAAAGGACTGTTTGCATTGTTTGCTCAATGAACTAAAGGATGAAAATATATCTAAAGCTTCAGGTTGGTGCCTGAGAGGCAGCTTCAGTTACCCCCGACTGCCTGCCTGACCCTAACCAAGGGGGTTGTGAACTGCGCCGGGAACGTGGACCGAACCCGCCGTGAGAGGTCTCTCCGTTGAGTTCTGCTTGGAGCAGGAGGACGCTTGGGTGGCAGGGGGGGCTCTGGCTGTAAATCCCTCGCCTTCCGGGTCCTGCACAAGAGACTAACGTGACTCGGGATTGGATCTCGAGGCCCGCATACTAGTCTACGGGCGGAAACTTGGGATAGTAATCACAGGAAGGATTACTGGATAGCCTTCGGGCGGATTATGAATACGCCTACGGGCGGGAACTCCTTGTATTTCAAAGATAAAAGGATATAATGATAATAAAGGAGTTGTTTGACATTGTTTTCTTTATGTCCTGTGATAAGATTACGTGAAGGAACCAGTGCTTAACAGGGTTAATCAAGGAAGCTGTTTGTATGTGTCAAACTAATGTGGTAGGTAATTACATAACTAAAACAAACTGAGGAAAGTGCGGAGGATAGACCATAGGTCTGTCCTACGGATGGGTGGTCCCGGTTAGCCGGGAACTTTTCTCAAGGACTTCAACGGACAGAGGATGATCGTCATCACCAAAGCAAGAAAGGAGAACGATGACTTAGGAATACAAATTACCCGATTCAGGCTGTTTTAGGGGAACGGAATGGGACTATGCCTTTTGGCAGAGAGGTCGAGTTTTGCATCCCTCTCGTTTTCCATTCTCCTTGAACCAAGTGCAGCATGAATCCGCTTCAGACCGGGCGATCTGCGTAAAGTAGTTTGATCAGGTCTGACGCTAGACGCTGTTAGCAAATGACCAACAATTCCATTCGATCCTAAGTGGGAAGCGCCCAGGACACTTCCGTTACGGGGCAGACGCGGAAAGTCCTAGATTACAAAACCCGCAACATTCCATGGGAGTGCCGGGTGGAGTCTTCTAGACAACCTTTCCGATGGACTGCTAAGACGTGTCCTAGAGGATGTTAGAGGACACGTTACATCAACGCCTTCACCAACTATTTTTGAAGCTGGTCCAAGTCCACGACTCCCAAAATTGTCTCCTAAAGAAGCTCAAGAAAGAAAGTATGCCTATCAGATGACGGCACGCATGCGGGTAAAAGATGTTCACTTTAGAAATTCCATTATCTCACAAAGGAAAAAAAATATGTTTCCATCAATTGCTAGGTTCTCATAATTGTGGTGAGTGTTTTGCAAACAAAGTGAAAGCCCTTCCGAGAGGTCCTCGTCTCCAAATCATCAAATCCCTCTCTCTCTCTAGCCTAATCCACATCAAAGGAGGACAACTATGCATGAACGGTGTGGAGTTTTGTAGAAGTGCAAAGTATGGAGACTACCTTCAACTGTTGTTAGCTCGAAGGTTGGGTGTGGTTGAAAAGGTGGCCATCACACCTTATGAAATATATGTCACCGAGGATGGACACCCCAAGGCAAGAACAATCATTGGTGAGCAAATTCTCCATATAGCAAAGTTGGTGGGTTCCAAAAAGAAACACTCTGGGGAAAAATCCTTCATAATTCAAGAAAGTGTGCCTTAGTAGAGTATGAAGATGAAAATGTCTAGACTTAAGTTGTATTTTATAAGGGGAAAGATGAATGGGTTCACAGATGCATTGATTTCAGCAAGACGTCTAAGCCCCAGTATGCTCCTAATAATGCCTTGAAATCTAAGTTTTGTGCTAGCTACAATATGCACAGTTTGCATAGCAAGTAGACGGATAGGTCCATACAACTCGTTCTGATTCATGAGAAACTATTATAATAGGATAAATACATGTACATTGAAGGATGTATTGTAGTCTAGCATTGGGAAGATTATAGGTTCTGGTGATACAAGAATCTCCTTTAATCTTTCAGCCCCAAAGTACATGACAAGACGCTGCTTGAAGAAAATCTTCCTACTGATGCATACATTAACTCGGATGTTTTGTACAGAGTGGAAGGTGTAGAAATTTGGGCCATTATTATTATTCATGATGAGTGGAGACTACTTAAGGGAGTAGAGGGAATGCACTTTCTTGAATTATGAAGGATTTTTCCCTAGAGTGTTTCTTTTTGGAACCCACCAACTTTGCTATACGGAGAATTTGCTCACCAATGATTGTTCTTCCCTTGGTGTGTCCATCCTCGGTGACATGTATTTCATAAGGTGTGATGGCCACCTTTTCAACCACACCCAACCTTCGAGCTAACAACAGTTGAAGGTAGTCTCCATACTTTGCACTTCTACAAAACTCCACACCGTTCATGCATAATTGTCCTCCTTTGATGTGGATTAGGCTAGAGAGAGAGAGGGATTTGATGATTTGGAGACGAGGACCTCTCGGAAGGGCTTTCACTTTGTTTGCAAAACACTCACCACAATTATGAGAACCTAGCAATTGATGGAAACATATTTTTTTTCCTTTGTGAGATAATGGAATTTCTAAAGTGAACATCTTTTACCCGCATGCGTGCCGTCATCTGATAGGCATACTTTCTTTCTTGAGCTTCTTTAGGAGACAATTTTGGGAGTCGTGGACTTGGACCAGCTTCAAAAATAGTTGGTGAAGGCGTTGAGGAAGAGCCGCTTGGGGAACTTGTTGTAGAGGATGCACCACCATGTGTTGTATCATTCCACATAAGGAGGTAGAGAATTGTGGTTGAGAATGTCCTCAGTGGGGGCACAAAAAATGAGGGCTGAAATGATGAACGGGTTGCCTCTTACCCATCCAACCTCCAATCCTCACTAAGAGAACTAAAGAGGGGCACCACCTAGCCAAAGGGAGGATGGGCTAGGACATCCATTTTCTCAAAGAGAATCAAGAGAACCAAGATACAAATTTACAAGAGAGAATATATGTACTAGACACCATGTTGAAATATAAGAGAGAGAGAGATGAGAGGAGAGGGAGACAAGAGGTAGAAGAAGCTTGCCATCATGCTACATGGAATGAGAATATGAGAAGAGAGGGAGATAATAGGAGAAGAGGTAGAGGAAGCTTGCCATTATGCTACATAATAAAAGAACTCACTCATAGCTTCCCTCAAAGAGATGAGTGTATTCTAGAATGCTCTCATGGACTTGTCATTGTCCTCCTTCCATTTTTCTCAAAGAGAATCAAGAGAACCAAGACACAAATTTACAAGAGAGAATATATGTACTAGACACCATATTGAAATATAAGAGAGAGAGAGATGAGAGGAGAGGGAGACAAGAGGAGAAGAGGTAGAAGAAGCTTGCCATCATGCTACATGGAATGAGAAGATGAGAAGAGAGGGAGATAATAGGAGAAGAGGTAGAAGAAGCTTGGGAGATAATAGGAGAAGAGGTAGAAGAAGCTTGCCATTATGCTACATGGAATGAGAAGATGAGAAGAGAGGGAGATAATAGGAGAAGAGGTAGAGGAAGCTTGCCATTATGCTACATAATAAAAGAACTCACTCATAGCTTCCCTCAAAGAGATGAGGGTATTCTAGAATGCTCTCATGGACTTGTCATTGTCCCCCTTATTCCCTTCCCTCATTCTCCATGGGCTCTTTATATAGCCTCCATGAGGGATTAAATTAAGCTAATCTTCTTGATTAACATAATCCTAGATGATGTATGGCATCTTTGAAAATATGGAGCATAGTGAATGGGACAAGTCCCCACCTTGGTCATCATGCAAGAAGCCAAGGGTGGTGGTAGACAACATAGAGAAATGGAGCTAGATTACAAGAGGTGGGTGCCCAAAGCACATTATTATAATATATTTACAAGAAGGATAGAGTGGAAAGTTGGTGTGGTGAAAGAGAGAGAAAATTGCATGTAGCCAGCAGTCTACGCCTTTGTAACTTCAAATCCGTGAGAAATTTGAAAAAAGTTTCTTCTACAACTTTGTAGACCAGGTCAAAACCAATCGGGCTGCGTGAGAATTTTCTTGAAATTCTCTTTTTCTTGGGAGTTATTGAGATTATAAAAAAGGGCTTCCAAAAGCTGCTTTGACTTTAGTATCCCATATGTATATAAATACATATAAGCATGTGACAAAAGGGGTCCATGCTTATAAGCTTTTGTGCAAGATCCAAATGACACCATGATGTGGATATTGACTTGTGTGCTAGGGTGAGGTGTCCTGTAATGATGGTGATAGATTCCAAATCTTAGTGATGCAGATGGAGCCCATGTGTAGTTGGAGGCTAGTCCTTTGAAAAATCTATGCATTCACTCAACCCCTAGGTGTAATCCATTTTCATCTTCACTAAGATAACCATCCCTTTTACCCTTTACATTGACATGCCTTCTAAGAACTTGTTCCCCCCATTTGCTAGAGTTATCGTAATCGAGAAGCAATGTAGCATACCTAATGCTTGAAGAGTAAACCCAAAGTGATATGGTAAGCTCTTGATAGGGGCTTTGGCCAAAATTTTGTGGTAATAATCCGGGTTGTAAAAAACCCGGATCAATACCTATGACCAAGATCCTAGTTTTCAAATTGATTGGAATAAATTAGTTGCAAATAAGTGGATTTCGATTGATTCATTATCTTATGCTGATGGATTTATGTTTTATGAAAAAAGATTATGTGTAACTGTTCCATTTTGATCATTTGTCTTGTACGAAATTCATTGTCCCCCATATCAAGGCCATAGAGGAATTATTTCTACTTTGCATACACTGATTGAAGATATTTATTGGCCATAGATGAAATTTGATGTATCTAACTTTGTATTTGAATGTTTAATTTTCCAAAGAGTTAAACGACACCATCGTAAACAATATGGTTTATTAATGCCTTTACCAATTCCAGAACGACCATGGGAACAGATTTCAATGGATTTTATCACTGGTTTGCCTAACACTAAAGCTAATCATGATATGATTTGGACTATTGTAGATAGGTTTAGCAAACAAGCATATTTCATTCTAGGCAAAAAAATGTTAACTGCATCTCAAGCTGCTCAATTATTTTTGAAGATTGTTTTCACTAATCATGGTTTGCCAAAAGTTATTATTTCTGACTGCCATTCTAGATTCTGCAATAATTTTAAAGATTGATTTTTCATCTGCATTTTATCCTGAAACAAATGGGCAAACAGAAGCTACTAATAGTACAATTTTAGATCTTTTGCGTGCATACACAATTTCAAAACCACAAACATGGGATACACATTTACATTTACTTCAGTTTGTATACAATAACACACCACATATAGCTACATACAAAGCACCATTTGAAATCATTTATGGATATAGATTGCCTACACTAGTTATATCATTGTCAAAAAAAGTTCAAGCTGCTTATGATATTGCTAACATGCATGCTACTATTTTTGATGAAGTTAAAGATATGATTGTGAATACCCAGCAATCATATACAAAACAAGCTAACAAGAAAAGAAAAGCTATGAGTTTCAAAATTGATGATTATGTTTGGTTACGCATTGAAAAGAGAATATTACAAAGTGTTGACGAACACCCTGTTGTAAAGTTAGCTCCTAGATTTTATGGACCTTTCAAGATCATTCACAAAATCAATGACAATGCATTTAAACTAGAATTACCACAACACTGGAAAATCCACAACACTTTTCATATCAGTTTATTACGACCTTTCAGAGGCCAATTACCTATATACCCTGTCTATGAAAACCCTCCTTTGTTAGAAGAAGAGACTGAAATACTTGAACCTGAAACTATTCTAGATACTGACTTTATGACCACTAGAACTGGCCGTAGATATTCTAGATATTTGGTTAAGTTTAAAAATCATCTTGTTGAAGAGGCCCAATGGACGCCCGCTCATGACCTAAGTGCTTACCTCTCACTGTTGGCTCCACATTGAGCTAATAGCAATTGAGGACAATTGCTATCCCACCCCGGGGGTATGATGCCAGGAGGCATATTCCACGGTGGATTCCATGAGGTTTTGCGGTGGATTTCGTAAAATTATATTTATTGTCGGGGCTCATACACAAGGTGGATTCCTTGTCTAAAAATTTGATGGGGACGCTTGTCCTTTTTGGGTGTCTCGTTAATTTAATGTGCAAGTGGGTGATTCCATAGTGGGTGATTCAACAAAATACATATTTAAATTAATGGGAATTTATGAGTTTAGAGTGCACACTTGTAATAAATTAAGGTTAGGATTGAGTTCTAACCAATTTATTTATTTTGTAGCTAAAGACTACTAGGTATTCACTTTTTTTGGTTTAATTTTATTATTTTCTAACAATTGTGAATGCTTTAGTTGATGTGTAGAGCAGGCAACGATGGCGTTGGGAAGCACTGGGTGATAGCGTGTATTCAAGTTATTTAGAAGAAATTATGATTTTGATGGGCGCACATCTTAGGCGTGGAACTAATATTAATTTTGACGTGCTTATTTATTGAAGTGCTTGATATTTATTTATTATTTTTTATGCACATGGACGTACGATTTAAATATTTGTTATTGGACATTGTATTTGGGCACATCCCGACTCTTTAGACGTCCAATTGCTTTATTCTTTAGTTGGACAAAAGCAAACACAAAAGCTACAATGTGCTAATTGTCAATTTGGGCTATTTTTGAGCTTGGGGATGAATAATATATTAAATACATGCTTTGTGGAGTGCTCACACAAGGCATGAGGGGAGATTGTATCCAATTAGTCTTTTGTTTCATGTCGTGCAAGTCTTCTCTCTTGTTTTTTGTCCAAAAGTAGAGTTCTTTTGTTCTTTGGGACCTTCTGACGCTCGCTACGTATGCATACAACATCCGATTTGTACACCACTCCTGAAGCTTCTTCACAATTTCCCACTTGATGATGTCTAGAAATTATTCAATGAAGGCCAAATCTCCCATGGATGGTCATTCTCTCTATTTTTTCTTCTCTTTTCAGCTTTGTGGGGAACAATTGGCTATTATGATACAACTTTTTGAAGCTTCAGAAGAGAGTGGGATCAATCTGTCATATAGAGCCCGCATCAAGATAGTGACATGATATTTCCATTGAGGGATGCACTTCTTGTTAAAAGTGGCTTTGTTAATAAAGATCTCCAATTCTTCAAGAGTTGTAGGGATTCTCCAATCTTCCATTGCTCTTTTTCCTCTTCAACAATGTTACTTCTTCCATTTTTAGCCTCTATTGGTGCTTGTTAACTGCAAATTTTCCCGGCGCACCAAAAACATGGATCTCTAAGAGGAAAACAAAGAAAACTAGAAATATACTACAAGAAAATAATTTTATATCATCAACAAGCATGTTCTTCATATTTTAATCAACCACAAGAAGAAAAACAACACTAATCTTCTCAAATCTTCACGCACCTTCATATAACAACTCTCCTATGGATTTATCACAAGAAAAATTCAATACATTCTTCATATTATTCATCAAAAGAATAAGATAACACAAAGGAACTCTTCAATTTGAATGGAATTTATCACCTAGCATTCATCTTCAATAGCTTCATAGTCTCTCTTATAATCTCTCACTCATAGATACATTGTTTTACATGGAAAGTTGGCTATCTCTTACTCTCTCTTTCTCTCTCTCTCTCTCTCTCTCTCTCTCTCTCTCTCTCTCAATATTACATTGGAATAATTAAGAATAATCATCCATAACCCCTCTTTGGTCATGGATACCCCTCCCAAGCGGTATGTCTACATGAAAGATCACCAAAGCCACTATAGTGTCCTTTCGCACCTCAACAATGTTACTATCACTTCAGTATTTACTTGACTCTTTAGTAGCTACTTCTTCTACTTCTTTGAGCTATTTTGAACTTGTATTCACCTCTTCCAAATATTATAAAACTTATCCAAGCTACAAATTCATCCCACAAACACCTATAGAGATGTACAGAGCAAAAAAAGAACAAAAATAGCGGCTCTATAAAAGGTCAATAGAGAATTAATAGAAAGCCATTAGAAATAATTTAGCTCAACTAAAACCATTCAAAACCATCAAGAATCATTTCTCAAAATCCATCAGTCATCACTCCATCGTCTCACATAGAAGGAAAAAAAAAAAAAAAGAAGCTCAACAAAACCAATCGGGTTCTCAATAGAACCTTTTAGCACATCATATCTCCACTGAAAAACATCATGAGCTTCTCAAAATTATCCAAAAATCTCTCAAACACTTCCAAAAAAATCAATTATCATTCAAATCATATAAAAATTACCTAAAAATCCAATAAAAAATAACAAAAAACACAATCATATCAACCCTCAGCATACCTATGTAAAAACAACAATAGTGACAATCAGTAACCAACATTCCCTTATTCAATAGTCAAAAAAGAATAAGAAATAAAGTAATAGTGATGGGTGTCCACCATGTGCACTGTACATGTGTGTGATCATGGTGTGTGTAGTAAATATAAGGTGGTGTAGGTACAAGCAACTTTACCCCAACAACCTCCCATTTAAAGGTGAATGTGTCTCGTGTGAGGAGAGAATAAGAAAAGTGACAAAGTACAAATGTACATAAAGTATAATAGGATAAGAAATAGAAGTCATCTCATCCTATGCCCATCATCTTCATAATGAAGGCAAAATCTTCCACTAATAGACTTTTAGTAAGTGGATTTGTAGAATTCTCATCAATTGAGATCTTGACAAGATCAAAAGGCTTATCCGCTACCACCTCCCTAATGAAGTGATAGCACACCTCAATGTGATTTGTCTTCACACATAAGATTGGATCCTTGTTGGGGCCATTTGAATAACACTCATAGAATCAGAATGTAGTGTAGCACAGTAATGGTAATACCAAGGTTTGCCACCAAATGGCCTAACCATAGGGCCTCCTTGCAAGCCTCAATGGTGGCCACAATATACTCTACCTCAGTAATAGATAAGGCCTTGCATTTATGTAACTTGGACATCCAAGAAATACTACCTCCAACAAAAATGAAGACATACCCTAGTAAGGTAGTAGGGTAGTGCCTTTTAGGTACCTCATGATACTCTTCATGGTTTCCTAATGTTGCCAACCATGTGTAGCCATAGAGCATGCCACAAGTAACAACTTCCACTGCAAATGTTATGTCAAGATGAATAGCTATCAAACACGCCATTGTAGATGCATAAGGGACTTTGGCCATCTCGACCTTTTTCTCATCTCACTCTAGATAATCAACTTGAATGACCTTTATATGGAAAAATAAGGTAGAGCCAATAGGCTCAATATCCTACATATGAAATTTCTAAGCACTTTCTATATGTATGTCTATTGTGAGAGGTTAAGGATCCCCTTGGAGAGATCACATTTGATGCGCATAGTACCAATAATATATAAGGCATGCCCCATGTCCTTCATCTCAAGGCTCTTCTTGAGCTGAGTATTCAAAGCATTTAGCTCATGATGACCTAGCTCAAAAATCAAGATAATAGGGCTACCATCATATGCATTCTTCATGTGTAAACATGAATCCATATCACTACAAGTATATTCCTATGAATGCACGAAAGCATCAAACTTATGGTACAATTCCCTAAGTTCTTGGTTAAGGCCATAAAGGATCTTTATCAACTTGCATACTAGGTGTTCCATATCCTTTTCCATAAGCCCTTAGATTGCTACTTATACATATCCTCGTGGAAGTCTCCATGAAGAAAAGCCTTTTTTACATCCATTTAATAAAGGTAGATAGATATCCTCATGCAAGTCCCTAGGGAGAGAAATCATTTTCACGTCCAATTCTAATAGTGCAACCAAGGCCAAAACCAAACCTATGGTAGTCATTTTGACTATATGAGAAAAGATTTCATCAAAGTCAACACCATGCTTGTGCTTCAAATCCTTAGTAACCAATCTAGTCTTATATAGTGGCTTGGGGCGTCCAACGGTACTCTTCATCTTGTACATCCACTTGAATAGCAATGCATGTTTTCCACTAGAGGAAAATAAACCAAATCCCATGTATTGATATATTTCCCCTTAATATTCATAATAAACTTGAAAAAATTCTACAAACAAGTTACATTGTTTTAGCATTTTGGGAATAACTGAATTGATAATGAATGATTAGGTCATGTTGAAAGCACTTCCCTAGGGTTCAGGCTTATGTGGATAGCATTCTCATTAAGTGTAGTGGTATGATCAATGCTATTTTGTCAATATTAAGAGTATGGATTTGTTGGAGAGATTAAGGATATCCATTTCAAAAGGTATCACCACCATTTTGAAGATGGTGGATGATAATTTAAGAAAAGCTTAAGGACTTATTTCCCAAGTTCTAGTGATTATTACATATATTGAATTTATTATTGATTTTGTGAATCAAACTAAGAGTGCATGGCCCTCTCCCTGTCATGACTATCATGTTTGTGCATGACCTCTTCATAAGTAAGAAGCTCAAGAGAATCTATCACCATAATATAATCCGTGGAGGATGCAAAAAGATCAGAGACCGACATCTATCTCTCTAGTTGTCTCACCTATATTTCCATAACCAAGGAAGATATATTCCATTGATTTAGGATCTAGCTTATTATATTTGTCCTTGGGAATATGGCAAAAAACCTCAAATCCAAAGACATGAAAATGAGCATATAACATAGATTTTCTAGACCATACCTCCTCTATAGCTGGACAATCAATAGTAGCATATTGGGATCGATTTATTAAGTGTACAATAGTAGTAACTACCTTAGCCCAATAATGTTGTGGTAAGCTTGCCTGACTAATCGTACTATGAACTCTCTCTTAAATCATCGTGTTCATGTGCTATACACTACCATTCTAGGGTGGGATGTAAGGGGGAATCAACTGACACTTTACACCACCCTCATCAAAAAAATGATCGAGTGATTTAGAGACATATTTACTCCCCTTTATCTAATCTTAGGCATTTCAATCTATACCTAGATTGGTTCTCAACAAGAGTAAGACAATGCTAAAAGTTAGCTAATGCATCTTATTTTTTCTTTATGTGATATGCCCAGACCTTATTTGAATAATCATCAATGAAGTCACAAAAAAAACTTCACACTATCTAGTGTGACTGATAGGGTATGGGACCACATACATCAAAATGAACACAACTTATAGGCTCATCCATGCATGTAATGCTAGACTTCTTATGAGAATTGCATGTCTACCAACTATAAAGACAATGATGACATGAATCAAAACACTTGTAGTCAAGGAATGGAAGATATTGCAAATGAGAAAGCATTTTCATTCCTTTAAAAGACCCATGTCCAAGAAAACAATGCCATAAAGATATATGTGGTATGTTAACCATAGTCAAAACATTGACAATAGATCTAGATACAAGCAAGGGATAGAGACTACTAGCCTTGGCACCTAGAGCAAAGATAAGACTCCCACATGTAATCTTCCATGTGGAATCACCAAAAGATACATGATCTCCTTTATCATCCAATTGTCCACCAAGGAGTAGGCTTTTGGTCATAGTTGAAACATGGCCTACATCATGCAAAAAAAAAAATTCTTCTTGAAGAAAATTGCATTCTAGCATCACCAATGCCAATAATATCCAAGGGCAAGTCATTTCCTAGTCTCACACAACTTGTAATGTTATGATAGGAATGGAGCCAATCCCTATGTGGGGTAACATGGAAAAAAGCCCCTAAAACAAGTAGCCAACATTGAGAAAAAGTAAACAAGGCATTAGGAAATCAACTAGTGCCAAGATGTGATCATAATTAGATTGAGGCTTCCAAGCATTTATATCCTCAATTTTTACATGGACTTACTAGGAACAATATTGCGATCATTACACTTATCCTATGCTTTTCCCTTTCCTTTGTCCTTGTGCTTATCATTATGCATCTTATGGCAATGTGGTCTAATATTCTCATGCTTCCCACAATGATGACATATAAAAGAGGACTTAGGACCATGGTACTTACTACAAGACTACTTATGAGAGTGAGACCTCTGTGAGTCTCTTCCAGGGCAGTCATTAGTGCTCTTACCATCATGTCTATCCCTACTAATTAATGCATAGGAAGTGCGTGTTGTATCTAGATTCTTTCTATTTATCTCCTCTGTGAGTAAGGCACCCTCAATATCCTAGACTTTCAAACCATCCTTAGGCATATTAGTATACATGGCAGTATGAAAAGTATCCCATGACTCATGAAGTATCACAAGCAAGAACAAGGGAGGGAGATTATCCTTAAACTCAATACCCTCAAAAGTCAACTAGCTGAAAATAGAATGAAGTTCAATTAAATGCACAAACACACTAGTCCATTCCTTCATGTGAAGATCCATGAGATTTTTCAACCAATACATCTATGAAGCAAACTTTGCTTGTCATAAATATTTCACATCTTTTCCCATAACTACCAAGAATTATCCTTAGGATCCACAACATTGAAATAAACATGCTTTGACAATAACAATATAAGAGTAAATTTACATAGCTCATCCAACTCATCCCAAGTATCTTGATAAATGACTTTAGGCTTTATACTCTTGGTTTTCAAGGTCCTAACCTACTTCTTTTGAACCAATACATGCCATACCTACATCTTCCAATAGGTGAAATTAGTGCCATCAAGCTTTTCAATATTAAAATAGCACTATTATTTGAAGAACAAGTCAATATGATAGTATACCAATTCAAAATACAAGAGAATCAATTGATGTAAACGGTTGCAAATTAGCCCCGAAATTTAGCCAAACTAAGAGCAAAATAGGAGAGTACCAAAGTATAGAGTTGTCCATCAATTGCAAGTAATAGGCTGTCAAATCCAAGTATCTACTCTCATAAAATATGATAAAAATTATAATTACAACAATGCTAAAATAAAGATGGTATTATATGTCAATCCAACTATGGGCCCATACATAAGAAAGAAAGCTCCGATTGTTAGGGATATCCAAATACAAACTAGGATATAAAGAATGCAAGTAGCAGTGACTAGGCATACACTACTAATACCAAAAACTATCACAAACTTAAAGTATCAATAAATCGTACATTCCATAAGCATATACATCACTGACAAACTACTCATAGAGGTAAGTGTTAGTGTCCAAAGCATACAAAATCAAACTAGCCCACAAGTGGAGGCAACTACATCCAATATCATACAAAGAGATCATATACATGAACCACGAGTCTCACTATCTCAAAGAACCAAGCTCTACCAAGTAAGTACAAGTGTCTCCAATTGGAAGTAAATTTGGAATGCAAAGTGAGCAAGCAAAGTTGAAGACATATACATCAAAGCATCCAAGAAGCCCAAGCACATCACAAATACATCCAAGAGCATAAGTGTCCAATGAAGTTTTAATACCCATAGTAAATGAGTAAGCATTGAAGCACTTCATCACCATATCTAGGCTCATACATCAATTTGAACATCACCATAAACATGTAGCATACCTGTAGGCATGTAGACTTTAAGAGCGTAAATTTACTATTAATAGCTTACTATCCAAACTATTATTATAGCAATGAACCTCTACAAAACTGAGTTAACCAAGCTCTAGACAATCCAAATAGCATCCCGAATATTAATCATAATATCTACGCACCAAAATAGCATCACCAAGGCATTAAATATGTGCAATGGAGCTCAGTGTTTGGTGTCCAAAGTAGAACCATTTAATTCTATATAAAATAGAGAACTAAAAATTGCATAAAATTAATTTTTATAGTTTTCATTAGATTCTATAGTTCTTGTCACACTCTTTGTCTTTAGCTATAGAACACATAAATCGGATATTGTATGTAAAAGTTATGGCCAAAATAAAAAAGTATTGTCAAGGCTAGCATAATTGTCCACAACTTCTACAACATACTTGATATCCACTCAAAATGGATACGATGCTACTTCTTAGCTCAATAAGCACTCAATAAGGCTCATCCAAGCCCTAGGAATTAGGTCCTCAACAAGTCAAGAGCAAGCTAGAGCAAGCCCAAAGAAGGGAAGACTCAATGAAAACCTCAAGAGAAAGAAATAATGGCTACCATGAAACCTTTTCTTGAAGCTTTGAGTCAAGATAAAGCAAAGGGTGAAGAATCTTCTTAAATTCCCACTCTAATACCAATTGAAAGGTAGAGACCAAATGGAAGCACAAAAGCAAAAGCAAGAGCAAAGCACAAGCTATCCCAGAGGGAGCAAGAGAGAGAGAGAGAGAGAGAGAGAGAGAGAGAGAGAGAGAGAATTTGCAAACACGAACAATCACAATGTGTGACCAGTCTCCCCTTATTTAATAGTCACTAAAAGAATATAGAATAAAGTGATAGTGATAGGCACTTGCCACCTGCAGTGTGCAAGTGTGCAATCACAATGTGTGCAGTTAATACAAGGTGGCATAGGTACCTTTACCCCAACAATTAAATATTTCCAAGAACTACTTTGCAATAACCTACTTTGCAACTTGCATATATATATATATCACTGATAGTAAGTTTATTTATATGATCCTTCAAATATACTTCTTGTCATGGAACCCATTGATCCTACTCTCTTATGCATTATCCTATCTAGATGTTGCAACAAATAAGTGTCATTTTTAATTATTACTCGATAAAGAGGATCCCTCCCATTTGACTTGAAACTTAATTTGGAAGATAGAGTCCAAACTATTATCATATCTCATGAATAGCTTTCCTTTAGAAATATCATTTTTACTTTAATTGTGCACTAAACCATTTTTTCATATTTAGAATTTTCTTCTCATAGTAGGCCATTGCATGTTGCCTATCAAATTCTAATGCATGCAATTTCAGCCATTATAAACTTTTTGCTCTAATTGATCCAACCATTGTCTCTTTATAAACTATGTACTAGTCTTTTGAATGGTCTTGTAAGACCACAAAGCCTAATGTAAATACTTTTCCCAATCCTCAATGGGATGGTATTCCACAAAGCTTTAGGTTGTTTGGTCATGTGATCAATTGTAGTGAGAGGAAAGGATATTTCCATGCCTTAGTACAAGGCAAAGGTCCAATAAAACCCAAACCCCATATTTTAAATGGTCCATAAGAAACAATATCTTTCACAGGTTCAAGAATGAATACCCTTTTAGCAAATAATTGTGAAGTATATCAATTGTTGCAATAATGTGCAACATTAGTGCTCATACTAGGCCATGAAAGTCTTGACATCATTATCTTCCTTTTAATAAACTCAAATCCAGAGTGACCTCCACAACCTTCCTCATAAACAAGAGCATAGATAAGCAAGAATTTCAAAGATCTATGTATCCTTTTGAGTACATCATTATCTCCTCTCATATATAGGTAATCATTCATTCGTAAGTATGACTTGGCGTTTCTAACTATTGCATACCTTTTGTATTTATCATCCAAAGATTTGACCTCACTAGTTTTCAAAAATTCTTCTATCAAATGAATACTTTCTCTACCTTCATATCTAGGATTTTCTACCCTCATGGTAGCAACATAACTTGGAAGAGCATTTTCAGCCAGCTCATGAGCTCTACTATTGTTTTCTCTCCCAATGTGCCAAATTTCCCATTTTAGCTGCTTAATCATCCCCTAATTTGTTTTGCAGGGGGAAACTATTTTTTAGATTAAAAATAGATTGAGGTGGTTTTCCAAAATATCTCCAAGCCACATGGGGGTATTAAAAAAACCCCTGCCATGTTTTTAAAACTAGGTTGACACGTTCATCCAAGTTTAGGTTAGTAGTATTATGTTTAATGCTTTTAGGTCAAAGTGTTTGTTTTTCAATATTTTGGAAGAGGTGGTTCTTTAGTTTATGTTGCTTGAAAATAAAACTGGGTTCCATTTTCTTGTTTGGTTTTTGGTGATTGGTTGATTCTTGCTCCCCACTTTTTGAATGACTTCATATGTACACATGTTTCGTATCACAATAGACAATCCATTTCTTACCAAATGTAATTAATCGTGAATAGTTTGCAAATAGGCTTTCAATTCTTTCTCAAGGAAAGTGAATGAATGCAATGTGATTTTTCATGTTAGTGATACTTATTAGAGCTAATGAGTTAACCTAATCACAAAAGCTCAAGAAGATATAAAGTAGCACTCATAAATTTATATCAGCTTCCATAATCAAGGCACATGAGCTTATTATAGGTCTAGGGATTGCAAATCCCTTTGATTTGAAAGCAAGTTTCACATCTTTGCATATTGGCACTATAGGTTGCTTTGCTTGACTCTCAGTTAAAGTCTTCATGGTTTCTTTGATGGTGATCCAATGTGTTTGGTCATGTGCAGTCTCAAGATTTTCTAAGCAGAATGTGGTCTATTCCCTTGGCTTCCTTTTGTTTGGTTCTAGCTAGGATTCCAAGGCCCTCATTAGCTCTAATAATTTTGATTGAGAATCACTTTCTCTAGTACCTAAAAGCAATTAGTCAAGATATTATGATGTGGTTGGGTACCACCTTATGAGTGCAACTATGGTTGGGAACTTTGTGATCATGGGTTGACTGATGAGGTTCCCAAATGGTGTTATATGATGTACTCTTATTCTAAAGAGCACTATAACTTCCTTAGGTATCCAATGGTCTAGCATGAGGCCACTCCCTATGATCTAGATAGGTGTCATGCACCTAATTTACTATGCCTAGTGTGGGTCAAGACACTTAGAATTAGTTGGCTATGTTGAGGTGTTGATGGCTAGTTGTGTCTAGGGATGTGCCTAGATATGTGTGCTTGTGGAGGTGATCAAGTAAGTATAATGCAAGATTGTGGGAGAGTGTGTGGTTAATGTGGCAATGTATTACTAGAGTGATGTTGTGTTCTAGAGGTTGGTGTATTTGTGTTGAGTTGGTGATGGGATAGTGCTGGTAAGCGCTTTAACAATGCTAGGTTTAGTGGGGTGAATGAGAGTGGAAAGATTACCAAGGTCTTTGAGGATCTTAATTTAGTGTAATGTAGCTTGACAAGTTGGTAGTTGACCTCAAATGTTGAATAAGGATTTCCCTTGCTTGGCACCTTTGCAAGATGGTGCCTACCTGTTGACTTGTATCTACACTAACTCTCTTAGGATGTAATAGGTGGGCCATGGTGAGGGTTATGCCGATGGTGTCTTGAGGGTAACTAGATGGAAAACTTGAAGGGACAAGGGTTCATGCCGCTATGTGAAATTGTTGTGATTGATGAGTTTTTACAAGATATCAAGGCATTGTTTTGAGTTGCAAAAGGGTAAAATGTACATAAGAATGAATTACTAGATGCTAGAATGAGAGACTCCCAATTTCCATTTGCAACCTATGTGAGAATGGCTCCTAGCCATGCTAGCTTTGATCTTCTAGACTCGTATAATGGGGATAAGTGCTAGGTTATAGATGTGAGGGTGGTTTAGGCTTTTTAAGTCGTTTGTGGTCATGCAAGTATTTGTTGGGCTCCTAAGAGAGTTGTCTTAACACTACCCATTTCAAGTGTGGCTGCACTTTCTATGCATTATCTTTGATTCCAAGGCAAGCCTTGAGACAAGGGAAGCTTTTGTAGTAAGCCTCCTTGCTTGAAAGTTCCAAAGAGGAATTTAGTGGTCCTAACTTTTCCAGCTCGAATTATGCATGGATACTCAAGTGTAACCTAGTTCTCAATGCTCTTAGGTAGGATCATAATGGCTTGTAGGCTTTGTGCTTTGATGAGCTATAGATGCTATTATGATCACAACCCTTCTAATGAGGGTCCTTGCTTGCATGTGGCCCAAAGCTTAATGCCTCTTTGGACATCTAGTCCTCCATTTCCCTACAACATGGCCTCCCTAAGAAGAAAGGAATCAAAACTAAAGGAAAACCAATTTGGCCCTTGCTTGTCTTTTTCCTGAAGGCTATAGGCCTTGAGAGTTGAGAGTTGGATTTTGAGACCCATTTTTTCAGTGCTGCAGTGGCTTGAGAAGCATAAAATAGTAGTTTTTCATGGAAAGGAAGTCGAGTGTAAATTGATGAGTTGGAGTTTTCCTAGATAGACTTTGATAACAACAATCTAACACAAGTGTCCATTTGTAGATCAGAGTCTGTTGGACCCCCCAATTAATCTCTACAAGGTTTCATGTTATGAATCAGCTATTAGATCCAAGAGCTGTAAAGAGCACAATGGAGTCTAGCTTGATAGATTTCGATGCCACAGAGCCAACTATCCATTTGAACCGTGGTTTTGAAGGCCTCTTGGCCCCTTGATGGAGTCCAAACCACTTGCATCCAAGTGTGAACACATGAAATCTAAACTAGATAATTAGTAATTAAATTTCTAAGCCGAAAAAGAAAAAAAATCTCACAATTTAGGGGGGACCCAAAAAAAAATTTGCCCCCTCAAATTATCAATTTTCTGAATTTGCAATTGTTGGAGAGGAGGGGAGGCATCAAAGGCATGAGATACACAAATTTCATGCTTTTGATTGCATGAACTCTCACAAAAAAAAGTGCAATGAATAGAAAATTTTGAGTATGGTATTTGTCTCTCTTCTCTCTCTCTCTCTCTCTCTCTCTCTCCTCTTAGTGCTTGTTTTTATAGCTGATTCTACATGAGAGAGGAGTGAGCTGAGATGAAAGAATTTGAACATGGGAAAATGTTGAAGCATTATGAAGCATAGATTGATGGTTGAGAGGCATCAATAGCAATGGATGAGCATCACCGGATTCATGAGCACAAGATGTATAGAGATTTTTGTGTGGTTTAATGCGTAAGTGGGATTTTTGTAGTTTTATGATGCATTTTGGTTTCATATGGTTGGAAATGGTTGCAACTACTTGCAAATTATTTATTCTATCATAATATATTAGAAAAATAGCAAGTATTAATTATTTAATAATTTTAACCTAAACAAGCAAAATTCGCAAAATGTGGTTTTATGATAAATCATGAATTTTACATGTTTTGTTGTGTCATATCATGTTCGTATGGAATGAAACGGTGAATAATGCCAAATATCGGTATTCCTAATCATTTTACATTTAAAAAATTAAGAAATATAAGAAATATATGTATAATGAATATAAAAATTAAAAATTTTAGATTTTATATGGAAAAAAATAGATTTTATGTGCCAAAAAATTATGAATGTGTCTGTGAGTGTATGGTGGGGCTAAGGCATGAGACTAGCCTTAGTCTATCCCCATTTTTTCTTAAAGTGTATATTTATTATTATTTATATATGAAAAGCACATTAAAATTTTATTTACACCTACCAACAAATGAAAAACCATAAACGGTAGGGGAAAAGGGTTGTGGGGAGTTAAGAACCTATTGAAATATGAATTTATGCATATCTTGTTATATAGGATTCGTTCATTTTAAGTTTTTTAAAGAAGGGTAGTAGTTAATTTGGTGCTATCTTAGCAACGACGCATTGTGTTAGGGTGAAATCATGAAAATAATTGCTTGCATACAATCCATGTTGTTTGATTTATAAGTTTATATGTTTGTACACTTAAAGGCATTCACCTTTGCATTGCATTACATATACATGTGGTACTAGAAGCAACAAATCATGGATGCATTAGACTTGATTATAACAATCACTAACAAGCGTTGAGAGTGTACGGAGTCACATGCTATATGATAGTACGTTTGTTCCCTTTCACACCTGATTTGGTGAGGATTGAATTATCTCCTAGAATGAATATAAAGATAGGACCATGTTTCACATGTGCTTTATGTTGAAAAGTGCATCCTAGGGATAATCCCTCAGGTGTAAGAGAGTTGTAGTGGCCACAATTAGATGGAGGAGTGAACCTATGTATGTGATTCGAGGTGTTAGTCACCAATTTATTTGGGACATCTACTTGCTTGGACTTGGAAATGGATTCATTGGACTATGAATAACACAAATGGATGCTTGAGTTAGATCAATGTGTGTAGCCTCTCCAAACACTCTTGGAAGGCCATGGGGTGCTTTGGTTGAAAATAGAGGCCCTCGGCTAGAGTCCTAGAGCTAGTATCGAGCCCATTTTTTGGTCCTGATAGGTGGTGCATTTGCTGAGAGCTCCTAATAAGTGATGGTTTCTAAATCTTGGTTAATTGGGACCAGTTGTTCAGTGTATGCCAAAGGAATTTCTTAATAGACATTGTCAAGTGAGATCCAAAAGCAAAAAAGAGCCAAAAGGGCTAGATGGTAGGCTGAAATCCTTAGGAGGTATTCCCCTCAATGGAGCACCCCGATATCTCTATGAGGGAGGGGTCTTAGTGACCCTAGTGCTACAAGCAGTTCTTTCAAAGGAGGAGGAGGAAGCTCTAGTACTTCCCCTCTCCTAGTAGGTTAGCCCACTTTGAGTGAGGTAGTAGTTCCACCAGTTCAGATCCCCTTAGTAAATCGAGTTGTCATCATCATGGTGCAACCTATTGCAATTTCTGTAGGTATGCCAGATCTACCAACCTTAGGATTCTCTTTACCCATTTTTAATGGGTTAGTAGAGAAAGATGCAGAGCTCTACATTAGGGAGTTCCCAAAGTTAATGTTCAACCAACAAATTCAGGATGAGGGACATCTAATGATATTCCTTAATATGACTTTGAAAGAATGAGCTACAGTATGGTATCATAGTCTAGAAGTTAGAATCATAACTACAATTGATTTTTTTTTGCACTTGTTTGAAGAGAGTTTGCCCTTGAGAGAGGCGGTCAGTATTAGCTACGTGTTGTCAATGTAACACGTTAAAAACCTCATGAGAACGTTCAAGTGTATGCTAAGAAAATGAAAGAAGTGTTTTGAAAATTGTAAACCTATATTCCCATTCTAGCTTTTGCTACTCAACTACAATACTCTTTACATGGGTTGGACTTTAATATCCAAGTACAGTTGAGCATTGTTGCTCTCATTGACATTAATACTGCTATTACATGAGCAACGAAGGTAGAGTCATGATTACAAGTAGTCTTCACATCTAAGGAAAACTTGAAATGTAGGCTAGGGCTTGAAAATAATTTGGCATTAACTAGTGGAAGTCAAGGTGCACCCATAATCAATTTGAATGGGAGAGGAAGCATAATACAGAGTGTGCCCATGGTGCTAGCTCCTTCTGATGTGACCATACCGATGTTTAGCCAAATGGCTCCACTAAATAATGGAAGCCAAATGACAAACCCTAATGTCACTCCAATTAATCAATAGTAAGACAATTCCTAATCAAGTACTTAGACAAACTAAATAGCAAGTAGATGGCTGCAACTATGAGTCTAGTGCATCAAATTTGTTTGGCAAAGCCAAGGACATGATGAAGCATTATACTGATATGATAGTGGAATAGTATAGACAAATAGCTGTAGATATTAATTTCCTAAAACGGTAGCAAAACTTGATAGAAATTTGATTCCCTGAAGAGGGTGGTCCATCAAGATTCAATTGTAAGTGATGTGGTGGTCATCACTTTCCAAGAAACTAATCTAATGTCAAATGTGACATATGTGGGAAGTTTGACCATCTAGCTAGTACTTGCTAGAGTAAGATTGGCTCCCTTTAGCAAAAGGGAGTAAGTAGCTAGGTCCAATAAATCATCGAGCATAAGGGAATAACCTTTAGTAGGATAAGGGACCAAAACAAATACTGCAAAGAGGAATTGCTACCATAGAGGAGCTGCCCAGTGGTAGTGGTGTTAGCCTTATCAAAGATGTGTGTCAATGCGAGTGAGGCTTCCAATTCGTAAGCCATTACAAGAGGACAAAATGTTAAAGAAGGTAGTAGGGATAATGTAAAACCTGTTGAGATAAATCCTAAACAAGATGATAAGGGGATCAAGTGAACCTTGATGTGAAAGCTAGTCCTTTAAAAGCTACTAATGGCAAAGCTAACCCCAATAAGGTACTACCAAGTCTTTTGATTGTAAGCTCTTTGTTAAGAGCTTTTAAGCTCTTAATCCACTTATCTAGTTCATGCCTTTTGCTTTCACACTTTCGGCAAGTGGATTTTTTGCTTTTGGAGGGCCAAACGACATCGGATTCAAGATCCGTTTGGGCGGGTGACTTCGTGGCATCCAAATCTACAAAGTTGGGCCTCGTCACGCTCTTCCCAACTTCCAGATCCAGTAGCTGCTTCACAACCCCGAACCTTGCGGAGATTAAATGGGGGATCAAACAACCTCGGAATGGAGATCCGAGACTTGCGTTAGATTGTTGACGTTGTTTTCCATCTAGGAAAACTCCAGCTTGGCCATCTGCTACCGTTTCATTTCCATGAAAATAAGCACTAGCGCTTTAGGGACTTGCTGCTTAAAATCGTACTGATTGCAACCGTCGCCTTCGACGAAGTCTATTTTTTCCTTGATATTCATAATTTTTGGCTATTTTTAAGCACTTCTCGTCATAAAAAATCATATGTATTAATATCAGGGGAAAAATAGACTTCGTTGAAGGCGACGGTGGCAATCAGTAAGATTTTAAGCGGCAATTACCTAAAGTGCTAGTGCTAAATTTCATGGAAAATCAAATGGTGGTGGATGACCGAGTTGGAGTTTTCCTAGATGGAAAATGAAGTCAGGAATCCAACGCAAGTCTTGGATCTCCATTCTGAAGTTGTTTGATCCCCCATTTAATCCCTACAAGGTTCGGGGTTGTGAAGCAGCTACTAGATCTGGAAGCTGAGAAGAGTGTGACGAGGTCCAGCTTTGTAGATTTCGATTGCATGGAACCACTCGTCCAGACGGATCTCGATTCCGATGTTGTTTGCCCCCTCAAAACTCAAAAAATCATTTGCCGAAAGTGTGAAAGAAAAAGGCATGAACTAGATAATTTGATTAAGAGCTTAAAAGCTCTTATCAAAGAGCTTAACAACCAAGAAGCCACGAAATGAAACATTGGGGGGGGAGGGGGGCGTCAGTTTTTTGCGCCCCATTTTTCCCCATTCTTTATGGATTTTCTGATCGGTGGAGGCAGGAGAAATCCTCTTGGCCCTGAGATGCTTCTATCCTTCGCCCTCTATCGCCATAAATGGATCAAGGAATGATGTACTAAGCAAAGAGATAAAAAGCAAGTCTTTCTCTCTCCTCCCTCTCTCTCCTACATAGAGGCAATTCATGTCAAAGAAATCAAGAAGAAGAGGGGCTGAATAATGCTTGTCCAGCCGGTTGTGATCAGATTGCTTCAAGTTGAAGAGGAGGCTGAGGAAAGAGGTTTAGCACTGAAGAATGATTGCTGATCAGTCTGTGGGCTGTCCAGAATAATCATTAAAAAACCCGCAACACGCAAGACACGTGGTATGCTCCAATTTTATGAAGAATTTTACTTGTTTTTGTTGTTTCATGGTCCAAATGTTGTCCATATGCAATGAATTTTTGTTTGAAGCTTGTTTACATCATGATTGAGGGCTATAACTACAGAAATATAGAACTCATAATGATTTAGAGCCGTTATTAATTCTTTAAAACTCGTAAAATGTCATTTTTCAATGGAAATTAGTGGTTTTTTTTATTTTGAGATGGGAAAAAAGAGTGGAAATGTGATAAACTTAGAGAAAATGTTAAATTTCTATCAAAATAATAAGCCAACACAAATAAATCAGAAAATACCTATTTTTCATGAATAATAAATAGGAAAAAATATTGAAAAATAGAGGAAATTAGGGTTTTCAGACTAAAAAAATATAGAAAAATAAGATTTATGTGTATGATTGTTTGGAAAGGTTAAAGCATGAGATCAAGCCTCAGTTTGGCCTCGTCCTTTGTGTTATAGTACGTGTTTATTTATTTTTCTACAAAAATGATGCAAAACAACCATTTACACCTATGCACCGCAGCAACACCTAAACGGTGAGGAGGGGAGGAAGTTTGTGCGACGATCTAATTGCTGAAAAGATACAAATTTTGATTTCCCTCTTTGTGCATAGCATTTAGGGATTGTTCCATAATTAAATATAGGCGATTAGTAGCACGGAAGTTCCGGTGCTAGTCCCTAAAGTAGCGCAACACGTAACGCTTAGTTAAAATTCATGAAAGGACTATTTTTCGCACCTCACATGGCTGGTTTTTTTAATCATAAAATGGTTGTGCACAATAGTCATACACCTTGCATCAAGCATGTCATGTGGTATCTCCTAGAATGCATTGCAATTGATTGATAAACTTTGACCAACGCTGAGAGGACAGGAAACCCAAGTTGTAGGTTTAGACGGGTGCTTCTGTTGGGGAAAGTTTTGTGAGGCAAATCAAAATCTCCTGGAACGCTGAATTATAAAAGAGTGGAGTTTGTGCGTTATGTTTTATATGTTGGAGCGACGCATCTTAGGGCCAATCCGCGAGGTGTAGGAGAGTCACAATGGAGCCGCGGCAATTAGCCAAGAGGTGCTCCCCTATGTGTGTATTATGAGGCAGTATGCCTATATGTTATGGGATCTCCCTCTGAGGAGAAGGAAGGTGAACGTTGGACTACATATTGGATACAAACACAAAATCATCATAAGAATTTAGTGCAAAGTGAGTTTTAGACGCTCCTAGCCTGCCAGGCCGTGTGGTGGGGTTGTGTGTTGTATGTATGAGGTCTGGCTAGTGCCATAGCCAATGCCGGCCCATTTTAGGTCCCATCAGATGTACAAAAGGTACAATCCTTGCTTCCTCACCAAACTCAATTGGGATGCTAACAAGAACCCTATGACAATGGTGGTAGTAGACCTTAATATTTCAAGTAAAAGATCCATTTTGCCACTCAGTAATATGATAACCTTTACTCCACCAAAACACTCAGTCTTGGTGGTAATACTAATCTAAATATGGATGTTTAAGTTAAGAAATGATTATGCCCATCCAAATGCCTTCGTATCCACTATATGTTTAAGCTCGATCTCGAAGGACCTACAAAGGTACCAAGTCCAATGTCTCACCTTACACACAGTAAGGCTTCAACTTATTAAAGCTTACTTTATTTTCAAACTTTACTCCTTGCAAATCTGCTAAGAGGATTGTAGAGCCATTCTTGCCTATCCAGATAATCTTATAATCACCATCCCATTTAGGTTCTAGCTTGCTAGGGAATAGCTCGTGACAAGCAACATAACATAGCACCAACAACCCTTCACAAATTTATATCTTTTAGCTTGAAGGTCATGGAGTTCTTTCATACTCTTCTTCCCTACCTCTTGATGTAATAGAGCCTACAATCTTATTTCATCAAGATGCACAATGGAAGTGAACTTTGTTGCAATGTTTCTACCTCACCCAATGAATGATTTAGAGCAAACCTCACAGTGTATAACTCAATTTCAAAGGGTAAGACACACTCCTCCCCATATACCAACTTGAATGGGGTGTAGTATGTTGCTCTCTTGAATGTTTTATTATAAGCCTAGAGAGCCACATGAAGTTTCTTATTCCAATTGCACTTACCCTCGAATATTGTCTTTGATAGAATCCCACAAGTTGTTTATTAGTACTCTCTACTTGTCCATTTGATTGGGGATTATATGGGGTAGTTTTATTGTAATTAATTTTTAGAGCTTCCATCAAGGCTTCTATGACCTTGTTCAAAAAATGTGTCCCACGATCAGACAATAACTCTTTTGATGGATCAAAACAAAAGACGATTTCTTCCATGATAAACATCATCAACACCTTGCCAGTATAGTGTTTCTACAATCAAGGAAAATTTCAATGTTTGCTACCTAATTTTTCTCTTTTCAGGCTTTGATAAGGCAACTCCAACCTCTTTTATAGATTGATAGTGCATTATGGCAACATATTACGAGGATGGAATGGTGGTCATATCAATTTTGAATAGACTCTCATGGTTGCTACCTTTAGCCATGATATTCTTCGGCTCCCCGAAATTCACAAGACATTCAATGATTGTAAGAAGCTGGGAATAGTTAGAATGCTAATAATATGCCATGTCACATAGACACTGGTATATAAGGAGAGAAGTTGTAATTTTTCACATCTTTTGGCAAATCAATACATTTTACAATCTTTCTCTCCCTTCTTGTTCTAAGCTTCCATGGCTTCTTCATCTTTCCTGTCTTTCTCTCTCCAATTCTAGTCTTTCTCTCTCCTCGTCACTCTATTTCTCTCTCTCTCTGCAGTCTTTCTCTCTCCTCTACAGTCTTTCTCTCTCCTCTTTCTCCTTCCCTAGTTCTCTCTCTGACAAGTGGTATCAGAGCTTCAGTCTTTGATCCATTATTTTCTTCCATTTTCACTTCTATTTTCCTATTTCAAAACCAATTTCAGACAAAAATGGTACAAGATAGTGACTAGTGGAGTGCTGCAGGACAACTACAGTTAGCAAATGACTACATCTGGAGATATCCAAGGTTAGATATGGCGGATAAGGGCTTAAATGGCTGGACGTCATCAAATTTCATGCAAAAATGGAGGTAACTAGGGTAAAGAATGGTTAACCGGGCTTAGTTACAGACTAAACTACAGTTACTTTTCAAAAGAGAGCTTCTCTTCTCTCTCCTTCAAGATTTTGGCTGAAGCTTTGATGGTGGATGTCAAGAAAGTCTCAAATATCTCTCTCTATTGAACTTATCTCTCTGTCAAAGCATGGGGCAAAGAATCTTTGTTGCATGAGCTACAGGAGGATTACCAATCTTGATCATTGCTGAGGAGTAGCAGCCTTGGAACAGCCCGAAAAATGCGTCGAAAAATGCACTGAATTCCCTGGTTACTACTCTCTGCTCAGCTTGCTCCACAACCTCATCCATTGACCACAGCTCTTGAAGGCTTCATCAAGCACTGATTGGCAACAATCTTCAGCCTTTGAAGCATTCTGATCAGCCATTCCTCTGTTCAAACCCTAATACACAGCAGGGCAGCCATAGCCACAGACATGGAAGCTCAAATTTCTCAAAATTTTGGACTTCCCCGACCTTCAAGGCTTCTCTAAAGCTGAATACAAGCTGGATAGACTTCAAGATTGAAGACATTAAAGAGATTTCAGCCCGTGCATGTCAGTGAAGCTCAAATGGAGGGATTATTTTGGGGCTTTTCATCAAGGAGCTTGAATCTTTGCAGTTCAAGTGTTCAAGCAAGGCTGGAGTATTGATCTTTCAAGGATTTCATCATATTGAAGCATGTATGGACTGATTTCATGGAGATTTCAAGCTTTATGTTGGATTTATGGTGGATTATGAAGAACTCTTGCATCAACCGGGTTAAAGCTGATATCCATCATCATTTTCAAGCTTAATGGAGGTATTTTCTTTTGCTAATCTCTGAAATCTCTCAATAATCCTATTGCTAATGGCTTTTTCACTTGTTGATGAGAGGTTATTGATCAATTAATTCACTGGATTGATTGATAGATCAGAGAATAGTATTAATTTTCTTCAATCTCAGCCTATTTCATTGAATTCCTTTTGATTCAAAACCATTACTCATCTTAGGTAACATTTGATCAGCTTGATGGATAACCTTGGTCTGTTTTGTTGAAATTTTTCTCACCCAAGCTGAAATATTGTAAAAGGGTAAGTACTAGCAATCAGTGAGTCACTGAATTGCATAGGTAAATCCCTTCTCCCATCTCAAGTTCTCTTATCTCAATCAATTGCATCTCATGAAAGGCTGAATGAATATTTTTGGAATTGCATATCATGCTGATTGCTTAGCACACTAGCCTCTGCCATGTTGATATTCCCACCGAGGAAAAAGATGGATGCCGGGGGAGATAGTGGGACAAAAGAGAGGTGACCCTCCCTCACTATCAAAGATCCCGAAGGGGTGCAACCAACCGACCTGGGGGGAACTTTGCCCACCTTCCGGTGATTCAGAGCCCGTGTAGGGAGCCCGTCCTGCCGTTTTATTCCTCACATAGGTACAATGAGTGGAGAATTGAAGATTGAAGACTTTCCAACGACTCAAGTACCTACTGGACTAAAACAGGGTAAAACAGGGCATTTACAGGTTACCCACAGGGTATTTACAGGTGGATACAGGTACACCCCTTGATACTGAGCACAGGTGCAGGTACTACAGGGTACCCACAGGTCCTATATACCCCTTTTCAGGGTTTGGTAGCCATTTGAGGTTACTTTTTTGCATTACAGGGTCAAAACAGGGCACTTACAGGTCTAAACAGGGTGCAGGAAAGGACAATTCAGACTCTGAAATTCAGTTACAAAATTTTCTGTCCTAAACCTGTTATAGCATGCTATAGCTCATCTCGAAGAGGGCATTGTAAGCTTTGATACGCACAAAAATTTTTTGCAACCGGAGTTCTCTAGCCAAAGTTATAGCCGTTTTACTGACAGGGGGTACTGCAGGACTGTACTAGTATGGCAGGACATAAAGGCAAAAATAAGGTCCAGGAGGACTATGCACAACAAGTCAGGGATTCTATGATGGATAGCACACTTCAAGAGAACCCTAAAGAGCCTCAACAACAAGGAGAAATCAGTATACTCATTGATACCTTGTGTGCCCATGAATTGAGACATAGGGAACGACATGAGGCCATCTTGTCAAGAATGGAGCAGATGGTTGAATCTATTGATCAGACCAAGGCTTCTATTGATAAGTTGGTTGAATCCAACGAACAACTCATGGCACAAATTGCAAAATTTATGCAGTTGCAAATGGCATCAAAGGAAGTTAATGAGAAAGCTTGTTCAAACAGTGGCCCTTCAGTCCTACTTTAGTCATCTATCTAGAATGGACATGGAAATGGGATCATTGGAAGAAGAGACATTCCAAATAGTCAGTATGAAGTAGGAGAGGCTTCACAAAGGCATGATGACTATTTGGGCAGTTTGAATGGGGCTAATACTCAAGCTTTTGGACTGCATACTCAGAATTCTAGGGGTGCTTTACCAACAGGAAGATTATATGGTAATTCTCAGCCACCTATTGGAAGATTTCAGTCCCAATATGGAGGTTCTGTACTTGGAAATCCTCATCAGTCAGTTTTGGGATAGCAACCCTTCCATGATAGAGAATTCAAGGACAAAATTGACTTATCCAAATTCAATGGCCAATCATCTTCACCATCAGAATTAGAGGAATGGACCTCTAAGATGGAGTCTTATTTTGACATATTCCCTAAAACTGATGATATGAAGATACACTTTGCCTCCTTGCACTTAGAAGGATTTGCCTATACTTGGTGGAGGTATATCAAGAAAGAGAATGTACTTATTGAGAATTGGGAAGCTTTCAAGGCACTTATGGCTGAAGTCTTTGTTTCACCTCTTGAAAAAGAGAAGCTAGCACGAAGATGGTATGGTTTGGAACAAAGGGGCCTAAGTGTAAGAGAATATACAAACCAATTCCTCAACTTGACCATGTATGTGGAAAGCATCAGTGATGAGGCCAAGTTACATAAGTTTATGTATGGTTTAGAACCATCCTTGTCAGCTGATGTTATGGCGCAAAATCCTACTTCACTTTTCAAGGCTATTGAGCTTGCAGAGCGCTATGGAAGGAAGTATAGGAAAGAGTCTTCATTTCAGCCAAGTTATGGACAGCCAAGGACTGTTTTAAATCAAGGGCAACTTGGTAACATTTATGGCAGTAATCAAGTGCCTAGTGGAAACTTAAGGGTACCAACTTATCCTCCATTTAATGCTTCTAGGCTTCAAAGCAATTTCAGGACAGCCACCAGTCCAAAGGTTGAATTTAAGCAGGGTGATAACAAGCCTAAGTCCACTTCAGCCCAAATTTCAAATCTATTCCCATGGATCTTTACAAGGAAAGAAAGGACAAGGGCTTATGCTTCAAATGTGGAGAAAAGTATACTCCTGACCATACTTCAAAGTGTGTATATAAGAATGTCAAGCCAAAGCTTCAGAGTATGCTAGTCTTTGAGGACTTTGAAGATGACATAAATGAGGCTAATGCAGTGATATACAATGCTGAAAATGAAGATTTTGAGGATGATGGTGGACACGAGTACTTTTATGATCCATCTGATTCTTTTCCTTTTATCCAGTCGGTGATATCCCATTTGATCCGGGTGGATTTTGTAATGAGTTGCCTGCTGCCACTAATTGGTCTATCTCTATGGATGCTTGGACGGGATCTAAGAACCCTAATACACTTCGTATGAAGGGAAGCATATGTGGAAAGCCAGTGTTCATCCTGATAGATAGTGGCAGTACCCACAGTTTTGTCAATAAATCTATTATGTACAAGTTGAATTGTATTCCCACCGATTTACAGCAGCCCATTCGAGTACAAGTGGCTAACGGTGAAGAGGAAACCAGTACGCAGATTTGCCCACAAGTTTCTTTGCAGATGGCTGAAAATTTTGAAGTCAAAGTAAACCTGATCACTTTGGAAATGGGGCCCATAGATATTGTACTTGGTTGTGATTGGTTGATGACCTTAGGCAGGATTACTATGGATTTCTCACAGTTATATATGGAGTTTTTCTCCAATGGACAGCTCATCCGTTTAAAGGGGATCCCTAGTAGATCTGATTTTCAGCTTATCACCATTCAACAACTAAAGAAAGAGTACAAAAAGCGCTCACAGATATTTGTATTGCATTTGAACAAAGAAACACAGGATCAACCCAATAATTCAGCAAACCATCCAGCCTTGACAGCTCTTCTTGAGGAGTATAGAGATTTATTCGAAGTACCTACTTCATTACCTCCTAAGAGAGCGGTGGATCACCCCATTGATTTGGAACCCAACTCAAAGACAATCAATAAGCCACCTTACAGATTATCAAAATGTGAACGAGAGGAAGTAGCCAAGCAAATCAAAGAGCTTCTTGAAATGGGATTTATTGAACCAAGTTCTTCACCTTATGCATCTCCAATCCTGTTAGTCAAAAAGAAAGATGGATCTTTCAGAATGTGCATTGACTACAGGGATCTCAATAAGATAACAGTGAAGAACAGGTATCCTATACCCAGGATAGATGGTTTGCTTGATGAGCTTAAGGGGGACTCGATTCTTCACGAAGATTGATTTGAGATCAGGGTATCATCAGATTCGTATGAGAGAGGGTGATGAGGTTAAGACTGCTTTTAGGACTGATCGTGGGCTCTACCATTTCTTGGTGATGCCATTCGGCCTTACAAACGCTCCAGCTACCTTTCAAAGCCTGATGAATAAGATTCTGCAATCTTTCCTCTTTCAGTTTGTCTTGGTGTTCTTTGACGACATTTTGATCTATAGCAAGACTTTACAGGATCATTTGTCGCATATGAGGAAGGTTTTTGATGTGTTGAGACATCATAGGCTTTTTGCTAAGGAGAAGAAGTGTTCTTTCATGCAGAATGAAGTAGAATACTTGGGACATATAGTCAGTGAAAAAGGAATACAGGTTGATCCCAAGAAGGTGCAATGCATAAAAGATTGGCCAACGCCTACTACTACTACCTCTCTTAGAGGATTTCTTGGTCTATCTTCATTCTACCGCAGATTTATAAAGAATTATGCGGCAATTGCAGCTCCTTTAACTGACAGGTTGAAGAAAGAGGCTTTCTTTTGGGATGCTCTTGCAGATAGCAACTTCAACCAGTTAAAGGAATCACTTACCTCTGCTCCTATTCTTGTATGCCCGGATTTCTCTAAAGAGTTTACTATACAGTGTGATGCTAGTGGCCGTGGCATTGGGGCTGTTTTGCTTCAGGAGCATGGAGTAATTGCATTTGAAAGCCGTAAGCTTACTGATAAGGAGATGGCCATGAATGTTTATGACCAGGAAATGTTGGCTATTTTGCATGCAATCAAGAAATTGCACCTTTACTTATATGGCAGCCGGTTCAGAGTACATAGTGATCATCGGGTACTCAAGTATTTCCTTACTCAGTCAAATCTCACTCCAAAGCAAAGACGATGGGTAGCAACATTACAAAATTATGACTTTGATATCACTCATACAAGGGGCAAAGATAACATAGTGGCTGATTCTCTCTCTCGTATGTGGGCCTGCAAAGTATCAGCCATGACAGAATTACATAGTGATTGGATTGAAGAGCTACAAGAGGCATATCTCTTAGATGAGGACTTTAGCCAAATCTTTCAGAAATTACAGCAAGGTCTTATGGAAGAAAACTCACATTACCAGCTTAAAAATGGTCTTATTTGGTGGAAGGGCAAGATTGTTATTCCCTCTACTTCTTCTTTCAAGCGAAAAATTATGGAGGAGTTGCATTCTTTGCCTTTAGCTGGACATTTGGGAGTTTTCAAAACTTATGACAGGATCAGTAAGAGCTTTTATTGGAAAGGACTGTGGAAAGATGTCAAGGACTTCGTTATGAAGTGTATGCCTTGTTAGCAAAATAAGGATAGCACCCATAAGCTAGGAGGTTTGTTGCAGCCATTGCCTATTCCTACGGGTAAATGGACTCATATTACTATGGACTTTATCACTGGCTTACCTACTACCAAGAAGGGGTGGAATAGTATTTATGTGGTGGTTGACAAACTCACCAAAGCAGCTCATTTTATCCCAACAAAAATTCAGTTTACTGCTTCTCAAGTGGCCAACCAGTTTATGGAGCATATTTTCAGATTACATGGATTACCGCAGGTGATTGTCCATGATAGGGACTCAAAGTTTATGAGTAACTTTTGGCAAGCGGTATTTACATCTATGGGTACTAAGTTGGCTCCATCTACGGCTTATCATCCCCAAACTGATGGACAGACATAGAGAGTTAATAAATGGTTGGAGACTTATCTTCGCCATTTCTACTATGATGTCCAAACCTCATGGGATTCTTGGTTACACTTGGCTGAGTTTGCTTATAATAATTCCACTCATGTGAGCATAGGAGTTTCACCCTTTGAGGCTTTATATGGTTATAAGGTGCCCTTGCCCACAGTCATTTTTAATGAAAAGATCAACCCTCATGGGAATAAAGAGTTGGAAAGAATGCAGACCCTTCTTCAGCAATGCAAGGTGAATCTAAGGAAGGCTCAAGATCAAATGAAGATGTATGCTGATGAGAAGAGGAGGCCTTTAGAGTTCCAGGAAGGAGAGCTGGTTTTGTTGAAGGTGCCTAAATCCAAGTACTCTACATTGAAAGATGGATCCAGTAATAAGCTTGCCCACAGATTCTATGGTCCTTACAGGATCCTTAAGCGGATTGGAGATTTGGCATACAGACTAGAGCTTCCCTCTTCTATAAAGATTCATAACCTCTTCCATGTTAGTTAGCTCAAGCCCTATTATGGTGATCCAGTGGATTTAGTTGATGAGCTGCCACCTATTGATGAAGATGGTCTTGTTCAGTACATCCCAGAGGCTGTTATAGGTCAGCGAGAAAAGAAGCTTCGATCACATTCTATTGTAGAATATTTGATTAAATGGAGAGGTTTACCCTCTGAAGAGGCTTCTTGGAGACCTGATTCAATATTGGATGAGTATCCATACTTAAGGGATACATTGGTGGCTGAAGCCTATTGCTTATGGAGCTAGTATTGGTGCAGACTGGTTCAGGACAGCACGCTGTTTTAGAACAGTTTTTGTCGTACTTCATTTTCAGAATTGAGCTATCTACATGAGCTTAAAGTACTCTTCAAGAGCTTCGTTTTGATATGTGGTACATCTCATTTGGACACTTCTATCAAAAGTTATGGCAAATTTGGTCCAGCAGGGACTGTTATTTCAGCAAGCTGTCTACTTTCTTCTGGAACTATTTGTTGAAGATTCTATGGCTCCAATTCCTTCTGAAGTTCTTCAAATCATGTATATAATGGAGTCCTCTTTCCGTTCTTCAAATTCAGCCTTTGTAATGATAATCTTTCATTCATTTCCCATTTGTAAAGCTGTAAAACAGAGTAATACTCTGTTCTATCAATCTTTTCTTAGTTCTTTCTAGGTTTGTTTTTGAGGACAAAAACTTTTGGGAAGGGATGGATTGTAAGAAGCTGGGAATAGTTATAATGCTAATAATATGCCATGTCACATAGACACTGGTATATAAGGAGATAAGTTGTATTTTTTCACATCTTTTGGCAAATCAATACATTTTACAATCTTTCTCTCCCTTCTTGCTCTAAGCTTCCATGGCTTCTTCATCTTTCCTATCTTTCTCTCTCCAATTCTAGTCTTTCTCTCTCCTCGTCACTCTATTTCTCTCTCCTCTACAGTATTTCTCTCTCCTCTTTCTCCTTCCCTAGTTCTCTCTCTGACAATGATGCCCTGTAACTTTGGTGGCTTACTCCTTACTTGATAGTCAAACTCCTGCAAGGTGATCAACCATTTCGTTAAACATTCAGGTGACTGCTACTTATTCATCAATAGCCTCAACCCCTCCACCTTCCTATAAAATACCACCTTTTCATAGAGAATGCAGTGTCTAAATTTATTTCTCACAAATACCATCCCAACGAAGAGCTTCTCCATGTAGGTATAATTAATCTCAGATATCACCAATTTAAGGCTAGCAAATGCAATTACATGTTACCACTTTTTCTCCCAAATCTGGGCTAAATAAGAACTGATGCTATGCATTGTGGCTGCTAAAAATATATAGAAGACCTCACCCCTTTTGAGTTCTTTCATGACTGGTGCTTTTGCTAGTTCCTACTTTTTACATTCTCAAAGGATACTTGACATGGGTCACTCCAAACAAATAGAGGGTTAAAGGACAATAGATTCATCAATGGAAACATCCTCTCTACTAAGTGCATTGATAAATCTTCAATAGTATCCCATTGATGAGACAAAAAGCTATACACTTCTTTAGAAGTATATGGCGGACTCATAGTGACAATAACCTTTATATTTTTAGGATTTGTTGCAATACTAGCCAAGCTAACCACATGGCCCAGATAGCAATCCATAGGGCACTCCAAAGATGCAATTTCTTGGATTAAGAGCGATGCAAAACTTCCTACAACACTCAATATTTAATTTTTTAAAAAGGTATCTCTCCCTTGTGGTGACTTCCCCAGATCATCAATAAAGATTTTCAACTCCTTTGGGAAAATATGACCAAAAGTCTTATCAATTGCACGTTGCCAAGAACTTAGAGCATTGCATAATCCCAAATACCATAACCTGATATGCAAAGATACCAAATACAATGATAAATGTAATTTTCAACTTAACTTCTTCTACAATAGCCATTTGGTTATATATCTAGCAAAGTAGTCCATAAATGAGTAGATATCTCTACACGCTAATTGATCTAAAATCTGGTCAATGAATGGCAATGAATAGTAATCTTTGATGAATCTCATTATTCTTCTTTTTCCTAATAACTACCTATGAGAACCACTCCTTCTATTGTATAAGAAATATTAGGCTAGTCATACATAATTTTCTAGCTCCTCAACTAGTCCATCTCTTAGCTCAAAAGGCATACCCTCACTTTTTGTCACACAAGGTAGCTACCTTCCTTCAAAGGAATGGTATGCACAACCAAAATGGGAGGAATATTCCTCGACTCATCATAACTCTAAGAAAAAATGTCACCATGAAATTCTTAGATCAAGGACTCGTAGTCCTTCCTTTCTTCCAGATTGAGCATAGACCCTAATTTAATTGGTCGTAGATTATCCAACGTACCAAGATCTAGCTCAATCACATCCATATCTCTTATTCTGTCTTGAGCTTCTATCAGCTAATTTAAAGTCACCTGGTAGACATCCTCTGTAGTGGAACCCTCTTTTGATTCGTCACTTGTTGATGAAGTCTCACCGTTAGATAGATCCTCTAATGTATCTAGTTCTGACAAAGATAAGGGCACTCTCTCATTTGAGGAGATTCAACATATGCATCCATTATCACACGTTTGGCACCTCTACCCAAAATCAAATAACCAACAAATATATCAACTTGAAAATAGGATTGCAAGATTCACGGCCTTCCTAACAATACTTGATAGCTTGGTTTCCCTGCAAACTTGATAACCCTAAAGTTCACAATGCATTCCACATTAGCAACAATCACATGGACTTTGGTAATGCAATCTTCACATTGCCTTAAATTGTCATTAGAAATTCAGAGAATTGTGGAGGCATCCTTTGGATTTTCAATCCTAGCCTTTCCATCAATTTTGAACTCATAATATTGATAGAGGATCTTGTGTCCACAATGGCATGTTCCACTAATATGTCATCAACATATGCTGCTACCCTTTGAGCAATGATTTTTAGCATGTTCAAACCAATCATCACCCACCCGAGCTATTCTCGAAAGGTCTCAAAGATATACCTAGTGCCAAGAATCTTCTTGAACTCTTTACACACTCGTAGAGATAACTTGATCAACCGCAGAAGATTCACATTAGGCTTTACCTCGTAAAGAGAACTCTCTACATAAAATTCATGATAATTATTAATGGTTCTCTTCTCCCACCAGACCATTCTTTTCTCTACATAAAATTCATGATAATTATTAATGGTTCTCTTCTCCCACCAGACCATTCTTTCTCTTGGTCACTAAACAAGCTTTGATGTCTCTTTCTTAGCTTATCATTTTCTGATCAGTGGAGGCAGGAGGAATCCTCCTGGCCGTGAGATGCTTCTATCCTTCACCCTCCATTACCAAAAATAGATCAAGGAATAATGCACTGAGCAAAGAGATAAAAAACCAGTCTTTCTCTCTCCTCCCTCTCTCTCTTGCATAGAAGCAATTCATGTGCAAGAAATCAAGAAGAAGAGGGGTTGAAGAATGCTTGTCTGGTTGTGATTGGATTGCTTCAAGATGAAGAGGAGGCTGAGGAAAGAGGTTCAGCACTGAAGAATGGTTACTGGTCGGCGGTCTGTGGGCTATCCAGAATAATCATTAAAAAACCTGCAACACGCAAGACACGCGGTATGGTTCAATTTTACAAAGAAATTTGATTATTTTTGTTGTTTCATGGTCCAAATGTTGTTCATATGCAATGAATTTTTGTTTGAATCTTGTTTACATCATGTTTGAGGGCTGTAACTATAGAAATACAGAACCCCCAATTATTTAGAGCCGTTATTAATTCTTTAAAACTTGCAAATTATCCTTTTTAATAAAAATTAGCGGTTTTTTCGATTTTAAGTTGGGAAAAAGGAGTGGAAATGGGATAAACTCAGAGAAAATATTAAGTTTTAGTCAAGATAATAAGACAATACAAAAAAATCAGGAAATACCTATTTTCCATGAATAATAAATAGAAAAAATAGCAAAAAATGAAGAAAATTGGGGTTTTTACGCTAAAAAAATATGAAAAAATAAGATTAATGTGCATGAATGTGTGGCAAGGTTAAAGCATGAGGTTCAGCCTCAGTTTGGCCTTGTCCTTTGTGTTATAGTACGTGTTTATTATTTTTTACATACAGAAATGATACAAAACAACCATTTACACCTATGCACCGCAGCAACACCTAAACAGTGAGGGGGGGAGGAAGTTTGCACTACGATCTATTGTTGAAAAGATACAAATTATGATTTCCCTCTTTGTGCATAACATTTAGGGATCGTTCCATAATTAAATATAGGTAACTAGTAGCACGGAAGTTCCGGTACTAGTCCCTAGAGTAGCGCAGCACGTAATGTGTAGTTCAAATTCATGAAAGGACTATTTTTCGCACCTCACATGGCTAGTTTTTTAATCATAAAATGGTTGTGCACAATTTTCATACACCTTGCATCAAGCATGCCACGTGGTATCTCCTGAAATGCATTGCATTTTTTTACTAAACTTTGACCAATGCTGAGAGGATAGGAAACTGAAGCTGTAGGTTTAGATGGGTGCTTCTGTTGGGGAAAGTTTTGTGAGGCAAATCAAAATCTCCTAGAATGCTGAATTATGAAAGAGTGGAGGTTGTGCGAATGTTATATATGTTAGCGACGCATCTTGGGGCCAATCCCCGAGGTGTAGGAGAGTCGCAGTGGAGCCATGGCAATCAACGGAGAGGTGCTTCCCTATGTGTGTATTACGAGGAATTATGCATATATGTTATGGGATCTCCCTTTGAGGAGAAGGGAAGGTGAATGTTGGACTACATATTGGATACAAACGCAAAATCGTCATAAGCATTTAGTACAAAGTGAGTTTTAGACGCTCCTGGCCTGCGAAGCCGTGTGGTGGGGTTGTCTGTCGTATGCATGAGGTCTGACTAGTGCCATAGCTAGTGCTGGCCCATTTTAGGTCCCATCAATGGTGTGTCTGTCGAGAAGCTGCCTATAAGTGGTGGTTTCCAAATCTTGGTCTTATAAGGGACCTATTAGCTTTATTATATAGTTGATAGCGGCCTTGAAGCGGTGGATACTAAAATAGGTGGATTGAAGTTTCAGCCATGAGCATGATGATGAAACCAAGGAATCCCTGTAACCCTAAAAATACCTTGTCCATTCTGAATGGTTTAGTGGGATCTTTGGCTAGAAATGTGATCGATTACTTTACCCTTTGCCCTGAAAGTGACACCATGCTACAGTTTGGGTCACCATGGGGAAATACCCATGGAGTAATCATGAGAGATAGTCCATGGGAGCTAGAGGAAAGATTAGGGAGCAAAAGTGATGTTAGGATGGCAAAGTCATTTGTGATCCTAAAAAGAAATAAGTTTTTGAAGGAAAAGACCGTGATGCCACTAGTCAAAGTAATATATGCCCATGAGCAAGAGATACCTTCGATGCTAGGGCCTCATGCAATTGGGTTCCAAAGCGCAATTTTGCACATCTATAAAGCATTCAAGGACGATATCTACATATGTGGAAAACCCTTATCAGAAAGGAAGGTTCTATTAGGACCTACCTCTGATTCAGGGAAACAATAGCAAATGAGGATAGAATTACTAAAACACCAACATCAAATGATGGAGTAGACTCCTTAGTGCGTAGCATAGGACTCCCTAGACCACTCTGTAAGTTGGCAGAAAGGGATAGCAAGGATGATATTAACCTTCCTACACTAGTAAAGGTGGAAATGGAAGAGGTTGGAGACCCCAAGACACTAGAGTTGGGTTATGATTATGAGGATTTTAATGGCCCAGTGCTGATCTCAAAGGAAAGGACTAAATGCCCTCCTCCTTATAGGGATATCCCAATGTTTCATGGGCTGGTTAATGAGGATCCGATGGTGCATTTACGAGAATATGGCCTAAATTTCTTTGCAAGTGGGTTCAATGATATTCATCGGATGATCATATTCCCAAGTACCCTAAAGGGAGAGGCTAGAAAATGGTAGTGGAGCCTCCCAAGGGGGTCTATTAAATCCTTTGAGGAGTTGAGTGATCGATTTCTAGATGAATATGAAAAGAAGGTGCCTACGACCCAAGTTTTAGGGCAGCTGATGCAGATTAGGCAAGAGTCCTATCCTTCTGAAAGAATACACTAGAGCCTTTGATGATATTCTGAGGCTTTGGCCAAGAAGAGCAATTGCATTGCCAGGTGATGTGCTATGTGAGCTCTTTTTGAGTGTCTTAGAGATTACAATGCAAATCCAAGTGGGAATGCAGAATCCTCAGTCATTAAGGGAAGCAAAGATGCATGCCATTGATTATGAGGGACATATTCAGAGATGTTGGGAAAACTTTTGGAGTTTTCCCCACTCAATACAAGTGCATCCTAGCTTCCAACCATTTCTACAAGGAGACAACTCACTTGTTGATACGAAGGCAGCCTATGAGAGGAACCTTGGTAGCCAAAATCTCCAGCAGAAAATGGCAATAGTAGGGATAATATACTCTCTGGGTATAAAAAGATTCCAAGCCCTGTAAGTCCCATCAAGGTTTGGAACACTTCCATGAGAGGTAGTTCTGACGGTGGAATTGATAGAACCATTAGGTCTACAAGCTTAGATGAGCATTCTATGAGTGGTTCTAGTTGTGCTCCTAGTAAGGCTCTTGAGAGACCTTTTCAATTTATAGATGAATCCTGCTTTCGAGTAGATGCTATTCCTTTTAGTAAAAGCATGGTTTCTATGACTGAGCACTTGTTGCAGAGTGGACAAAGGCAAGTAAAGACATCTTGTGTAGAGAAGATGCGGCATGCCAAAGGTCCACCTGTACTAAATAGAAGCCATAAGGCTGTGAGGCCATCTGATCCCACAAGTTTGGAGACTTGATATTCAGAGAGACATAGTCTCCTTGTACTTATCAATAGATTGTGCATGTGCGGTGGCCCAGTAATAAGTCAATTCTCTTTCTTGTTGGTAGTCACTAGTTTTTTTAATGATGCATTATGTATAGTGGAAAAATGTCTAGTTTTTCATTTTGCAGAGTCTGTTTGAGACTCCTTTGCATCGGGACGCGCTTTTAGATGGCGAGTATTTGTAGCACGTGCTTGGATTCATGGAGCACACATCATCTTCTTTTTTGGTCATATGATCTGTGTAGGCCTCTCCCATATCATGTAATATTTCTTTGATGTAGTTATCATCCTTTGTATAAAATTGTAATTTGTGATATTAAGAGATAGATTTTCATGTTTGTTTTGGCTCTCCTCTCTATGGTTCCATGTAATTTCATGAGTTTTCATCACTAGTCTTGTACTTATTTTATGAGCTATCAGTCTTGTGATTTTAAGTAGATTTTGTGGCTATCTTGAGGACAATTGCCCATCCAATATGTAAATACTTTGTTGAATTTAAAATATCACATGGTGCTATGCATGGCAGGGTAGCTTGTCTTACTACAAAAAAATTTCCCTCTATAATCATTGCTATTTGCATCACTAATTTACTACACACATCACTATTTGTGTTGCTATTGACCTTGTAGAACATAGCTATTAGCATCACAATTAGTGTCACAAGCGACACTCACTCTAATGAGTTTATAGAGATGCTTATATCGATGCTTTTAGTGACCACAGGGGGTAAACTTTTTATGAATATGTTTTTCTCTTTGAATGTAGATATGAGGCATGTATCTTATAGTGAGTCCAGTCAACCACAGTAAAACAAAATTCCAATATTCTCAAATCTTCATGCAGCATCATATAGCAATTCTCTCACAGACTTATTACAAAATATATTCAACACATTCTTCATATACTTCATATAAACTATCAAAGAACCATAGTCACACAAAAGAAAGATAAACTTTAAATGGAAATCATCACATAGTATTCATCTTTCATCATCTTCATAGTCTTCATAGTCTATCTCACGTAGATACAATATTTCTCATTGAAAATTGGCTATCTCTCATACTCTCTCTCACTCTCACATATTCTCTCTTTCAATAGTACATTGGAATAATGAAGAACAAAGCTTCATATTTCCTTCTTGGTTTTGGATACCCCTCCGAAGAGGTATGTCTAATATGAAGAGTCATTAAAGCCACTGTAGTGTCCTTTTGTAGCTCAACAGTGTCATTGTCACTTCAATCTTTACTTGAGTCTTCAGGAGCTACTTCTTCCACTTTCTTGAGCTATTTTGAACTTGTATTCATCTCTTACCAAGACTAGAAAACTTTTCCGAGCTAACATTCATCCCATAGAACACTTACAAAAGGTATACAGAACATAAACATAGGGTCTATAGAAGCTCAACAAAAGGTCTACAATACCATATAGAAGGTTATCAGAAAGCATTCAGCTTAGCTAAAACAATTCAAAACAATCAAGAATCATTCATTAAGCTTTCAAACACTCTTAAATGCCATGAACCATCATTCCAACCTCTCATACACAAAGAAATCAGAATAAAGTAGAAGCTAAATAAAACTAAAAATCAAAATCTATCAGACACTCAATAGGACCTTTCAACACATTATATCTTCACTCAAAAACATCATAAGATTCTCAATCTTATTCAAACTTGTCCAAAACTCTCTCAAAACTTCCAAACTAGTCAATCATAATTCAAATCATACAAAAATCACCCCAAAATCCAACAAAAAATAGTAAAAACCACAATCATATTTACCCTCAACATTGAGAAACATAGATTGTATAGTGTTGAGAAGAATCCTAATGTTAAACTTGCACCTAGATTTTATGGACCATTAAAAATTGTTCAATGTATCAATGCTAATGCTTTTAGATTAGAATTGCTTGTCTATTGAAAAGTTCATAATATCTTTCATAGTCTTCTCTGTCTATTTAAAAGTTCATTACCTACCCATCTTATGTATGATTCTCCACCATTGCTTAAAGTTGATCATGAGCTTTTAATTCATGAATCTACTATTGATACTAATTATATGATCACTTGCACTAGCAATACTTATATTTGCTATCTTGTAAAATTTCACAACCATCCTATTGAGGTAGCTCAATGGATGACTGCACGTGCTTTTCATGGTTTTCCACATTTATTGACTCCATATCCATCCAATAGCAATTGAGAATAATTGCTATCCCACCGCAAGGGTATGTTGCTAGGTGATACCTATGGCATCTACATGAGGAGATGAAAAATTCAATGGTTCTTCCTTATGTACACATTAATAATATGAGTGCCTTGAATGGTTCTTTGTGTGGGGCACGTTCCTAGGAGCAAAAAACTTTTAATATTGGGTGGAAGGTTGATAGGGATGCCTATCCTTTTTGGGTGTGAGACTTGCAGGTGTGAACATGACTGAAGTTGTACTTCAATGATTCCACAATATTCATATCTCAAGTGCAAATGTCTACATGATTTGATTATTTAATGGAATTCCAATTATTATTTAATTTATTATAACTAGCTGTATTCATATAGTTAATTATTTTTCTAATAAGATTTTTTGAATTTTTGACCCAAAGATATGTAGAAGCAAGGTGAATTGGATACATGTAGCAAGTGCAATTTATTCCAAAGAGTTCTTTATTGAAATATTTAAATATACACACTGCTACTTTGTTCTAAGGGATGCATACATCCTCTTTGTATATAATTATTGATACTTGCGATTTTACGAGATATATTGAAGATTTTCTAGAAATAATTTATGGCTTTCACCAATAGTTGTGAGTTGTGCAATTGATTGCAACTATTTATTCAATTAACTCAAACTCTTTTATCAAAAGAGTGATTTAAAGGGACTATATTTGGGATAATCAAGATTCATTTTAATATTATGAATATAGCATGGAGGAGATGTTCGGGGGGAAATTGCACCCAATAGTTTATCACTCAATTTTGCTTTACCTTAAGTATATTTTGAGTTTTATGAGTCATACTTTCATTTTTATAAGAAAAAGAGAGTGAGGCAGAGCTTCTTTTGCTCACTACACACAAGTCTTGCATCTTATTTGCACAACAGCATGTGAGTCCTTTGTAGAGGCATTGACCCAAGCTTTTATGTCAAATTGAAGAAACTATATGACTCACAACTTAATGTGACAAGGATGATGTCATCTATGATGATGATGGAATTGATGATTTTATTTATGATTGATATGGATAGAGTGGCACATGTGATGAAAAAGTTTTCTTAGGATTGAATTACTTGATCAAATCTATGAAGGCTCAAAATTGACATGACTAAGCATAGGTTTACTTATTCTTAACCTCCAAAATCATTAAGCTTGATTAGGGTCAACAGCAAGTACCTTATAGGGGCCCATCCATGGTTGTTAAAGCTTGCCTGGAAACTTGCCAAAATGGAAATCATAAGCAAGAACTAAGTCACCTTCCTTAAACTCCTTATGCTTGATGAAGCTATCGTGATAAACCTTTCTTTGAGCATGAGTGGCTTTCATACACTATAGGGCCATCTTGCGGGTCTCATCCAGTCATTCAAAGTGCAAGAGATGGCATTGCAAGGACTCGCCACTGCCCCCAAGTGCTCTTTGATAGCCACGTGTAGAGACGGTAGCTCTAGTTTAATAGGGATGATGGCTTCGGTACCATACAACAATTGGAAAGGGGTCTATTCTTGTAGAATTCTTATAAGAGGTTCTGTATGCCCACAGGGCCTCTATAAGTCAATCATTCCAAACACAACAATGTGCAACAATCGTCCTCCTTAGAATTGAGTAGAGGATGTGATTGGTAACTTTGAATTGGCCATTGGCTCTAGGATAGTAAGGTGCGGACTTGTGATGGCAGATCTTGTATATCTTTGACAATTATTTCATAATCTTGTTGAGCAAGTGAGTACCTCTCTCACTTACCACCTCTATGGGACTACCAAAATGGGTGATGGTGTTTTAGTGTAAGAATAGAGACATGTTGTTGCCATCATCGTGCTTAAGAGCTTTGGCTTCACACCACTTTGTCATGTAGATTATACAAACCAAGATGTATCTATTCTGCTTCCTTCTAGTTGGTGGATCAATGGGGCCCATGAAGTCAATTCCCCACTTCTCGAATGGATTTAGGGGAAGGATGGGTTGCATTGGCATAGCCATTGTTTTGTAGGGTTTCCCATCTATTGACAAGCATCACAATGTTTGTCAATAAGCATCACAATGTTTTCTTTAGGGTCATAAGCATCCTTGTGGAGGGTCAACCACCAATATCCTGCAAGTAAGGCCTTTCTAGCTATCCTTTCTGCTGTGAAGTGACCTCTGCTAGGCTCGTCGTGGCATGCTTTTAGCACTACTCCAATCTCATCTCCTATTATACATCTTTGCATTACTTCATCTTTGCCTTTTGTGTATAGAGCGCCACCTAACAAGGTGTAGGGGGTTGATTCCAATAGAAGCTTCTTCTTCTCAAGGCTAGAGATACAAGGGGAATATTGTTGAGCTGCCAAGAGGTTGGCTATGTCTACATGTCATGGGGTTATAGTTTTGACTAGAAAGAGGGAAGCATCCGGGAGGTCAAGATCATCTTGCTCTTCTTTGTCGCTCCTAGCGATCCACAATAGATAATCATCCAGGACATGAGAGAGACTAGATTTGGTAGCCACTTCAAGGTCAAACTCTTGAAATAGAAGGAGCCATCTCATCATTCTTCCCTTGACATCTTCCTTGTTCATCAAGAAGGACAAGGCTTCATGGTCCACATAGAATTTGAAATGCATTAATAGTAGGTAGTGTTAGAACTTTTCCAAGGAGAACACCATTGATAGGTATTCAAGCTTCGTCATCAGTGTGTAGTTTCTTTCTCGATCAATTACATTTCGGGAAACTGCCTTTGTTGCAAAGTATGAAATGAACCATCTCTAATAGCCTACATATCCAAGGAATCCCCTCAACTATTTGAGGTTAGTTGACATTGTCAAAGCTGCAATCTTCTTAATCTTGGTAGAGTCTGTTACTATCCCTTGTGTAGAGACAATGTGGCCAAAAAGAAATCTTGAAGAGACTCCAAAGATGCATTTGTTGGGGCTGAGAGAGATCCCAAACCCTCAACATTTTCCAAAGCACTCCTCTAGGTGTTCCCAATTCTCACCAATTAGGCTATAGACATAGAAGTCACTCTAGGTGTTCCCAGTTGTCACCAATTAGACTATAGACATAGAATTCATCTAGGTATACCTCAATGAAATCATGTAGATGATTTTGGAATGCAGCCATCATCACCGGTAGTTGGAAGGTAGTAGGAGCGTGACATAGCCCAAATGGCATCACTCTATAAGCATAGGTTCCACATTCTATTTGGATTTCATTATATCTAGTGAATCCATCCAAGAGGGAATAGAGCTCATGGCCTACCACTATGTCCAAGAGTTGGTCTATGAAAGGGATAGGAAAATGCTCATTCTTAGCCTTGGAGTTCAACTTTTGGAAATCCACACATATTTGCAACTTTCCATTCTTCTTGGGTCCTACCACCATGGGAGAAGGCCATTCACTATTGACCACTATATAGATAAACTCAACTTCAAGGAGCTCTAGTAATTTGGCTTTCACTAGGGTGGAGTAATTTGGATTCATGCATCTCTATCTTTGCCTCATAGGCTTGGAATGGGGCTGTAAGTTGATGCGATGTTGACATACCGTGGGATCAATCCCCTTCAGATCTTTATACGACCATGCAAAAAAGTCCAAGTTCTCCTTTAGAAGGTCATGTAGGACCAATAGCTCCTCTTCTTGGAGGCTAACACCCACCTTTAGGTTACAATTAGTACCATCAACATTCACGAGTGTTAATTGCTTTTCACCTTCCACTTCATGGATGAAGGTCCCATGGGCTAATTTTGGGTATAGATTGGACTTCGTCAAGGGAGTGGTCTCCTCTTTTGATGCTCCACCAGAACCAAATTCCTCTTTCAATGAGGGCTAGAGACAGACTCCTTGGGGTGCTAAAGGGTTGGATCTTATAGAAGGGTTATTTATCTCTTGAATCAAGGATTCGTCTTCCAAGGATGCCTCCAAGAATGTCACATAACAAGAACCTGTGAATTTTTGTTTGGGCTGCAGGACTAGTGGTTGTTGGCACATTGCATCATCATCTTGCTCTCTTGAGAAGGGTAACTTTAGGTGACAAGAGCCACTCTTGAATGAAGGTTGAGTCTACATAATCCATTTCTTATAAAGATTTTGCATATAAGGAGATCCATTTTTGATTCCTAAGGGTACCATAGTCATTTGTACAATAGCATGGGGTCTTTTGATTTTGTAGGCTTCGGAACTTCTTCCTCATCTATGCCTTCTATGTGTAGGATAAATTCTTCCAGCTTGCTCTTATAGTCTTCTTTTGCACTGTCTTCTGCATCTTCTTTAGGCTCTAATTCCACCTCAATAGGGGCTCTATAAGAGAAGAATAGACTCTCTCTTGTGTCCTTTGCCTTTTCTTCTGTGTTTGTCTCTAGCTTTGTCTCTATTTCTGATCCTACTTCAATCTCAGTCTCAATCTTAGTCTTTGTCACAGCCATGTAAATAGGAAGAACAATACATACATCCATGCTTCTATCTCACTGTCAAAGTTGATTTGAGAAGTCAATTCAAGTTCACGTAGGAGGTATTTGCCCATTGACAAAGACTTTGCTTCTTTTCTGAGTTTACTTACACTACCCACTATCAAGAACTGCACCTCTATTCTCTTGGGAAAGATCTACTTCAACTTCTTCATCTCTCCTGATGTGCCATCTGTTATCTCATTAGAAGAGTCTATGATGACTTCAATGAAAGTGGATCCATTATCCTTTTGTGATCCATATAACTTCAACACTACTTTGTTGGGTCAGGTGGCTAGGGTTAGAGTTCTTTTGAACCAATCCATCCATGCCCTTGCTTCAAAAAGCCATGGTACTCCTAGTAGAGTAGAGGATATGAGGTACCATAAGAATTTGGTTTTACCATCAAATAGGTCAGCCAATAGTCTCTTCCTATGAGGGTTGTCTTCACATATGAGAGAAAGCCCAAAGGCTTAATTCTACTTTGATCTGCTAGTCTGATAAGCCATTGCATAGGCTACATTCCTTGCAGACCTAAATCCTTCATTGTCACATTTGCCATTATATTCACTGGTGAAACTCCATCAATCAATGTGTCTTCAATAAAGCATCCTTCAATCCACACACCAATCCCTAGAGTACTAGGATTCAAGAAGGCATTAGCCACATCTACTTCTTTCATAGGCTCTAGGGCCTTGTTGGACTTGGTCCTTGTTAGGGAGCAATCCTTAGGCCCCTTCTTCTAGTCAATATGCTTTTGAATTTCTTTGGAGAGCCAGGAGACAAGTTTAGAAATTGTCAAAATGTTAGGTTTGGTTTGAAGGTGTCTAGGTCTTTTACCACCAACTCATATTTTTTTATAAGATCCAAGGGCTTCTCCAATCAGCGAGGGAATGGGGCAACACCAACTTTTATCTTCCCCCTTTCCTCCAGTTGTGGCAACATTTGCACTTCTTCTACTATTGGAGGTACTTTGGCAACCTCCTTTATTGCCTGCTGTAGGGGTTTGTATTCAACACATAGACAGTAGTCACTACTGCTTTAGCCCAATAACCATTTGGCAAACTCTTCTTACACAGCATAGCTCTTGCTAATCTTCATCAGTACCCTATTTTTCATTTTTTCTACACCATTTTGCTACGGCGTATAGTTGCAAGTTAATTGTCTTCTAATCCCATGCTTAGCAAGGTACCTGCCAAAGTAATTAGAGACATGTTCTCCATCTCCATCTAATCTAAGACTACTGAAATCATCAATGAAGGATACATAGTAACAAGCACCACCAAACAAAGCATTATGAGACTCCATACATTTGAATGTACCAGCTACAAGGGCCGTGAGCTATTTTGTACATGTCTCATAAATGGAAACCGTGCTTGCTTTCCAAACTGACATGCATCACATACATGTCCAAAGTCACGATACTTGAACTTAGGCAGTCCAAGCACAATCTCCTTCTACTGCATAGATTTCAGCTTTTGTACATTCACATGGCTGATCCGCTTATGCCATATCTCAACATCTCGTATAACACCATCATCATGTTCAAACATGGCTCCTTTCAATTCTGAAATTGATGCATCAAGAGTAGACGTTCTGCCATCTCTTCGGCCTCTAGCAATCAATTTGCAGCCATTACCATATTCTTCAACAAAGCATCCATCTCTATTATATCTCACCTGCAGATTCTGTTCTTCCATCTATCCAACTGACAAAAGATTCTTGGTTATTTTAGGTACATGTAGTACATCATGGAGGCTCTTTGTCTTGCAATCATGCATAAAAAATTGAACAATTCCTGTCTGTTGAATGTCATGTTGGGTGTTATCCCCAGTATACACATAACTATGTGAACTTGCAACCATCTCATCAAACCATTCTCCATGGGGTATTATATGATTTGAAGCCCTTGAATCAATGTACCATCTCTCATCTCTGTTCTGCCTAGATGCATTCTTTGACACATGCTGCATGGAAAACAATCTGTCAACCTTCTCATCATAAACACTACTAGAAGATGCATAGTTCCCATGTTGTTTTCCCTTTGCCTTCATGTCTCCCTGCTTATTGTAACAATCCTTTGCAATGTGTCCATATCTGCCATAGTAATGAGAGTCCTTATCTTTGTTTGCATAATCATTTGACTGCCATGAACAAGATCCACCACCTCAACCATCGGGTGATCTCCCCCTGTGTCTAAAGCCACCAAATCTGTGTTGGACTTGTGTATTTGTGCCATGATAGGCATTTTTTTTATGTTGTCCATAAGTTTTTCGAGTGTCTCCTCGACCTTGAAAAGAGCCACGGCTTATGCCACCTTTGCCACACTGGCTAGAGCAAAAAATAGTGTCTCTGCTTTGAGACGTACTAGAACTTGTATTCAACCCCAGCTTAACTTCCTCACGCAACAGCAAAGCAATCATCTCATCCCAATCAGGGGATTCAACTCTCACAAAAATAGACGTATCAAATGCTTTATACTCTTTGCCAAGTCCATTCAATGTCACTACAATCATATCATCCTCAGACACTGAAGATCCAATGGTGGCAAGTTGATCTGCTATGTTCTTGATCTCTCCAGTGTAGGCCTGAATGCTTCTGCCATTCCTAGACATGTTATTCAATTGTTGCTTTAGCTCAATCTTTCTTGCATGTGTTAGATTTCCATAATTTGTAATATCCCCCGTGCCCTTGTGCCTTCCCCCATCTGAACCCCCCTTAAAATTTTTAAAATTAATTTAAATTTTTACTCCCTCCCTCTCTCCCCTTGCCGACTGCATGGCGGGGACAGAGAGAGAGAGAGAGAGTGTGTGTGTGTGTGTGAGTAAAGATAGAGAGGGGGGCATGCAGCCCCCCAAGTGGGAGGGGTGGCGGCCATTACACGTCTTCTCCCCCCCCATAAGCCACCTCCTCCCCCCTCTACAAAAGACAGCCCCTCCCCCCTCCTCCCTGGTCAATCAGCCCGTAGCCCCCCTCCCTCATGGCCCTGGATAGCACACACCCCCTCCCTCATCGACGAACAGTAGCCCCCCCCCCCCCCCCCCCCCCCCCCCCCCCGTGATCATCGCAGAGAAAAAGAGAAGAAGAAGAAGCAGAAGAAGTAGAAGTAGAAGAGAGAAGAAGAAGAAGAAAAGAAGAAAAGGAGGGAGAGAGAGAAGAAGAAGAAGAAGAAGAAGAAGAAGAAGAAGAAGAGAGAAGAAGAAGAAGTAGAAGAAGAAGAAGAGAGAGAGAGAGAAGAAGAAGAAGAAGAAGAAGAAGAAGAAGAAGAAGAAGTAGAAGAGAGAATAAGAAGAAGAAAAGAAGAAGAACAGGGAGAGAGAGAAGGAGAAGAAGAAGAAGAAGAAGAAGAAGAAGAAGAAGAAGAAGAAGAGAGAATAAGAAGAAGAAGAAGAGAGAATAAGAAGAAGTAGAAGAAGAAGAAGAGGGAGAGAGAGAAGGAGAAGAAGAGAAGAAGAAGAAGAAGAAGAAGAAGAGAGAGAGAGAGGAGAAGAAGAGAAGAAGAGAAGAAGAAGAAGAAGAATTTCTGAAAATAAACTCCCCTTCATTATCTTTCCTCCACTCAAGGAGAGGCGTCGAGAATTTTTCATAGGAGAGTGCGAGAACTCTATCACTTGTACACGCATCTTTGCGTATGGCCCCGAAGCGTAGTTCCACAAAGATGGCCGAAAACCGTGCAAGTGTGGATGGAGGTTTAAAACAAGGTGGCACCGCAACCGCGAACGGTTCATCAGGCATCAATACCACTGGAATCATGGCATCACTTCAAACCCAGATTGCTCTATTATTAATTCATAGGTTATAATTATCACGTTAAAAAGTCATATTCACAAGCATCACATTAATTGCGTGTTTGATAATTTCCTAGGTATGAACGTAGTTGTGATGTATGTAACGAGCAATATAATTTCCATTGTAAGATGATATCATAATAGGTGAAACTGATTAGATAATTGCATTGTAAATTACCAAAAATGTATTGCAAGAATTCCTGCATAGAGTGCATTGCTCCTTGCACAAATCCTTGCTTAAAATGCATTTCAAAGGACATTGAAAGAAGAAAAAGTGCATCTCCGTATGACAAGATGGATTCTAAGGTACATGTAATAATCTACAGAAAATATTAAAGTGGTGCTAGACTCATACAATGATCACATAAAGTTAGATCATAGATCGTGTAAATAATTACATAGAGGATAATGTTAAGATTGCATGCCTAGAAAATATATTTGCATGCGAGGAATAAAATAACGTATGGATTATATCAAAATTGTAAGCATTGAAATGAAGGCTTGGTATTACGTCGCGTGCATTAAAGTTGTTGGGAAAATTGAACGTTGTTTGTAATTTACCAAATGGACTAAGATCCATGAGTCCCATGTCAAAGTCCTTGGTGACTTCAAGAGGGATAGGTAAAAGCTTAAGCGCCTTTGAGTATTATTAAGAGGGCTTAAGAAGATTATACTTAAGACGGCGTAGAAACTGTTCTAAATAGAACCATCTTGACCAACCATGGTCAAGGGGACAGACAATCTTGATCAATTAAGATCAAAGATAAAGGTACATAGGTACTTCAAGGGATCTAGGAGACAATCAACAAGTTGACCAACCGAGGACGACGAGGTTGTCCATGATCTATTTTACAAGGAGACCTAAGGTAAGGATAATTAGGGTCGGTAGGGTACAAAACCTAACCCGAAAGAAAAGGGGAAACAAGCAACCTGGCTTGCCAAGCCCTTGGAATCTCACCAAGTTGCGAACAATCCAGGATCGGATTTGGGAGCATCCGGGAAAAATGAATCACACCTTAGCAGTTGGTCGTAGAAACGATCTTTGAAATGATCGTGATTGTACACTTAGGTACATTGTTTGAACTTCTTTGCTCAAGGAACTAATTCAAGGCAAAAACTTAATGCTTCAGGTTAAAGGCTTGGAGGGAGCGGCATGTTTAGTTACCTTTGACTGACTGCCTGGCCCTATCCAAGGGGGTTGATTAGCCGCAGCAGGTATATGGATCGAACCCATTGCGAGAGGTCTCTCCGTGGGTGCTACTTGGAGCGGGAGGATGCTTGGGTGCTAGGGGAGGTTCTGGATGTAAATTCCTTGCCTCCGAATCCCGCACAAGAGGCCGACCTGACTCGAGATGGGATCTCGAGGCCCGTGTACTAGTCTACGGGCAGAACTTGAAGCATCAATCCTATTGATTGCTGGGATAGCCTTCGGGCATGATACTTGATGTATTTCGAGACTATGATAAATAAAGATTAGATATTTGAAAAAGGAAATTGCTTGACATTATTTTTGTGTTAGTGCCTAAGTTAGTGAAGGAACCTGTGTTTAAATTGATTAATTAAGGAAGTTGCTTTTGCATGTCAAACATAATGTGGTAGGTAATTAGGTAACTAAGAAAATCAAGGAAAGTGTGGTGGACGTGACTTGGGGCCGTCCTACAGAAGGGTGGTCCCGATTAGCTGGGAACTTTTCTCAAAAGACATGATAATGAGACTGTGAAGACCTAGCATCGGTAGAGTTAGAATCCCGATTTATGCTATTTTAGGGGAACGGAATGGGACTATGCTAGGGAGGTTGAGTTTCGCATCCCTCTCATTTCCCATTCTCCATGAACCAAGTGCAGCATAAATCCGCTTCAACTCTGTTGTTCCCACGCAAAGTGGTTCATCTAGAGCTCGACGCTAGCTACTTCCTAGAGACCTTTCTGATTGAAAGAAACCCTGACTTCAAGTTGGTCCTAAGTGGGAACGGTCGGATACTTCCGCTCGAAGCAGACTCGGGAAGACCTAGATTGCAAACCCTGTGACATTCCTTGCGAGTGCCGGGAGGCACTTTCTAGACTCTCTTCCCGATGGGTTGCTAATACGTGTCCCACAAGTGGACAAGCGAACACGTTACAGTTGGTATCAGAGTGAACCAACGAGATCTAAAGATTACAAGGGAATTTAATGGAGGAAAATAAATGGAATAAGGGGATAAGTAGGGAAAGGTGAGCAGAATAAAGTAGTTTTTTTTGTTGAAAATATTTCTTTACTCACTTATGGATGTTGGGTTGCAGAGCCACGAAGCATGGAGCAAGTTCTTGGTGTTCTAGGTCATGTTCATGACTGCAATGCATGCTTAAAATTATCATCAAAGGCTTGGCATGATGAATATTCTGGACCGCATCTATAATCCTTCGCCTTTGTATGTGGAGCGGAGATGGATGGGAGACTCAGGAATATACTACATAGCAACCCACCGACTCGCGTACCTTCAGAACAACTTGAAGAGAATCAAGTGGATGGAGGATTTAAAGATCGTGAAGCTTGTCATCTTTGTCAAAGCTTGCATAAATGCAACTTTGCACGTTAGCGGTCGGCAAGTCGAGCAAAACAAGTATGTCTATGAAGAAGTGACCCAGGTGATCTTTGTTGACAGAATCAAAGTGTTAGGGTGCTATGAGAAGAACGGGTACCAAAGGAAGGGATACCTGAATCTTCCTATGAGTTACCGTTTCATGAAAATCCATGACCCCACTCCATATTATTATTCTATCCTTGTAGCCGATTGTAACACAATCCTATTTTTCCCAAACTGATGTATCAAGCAGCCTATCCCACTTATCCAAACAAATGTACTCAAAGGGGTTATGCCCTCATGAATAAATAAGACTTTTTACAATTGTCTATCTTGATCGTAAATGTTAGTTAAGGTGTTAAGTGATTAAATCACCTAGCTAAAAAGCTATGCTAGTCATATTAACATAATATGGGAACGTATGATAAGATGTTAACATAAAGAATCTTATTGTTTAGACACAACCCCAAGCACAGGTTCCAAACTTGACTCCTGCCTAAGTCCAGCTGTGGTTCAAGAGAAGAATTTCCTTCTCAAACAAATTAAGCCACCCGATTTTGATGGCAAGGGAAGGACTGTTCAAGCAGATACCAAGATCTAGATTGAGTCCATGGAGGATTACTTTGAGGCAACAAGAACTGCACCTACTAACCAAGCCATGCTCGCCAAACTTAAGCTTATAGGCAATGTGAGACTTTGGTGGAAACAATGATGCAAAGATCAAGCGATCTTGGAGGGGACAGTCACTTGGGATAAGCATAAGGAAGCTGTGCGAGGGAGGTATCTACCACCTGCCTACCGCACACAAAATATGAATGAATTCTATGACTTGAAGTAGCTAGGATTATCCCTTGAAGCATATTATTCGAAATTCGTTTCACTCCTAAAGTATGCACCTCCAATGGATATGGCACAACAGGTGTCAAAATTCTGTGTTGGGTTGAATCCACCCATAAACACTCGATTGGAATCAATGTGCCCAATTGACCTACAAGATGCACTTATTTGAGCTGCTCCAATAATACAAGAGGTGTAGACCAAACCTAGGTACAACAGGATTTGGCCTTATAAAGATCAGAATAAGGGTATGTCTATGGCTCAGACTAAGAGAATGCAGGGTCAAAATCAAGGCCAAAGAGAGAAAGCTAGGGCCAATGCTGTCAAAAAATTTGTTCCAACACAAAGTAATGATCGCAACCCACGTTGCTTCCATTGAAACAAGCCCGTATACTTCAAGAGGGAGTTTCCCAAGCTTGGCAGAGGGCATTGCCAGGGGACATTCCAAGGTTAAAATAGAACCGCTCATGGCCAAGGAACCACCATTCTGGCTAGAGGAAGAACCTCCAGTGTTTCCAACAAGGAGCTGGATGATGAAGAAGATCCATCCATGAATGCTGACTTTGAGAGGGCAATGGTTCACGCCACTCTTCACAAGAAGGGTCCAAATTGCTAATTCTCGGTGATTTAAACTCCATCAAAATATGAAGGTAAAAGCTTCAAATCCCTAATTGACTATGGCAGTACACACTCCTTCATTTCACCAATCTGTGCAAAAAGATGAGGGATAGCCACAATAGATGCACCTACTTTACTTGTGGAATTAGCAAATGGTCGTGAGGTTACTTGTACTAGGCAAACTGCTAAGGTGAAATTCCTATTGGGTGGGAAGACAACTTCTGTGAGATTAAGGGTAATGAACCTAGGTGTCTACGTATGTTTACTCAGAATGGATTGGCTAATACCCTATGATGCCCACATCCACTATGGGAAGGGTCAAGTCTCCTTCCAAGATTCTGAAGAGGAACTAGTCATGACTCAAGGTGAGGCTAGTAAGCCAAAAATATAGTTGGAAAAAGCAACATGGATAATAAAAGGTGTTCAAAAGGGTCTACCTGTCTATTTGATTGAACTGAATAAGCTAGATTAGAATCATGAATCCGGAGAAGAACCTTCATGGTTAAAGGAATATGCAGACGTATTCCCTGAAGATCTTAGGGAACTTCCTCCCCAAAGGGAAGTCGACCACGAAATAAAACTTGTGCCAGGAGTTGCACCAGTCCTAAAGAGGCTGTATAAGATGTCCACTCCAGAAGCTAAAAGAGCAACTCAAGAAAATGTTAGATCAAGGCTACATCTATCCTAGCAGTTCACCATGCGGAGCTCCAGTGTTGTTCCAAAAGAAGAAAGATGGAACGCTTCGCTTATGCATTGACTACAGAGGGTTGAATCAGGCAACCATAAAAAATAAATATCGCATTTGAAGAATGGATGAATTACTTGACCATTTTCAAGGGGCGAAGATCTTCTCAAAGAGAGATCTCAGATTTGGATATTACCAGATAAGGATCAAGGAAGAAGATATTCCAAAGACTGCATTTAGTACAAGGTATGGATACTTCGAATTCTTGGTGATGTCATTCAGGCTGATGAATGCTCCTACCACCTTCAACAGATTAATGAAGGATATCTTTAGGCCCTATCTTGATGACTTCATACTCGTCTTCTTTGACGATACCCTAGTCTCCTCAAAACAAGAAAAATATCATGAACCCTAGCTTCATGTTGTTCTTGAAACAATGAGAGCACACAAGCTTTATGCCAAGAAGAAGAAGTGCACATTTTTCAAGCGATATATTGAATATCTAGGATTCATTGTATCAGAAAAATGAATTTCAGTAGATCCAGCTAAGGTCAGACACATTCTAGAATGGCCAACACCAACTTCTCTCAAAGAAATATATAGTTTTCTTGGGTTGACAGGATGGTACAAAATTTTCATCAAAGATTATGCTTTGATTGCGGTACCTCTAACTGATCTACTAAAGAAGCAAGTAGCAATTGTATACTGAACAAACCATCTTTGACAAACTAAAGCAAAGCTTAGTATCATCACCCATCCCAGAATGAGCACAATATGAGGCAACATTGATGGATCGAAGTGTTGGAAGAATATGATTTTGAAATCAAATATAGGCCTGGAAAAGAGAATGTAGTTGCCAATGTACTCAGTCGTAAGGCATTTCTAAATTCTCTCATTTTGCAAGATCCATCAACAACAAGGTCACTAGCCACAAAGGTATCAATGCCAAACAATCCGATTCTTGAGCTGGAAAAAGAAGGGACATATCATGACCCACTCTATCAGAGAATTCTAAGGGATATCCCCATCAAGGATATAGACCCAAAGCTAAAGACAAAGTATCAAGAATTCTCCATCAGTAGTGGACTTGTCTACTTTAGGACAAGATTATGTATCCCTGCAAGCCAAACTCTCAAGTAGAAGATACTGTGGAAAGCCCATGACTCCCCTTTCTCAGGACATCCTGGTTATGCCAAGACCCTTAATGTGGTCAGAAAGAGCTATTATCGGGAAAGGCTCAAGGGAGACATACTCAAATATGTCACCGAATGTTTGTCTTGTCAACGCATTAAGGCAGAACATGTCAAAATGCCTGGGAAATTGCAACCACTTAACATTCCACAAATGAAATGGGAATTCATTAGTATGGACTTCATTGTTGGCTTAACCCAAGTTCAGGGAGGATATAACTCTATTATGGTTGTAGCAGATATGCTCACCAAGGCCATACATCTCATCCCTGTCAAGACGAACTATAAAGCCTCAGACATTGTAAGATTATTCATCAAGGAAATATTCAAACGTCATGGGTTGCCTAGAAGAATCATCAGTGATTGTGACTCTCTCTTCACATCACACTTTTGGAGGGCTATCTTTGAGGCTATTGGAACTCAACTCTGTTTCAGTACAGCTTACCATCCCCAAACTGATGGACAAACAGAATGAGTCAATCAAGTCATTGAACATATGTTTAGAGCATACTGCTGCCGTGAACCCAAAAAGTAGATTCAATATTTACCACTGGTTGAGTTTGCCTACAATGCTTTTTACCAATAGAGTAATTAGATGACCCCTTTCCAAGCATTGTATGGGCATGATTGTTGTACCCCATTGAACTTCTCAGATCCAAATTTGAGGGTAGAAGCTTCAAGGCAGATGCTGGAAGACATGGATGATCAAGTCAAATCAATAAGACAAGACATTTAAGCTGCTAAGGATAGATAAAAGGCTTATGCTGACTTGAAACGGCAAGACAGATCCTTCCTTGAAGGTGATATGGTCTTCATCCATGTACGCCCCAAAAAGAGTTCATTGTTCTTGGGAGAGTACAAGAAGCTAAGTCCAAGGTATTGTGGATCTTATAAGATTACCAAGTGCCTAGGACCTAATGCTTACAAACTACAGCTGCCCGCAACTCTAAAGATTCATAATGTATTCCACGTTAGCCTATTGAAAAAGCATCTACCTAATCTAAATCATGTACTTGAGGATCAACAAATTGTAATACCTAGCCAAGGAGTCCTTGAGCTATGGCCTGATAGAATCCTAGATGTTAGGGAGAGGCATTTGAGATCAAGGACCTTGAGAGAATACCTCATCCAGTGGAAAGATTATCCAGAAGAGGATGCCACTTGGATGGACAAAAATACTTTCAACCAACAATACCCCCATGTCTTCTTGAGATGAGGATATCTCGCTTCCTCTAAGGGGGAGAGGATGTAATATCCCCCGTGCCCCCTTGCCTTCCCCCATGCGAACCCCCCCTTAAATTTTTTTAAAATTAATTCAATTTTTCTAACTCCCTCCCTCTCTCCCCTTGCCGACTGCATGGCGGGGAGAGAGAGAGAGAGAGAGAGAGAGAGAGAGAGAGTACAGATAGAGAGGGGGGCATGCAGCCCCCCAAGTGGGAGGGGTGGTGGCCGTTAGACGGCCGTCTTCCCCCCCTCCCATAAGCCACCTCCTCCCCCCCTCTACAAAAGACAGTCCCTCCCCCCTCCTCCCTGGTCGTTAGCCCATAGCCCCCCCTCCCTCGTGGCTCTGGACAGTGCACCCCCCCCCCCCCCCCCCATGATCATTGCAGAGAAGAAGAGGGAGAGAGAGAAGGAGAAGAAGAGAAGAAGAGAATAAGTAGTAGAAGAGAGAAGAAGAATAAGAAAAGAAGAAGAAGAGGGAGAGAGAGAAGGAGAAGAAGAGAAGAAGAAGAAGAAGAAGAAGAGAGAGAGAGAGAGAAGAAGAAGAAGAAGAAGAAGAGAGAGAGAGAGAAGAAGAAGAAGAAGAAGAAGAAGAGAGAGAGAGAGAGAAGAAGAAGAAGAAGAAGAAGAGAGAGAGAGAGAAGAAGAAGAAGAAGAAGATGATGATGATGATGATGAAGAGAGAAGAAGAATAAGTAGAAGAAGAAGAAGAGGGAGAGAGAGAAGGAGAAGAAGAGAACAAGACAAGAAGAAGAAGAAGTAGTGGTAGTAGAAGTAGAAGAGAGAAGAAGAAGAAGAAGAAGAGGGAGAGAGAGAAGGAGAAGAAGAAGAAGAAGAAGAAGAAGAAGAAGAAGAAGAAGAAGAAGAAGAAGAAGAAGAGAGAGAGAGAGGAGGAGGAGGAGGAGGAGAAGAAGAAGTAGTAGTAGTAGAAGAAGAAGAGGGATAAAGAGAAGGAGAAGAAGAAGAAGAAGAAGAAGAAGAAGAAGAAGAAGAAGAGAGAGGAGAAGAAGAGAAGAAGAAGAAGAAGAATTTCTGAAAATACACTCTTCTTCATTATCTTTTCTCCACTCAAGGAGAGGCGGTGAGAATTTTGCATAGGAGAGTGCGAGAACTCTATCACTCGTACACACATTTTCGAGTATGGCCCCGAAGCGTAGTTCCACAAAGATGGCAGGAAACCCTGCAAGTATGGATGGAGGTTCAAAACAAGGTGCCACTGCAACCGCGAACGGTTCATCAGGCATCAATACCGCTGGAATCACGGTATCACTCCAAACCCAGGTTGCTCTATTATTAATTCATAGGTTATAATTATCACGGTGAAAAATCATATTCACATGCATCACATTAATTACATGTTTGATAATTTCCTAGGTATGAACTTAGTTGTGATGTATGTAATAAGCAAGATAATTTCCGTTGTAAGATGATATCATAATAGGTGAAATTGATTAGATAATTGCATCATAAATTACCAAAAACGTATTGCAAGAATTCTTGCATAGAGTGCATTGCTCCTTGCACAAATCCTTGCTTAAATGCATTTCAGAGGACATTGAAAGAAACAAAAGTGCATCTTCGTATCGCAAGATGGATTCTAAGGTAGATGTAATAATCTGTAGAAAAGATTAAGGTGGTGCTAGACTCATACAATGATCACATAAAGTTAGATCATAGATCGTGTAAATAATTACATGGAGGATAATGTTAAGATTGCATGCCTAGAAAATATCTTTGCATGGGAGGAATAAAATGACGTATGGATTATATCAAAATTGTAAGCATTGAAATGAAGGCATGGTATTATGTCGCGTGCATTAAAGTTGTTGGGAAAATTCAACGTTGTTTGTAATTTACCAAATGGGACTGAGATCCATGAGTCCCATGTTAAAGTCCTCGATGACTTCAAGTGGGATAGGTAAAAGCTTAAGCGCCTGTGAGTATTATTAAGAGGGCTTAAGAAGATTATACTTAAGAGGGAGTAGGAATTGTTCTAAACAGAACCATCTTGACCAACCATGGTCAAGGGGATAGACAATCTTGATCAATTAAGATCAAAGATAAAGGTACATAGTTACTTCAAGGGATCTAGGAGACAACCAGCAAGTAGACCAACCGAGGACAATGAGGTTGTCCATGATCTATTTTACAAGGAGACCTAAGGTAAGGATAATTAGGGTCGGTAGGGTACAAACCCTAACCCAAAGGAAAAGGGAAAACAAGCAACCTAGCTTACCAAGCCCTTGGAATCTCGCCAAGTCGCGAACGATCCAGGATCAGATGCTGAGAGCATCCGGGAAAAAGGAATCACACCTTAGTAGTTGGTCGTACAAACGATCTCTAAAATGATCGTGATTGTACACTTAGGTACATTATTTGAACTTCTTTTCTCAAGGAACTAATTCAAGGAAAAACACCTAAAGCTTTAGGTTAAAGGCCTGGAGGGAGTGGCACGTTCAATTACCTTCGACTGCCTGCCTGACCCTATTCAAGGGGGTTGATTAGCCGCGTCAGGTATATGGACCGAACCCGCCGTGAGAGGTCTCTCCGTGGGTGCTACTTGGAGTGGGAGGACGCTTGCGTGCTAGGGGAGGCTCTGGCTATAAATTCCTTGCCTCTGAATCCTGCACAAGTGGTTGACCTGACATGAGATGGGATCTCGAGGCCCATGTACTAGTCTACGGGCGAAACTTAGAGTAGCAATCTTGTTGATTGTTGGGATAGCTTTCGGGCATGATACTTGATGTATTCTGGGACTATGATAAATAAAGATTAGATATTTGAAAAAGGAACTTTCTAGACTTTTTTTTTGTGTTAGTGCCTAAGTTATGTGAAGGAGCCTGTGTTTAAATTGATTAATTAAGGAAGCTGCTTTTGCATGTCAAACATAATGTGGTAGGTAATTAGATAACTAGGCAAACCGAGGAAAATGTGGTGGACGTGACTTGGGTCCGTCCTACAAAAGGGTGGTCCCGATTAGCTGGGAACTTTTCTCAAAAGACATGATAATGAGACTGTGAAGACCTAGCGTCAGTAGAGTTAGAATCCTGATTTATGTTGTTTTAAGAGAATGGAATGGGACTATGCCTTATGGGTAGGGAGGTTGAGCTTTGCATCCCTCTCATTTCCCATTCTCCATGAACCAAGTGTAGCATAAATCCACTTCGACTCTATTGTTCCTACGCAAAGTGGTTCATATGGAGCTCGACGCTAGCTACTTCCTAGAGACCTTTCTCATAGGAAAGAAACCCTAACTTTAGGTTGGTCCTAAGTGGGAACATTTGGATACTTCCGCTCGGGGCAGACTCGGGACAACCTAGATCGCAAACTGTGTGACATTCCTTGTGAGTGCCAGGCGGCGCTTTCTAGACTCTCTTACGGATGGGTTGTTAAGACGTGTCCCACAAGTGGACAAGCGGACACGTTACATAATTCTTCATGAGTATGTCCCATGCATCCTTTGGGGAACTACATCCAGTAATCTGTATAACCATAGGATCTGATGTACATAAGGAAAGCCAATGTAATACCTTGCATGCTCTCTCAGTCCATAGCTTATGAGCCCTTTTTTGATCATTTGTCGGATTCCTTTCATGCACTTTAGGTTTTGCGTCATCACCTATACATAAGTCCCAATAACCTCTATCAACTAAAAAATTCTTCATACAGAACTTTCATAAAGAAATTTTTTTGTTGTCCAACTTTTCTCCCAAAATTTGAGTAATATTGTTAGTGCCTTAAGCATTTTCCATAGTTGCAGCTTAGGTATTCAGTGATGTATACAACCTATAAGTATCTGACTCCTTTTCCTACAGTTCAGGACTAGTTTCCTACTATTCAGGACAGTTTCCTGCAATTCAAGACACTTTTCCTGACAATCTACTTGGTGTAAATTGTATTCCAATAATGAAAAAACACAGTCACTGAGCATAAACCAAGCTCAAATTAGTTCAAAACATTCTATGGTAGTGGCAAAACATTCCATCAACAAACTATGTCCATACAAGTATCAAATGTTTATACTATATGCAAGTAGCAATACCAAATACAGCCAGCCCACTGCTATAACCACTAGTATTTCCTCTGCTAAAACAAGAGTATTCATACCTCAAAACAGTCCCAAAACATCTCATTCAGTTGCCACTCTATGCAGGAGTTGATACATGTCCAACCGATCAGAATATATTACATGTATATCAAGTGAAGATGATAGGTATCTTTCCTATAGACAATAACCAGTCAATACCCTAGTATAACCATCAACAAATCAGTCCAAAATTTGGACTTTCAGCACTCATAATATCCCAAAAATCATCTACCACTTAAGTGGTATGATCCAAGCATTTGTCACTAGCAAATAAGCATCACAGATACTTCAACCCTATAGGTATATTGTTTCTAAATTCAGGACAACAACTAGTTCACTGTTTCCAGCCTACAAATAAGATCCAAAATTGAGTATTTAACACTCCAATATCATGCTCAAATGCATGATAATAAGGGCATATACATTGTTAGGATGAAAGCCACCAATGTTGTGGAATCACCTACTGCTTACTGTAGTAAATAGCTAGTCTGCACAGGTCTATGCTGAATATCTCAAAATCTGTGAGGAATTTGAAAAAAAGTTCTTCTGCAAAGTTTTAGACCACATAAAAAAGGCTAGGAATCTCAAGATGTTTCTCAAAAAACCATTTATGTAGCAAGATATAGCTTTTGCAAAAAAATGGGCTGCAGGCACAGTCTCCTTTGATGACTTTTTCTTCAGATCTGATGTCTTAATGTCAAATGACCATTGCCAAGCTTTCAGGCTTCAGACATTCAAGCTCTGATGCCATATTGGAAGAGAGGTAGATAGATAGGGTGGAGCAAAAGATGAGCCTCGGCTCATTGTTTTTCTTCTTCCATTATTCTTCCATCATACAAACTGAAAGAGACTTACACACATGGGTATGACTAACCAAGACTAACTGTGGTTAAGTTACTGACTACATGAACTTATTGAATGTCACACACATGTATAGTTGTATCCAACTAATTTCAGTCACACACATAAAGATAGACTGACTAAAGAGTAACGGGAGCTTGATATTATAACATACATCCATGTTCTTGACTTTATAGCACCCAAGAACAAGCAAGTTAAGGACTAGGTGTCATTTCTTTTTAGAAAGCCATAGCAAGATGTTTTAGTTAACAAGGACTACATGCCACACACTATAAGAAGTTGAGTGGAGACCAAATGGATTCATGCCATCCATAGTAAGACCAAGCCAAAGATTCCTTAGCTCTTGTGAAAATCATGGAGAGGTAGAGTCAATGTGGCTCCATACGTGTGAATTTATTGATATTCATTGGACTCCATCTATGGACCTATTTTTTGCATGCCACTTTGTCAAGCTCACCATGCCAAATGTTGTGAAACATGTGACATAATATGTGGTATAAGTGGAAAGTATTTGAGAACCTTCTTAGGGATGGTTTGACCTTGTAGGTCCTATCGATACCTCTGAGCATCACATTTTGGACATGTCTCCATAGTCCTGTAGTCTCCTCAAAACAACACACAATCATTGACTCATGCATAGATGTTGTTGTAGTCCATGCTAGTAACACCAATTATGCATCATCATGGGACTCATGCATTATGTTTTTAGGTGGTAATATATGATAATTTAGCAACATGAATAAAAAATAGAATATACCTTGAAGAGAGTCAAAAAAATCAACAAAGTGTAGAATGTACTTAAAAAACTTGATCACAGTTGCATCGCTTCACCATCCTTTGCATGTACACTTAGGAGCGCAAGTAGCTTCTTCAGGGCAAGATACTCTGCACCCATCATATAATGTTATAGATGCTTCTCTCAATGGATCAAATGACTCAGCTTCTATGGGCATTAATGCATCAATCATTGCCTCCATCTCAAGCTCCAAGATCAGAAGAAGGTCCAAAATGCCCATTGTCTCCTCTAGTATCGAGGGTGTAGTCTATGGTGGCATGCCTTACAATGCCCCCCAGACTCCAATCCTTAGTAACTTTGAGAGGGAAACCTCCTTGGGTCTAGGAATTCGCTAGGCTTTGGTCTGATATCTTTAGTGGCCATCTTGGATTCCAATAAGTTGAATCTTGCATTATCTTTCTTCCTTCTTTCATGCATCTCCTTTAGAGAGAAGATATCCTCTGTATGGTTCTTTATTAAATACACGAAAACAAGGCTCCAGAGATGGTTACTTTTTGGGTACATTGAGTGGCTAAATGTTCCATTGGATGGCACTTTCTACAACATGTATTAGATTGCATCACATCTCTTCCACTTGCTGCAAGTATTGATATGTTGGCATTATTCACCTTTAGTGTCTTCAACTATTCTATAATCACATCCATCAGCTCCTTCTTGATGCTTGCAACAACTGAATTGGATAGATAGTCCTTCAAATTTTCTCATCCTAGAGTACTTGTAGTAGGGTTTTGGGAAGCCTATATAATCACAGCATAGATTGGTTGGATTGATCCAGAGGGCCTTCTGTTTTGATTCTGATTCAAAGCTCTAGTTAAGACTAGGGATTGGTGGTTCCAATTGGTAGGGTTCTATTGTTGTTGTTGAGCTGTCATTGGGGAAACTATTTGAGGCCATTGTTGTTGTGGTTGAGCCATCATTTGAGGTACTACCATCTGCTACCACTATGGATTTGGTGCACTATAATGTAGCAATATTTTCATTTGAGGATAGCAGTAGGGAACAGTCCCTAGATTGCATTTGGGGGGTATACCAATCCTCACATTGCAAGAGATAAGACACCTCTTCCTAAGGTTATCCACAACCTTGCTTCAACTTCATCATACACTCTTGCACCCTCTAGTATAGCTTGCACGTTGACTAGTCTTCTCAATTTCACAAAATTATGAACTTCTAGTTGTAGACCTCTAAGAAAAACTCCCTTATGGATACCTTCATCAAAGTGATGGTCAGTCTATCTCTTTAGTATGAATTTGATTCTAGAGACATATGCTTCCACCCTTTCACCACATGACTGACTTAGGTTCATAAACTCCTCTCACATTTGCTCTTCAAAACCTTCACACTTGAATTTAGTGAGTGGAAGGCTAACTTCAAGTCTTTCCATGTGCCAAAAGTTTTCATTTCTTGTCTCTCATACCACTAAAACATTGCACCTTTGAAAGTGGCAGAAAATATTTCCAACCAATGCTCAGGGGTTCTGGCATTCTTAGCTACACACACTACCATCAACTCTGCTACATGAAGATGAGGGTCTTCATTGTACTCTCCCTTAAAGATGGGCAATGGGATTACATTTAGTGGCATGTCATCAATATTTCTAGGATGGATCTGACTAGGAAGGGGACCTTGAGTTATCATGGGGACTTCTGTAAAGAGTGCTACTAGGGCATCAAAGGAGGCTTGTGCTTACTAGCTCATTCTCAGCTTTGATTTTTGCATTCTCTTTTCTCACGTATCTTTGCACTCATTCTAGTGCTTTCCTCTTGATCACATCATTCATTAGGGAGCTAGCTCCACCTAGTTTGTCTATATTCAACACAACAGAATCAGAAGGGCTTCAACCTCTGTAGGACTCTCTTGCCAACATTTCTTCTTCTAAATTCAACTTTTGGTCCACTACAAAGGGGACGATATTCAGTTCTAAAGGTATCAAAACTCATTCTCCTAAGGATCGTTGTGGTGCCATCATCATAGTAATGCCAGCTTCTTTTGATGGTTTCAAAAGTGTATGTTGTGAAGAACATTGTGTCTACTAGTTTCCAATGGGTTGCTAATTGGACAAGTTGTCAATGTACTAAGCATCCCACGTATCTTGTTGTTGAGCATCCACCACAAATAGATTCCACAACTCTTTTCCTTCTTGTTCTTATGAGCTTCAACTGTTCAAGACTTCTGAATCTTCTTCATGATTTCCCACTTGATGATATCTAGAAACTCTCCAATGAAGGCCAAATCTCCCATGGATAGTCATTCTCTCTATTTCTACTCTTAAGTTTACTCCCAAACAATTTTCCATCAAGATGCACATCTTTGTTGCTTCAACAGAGAGAGGAAATAGTCCATCACATAGAGCCTATATCAAGATGGTAATATGTTTCCACCATTGTGGGATGAACTTCTTGTAGAGAGTGGTTTTGACAATGAGAATTTCCAATTCTTCAATGGTTAGAGGAAGATTCTAAGCATCTATTGAATTCTTCTCCTCTCAATAATGCCATTTTCTTCATTTTCAGACCCTTTTGATGCTTGTTGATGGTAGTTTTCCCTAGCTATGTACTAAAAACATGGAGCCCTAGGAGCAACACCGAGAAAACAGGGAAAATACTGCAAGAAAATCTATAGTGTATCATCAACAAGCATGTTTTTCATATTTTATGTGACCACAACATGGAAAAGAACACCAGGAACAAGAAATCTTCACACAACTTATTCTCCAATGACTTTAACTTGAACAAAATCAATTATGCTCTTCATATTCCTCATAGAATTCATCAAGAGACCACAAAAAAACAAGAGAATATACCACTTTGAATGGAAATAATCACATAGCATTGATCTTCAATAGTTCCATAACTTTCTCCCACAATCTCTCACTCATAAATACATTGTTTTGCATAGATTTGGCTATCTCTTCTCACTCACTCTCACTCTCTCACATGCTCTCTCTTAATAGTACAATGAAATAATCAAGAATAATTATCAATAATCCCTCTTTGGTCATGGATAACTCTCCCAAGAGATATGCTACTATGAAAGGTCACTAGAGCCACTATATTGTCCTTTTGCGCAGAGCTCAATAGTGTTCCTATCACTTTAGAGCCACTATATTGTCCTTTTGTTACTATCACTTTAGTCTTTACTTAAGTCTTTAGTAGCTACTTCTTCCACTTATTTGAGCTATTTTGAACATATTCATCTCTTCCAAACATTAGAAAACTTCCCCAAGCTACACGTTTATCCAACATAATACTTGCAGAGGCATACAAAACAGAATAAAACAAAATTAGAGGCTCTATAGAGGTTAACAAAGGGTCAAGAGAAAGTCATCCGAAAGCCTTTAATTTAACTAAAACCAATCAAAACCATCAAGAATAATTCAATAAGATTCCAAACATTCTCAAACTTCATCAATCATAGTTCCATCCTCTCATACATAAAGAAAATAGAGCAAAATAGAAGCTCAAGAAAATCAATTAGACACTAATCAGACACGACAACATAACATATCAAAACATCATATCTTCACTAAAAAACATCATGATTCTCTTAAACCTAATCAACCTTATCCAAAATGCTCCTAAAAACTTCCAAATCAACTATTCATCATATAAAATCAATAAAAATTCAACCATTTAGTCCACAAAAACAACAAAAATCAGCTTTAAAAATCAAGTCATTTCAACCCTCACCAACCCTTAATTTTTGCAAAATGATGGGAAATTAGCATTAATTCAATCTTATGCTAATCTTGTTGGACATTATTTTTGTAGAATGATGGGTAATTCTCACCCTGACATTCTTTTTGCTGCAAAATTTCTTGGACAACATCTTAATTCTCCAGGCCTTAAACATTGCACTACAACTAAACAAGTTTTGAGGTATTTGAAATGCATTAAAGATTTTGGGTTGGTTTATCGACACCAACAAAAATTTGATTCTCTACATTCACTTCAACTTTTGGGTTATACAAATGTAGATTGGGCAAGCTCTCACTTATCTATGCATTCTACAAGTGAAAATTGTTTCTTTATCAATGGTTATCTTGTTTCTTGGACTAGTAAGAAAAAACATTGTGTTGATGTTTCCACTACAGAGAGTGAATATGTAGCTACATCTTTAGCAGCTCAAGAGTTAGCATGGCTTCGACAAGTTCTATCGGATATTGGCCATCCTCTTCTGTCTAGCACACCACTTTGATGTGATTACCACTATTATTAGTGTTATGAAAGACTATATTCAACCTGACAAGTCTAAACATATTGTAATGCATTATCATTATGTTCAATATGAAGTAAAGAATGGCATGATCATGATTAAACATTGTCCAAGTGATCAAATGACTACATGTATATTCACCAAAGGACTCAATGAAGCATGCTTCACTCTACTATGCTTAGAACTTGGAGTTGTCTCAACTTCAATCTTTGAGAATTAATCTACTATGACATTGTAGTGCCATTGTACATACTCCTTGTAGGTACCATAACTTCACATATGCACATACAACTTAGACCTCTTGGTCATCCTTGTATATACATATTCAGTTTCACTTCACATGCACATATTCACTTTACATGCACACAATAATCCTTCTTAATCACATTTGCACATTTGTATATAGGAGCTTGGGTTTTTCCCTTGTGCTCTCCAAGTGTTTTTTCATTCATAACTAGAGACCTTTTTTTGAGTGGGGGTGTTGGAGCTATATATAGACCACCTTATCTAGACTAGGTCTCACCTATATATATGTAGATTGTGATCAATATGATATAGTCTTTGGGAGTGTATATGGTGTGTCTCTTCTCTCTCTATCACATCTCTATACAGCAAAAGGTTTTCGCCAAATGATGGCATTAGCCTAGAGGACATCCTAGATCCCTCAATTAGAGTTCAATCCAAATTGATACATGACCTATTATTTGGAAATAGGTACATCTCCATGATGAGTAAGATCCAAGTTGCAATGCTGGAAAGTGTGGCTACTTGAACTATGGATAACAAAACCATCAATGCATGCATCATAAAAACCATCCATGATGTGGCTAAGGCATTGAGTTGCGGCACACAAGAGTCCAAGAAATCAAGACCTATGTCAATAACAAACACAAAGGTAGAAAGGAACAAGGCAATAAAACCAATGCCATTTTGATGGGATTTGGTGGGATACTAATAGTCATCATACAAGAAGTCACTAGAAAATCATATCCAGGAGCAAAGTCATGAGTGCAAGAACCATAATGTATAGAAATGCAAAAGGTGTCATCAATGTGCATTGAGAATCTAGATCATGGTCCCTTGAAGGAGCAAGACGAAGAGGAAATCATGATATTGCAGTAGGAGAGATAGAGGAGAGTGCTTGGAGGCTTGCTATCATATGGTAGAAGCTCTAAAGTGAGAGAGCACCTAGTAAAAGAGCTGCCACTAAAGTCCCCATGACAAGCATAGTTAGAGAACATAAGGCAGCTTAGCATGGGCCCATAATAGCTTATATTTAGAGTCTCAAGACATGGCACTAGACTAACCACTTGAGTTAACGAGTAAAAGGTTCAAAGATCCATTGTACAAGAGGCTAGAGACCAAATAATGACAATAGAAGCCACAACCCATATCCATAAAAAGATAATAATAGAAAAAATTATCATCATTGGGTCAAGCAAAAAAGAAAAGGGCATGTTAGAGGGGGAGTAAGAAGTCAAAAAAGAAAAAGAAGCCTCCAAAAGAGAGGAAGAGGAAAGAAGGAAAAAACGACAAGAGGTGGAGAAGGAGCACCTTAGAAAGAAAAAGAAAAAAGACACAACCTTAGTGATTAGAAGATTAGTAGAGCAACCCTCAAGATTAGAAGAGTTGGCTCTAATGAACCTCAACCTTCAAAGGAATAGATTAGTAGAAAAGATTAGAAGAGGGTTGCTCTACTAATCTTCTAAATATTTGAATGATCCATTAGAAATTCCTTCCCTTTCACTTGTAGTCACAATATCACCCATCCTATCCCCCACAATGTACACGTTGGCTATTAGACTGGAGAACATTGACTATCAACTTCCTACATAGGTATTTTCTCTCTCATAGGCAAGATTAGAAGAAGCCATATCCAGTGGTATCAAATAATTGGCAGTTGTGGATGCAAAGTTTGGTTAGAAGGAACCTAAAAGACGAAGAGTGGAAGGGTCCTTATCTTCTTTCTCATGACTGCCAAAAGCCTAGCACCAAGTTTTGAAGAGTTGTTAAAAGAGCTAGAAGGGCAAAGGGATCAACTAAATGAGAAGAGGAGGTCAGTCTTTGAATATTTAGAAAAGCAAAAGAGAGCCAATGCTACTTATCGGAACATAAAATAAGAGAGATATTTAGTCTAAAGAGAGAACTCAGTGAAATGAGGGAAGGCAACGACAAAGAAAAAGGATATGACGAGTTGCACGAACAATGTGAAGTAAAAAGAGAAAACCATGTACAAACTCAAAGGCCAGTATGCCCAACCTATGAAAGACAAAGCTAAGTTGAAATAAGAGTTAAAGAATATGAAGTATTTCCAAGAACAACGAATAAGGGAGATGGAGGAGGGAAAGCAAGCCAAAGAGGAGGTGCAACAAAAGACTCGACAACTAGTGGTGTTGGAAAATGAGATAGAAAAATCTGAACATAACTATGCCCCACTCCAAAAGTAATTAGACCATGAAGTGTTGGAAAACCACTCTAGAAATCCTTACTAACTAGAGAAACCAAGAGCTAGAGATATCAAAGGAAAGGGTGAGTTAGTTGAAAGAAAAGAATGCGGATGTGTTGTAGCATGGCCACCCATTTAGTGCAAATACAATGTGATAGAAGCTTGGCAATAGAAAGAGCTAAGGCAATTGAAGTCGCGTTGTAGATTAAGCAGCAAGGCTTCATCAATACACTACTTGAGGTGTGGGAGCCATGTGAGGATGAAACAATGGATAATCTTAAGAAAAAAATACAACTCACTAGGCATGCACTCAAGCATAGTCTAGAGGTGATAGTTCCTTAGCAAGAGTACAACATGACAAAGAATGTACAAGTGCAAAGGCTAAGGAAAATGGAACTCTCCAAAGATGAACTAAAGATGATTGGAATACCCATCACTAAAGAACCCACCCCAACCATGGAAGCAGCATTGTCATCACCCCTTTCATTTGAAGAAGATTGGAAAAGGAAACAATATGATATGCCAGTATCCCTATGCCCACAAACGACCATATGAAAATAGAAAAAACACTCACCTAAGATAAAAATTTAAATGCCCAAGATCTACTAGGAAAGAGAAGAGTGATACAAATTTTACGTGGAAATTCAAAGGCCACATAAGTGGAAGTGTGAATTTGACAATTTTAAGTGGTAGTGGAAGAAGGAAATGCAAATTTCAACCTTTGTGGTGGTTGCAGATTTTTCATAATTTTTCTAACCACCAGATTGAATTAATACAAGTTCTTGGGCCTTCCAACATCAAGCCGAATGCATAGGATTTTTTAGATTGTCAATTAGTGGACTGGGACGAAGCGGAGGTTGAGTATCTGAAGGGACCAACTTTGGCCAAGATTATAAAAGTTATGGACCATGGGCCCTTTGGGGGCCCAAAGGCCCCAATGTTTTGACATGGGGTGGGGGACTAGTTTTCAAACGGTGTGAATAGCTACCCCCATCATGATGATTTGATCAAAGTGGGGTGGAGAGACTACAAACAAGTGAGGAATTTAATTATCTCCATTGAATCCTTGAATTTTTTTCCCACCATTGCCTATTGTATCGCGGAAAATGGTTGCCTAGTTTGAAATTGCAGTAATCAGACTTTCTCTCTCCTCCCTCTCTCTCCTCTTAGAGCTTGTTTCTACGCATCATTCAGTGAGAGAAGGGGGTGGGTTGATTTGAGAGATTTTCATTAGGACATGATGCTGAGACATGATGGAGCATAGATTGATGTTTGGAGGAGCATTAGTGGCTCTTAATAAGTGAAAACGCCCTTCTAAATACGAGATGTGTGTGAAATAAAGTGTAGTTTTTGAGTAAGTGATAAATTTCATCATTTTATGATAAATCTTGATTGCAAATGGCTATAAATGGTTTTTCATCATTATCAATGATTTTTTAAATGAAAAACATTAAGAAAATTAGTAAGAATTAGTAATTTATTAATTTTTCTATAAACACAAGAAATTTAAAGGTAAATAATGGATTTTGGGAGTTTTGATGTGTTAATGGTGTTTGCATGGGATGAAATGAGAGATAAAAATAATTCTTAGCAAGTCTAATCAAGTCGATAAAAAAATTGGAAAATATTAGTATTTATTGATTAAAAAATACAGAAAAATAGAGAAAAAAAGGTTTTTTTGTGCTTTAAAAATAGAGAGAAATAACATATATGTCTATGGATGTATGTTATGGCTAAAGCATTAGGTTTAGCCTCATTTTAGCCCTATCTTTATGCTAAAGTGAGTATTTATGGGTTTTTATGAAGAAAATTACATCAAAATGCTCTCTAAATCTACCACTAAATGTATAACTTTAAACAATAGGGAGAGGAGGGGGTAACAAGTGATGATTAAAAGATGAAACTCAAATTTTTTTGATGCCCTTGGCATATAGGATACGTGTGTTTTAAGAATGAAAGAGTTCGATAGCACAAGCATGCTCAGTGCTGAGACCCTATGAAATGTAGCAATCACGTTTAGAATGAAAGCATGAAAAGAAATGGTTTTGCACTATCAAAATGTTATTTTAAATGGATAAAGTGGCTGAGCACTATGAATCATTCACAGTTGAATTGCAAGGTGTAGGAGAGTCGTAGAGGGGGGCTACAGCAGTAATTAGTTGAGGGGTACTCCTTGTGTCTATTCTATGTGATGTACAACACCAATATGTGTAGGGACTCTTTGTGAGGAGTTTGGGAAGGGTTATTTGTTGGACTGGGAGCCATACAAATGCTTATTTAATTAGATTAGTGTGTAGCCTTTGGTGGCTCCTGGCGCAAGGCTATAGGGTGTATTGGTTGAGCATAGAGGCTTGGCTAGAGCCTTAGAGCCTTTAGGAAATATTATAGAAGCTATGTAGAGAATAAGAGAAGGGGTGAAAAGAAGTAGAAGGAAGCTTAGTGTGACACTACTCAACTGGTATCAGACATACCCTTTCTAGAGAGAGGGAAATACTTATTGATCAATTGGGATAGAGAACTCATCACTTAGGAATAATTGGAGCCTCAAGAATGACCTATGTAGTTTGTTTTTAACTTTCCACATGGGCTCAAAAAGGTGCTACCTTTGATAGTTGTGGAAAAGGTAATTTAGGTGTCATTGAGGCTAGGGAAAGGTTATCGGAGCAAAAGATTCAGAATCTAGGTTGTGGCAATACTAATCAAAAAATTATTGGCATGATAAGATGTTTGAAATGCCACAAACTGTGAAAGTTACGAGTCTCAACCTACCTAGAGAAGTAACATCTTGCATGACAACATTGAAGCAGGGGTGGCCTTCTACAACTCACTACTATTTGAATGAGGGAACCCCACTTACATACCTTATCCTAGGCAACATGGAGTTGACTACTATAACTCTACAAGGTGCATAACAAGCACAATTTTCCTTTGATATACAATGTTAATGCAAAAAGGCTAGACCACAACACCCAAGTTTTGAGAGAAGAACTTGATCCCCCCTTCAAAATATTCATAGAAGATTTCACTTTTTGTCTGGACCCTTCTTTCATTATTATGTGCAATTATTTAAGATTTCTTATTTAACTACTCAATCAGAAGAAGGTGGCAGAACACGAGGGTCTCCACCCATTATTCCTCTATGTGAATGCACGAATAGATAGCTATGCCATGATCCTTCATGCTACACTACTACCATCATACTATTTTAAGCTACTAGAAGACATGAATGTCATCCAATTCACCAATTTTAGTCACCCTTTTGTCCTAACAACACCCTTGGTAGCATGGTCCACACTAAAAACCTATACAATGAGTAAAGCGTGACTAGAAAGGTCATTGCAGTCACTACCTTGACCACCACCTAAGGATCATAAAGAGCCTCAAGGAAGCCCTTCTCATTTACTTGTACACAATGCTTTCCACAAGGAAAAAACAAAAAAACAAACAAAACAAAACAGAAAAAAGAAAATAAAATAAAAGAAAAAGATTGAGGACCACACACAACCAGAGAACCTAGGGGACTGTAACCCCTAGCTCTTTCTTCCCACTTAACTTAACTTAGGCACCTCAAGGGTAGGACATCCCAAGAGCACTTAGTAGACCTATCACCTTGATTTTTGCATTGCACTCCTCCCTAACACTAAGTGTGAGACAAATCTCCAACCCTTCGACTCATCTTCTGGTTACACATGCATGAGCAGCACAAAAGTCATAACTTTGTGAGATAGGCAACTCCCTAGATAGTGCACAATCCCTTCTATGGTACGAATATAGTTTGAAGAGAAACTTAATAAAACCAATAATATTAGTGACCCACATCAGATTGATCCTTCCCTCTTCTACCTTGATAGTGATCCTATAACACAATATTAGTGAGTTTGGGAACCCCCAATTCCCATATTTTGAATACTAAAAAGGTGGCACCCGGATAACATGGCCATAAGTTTCTCAAAACCACATGATGTGACCTATCATTGGAAAGAACTTGAAAAATGGAATCTATTGACCTATAGAGAGATTGATTTGGATTTATAGTGTTCAAGTTATGACAAATACAAATATTTGACCACGTGTCCCAAACTTATGGGAAATTTCCATATTCCCCAATATGGTGTTCTATCCTCAAAGGCTAATTGGAAGCTAATCGCATTCTCACCACACACTACCCTAAGGCACAAGGATACTACTAGTTATTCTCTACATCTCCAAACCATTACCAATTGTACATGGTTTCCATTGGACCTCAAGGTGCCATAGAACTAGCACTCCACTAGGAGGGGGTAATGTTAACCCCTCCAAGGATGGAACCAATGAAATAAAGAAAATTTGCAACAAAAAAAATTTAAAGAGCAAGCAAGTGGAGGAGTAAGAGTTTGACTTGGACTAAACAAAAAATGCAATTCAAGTCATACAAGCATCAAGCTCCCTCATGTGCAAGTTATAAACTTGTGGCTCTCTTTTTTCTCTTGTGTTTATCTTGTTTCTCTTCTTGTCTCATATTTTACCTCTCATATTTCCTCTTGTAGTAAAAGATGAAGATATTGTGTCTCTCATACTTCCCATAAGTTTGGGAAACGTGGTCATAACTTGAACACTATAACTCCAAATCCAGCACTTTGTATCTCAAGTAGATTCCACTTTTCAAGCACTTCCCAATGATAGGTCACATCACATGGTTTTGAGAAACTTATGGACATGTTATCCAGGTGCCACCTTTTTAGTATTCAAAAAATGGGAATTGGGAGATTCCCAAACTCACTAATATTGTGTTGGTAGGGAAGGAGTAAGACAATAAGAGAGGCAATAAGGAGGCAAGAAACTTCCTTCTATGTACATTTTCTTGCTCTTCTATTCACATTTCTTGTAACCTCCATGAATAAAGGACGTATAAGAGTAGGTTTCATGGAGGAATTGAGAAATATGACAAGCTTTCATGGAGGAAGTAATGTAGCTTCCTCTTGGGCTATGGAGTAAATAAGAAGAGAAGAGCTTGAGAAAAGGCTCACCTCTTTTGCAAAGAGGAGAATGAAAGAAAATGAGAAAAGAAGAGAATGAAATAAACAAGAAAAGAAGAGCTTGAAAGAAGATTGACATCCACCCTTTTAAAACTTGCCAAAAAAGAGTGGGAAATTGTTTTTTCTTCATAATCAAAACCAAAGCGCCTCCTCCAAACATTGCATGAATCTCTATTGCTAAGGTTTTCTCATAATCTTAATTGAATATATAATAAGAATAAATTTAATAGTTATTACAACATTCAAGAAATGATACAGCTTCATGGATATGGATGGTTAATGCCCATTAGTAGCTGCCATGATTTTTCATTAAGGAAGGAGGACATTCTCCAGGATTGGTGCCATCTTATCATTAAATATTATAGTATTCTATTTTCATTTTTTAAAGAAAATTTTTGTTATTTAAAAAATAATAAATTTTCTCTTTTACAAATAGATAACCTCTTTTGTGTGGAAACTTGCAAAGCACCACCTTTGTACTTTTATTTTGTTGAGAGTCAAGCTCATGAACCTTGATTCAGTTTGTTTACCTTAGCTGAATAAGGATGGGTCACATTGACTCAACCATGGTTACATCTAGATTACTTTGATATTGCATGTTTGGTGTGTTGTACAAACACTTGGTTGTGAAAGATAATGAATTGAACATGGAGCATGCTTGCTACCCTTCTGACCTAGTCCTTATCCCTCTCACTACAAGGGACTGGGGCAATAGCGACGCCGATTAGCGACGGCGTTTATCGGCGTCGCTATTGGCGTCGCTATATGCGTCGCTATACGCGTCGCTATTTGCGTCGCATTTGCGACGCAAATAGCGACGCAAATAGCGACGCATATAGCGACGCCGCAGGGAAAAAAAAGCGCGGCCGAAACCAGAGCGCCGTTTTCATTTTGTTTTCTTCGCCTTTTGAGAGCGAGAGCGAGGGAGAGAGCCAAGGCTTTGTGAAAGAAGAGGAGGAAGAGACTTGTTGCCGCCGCCGCCGCCACCGCCACCGTCGTTGTTCGCGAAGGAGAGGAGGAGCCCTCGTTGCAAAGAGAAGCCGCCCACGCTCGCCATATCTCATTGGTGAGTCTCCCTCTCTCTTTCTTTTACTTGTTGAAGGTTTAAATCGTTCTCTTTTGTTTATTTAGGAGAGGAAAAGAAAGAGAAGGAGAGGGAGAGGGAGAGAGAGGGAGAGAAAGAGAGGGAGAGGGAGAGAAAGAGAGTGAGAGTGCATTCTCTCTCTCTCTCTCTCCCTTTTGCTTGTTTAATGTTTAAATTACTTTCTTCTTTGCTTGTTTAGGAGAGGAAACGAGAGAGTAAGAGAGAAAGAGAGGGAGAGGGAGAGGGAAAGGGAAAGAAAGAGAAAGAGAAATAGAGGGAGAGGGAGAGGGAGGGGGAGGAAATAGGAGAGGGAGAGAAAGAAAAAGAGAGGGAGAAGGAGGGAGAGTGCATTCTCTCTCTCCCTCCCTCTCCCTTTTGCTTGTTTAATGTTTGAATCACTTTATTTTTTTCTTGTTTAGGAGAGGAAATGAGAGAGAAAGAGAGTGAGAGGGATAGGAAGGGGAAGGAAATGAGAGAGGGATAGAAAGAGAAAGAGAGGGAGAGTGCATTGTATCTCTCCCTCTCCCTTTTGCTTGGAGGATGTTTAAATCACTTTATTTTTTGCTTGTTTAGGAAATGAGAGAGAAAGAGAGATAGAGAGGGAGAGGGAGAAAAAGAGAGGGAGAGGGAGAGGGAGAGGGAGGGGGAGGGGAAGGAAATGAGAGAGGGAGAGAAAGAGGGAGGGGGAGGGAGAGGGAGCGAGGGAGCGAGGGAGAGGGAGAGGGAGAAAGAGGGAGAAAGAGGGAGGGAGAGGGAGAGGGAGGAGGAGGGAGGAAATGAGAGAGGGAGAGAAAGAGAACGAGAGGGTGAGGGAGAGGGTGAGAGAAAGAGAGGGAGAGGGTGAGGGAGAGGGAGAGGGAGAGGGAAGGGAATGAAATTTAAGATAATATACGTATCGATAATGGTATGCAATGTGCTTTGCATACGGCCACGTACTTCATCAAAATTAACCCAAAATTATTGTTATAGAAGTGGAGATCCCTTAAATTGAGTATAGGATAATTTCTCTCAGGTCTTATGACTATGAGTAGAATTGATTGAAATAAATTTTATTACTATAGTTGTAAAATTTCATAGATGGCGCGCATTAATTTTAAAATGGATTACTTATACTCAAAGCCGAGATATAACAAAAAATTATCTACCGGGACAAACAAATCGTTGAGATATAACAAAAAATTATCTACCGGGACAAACAAATCAAAGCTTGGCATGGACTACAATAACATCCATGCATGTATCAACGACTGCATATTGTTTCGAGATGAATACGAGACTATGGAGACATGTCCAAAGTGTGGTGCTCACAGGTATCGACAGGACTTGCAAGGGCAGACCATCCCTCAAAAAGTCCTCAGACACTTTCCGCTCATCCCCCGCATAAACCACATGTTTCGCACGTCTGCCATGGCAAGCTTGACAACGTGGCATGTGCAGAATAGGTCTACGGATGGAGTGCAACGAATATCAGCAGATTCGCGCGCATGGAGCCACATTGACTCTACCTTCCCAGGCTTTGCGCGAGAGCCAAGGAATCTTCGGCTCGGTCTCGCCATGGATGGTGTGAACCCATTCGGTCTGCGCTCGACTTCTTACAGTGTGTGGCCTATAGTGCTTGTCAACTACAACATTCCTCCATGGCTTTCTACGAAGAAAGGACATCTCATCCTTAGCTTGCTCGTCCCGGGCCGCTACAAAGTAAAAAATATGGACGTGTATCTTCGTCCATTAGTCGATGAGCTTAAGATTTTGTGGGAGGAGGGGGTCACGGTGCAAGATATGAGCAGGCGCGATGGTCGGCGGTCAGCCAACATTCGAGCCATTCTCATGTGGACGATGCATGACTTTCCGGGATTGGGAGAGTGCTCAGGTGAGCAGACATTTGTTCACGCCGGTAATATCTATATTTTATTTCATTCAATCAAGTATTCACTAGGTCGTGGATCGCCTTGCAGGTCTCGTTACCTCAGGTTATCATGCATGTCCATTGTGTGGGCCACAGTTAGACTCCCGAAGGTCACGAACCATGAAGAAGATGGTATATCAAGGACACGCCACTTTCTTGCCGGAGGATCATGAACTCAGGGAAGGTTTTCTTGGACGACCTCCAGCACGTATGAACGCTGCAAGCTGGTACGAGCTGAAAATGGTAAACCCGGAATCACATCCAAATGGAATGCGACGGTTCTCAGTTTTCTACGAGTTGCCATATTGGACCCACTTACAGGTCAACCACTTGTTGGATTCCATGCATATTTTCAAAAATGTGGGCAGCTTGCTATGGGACCACATCACAGGAAAGAGAGACACTATAGGGTCACGAATGGATTTAAAGGAGGTAGGTAAGATGGAGGCGCTTTGGCCGCAGTCGAGTGCTGAAGGGGGAGTGCAGCTTCCTCGCGCTCCCTGGGTTTTGTCTACCAAAGAAGAGCGCATTGTGAAGCAAGTAATCAAGTCTATCCGCACTCCGACGGGTATGATGCGTTCTCTCAGGTCCGCATTTTCTAAAGATGACCAAATGTCTGGGCTAAAATCCCATGATTGGCATAAGATATGTCAGGTTTGTGAACAGAATGGATTTTAATAAGCGTGGACATTTTGAAATTTGAAAAGTGACCATTATTCTTAATGCTTTCTCATTTGTGGCAGTTTGTCCTACCGATCGCGATCGCGGGATGCCTAACTCCAGAAATTCGTGGGGCCATTTACAAGCTGTCGACTTTGGTGCAATGGATCTCACAGAAAGAGATTAAGACGTCCTCTATTGAATCCGCAAGGCGGGGAGCAGTTGAGACGGTCTGTCTCTTTGAGAAATACCTGCCCACTAGCATGCTCACGATACAAGTTCACCTTCTTGTGCATCTTGTGGACGAAGTGGAGATTGCCGGACCTGTCCATACGCGATGGATGTTCTTCCTGGAGCGCTTCATGAAAACCCTGAAAGGCTTTGTGCGACAACGAGCTCGTCCGGAAGGTAGCATGGCGGAGGGTTGGTTGGTGTCAGAGGCATTAGTGCATATCTCACAATGGCTACCAACGGTGGAACTAGACAATGAAATGCTATGGACGCTCAAGGACGATGACAGGCTGACTGGAGATGTGGTGGTTGGAAATGGGGTAGAAAAAAGAATGGATGCCTCAATGGAAGAGAAAGTGAATCGCTTTTGTATGTTGCACCATGCCTCCATGGAGACGTGGCTCGCCAAGTACCAGATTGCAAGGCAAGATCGAGAGGAAGCGCGAGCTGAATTCCGACGCAGTACGCGTCACCGACCGATTCGATATCCCGAAGGCATGGAGGAGATGCCGCGGTTTATGTCAACACGATGGTTGCATGGAGCCTTGATCGCAGCATCCAGCGAAGGGGCAGAGGTCTCAATGGAGGAGTGGGAGTTCTCGAGGGGATGTAGTCCAAAGGTAATGAGGGGTTTAGAATGTGTCGTATCTGAATTTGTTTGCTACATCTAATTTGAGTGTTTCAATGTGCAGTACAAAATATATAGTGCAGCGTGGTCGCGCGGACGGCATTTTCGGGTGGAGCGTATTGACAAAATGCGCTCCACAATGGACTGTGGTGTCATGGCAAGGTTTGAGCAAGAGAGCCGGCGACGAGCAACGGATCCGAACACGGTTGTGGATGAGATGGAGTATTTTGGGAATTTGCAAAGTATTATTACGGTGGATTACCGTAGCTTCTCCATGATAATATTCGATGTGCAGTGGTTCAAAGTGGTACTTGGAGGAGCTGGCGCAACGGTTCGACGAGGTCCATTTGGATTTCTCGAAATAGATTCCGAAAAAAAATGGATGGATTTGCGCGACACCTTTGTGTTGCCGGCACATTGTGAACAGGTAATCTTCTAGTCATTTGCTTGCTAATTGTAATACGACATGCTTTATGTCACAATGGTTTGAAGACAGTTTGTAAGTGTTTGTGAACAGGTAATCTTCTATCCAAATCCCCGACAACCTCGATGGTGGTATGTTATACCTTCAACTCCTAGAGGTGCGAGAGTATACGATCAAAGCGATGTTCCAGGCATAGATGAAGAATATATGCAAATAGAGGGATCGAAATTACAAGGGGTGGAGGCCACCGCAAGCTTGGAGCCCGCATCGGCTAACAATGATGGAAATACAGAAGTCGTAGAATTTTTTGAGAACGAGGCAGACTCGTTCTTTTGTGGTGACATGTCTATCGACCTTCCAGTGTATGCAGAGTTATGTCAGGAGATTAACATGGGACCATAGAATACTTCATTCTTGGAGAATTGTATTACTCAATTCGTTGTTTAGATCTTCCATAAAGGTAGATAAGATATGCATTTTAAGATGGATTTTTCAAAAATGATTTATATTAATGCGCTTTGTATAGTTTCAATTGATTATTCTAACATTATTTTTTATCTCTGCAGGTATCTTTATTTTCAGGATGAGTCGAGGGATGAGCGATGAGGAGTTTCAGGAGATGATGGCACGTATGTCTCCAGATCAGCTCGCGAGATTCAGAGAGATAGCAGATCAGGAGCTGTCTCGTTCTTCGTCAGGGCGCTCTGCTAGATCAGCTTCAGTGCGATCAGATGCTTCAGCTTCGAGCAGACGATCTCGACGCTCGCGACTTGGGCCAGAGGGAGGGACTGCGACTGTAGGAGGATCAGGGGGGTGCTGCTGTGGAGACACGGACGCGGTGTCTCCGTCTCGTCGTTCAGCTAGAGCTCGGTCACCTCCAGGATTTGTCACACCTGTGGGGACGTCCACTCCAGTTACTCCGGCTTTTGCGCAGCCGTCGGCAGATGTCACGCCTTTTGGTGGCACTCCTTTTGGTGGCACCCCCTCTGGTGGCACTCCTTTTGGTGGCACCCCCTCTGGTGGCACCCCTTTCAGTGGCACTCCGGGAGAGGGTACCCCCGTCGGTACACCGGATGTTCAGGGGTCTCCTGGATATGCCCAGGAGCGTGGACGGAGATGGGAGAGGGCCCATACGAGGCACACTCCTAGGGATTATGGATACCTAGTGGATGGCAGGTCAGGAGCTATCATCATGAATGATGAGGGGAGGAGGGTGATAGCTCGCATGAGGGAGTTGTGCCAACAAGTTTTTCGGCACAACGTCCTGGATCATTGGAGGAACATACCGGAGGGGAGCAAGGAGTACATAGTAGCATCCTTGCATGAGGAGTTCCCGGTGCCAGCCGCAGTGGATAGATTCTCTACGGGCTGGATGATGGATTGCATGCGTGCATACATGTCACATAGACGATCCGACGCACGCAAGGCAATCAAGAGTGGGGCTCCAAAGCCCGAGTGGTTAGATGCAGAGGACTGGCGCCGACTGAGGGAGGAGGCTACAAATTCGCCAGGACGTTGGAGTCAGCAGCGGGAGGCGGCGAGGGCACGAATCGAGGCCGGATCGGTACATCATCTTGGGAGTGGCGGCCACAGGACATATTTGGAGGACTTTGTAAGTTTCTCTTTTGTTTTGCTTATTTGTTTTTTTGAGATATTATTTGTACTGACAATCATATTTCTAACAGTTAGCATTTTGTTTTCTTTGCAGCACTCCATTACAAATCGTGATCCGCAAGGCCTTGAGACTCAATATGCAGAGAGGCACGGTCTCAGATCATTGATCGACCGATTGTACAGACGCGGCGGCCCAGTAAGTCTCTCATCTTTCATGTCCGTAGTTACCATGAGATATTTGAATGCATTATTGTATGGTGGATTGATATGTTGTTTCTTTTTCTGCAGAATCCGTTTGATGCTCCTTTGCAGAGGGACGAGCTTTCGGGGGACGACGATTTGTAGCTCGCCCTCGAATCCTTAGCGCTCACATACCTTTAGTTTTTAGTCGCCCGATCTATGTAGACATTTTCTATGTATTAGTGATATTGTTTTATGATTGTACCAATCGCATTTTATGCGATATCATGTATTTATTTCATCTATCAGTTTTATGATTTCAGTATAGATTCTTTTTGTTTGCAAACGCTTTGTATGCAGCAGTGCAGAAACTATTTTGTATGGCTCTCATACAGCACACAGTGCTATATGTGGCAGGGCAGCTTGCTGCCCTGCCACAAAATTTTTTTTTCCTCTGTTACCGTCGCTATTTGCGTCGCAAATTTACTGCAGACGTCGCTATTGTCGTCGCTATCAGCGTCGCAAATTCTCTGCAACCGTCGCTATATGCGTCGCTATTTGCGTCGCTATATGCGTCGCATTTGCGACGCATATAGCGACGCATATAGCGACGCAAATAGCGACGCATATAGCGACGCAAATAGCGACGATTCCATGGCGTCGTCAATAACGACGCTTTTTCCGACGACGGGGGCAAATTTTGTTGTTTGTATTTTCGTCGCTTTAAACGTCGCTATAAGGTCTATATCTTGTAGTGTCTCTCTCTGTGATTTTGTTCATGGTATTGGAGCCCATATCAAGCATTCGATCACATTCATCAACCCCTCTCTCCATCTCCCGCAGCTGCAAGGTAGCGAGGAGGTTCAGTCGTCAGACCACTTGACAATTTTGTTGTGGAAGAAAACTATGATGCTTGCATAAGAGATAGCGTTGGTACAACAGTTTCATTGTTTTATTCCCTCCCTGGACCAATGCATTGTGCCTCTTGATTTTTGGCTCAGATGTAAAAAGCATGAATTTCTAGGCCATGCAATCAGGCTACCGATTATGCTTCAGAATAGGTCGTTAGTGAGAGGCACCTTTTGCATAGAAAATGACTGCTTTGGGTGTTGTGATTACTACTGATGACTGTTGTGCTCATAGAGATGATGAAGTTAATGTAGATTATGTACAGAGCAAGTCCCCCAATAGCATGTTTTATTGCGTAGAAAGACCTATAGATGGAGGACCTGATAAGGATAATCTTGTTCATGACCTCCAAGCGAAGTAAAGGTCAAATTGTGGGGATCAAAACAAGGTAGGAGTAGGCCTAGACAGCAAGACACAAGCCTGTTTTAAGAGGGCAACAAGAGCTTTGTCTTCTTCATCCTCTCTCAAGTGATTCATTTGCCTGTTACCCTCTTCTTTGGCCCCATTTTCAATATCAAGCAAAGTAGGAATAACACTAGGGTGGCGAATAGCATAGCATGAAGGTACTTTGCTTTGTTGATCAAGAGTAGTCCCCCTGTCTATCCATAAATGGGCACCCTATTTATGGGCTGCAAATGCAAGGATGATGCATAGGTAGTGTTCTCCTTCTTGCAAGCTGCAAAAAGAGAGGCAATAGCTTCTTTGTCAAGACTTGCAATCACCACATCAGATTGGAATGCACGTTTATTGGAGGCATTGTGACTGCGGTTGAATGGGAACGAAAGCACATGTATTGGTTGATAATGCAATAGTGGTTATTGCTGTAAAATTTCAGTAAAAATTGGTTGCACTACAAGTAATTAAAGTGCATTGCTGCTGGCATTTTGGGGTAATTGACTCTTTACATCAAATCTTGTTTTGTAAAGCTGAAGACATTGAAATGGCAAACATAGAAGAGAAGGATACTATCACCCAAAGGGTAGGTGAGAAGTTGGACTAAAATAACTTTGTTTTCAGGAAGTTTAGGATGTCAAATATCTTAATTGGAAGAGGCTATTGGGACCTAATCATAGGTCTTGAAGATGAGCTCAAGCTACTGGAGGATAGACCTCCAATACAAGATCAATTAAAGGCACATAGAACATGGTTGGAAAAGACTAGCAAGGTCTTGCATTGGCTATCCTTATGTGTGTCAAACACAAAAGCTATGCAAATTGAAACTGCACTTCAACAAAAGCTGCTTGGGACTTATTGATGAAGAATTATGGTCATGTCACTCATGCGAGAAAGACACAATTGAAGTAAAAATTCAGCCACATATCCAGGAATGGAAGTTCTATTGAAGACTATGTGATTGAGATTAGAACCAGTATAGAACAACTAGGCTCAATTGGAGCTGAAGTTGAGGATGATGATTTGGTGGCTACTACCCTCCATGGTCTTGGAGAGGAGTATAAGCAGTTTGACACTTCCATATCACTGCGTCATGAGCAGCGTGACTTTGATGAACTTGTGGCACTTCTTTTATATGAAGAAGTGAAACTTGGACTCAATACAAGCTCCAGTGGTTCTAAAAACAATAGGGATAATGTCTTCTACTCAAATCAAAGGGGTGGAGGTGGAAGAGGAAGGCCAAACTTTAGACGAAGAGGTGCTGCAAATGCATATGGAGTCCATGGACAGCAAGGTACTGGATGGAAAAATAGGCAACCTCAAGCAAACAGAGGTGCCTCTAATGCTCATGGAAGAGGGAGTTACTCATCTAGAGGAAGAGGCACTTGGCAGCAACCCGAAATGAGTCATGGACAGTAATCAAATGCAAATAAGGATTGTCACTATTGTGGCAAATATGGTCATGTAGCTAAAGATTGCTACAAGGAGTAGAATGATCAGAGAGCAAGAGGGAGGCAACATGTTAATTATGCCTCTTATAGTGGTATGTAGGAGGATGATAGGTTGTTTGCTATGCAACATGTAAAGAAAGGATTGCCTACACAAGGCAAAAAAAATTATGTATGGTATATAGACTCAGGGGCATCTAACCACATGACTCCTCATGGAGAGTGGTTTGACACATTGGTAGAAGGTGCTCATCGATATGTTTGCACAAGGCTTGATACGCACCATGGCATTAAGCATATAGGTACTATTCCCTTGATGATGCATGGTGACAAGAAAAAGAGTCTCTATGATGTGTTACATGTACCCTCCATAACCAAAAAATTACTTTCTGTGGGACAAATGGCTGAATAGAATCTACAAGTTAGATTTAATAGAGATGGATGCTACATTGAAGAGTATGCAAACTCATTGCTAAAGGCAAAAAAAATGGCATGATGTTTGTATTGTATACAAAAATTCTAGCATTGAATACTGCTATGTACTCACATGACAATGCCACAATAAGGGACATTGAGATATGGCATAAAAGGATTGGTCATGTAAATGTTCAAAAGTTAAAGAATATACAACATAAGCAAGTTTTACTAGGACTCCCTAAGTTCAAGCATGTGACATTGGGACACATATGTCAATCATGTCAATTTGGGAAGCAATCAAGACTTCCATTTATGAGGCATGTAAGCACTACTACTAGACCATTACAACTTGTACATATTGATGTATGGGGATCCTCATAGAATGCATCTCTTGGGGGATCACATTACTATGTGCCATTCATAGATGCTTATAGTAGGTACACATGAGAGAGGAGAGTTTCATACTGCACCTTAGTTGAGGAGATAAGAAAGAGTTAGGAAGCCTATGGATAGGCTCACATACAATGGCAACACAGTGAGGCACTATGCATATATGGAAAAAGTCACTAGCTTCAAGGAATCCACAAAGTTTTCTGAAGCTATTTTGGATGATCATTGGTGTAAGGCAATGGATGAGGAATATTCAACATTGGCTAAAAATGACACTTGGGATTTGGTTGATTTTCTTGAAAGAAAAATGCCTATTGGTTGCAAATGGGTATATAAGGTGAAGTGCAAATCAGATGGCACATTGGAAAATAACAAAGCAAGACTTGTGGAAAAATGGTATGCATAAAGTGATTGTTTGACCCAATCTTATTCAACTAAGGTAAACAACTGAACCAAGGTTCATGAGCTTGACTCTCAACACTCCCCCTCAAGCTCAAGTGTGATACTTCACTCCAAGTAGCTATTTAAAATTCACAAACTTATCTTTACCCAATGACTTGGTAAAGATATCTGCAACTTGGTCTTCTGTCCTCACATGGACCAAATCAATGGCACCTGCAACAATCAATTTTTCTTGGATAAAGTGATGGTGTACCTCAATGTTGTTAGTCCTAGCATGATAGACACAATTACTAGCTAGAGAACACTACTTAAGTTGTCATACTAAAGTGTGATAGGTCTCACTTCCTACATGCCCAAATCATCAAGAAGCTTTGTGAGCCATGTTGCCTCACATGTCTTGGTACAGGTGATGCATGAATCTTGGACCACCTATGAAAGAGGAAGGCAAAACAATTCTCTTACCAACATTCTTTCCCATGACATAGATTTCAACATAATCTGCATCACAAACCATGTCGACCAACAAACCCCAATATAGTTCTGCATACAAACTTGCATTTCTTAATACTATAGTATGCATCAACCATGAATTGTTGCAACAACCTCCCTCCTCTCATAAGATACACATTTGAGTAATTTCGCACTTGAATATAGTATGCATAGAACTGCATTTTGACACCTCTATACTCTACCTCAGTACTAGAGAGTGCAACTGTAGGTTGCTACTTACTGCTCTAGCTGACCATACTAATAACAAGGGAAATTGCATATCCACTAGTAGATCTCCTATCATAGGCACTTCTTGCCCAGTCAACATCTGTATATCCTGTAAGCTCCAAAGGCTTACCATGCTCATAGAATAGACCATAATCCAATGTAGCCTTCACATATCTCAAGATCCTCCTCATTGCATCCAAGTGAGGCTTCGTAGGCTTCTGCATGAATTGGCTAATCAATCCAACTCAATAGCTAAGGTCTGGTCTAGTAATGGTAAGGTAAATTAGGCTACCCACCATTTGTCTATACATAATGACATTCTCAATCTCATGCTCAACATCTGCAAGTTGCTTAACATTTTGCTCTATTGGAGTGCTCAAAGACTTGCAATCCAACAAACCATACTTGGTTAACATGTATTGTGCATATTGATTTTGCAACAACCAAGTACCATGAGGTGTAGAGACAACCTCAGTCCCAAGAAAATACTTCAATTCACCCAAATCTTTGACCTGAAATTCATCAGGTAACATTTCCTTGATCTCTCCAATTCCCATGACATCATCACTTGTAATGATCAAGTCATCCACATAGATGACTAATATCTTATAACCAGCCCTTGTCTTCTTTGTGAATATGCTATGATTGCCTTGCCCATTGCGAAACCAAGTTTCTATAAGCATGCACTTAGTTTAGCATTCCAAGCTCTAGGTGCTTGCTTCAAGCCATACAATGCTTTCTTCAATCTACACACAAGTGTAGGAAAATATGGATGTACATAACCCTCATACTGATCCATGTATACTTCCTCAACCAAATCACCATTGAGAAAAGCATTAACCATGGTTAGATCTAGGTTACTTTGATTTTGTATGTTTGGTGTGTTGTACAAACAGTTGATATGAAGATAATGAATTGAACGGGGAGCATGTTTGCTGCCCTTTTGGACTAGTCCTTATCCCTCTCTCTCTTTGATTTCCTTCATATTTGTTTCTTCATTCATGGTTAATTGACTAGTTTTTTGGGTCTCAACAACTTGACATGATAAAAAGTTTACACAAAGAAGATGTGCTAGCTAAAGAAAGCTAGCCACTAGCTCATAGACATTGAAATGAATTATTCCACCACTAAGAGGGAAGGATTGGTGATGTTGTTTGCAATGAAGAAATGCCATCATTATTTTCTAGCATTGCCATTCACCCTTTTAAATAAGCCATGTGCTATTGGGGATGCATAACTTAATGGTTGCTACTTCTTCTCAAATTTGACTTCTCAATAGTTGTACCAAAAGGAAAGCATGGGTCAATCATTTGTCTCAGATACCCAATAGAGAACCATAAGAAAAAGTTGTCATGGATGAAATTCTAAATATGCATTTATTTAAACTTTATAAAGCAAAGGATCTCTCCAATGTGGGCCTCACTTCTTAGAGTCAACGGCATTGTTTTAGTTCTTGCAAATTGAAATACTTAACTTCCAAATAGAAAAGTATAAACTTCATCAGCTCATCATCAAAGCACAACCCTACCAATAACTGATTGTTGGATAGTTGTGTCAGTTAGGCCAAGACAGCCTACTAACTCATTCTGCCTACAATCTTGAGATGCACGAAGTTTTGGCTAAATCACATGTAAGAATTTTTGGGGTTCATCTTGATGGAGACTCCGTAGCTTAGAAGATCTTCCAATCTCAATTGTGGTGCCCCGGCTTATTTCATGATGCTACAAGTCTTGTGAAACAATGTGATGAATACCAACATACAAAAGTTATTGTTAATGGAGCTTAAGTTGGTAATTGAATGACAACCATTTGAAAAGTGGGAGATAAATTGCCTATAAGTCTTGAAGCTCAATATTCACAAGCTATTTGTTGCTACTGGTTACCTAAGTGGACTGAGACTAGAGCTACACAAAAGATCAATGCATGGATAACAACCAAATTCTTATGGGAGTATTTAATATCTAAATTTGGCTACCCCATTGATATTGTGAGTGAGTAGGGTATGCACTTTATCAATGACATAAACACCTCACGGAAGTTACTATATATATATTCTCTACATCACATGTGTTCAAGGACCATTTATAAATATCCTTATTTGTGAACTTTTCTTGAATAAAACATAACCCATTTCCATTCAATCTATAAATAACCCCTTTATATTATAACCTTCTATATGTTAAAAATGTATAAAACTGATATTTTTAAAATACCTTATTTTGAACCCACATGATGCACACATATATTCATGAGTAACTTACCCGAGATAATCACGCACTTACTATCTGCATTAATGATTATAAACATAAAATATTATGTCTACTACCCACAAGCGACAGCCAATAGAATCTTGATGAACATGCTAACAAAAATAATATCAACTTCTCAAATTGATGGGACAATAGACTCATGACAATGTTATGGGTATATTGTAAAATCTACAAGACATCGACAAGCCAAACCTCCTTTAAATTGACATTTGGGACTGATGCAATTATGCTAATCAGATTCTTTCTCCCAAGCTTGTGAGTGGCTATGCACAATAGAGGTGGTAAGCCTAAGAGACTTGGACCAACCACTTGTTATAATTAGAAAGATTTTCCATAAGCTGATTACTGGCATCACATGCTCTTATCTGTGAGAAAGCATGATGGAAGGCATAGTTTGACAAACACATCAACCAATAATTTTTTGAGAAGGGTGACCTCGTATTGCTTTACTCCATCAAAGGATATAAGAAAAAGATGAAATTTAGAGTCTTGTATCCTTTTGGAGTGCTTACAATTAGTAGAACTGCCAATGTCGAGCCTAAAACACTTGATAGTGAAGGCATAGGGTTTTCCAATAGCATCCAAATCAAGAAATATTACCCACTAGCACATTCACTGCATAAAACTGCATTGGCACTACCACATAGTGTCACAGAGCTATTAGAATCGCTAAACTTGATCCGGAAGATGAAGATCTTATACCTGCCTCTCACAAATAGCAAAGACATCCCATAAAATCAACATCCTAATTGATGAAGGTGTTGACTATAATATTATGATCTATGAATTGGATGAGCACTAACAACCTCAGCTAACTCTTACAATTGCAAAGGTGAATTTGTAACGTGTCCACTAGTATCACCCAAGACATGTCTTAGTAATCCATCGGAAAAGATGTCTAGAAAGCTCCGCTTGGCACTCCCATGGAATATTACGGGGTTTGCGATCTAGGGCTTTTCACGTCTGCCACGTAGCGGAAGTATTCCGGCCGTTCCCATTTAGGATCAACCTGAATTAGGGTTTTCCTGATTGGTCATTTCCTAACAGCAACTAGCGTCGGACCCAAGCGAACTACTTTACGCAGAAACGCCAGGTCCGAAGCGGATTCACGCTGCACTTGGTTCAAGGAGAATGGGAAACGAGAGGGATGCAAAGCTCAACCTCTCTACCATAAGGCATAGTCCCATTCCGTTCCCCTAAAACAGTGTAAATCGGGTTAAAACATGACTCTAGGTCAACGCTTTTGTTGTTCGTGTCCTTTGACAATCATCCTGTTGTTCCTCGTAATTTGAGAAAAGTTCTCGATCAACCGGGACCATCCATCCGTAGGACGGACCCATGGCCCATCCTCTGTACTTTCCTCGGGTTGTTTTAGTTATTTAATTATCTAACACATTAGTTGGACATGTAACAACCAGCTTCTTTAATTAACCCGTTAGGCACTAGTTCCTTCACATAATCTTATCACTTAACATAGAAAAACAATGTCAGACAAATTCGTTATTAACAGGTTATCATATTTATCTTTGAAATACAAAGAGTCCAGCCTGTAGGCTTATCCACAATCCGCCCAAAGGCTATCTAGCAATCCAAAGGGATCACTTATTCCAAGTTTTCGCCCGTAGACTAGTATGCGGGCCTTGAGATCCAATCCCGAGTCACATTAGCCTCTTGTGCAAGACCGGGAAGGTGAGGGATTTATGGCCAGAGCCCCCCTGGCACCCAAGCATCCTCTTGCTCCAAGTAGCGCTCAATGGAGAGACCTCTCGCAACGGGTTTGGTCCACGTTCCCGGCGTGGTCAACAATCCCCTTGGTTAGGGTCAAGCAGGCAGTCGGGGGTAACTGAAGCTACCTCTCCCTTCAGGACTTCAACCTGAAGTATAGATATCCATTTATCTTTTAATTTATTGATCAAAAAAAGCCAAACAATGCTCTAAAATCTATAGCAAGCACAAACATTTCCATTGATCATTTTTGTTGTTGGTAAACTGCTAAGGAATGAATCCTTCCTTTCGAATACATCCAGCACTCGATCCGGGATGACTTGCAACTTGGCAAGATGCCCTATTGTAACGTGTCCACTAGAATCACCCCGGACACGTCTTAGCAGTCCATCGGGAAGGATGTCTAGAAAGCTCCGCCCGGCACTCCCATGGAATGTTACGGGACTTGCGATCTAGGTCTTCCCGTGTCTGCCACGTAGCGGAAGTATCCTGGCCGTTCCCACTTAGGATCGATCTGAATTTGGGTTTTCCTGTTTGGTCATTAGCTAGCAACAACTAGCGTCAGACCCGAGTGAACTACTTTACGCAGAAATGCCAGGTCCGAAGCGGATTCACGCTGTACTTGGTTCAAGGAGAATGGGAAACGAGAGGGATGCAAGGCTCGACCTCTCTGCCAAAAGGCATAGTCCCATTCCGTTCCCCTAAAACAGCGTGAATTGGGTAATCGGTAATTCTAAGTCATCGTTCTCGTTACTTGTTTCGGTGATGACGATCATCCTCTGTTCGTTGAAGACTTTGAGAAAAGTTCCCGGCTAACCGAGACCACCCGTCCATAGGACGGACCCATGGTCCATCCTCCGCACTTTCCTCGGTTTGTTTTAGTTATGTAATTACCTACCACATTAGTTTGACATATACAAACAGCTTCTTTGATTAACCCTGTTATGCACCGATTCCTTCACGTAATCTTATCACAGGACATAAAGAAAACAATGCCAAATAACTTCTTTATTATCATTTTATCCTTTTATCTTTGAAATACAAGGAGTTCCCACCTGTAGGCGTATTCATAATCCGCCCGAAGGCTATCCAGTAATCCACCAGGGATCACTAATCCAAGTTTCCGCCCGTAGACTAGTATGCGGGCCTCGAGATCCAATCCCGAGTCACGTTAGCCTCTTGTGCAGGGCCCGGAAGGCGAGGGATTTACGGCCAGAGCCCCCTCTGGCACCCAAGCGTCCTCCTGCTCCAAGTAGAACTCAACAGAGAGACCTCTCGCGGCGGGTTCGGTCCACGTTCACGGCGCGGCTAACAACCCCCTTGGTTAGGGTCAGGCAGGCAGTCGGGGGTAACTGAAGCTGCCTCTCCCTTCAGGCTTCAACCTGAAGTATTTAGATATATTTTCGTCCTTTAGTTCATTGAGCAAACAATGCAAACAGTGCTTTCCAAACTTTTACAAGCACAATCAATTTCCAATGGTCGTTTCGCTGGCAAACTGTTAAGGAGTGACTCCTTTTCTCCGAATGCAACCCGCATTCGATCCGGAATCAATTGCAACTTGGCAAGATTCCTATCATTCTTGGGTTAGGGTCATACCCTACCAATACTTTAGGTTTTGTTGTGGTAGGTTCCAGCGACCATGTTGCTTTAGTTTATTGTCTGGTCATTTGCTTCAAGGCAAATACCTAACTTTCCTTTTCTTTGGCAATTATTCCCCAAGAAAAGTGAGTAACAGGATGATTACTCATCCTCTTGTAAGTTAAATTCTTTCAATAACTTGCCAACCTCATTTCGAGAGATGACAAAACTCTCTTGTGGACAAATCTCAAGTCTATACGATGTTGCAACCTTTTTGCACATGCGTTGCATCATTCCACAGGATCATTCCACCCATTGAATGGCGTCCTCCGGCCACGGAATTACCTCTAGCCGAGTAGCAGGGTTTAGGGCGTCTTCTTACCCAGCTCATTATATTGGGCCATGGTCCTAGGAATTTCCAACTCAGTCGGAGGTTCATCATTTGAACGAATGATCCTTAGGATAAAACCTTAGATCATTTTATGCATGAGCATCCAATTGATTCGACATTTCGTGAAGGTGTGTAAGATCTTTGAGTTTGCGGGTTTTGACTTGGCAACAAGTGTAAAACTAGGTCGAATCCTTATCGCGCTAAACACTAGTTAGCACTTGGGATATTTGTCATATCGACTGAACCATGCCCATATGAATCTCTTGTGGTTTAGGTGACTTAGACAACTCAATATACTTGTCTTGCGACAAGGATAAAACCTTTCCTAAAGGTAATAAACTAGATCTAAAGGAGAACAATAGATACAACTTCACCAATACGTGTAAACATGCGATTCACTGCTTCTACGCATCACATGGTTCACAATAACCCTATCTTTCCTTGGCAAAGTAAAAATGCCTGATAATCTGAACACTAACTTTCCTAGGTCCTACTAGGACTTACATCAAATAATCATGCCATTTGCAAGTCCATAGATCATGTTTGTGCCCTTCTATTCCTTTTCGAATAACGTCTTATGGGTGTTAACTTTTCCTCATGAATCATTACAAGGAAGATCTATCTAAAAAATGGGACATGCCATTAATCTTTCCATACCTAGTAAAAAGGTGTACCTCAATAATTTCAACCTTGTAATGAGGCAGCAGTTGTCCTAGGCTTGTTACTTTTGAATACACAAAAGGAAACTTGCTAATAAGGTCCTACAATTGCATAGACACCTTATGCTTTTTCATTCATTCCTTTGAACGTACCAATGATCAATTTCCATATCTTAAGCTATTTCTAATAATGTTCAAATAGCCAATTCATTTTCCAATTGCATTTAACTTGACTAGTTGAATTCGAACATGCATGAGTGCTTCCTAATTCGTGAAGTTATCGTAAATACTTTTGTGTGGAATCCAAATAGATAAAACCTGGACTTGCGGACTCCGGGAAATATCCACGTATGCTCGGGGTGAACCTCCCGCATCGCACCTTGTGATCTTTTTTGGGGCCATCATAGGCGTGGATTCCGTTTCTGATTTGCCTTTGTGGTCTACGAATTGACTTGCCTCGGAATGCAGCCTCCAGATCTTGCCCTTCTCCCTCATACGTACAAGATCCTTTTTGTAAGTACGGATCCTTGAAAAAAAGAAATACCGGCTTGTGGGATTTGGCTTATGGAAGGCCTTAGGGATTGGAACTTGGGCTTTTTGCAGAAGAGCTGTGGAAAAAATGAAACTTAATAAATGCTTGCGGGAATTGGGGCTTTCTCGAGCAAGCTTGTGGGAATTGAAGCTTGTTATGGGAAGGAGCTCTTGCGAATGGGCCTTGCAAGAATGGGGCTTTAGAGTTCTTCTTCTCCTTCCCAAAAATCCTAGGCCCAGCCTTGTGGGTGATTGGTGGGAAGGCCTTATAGGCTTCCTCTTCGAAACCCGAGGGGAAAAATTGGACTTTTGGAGGATCTAGTGGAACGAGGCTTTAAATCCGAGCCTAGAAGGCTTATGGGTGATCGGTGGGAAGGGGCTTGTGTTGGAAATCCACGAGAAGGGGAGAAACTTACACCGGCTAATATGGGCTTGTGTGGGAATACAATGGAAAAGGGGGATTGAATCCCGGGGTAAAAAAAATGGCTTATAAAGGCCTCCACGGGAAGGGGGCTTTGAGAAGCCCCCTTAGAAGCTTCCTAGAGAAGCTTCTTAAGAAGTTTCTCCAGCAGCGTCCACGTGTGGAGGAGGAGGGGGATCGTAATCCAGTGGCGGCGGACTGAAGGCCTGGCGACTGGCGGATTGGGCGGCTGCGGCGGCTAGTGGACTGGGCGGCTGCGGCGGCTGGTGGACTGGGCGGCAGCGCGGCGGCTCCACGACGGCCTCCTCCCTTCACGTCGGCACCTCCTCCAGCTCCTCTCACCCTCCACACGGCGACCTTCTCTCTCTCACGCCCTTCTTTTTTTTTCTCCCCCCCCCCAAGAGGGGGTTCTTATAGTCCAAGGGGGGAGAGGGGACCTCCCCACGTGGCCTGTTGCATGGCTCTCTCCCCCACGTCCTCATGCTCCCCTAGCCCATCCCTTTCCCCCAGCCACACATCGGCTGGGGAGAATAATAAAAAAATTTGCAATAATTCCACCTTTATCCCCTTATCCTCCTCCCAAGAGGGAGTTTTCCCGCGGCTATGTAGGATTGAATCCCCGGCCTTATTTTCGTAAGGTGGAGTGTCTCCATTTCCCGCGTGTGGCTATAGATTAGCTGCTGGGACTAGTGATAATCTTTGCACGAGATTTACACGACGTGCGGGAAGTCAATATTTACGGCACGCAGTGTGCAGAAATATTACATTCTCTCCCCCTTAGAAGAATCGAGATGTCCTCATCTCGAGATAGACTGGGGATATTGAAGATTGAGAGAGCTTTCATCCATCCAGGTAGCATCCTCTTTGGGATAATCCTTCCACTGGACGAGGCATTCTCTCAAGGTTCTAGATCTCAACTGTCCTTCCCTGACATCTAAAATCTTTTCCAGTCTTAGTTCAAGGACTCCTTGACTAGGCATTACAACTTGTTGGTCATCAAGTACATGATTTGGGCTAGGTACATACTTCATTCTTCAATAGATTGTTATGGAATACTTTATGAACCTTTAGGTTTTCAGGGAGTTTGCAGTCTATAAACATTAGGTCTTAAGCACTTGAGGATCTTGTATGGTCCACAATACCTTGGACTTAGCTTCCTGCAATCTCTTGAGGATAGAGAAATCTTCCTTGGGCATACGTGAATGAAGACCATGTCTCCCTCCTCAAATATTCTATCTTGACACTTCAAATCCGTGTATGCCTTCTGTCTATCCTTCGCAGCTTTGATGTCCCGATAAAGTGAAATCATGAGCTTCGCACAATATCTTCTATTTAAATAACTGGCTTGCTCGTATACATACTCTCATCCTATAGTAGACAAGTCCACTACTGATAGAGAATTCATGATACTTAGCCTCTAGCTTTTGTTCCTGGTCCTTGATAGGGACTTCCCTTAGCATCCTTTGATAGGCTAGATCATGGCATCCTTCCTCTCTAGCTAGCTCAAGTATTAGATCGTTTGGCATGGACACCTCCGTAGCTGAAGATCTAGCTATTGATAGATTTTTCAAGATTAGTGAATTAAGGAATGCCTTGCGATTGAGTGCATCAACAACTACATTCTTCTTTCCAGGTCGGTACTTGATCTTAAAAATCATATTCCTCCAATACTTCAATCCATCGACGTTGCCTCATGTTGAGCTCGTTCTGGGTAAAAATCCATTTGAGGCTCTTATGATCGGTTACTAGAGTAAACTTGTTGCCCAATAGGTAGTGTCTCCAAAGCTCTAGAGCATGGATGACAGCTAATAACTCCAGATCATGAGTGGCATAATTCTTTTCGTGACTCTTCAATTTCCTTGAAGAATATGCTACTGGATGATTTTCCTGCATGAGCACATATCTTTAAGGCAAGCATGCTAGTATTAGTTACTACCTCTACTCCTTACTGTGGTCTAGAAGTTTTAGGATCGGTGCTGATACCAAACTTTGCTTCAACCTATCGAAGCTAGTTTGTTCGGCAGTTAACCATGCAATGTTTGCTTCTTCAGTAAGTCTTTCAAAGGTGCTGCAATCAAGGCATAGTTTTTGATAAAGATCCTATACCATCTTGTCAATCCAAGAAAGCTGAGTATTTCTTTGACAATTGTTGGTATTTGGCCATCCTAGAACATTTCTAGCTTAGGCTGGCTCCACTGAGATTCCTTCTACCGATATGATGAATCCCAAATAACCAATCTAATGTTTGAGGAATGCATAATTTCGTCACCTTAGCATACAACTTGTGTGACCTCCTTGTCTCAGAAAAAAAATCCGAAGTTGGGATTGATGATCTCCTTCCTGTTTAGAATAGACTAAAGTATCGTTGAAGAAGACAAGCACGAAATCATCAAGATATGGTCTAAAAATATCTTGCATTAATCTATTGAAGGTGGCAGGTGCATTTGTAAGCCCAAATGACATAACCAAGAATTCAAAGTGTCCATATCTAGTGTTGAAGGCCGTTTTAGGAATATCCTCATCCTTGATCCTGATTTGATAGTAACCTGACCTGAGATAATCTTGGAGAAGATCTTTGCACCTTGAAGGCGATCAAGAAGCTCATCTATTCTAGGGATAGGATACTTGTTCTTGGCTGTTGATTAATTCAACCCACGGTAATCAATACATAGTCGAAGTGTCCCATCTTTCTTTTTCTGGAATAGGACTGGAGCTCCCCATGGTGCATTGCTAGGCCGGATGTAGCCTTGGTTTAACAGTTGCTTGAGTTGTTCCTTCAACTCAATAGCTTCCGATATAGACATTCTATAGGGTCTCTTCACAATTGGCGCAACTCCTATTACTAGCTTGATCTCATGATCTACTTCTCTTTAAAGCGGGAGTTCTGTTAACTCTTCAGAACTACATCCACGTATTCCTTCAGCCAAGTGACCAAATCACTTTACGTCAATATTCATAGTCAAGACAATCGGGGAAAAGTCTTATTCCATTCATATCAGCATAGCCCTTACAATTATTTCTTGGGGCGATGGAACAAGTTAATACATTAATTCGAGGAGAATAAGATGTTGTTGCATTCAGCTACAGGAACTGAGTAATAGTACGGATTGGGGTCATCGATTTTCAGGAATCGATAGTTCATTGGAAGATTAGGGTATCTTTTCCTTTGATATCCCTTCTTCACATGACGTCCCAAAACCTTGATTCGGTCGGCAGGGATTCTTTGAATCACTTCCCCATACACATACTTATTCTGGTTAACCCTTCGACCTCCGACCCATAGGGTCGCGTTTGCATGAGCCTCAATAAAGACGAACAGCTTTACGATCTTCAAATCCTCCATCCACTTGATTATCTTCAAGTTAATTTGAAGGTACGCAGGTTGATAGGCAGCTATGTAATAGATCCCTGAAACACCCATCCATCTCTGTTCCACGTACACAGGCGATGGATTGTAAATGCGGTCTAAGATATTCATCATCTCAACCCTTTGTCGATAATTTGTGGAATGCATCGCGGTCATAAACATGACTCGGAACATTAAGAACCTGTTCCATGCTTCATAATTCTGCAATACAGCATTCAAAGTAAGGAAATGTTTGGGACACAACATTTGCTTTACTTCTTCTTATTAAAATTTCCTAAAAACAAATCCTTTGTTGGTTTGGTCTGATACCAACTGTAACGTGTCCACTAGAATCACCCCGGACACGTCTTAGTAGTCCATTGGGAAGGATGTCTAGAAAGCTCCGCCTGGCACTTCCATGGAATGTTACGGGACTTGCGATCTAGGTCTTCCCGCGTCTGCCACGTAGCGGAAGTATCCTGGCCGTTCCCACTTAGGATCGACCTGAATTTGGGTTTTCCTGTTTGGTCATTAGCTAGCAACAACTAGCATCAGACCCGAGCGAACTACTTTACGCAGAAACGCCAGGCTCGAAGCGGATTCACGCTGTACTTGGTTCAAGGAGAATGGGAAACGAGAGGGATGCAAGGCTCGACCTCTCTGCCAAAAGGCATAGTCCCATTCCGTTCCCCTAAAACAGCGTGAATCGGGTAATCGGTAATTCTAAGTCATCGTTCTCGTTACTTGTTTCGGTGATGACGATCATCCTCTGTTCGTTGAAGACTTTGAGAAAAGTTCCCGGCTAACCGGGACCACCCGTCCATAGGACGGACCCATGGTCCATCCTCCGCACTTTCCTCGGTTTGTTTTAGTTATGTAATTACCTACCACATTAGTTTGACATATACAAACAGCTTCTTTGATTAACCCTGTTATGCACCGGTTCCTTCACGTAATCTTATCACAGGACATAAAGAAAACAATGCCAAACAACTTCTTTATTATCATTTTATCCTTTTATCTTTGAAATACAAGGAGTTCCCGCCTATAGGCGTATTCATAATCCGCCCGAAGGCTATCCAGTAATCCACCAGGGATCACTAATCCAAGTTTCCACCCGTAGACTAGTATGCGGGCCTCGAGATCCAATCCCGAGTCACGTTAGCCTCTTGTGCAGGGCCCGGAAGGCGAGGGATTTACGGCCAGAGCCCCCTCTGGCACCCAAGCGTCCTCCTGCTCCAAGTAGAACTCAACGGAGAGACCTCTCGCGGCGGGTTCGGTCCACGTTCCTGGCGCGGCTAACAACCCCCTTGGTTAGGGTCAGGCAGGCAATCGGGGGTAACTGAAGGTGCCTCTCCCTTCAGGCTTCAACCTGAAGTATTTAGATATATTTTCATCCTTCAGTTCATTGAGCAAACAATGCAAACAGTGCTTTCCAAACTGTTACAAGCACAATCAATTTCCAATGGTCGTTTCGCTGGCAAACTGTTAAGGAGTGACTCCTTTTCTCCGAATGCAACCCGCATTCGATCCGGAATCAATTGCAACTTGGCAAGATTCCTATCATTCTTGGGTTAGGGTCATACCCTACCAATACTTTAGGTTTTGTTGTGGTAGGTTCCAGCGACCATGTCACTTTAGTTTATTGTCTGGTCATTTGCTTCAAGGCAAATACCTAACTTTCCTTTTCTTTGGCAATTATTCCCCAAGAAAAGTGAGTAACAGGATGATTACTCATCCTCTTGTAAGTTAAATTCTTTCAATAACTTGCCAACCTCATTTCGAGAGATGACAAAACTCTCTTGTGGACAAATCTCAAGTCTATACGATGTTGCAACCTTTTTGCACATGCGTTGCATCATTCCACAGGATCATTCCACCCATTGAATGGCGTCCTCCGGCCACGGAATTACCTCTAGCCGAGTAGCAGGGTTTAGGGCGTCTTCTTACCCAGCTCATTATATTGGGCCATGGTCCTAGGAATTTCCAACTCAGTCGGAGGTTCATCATTTGAACGAATGATCCTTAGGATAAAACCTTAGATCATTTTATGCATGAGCATCCAATTGATTCGACATTTCGTGAAGGTGTGTAAGATCTTTGAGTTTGCGGGTTTTGACTTGGCAACAAGTGTAAAACTAGGTCGAATCCTTATCGCGCTAAACACTAGTTAGCACTTGGGATATTTGTCATATCGACTGAACCATGCCCATATGAATCTCTTGTGGTTTAGGTGACTTAGACAACTCAATATACTTGTCTTGCGACAAGGATGAAACCTTTCCTAAAGGTAATAAACTAGATCTAAAGGAGAACAATAGATACAACTTCACCAATACGTGTAAACATGCGATTCACTGCTTCTACGCATCACATGGTTCACAATAACCCTATCTTTCCTTGGCAAAGTAAAAATGCCTGATAATCTGAACACTAACTTTCCTAGGTCCTACTAGGACTTACATCAAATAATCATGCCATTTGCAAGTCCATAGATCATGTTTGTGCCCTTCTATTCCTTTTCGAATAACGTCTTATGGGTGTTAACTTTTCCTCATGAATCATTACAAGGAAGATCTATCTAAAAAATGGGACATGCCATTAATCTTTCCATACCTAGTAAAAAGGTGTACCTCAATAATTTCAACCTTGTAATGAGGCAGCAGTTGTCCTAGGCTTGTTACTTTTGAATACACAAAAGGAAACTTGCTAATAAGGTCCTACAATTGCATAGACACCTTATGCTTTTTCATTCATTCCTTTGAACGTACCAATGATCAATTTCCATATCTTAAGCTATTTCTAATAATGTTCAAATAGCCAATTCATTTTCCAATTGCATTTAACTTGACTAGTTGAATTCGAACATGCATGAGTGCTTCCTAATTCGTGAAGTTATCGTAAATACTTTTGTGTGGAATCCAAATAGATAAAACCTGGACTTGCGGACTCCGGGAAATATCCACGTATGCTCAGGGTGAACCTCCCGCATCGCACCTTGTGATCTTTTTTGGGGCCATCGTAGGCGTGGATTCCGTTTCTGATTTGCCTTTGTGGTCTACGAATTGACTTGCCTCGGAATGCAGCCTCCAGATCTTGCCCTTCTCCCTCATACGTACAAGATCCTTTTTGTAAGTACGGATCCTTGAAAAAAAGAAATACCGGCTTGTGGGATTTGGCTTATGGAAGGCCTTAGGGATTGGAACTTGGGCTTTTTGCAGAAGAGCTGTGGAAAAAATGAAACTTAATAAATGCTTGCGGGAATTGGGGCTTTCTCGAGCAAGCTTGTGGGAATTGAAGCTTGTTATGGGAAGGAGCTCTTGCGAATGGGCCTTGCAAGAATGGGGCTTTAGAGTTCTTCTTCTCCTTCCCAAAAATCCTAGGCCCAGCCTTGTGGGTGATTGGTGGGAAGGCCTTATAGGCTTCCTCTTCGAAACCCGAGGGGAAAAATGGACTTTTGGAGGATCTAGTGGAACGGGGCTTTAAATCCGAGCCTAGAAGGCTTATGGGTGATCGGTGGGAAGGGGCTTGTGTTGGAAATCCACGAGAAGGGGAGAAACTTACACCGGCTAATATGGGCTTGTGTGGGAATACAATGGAAAAGGGGGATTGAATCGCGGGGTAAAAAAAATGGCTTAAAAAGGCCTCCACGGGAAGGGGGCTTTGAGAAGCCCCCTTAGAAGCTTCCTAGAGAAGCTTCTTAAGAAGTTTCTCTAGCAGCGTCCACGTGTGGAGGAGGAGGGGGATCGTAATCCAGTGGCGGCGGACTGAAGGCCTGGCGACTGGCGGATTGGGCGGCTGTGGCGGCTGGTGGACTGGGTGGCTGCGGCGGCTGGTGGACTGGGCGGCAGCGCGGCGACTCCACGGCGGCCTCCTCCCTTCACATCGGCACCTCCTCCAGCTCCTCTCACCCTCCACACGGCGACCTTCTCTCTCTCACGCCCTTCTTTTTTTTTCTCCCCCCCCCCAAGAGGGGGTTCTTATAGTCCAAGGGGGGAGAGGGGACCTCCCCACGTGGCCTGTTGCATGGCTCTCTCCCCCACGTCCTCATGCTCCCCTAGCCCATCCCTTTCCCCCAGCCACACATCGGCTGGGGAGAATAAAAAAAAAATTTGCAATAATTCCACCTTTATCCCCTTATCCTTCTCCCAAGAGGGAGTTTTCCCGCGGCTATGTAGGATTGAATCCCCGGCCTTATTTTCGTAAGGTGGAGTGTCTCCATTTCCCGCGTGTGGCTATAGATTAGCTGCTAGCACTAGTGATAATCTTTGCACGAGATTTACACGACGTGCGGGAAGTCAATATTTACGGCACGCAGTGTGCGGAAATATTACACCTATATCCTGGGTTAGGGCGTACCCTATTAACCCAACTTGGTCAAACCTTGAGTTCATTGGTTACTTCCGTCTATCGGCTGGTCTTTAGTTTCCAAACAATCTTCCTTACTCAAGAAGGATACTAAAGTATTCATCCTCTTGCAAGATAGCTTGCGTAAGGATCCGCCATCCTCGTTGCGAGAATTTGGTCTTTTTCTTGTGATCCAATCACAAGACTATATGACTCCGCACTTGTTGTGCAAGTATCGCATCTTACTATGCGACAATGGAGTCACGAAACAATTTGTTTCAGATTCTTTAGATTGACATCGTTAGACCTAGGGTTTCCAAGTTTCATCTTTGTAAGATTCCCAGGGACAAACCCTGGTTCATTTTACGATTACAATTCACTGTCCCTACATTCAGTGAATGTGGGAAAGTATTTAAGGTATAAGCATTTCTTGGAATTTAACTTATTCCGAATGAGTATTCTGCGGCTTAGGTGTTTAGGTTTTATGCCAATTTGGTTAACTCTAGAAGATAATTTCAAGATTACTTCCACATATTTCGTTGACTATGCATAAATTGATTTTTTCAATCCTTAACTTATCGGTTTGAGGTCAGGCAAGGTTAATTTCAACTAATCTTTCCTTTTCTTTGCAAAAAAAATTCATGCTAAATAAGCAACCTTTTCTTTGCTAATTTATGCAGTTAACAACGACAATTTCATAGAGTTTATGCATCGTAAGAGTCATTTCATGATTTGCACTTTCCATGATGATTCATTGCAAAAAGAATAGGGTTTAATAGTGCGAGATGCAGTTTTATACCTTTAGGCTTAACCGAAGTATACTATTTTAATGGGTAACAATCTAGCTCATAATTCATTTCAATGCATAAAGCTATTTGCTAAAAATACGTTTATGCTTTATTTATTTTGCATGTTCCATTAAATGTATTAATGACTAAATTCCTTCGTCGTGAAAAACTAGGACAAAATATATCCTACTTCTAACAATTAACCTTGCATGATTGAATTACAACGATATAAAATAAAAATTAAGAAGGAAAACCTAGGTTTGGGGTGAGATATCCACATGGATACCGGGAGATGACCCTCCCGCGGCTACGCCTTGGACTTTCTTAGCAGGCATCACAATTGTAGTCGTTCGGATGTGGAAGCAGCTTTACAACTCTTCTTTGGAATTCCATCGTCGCTCCCTTGCATTAAAATTAATGCCATCTATGAAATTTATCAACTATAGTAATAAAATTTGTTTCAATCAATTCTACTCATAGTCATAAGACCTGAGAGAAAATATCCTATGCTCAATTTAAGGGATTCTTCTTCTATAACAATACTTTTGGGTTCATTTTGATGAAGTACCGTAATGACCATTAGCTAGGGTATCATTTTCTTTTAGTCCTTCCATTGACTAGTTGGCATGATTTCTAATTTGTTATGCCTATAAAGTTAATAAAAAAACAATGAATTATGCATATCACAATTAGATCCCCTACTTGGACATTATGAACGACATGACCAATTTTAAGCCATCTTAAAGAGTCACCAATGTACGTGGCCCATGGCAAAGCACATTGCATACCATTATCGATAAGTCTATTATCGTGCATCTTAAATCTCCTAATTAGACTTTATAAAGTGTATGACTAATTTTTAGCCCTCTTAAGGAGTCGATATAATGGTACCCATAAAAAAAGCAAAGTGGATACCATTACCATAATCATGGATATGCTATCGTTCCAATATATGTTATCTTTCTCTTTCTCTCCCTCTCTCTCCCTCCCTCTCCCTCTCTTTCACTCGCATTTCCTCTCCCTCTCACAATATATCTTAACACTCTCCAAAAGCAAAAGGGAGAGGGAGAGAGAGAATGCACTCTCCCTCCCTCTCCCTCTCCCTCTCTTTCTCTTTCTCTCCCTCTCTCATTTCCTCCCTCTCCCTCTCCCTCTGCCTCTCTTTCTCTCTCTCCCTCTCTCTCCCTCTCCCTCTCCCTCTATTTCTCTCCTTCTCTCTCATTTCCTCTCCTAAACAAGCAAAAAAGAAAGTGATTTAAACCTTTAATAAGAAAAAGGAAGAGGGAGAGAGAGAATGCACTCTCCCTCCCTCTCCCTCTCCCTCTCTTTCTCTCCCTCTCTCATTTCCTCCCCCTCCCTCTCCCTCTCCCTCTCTTTCTCTTTCTCTCCATCTCTCTCCCTCTCCCTCTCTTTCTCTCTTTCTCTACCTATTGGCAATGCAGGCGGTTCTTCCTCTACCTCGGGTTGCGGCTCCCTGACCACGGCCTGTTCCTTGAAAAGGTTCTTGGCGATGTCCTCCTCCAAGCTTCGGACATTACCTCTTGAAATGACCAGGCTCGTTGCAGTGGATCTCTCCCTCTCCCCCTCTTTCTCTCTTTCTCAGCCTATTGGCAACGCAGGCGGTTCTTCCTCTACCTCGGGTAGCGGCTCCCTAACCACGGCCTGTTCCTTGAAAAGGTGCTTGGCGATGTCCTCCTCCAAGCTTCGGACATTACCTCTTGAAATGACCAGGCTCGTTGCAGTGGAAATAACTGAGGTTTCGACCAATGCTTTGAGTAGGAACAAAGTTGTTGACATTGTTAGTTCTTGCTTTCTTTCTTTATCCCTAATTATGAACTTGAACTCTCTTCATCTGAGGCCTGAATGCTCCTTTGTTTGGGTCATTATAAGACCAAGTTTTGTTACCTCTTGGTCTAGACTGCACCTCTTGAATTATAGGGGCAGTTCAAATGAGTGTGTCTTGAAGATCTGATGGGCGCATCGATTTGAGACGGGTATTCACTGGTGGGTCTAAACAAGTAAAAAATTTTGACACCTATTGTGTCATGTCCATCTGTGGTGCATACTTATGAAGTGAGACAAATTTGGAGTAGTATGTGTCAAGAGTGAGCTCGAGCTATTTTAGCTCATAGAACTCATTCATTTTCTGCGTGCGATATGCACGTGGTAAGTATCTTCCCTGCACGGCTTTCTTTAGCTTCTCCCAGGTAACGGATCCTTCTGTGATCCCTTGATCTCTACACCATTGCTTCCACCAAAGCCTCACTTCCCCGGTGAGCTTCAGCTTGGCGAGCATAGCCTGATTGGCAGGTGTAGTAGCGGTTGCTTCAAAGTAATCTTCCATGGATTCAATCCAAATTTTAGTATCTGCTTGGATGGACGTGCCTCTTCCGTCAAATTTGGGCGGCTTAATCTGCTTGAGAAGAAACTTCTTCTCCTGGATTACAGTAGTACTTGATGTAGGAGGCGAACTAGGAACCTATACCTGGGGTTGTGCCTGAATAAAGATTTCTTAATGTTATTACTTGTTAAACGCTGTGGTTTATATTTCGTTCCCATTTCAGCTATCAACCAAGGAGTCTAACCACTTAACTTTTTATCAATTCTCATGCACAAACAGACATTGATAAAAAGAAAGTCTTATTTTATTTATATGGGCATAGCCCTTTCGGAATACAACATTTCTTGCGATGATAAGCCAACTGTTTACATTTAGTTTGGGGAGAATAATGTTGTATTACATTTATCTACAGGAACTGGATAATAGTATGGTTTTGGGTCATGGATCTTCAGGAATCGGTAAGTCATTGGAAGATCAAGGTATCCTTCCCTTTGGAACCCATTCTTCTCATGGTGCCCCAACACTTTGATCCTGTTGGTGGCACGGGCAACTTCCTCATATACATATGAGTTCAACTCAACCCTATGACCTCGAATATGTAAAGTTGAATTTACATGAGCCTCCACAAAAATGAACAGCTTCACGACTTTTAGGTCTTCCAACCACTTGATCCTCTTTAGGTTGGTTTAAAGGTATGCAAACCGATGGGCAGCTATATAGTAGATTCCTGAGGCACCCGTCCATCTTCGTTCCATGTACAAAGGTGATGGATTATAGATACGCTCTAGGATGTTCATCATCTCAACCCTTTGTCGATAATTTGGGGAATGCATCGCAGTCATAAACATGACTCGGAACACTAAGAACTTGTTCCATGCTTCGTAATTCTGCAAGATAGCATTGAAAGTAAGGAAATGTTTGGAACAGCAACATTTGCTTTACTTCATTTTATTAATATTTCATAAAAACAAATCCTTCGTTGTTTCGCTCTGATACCACCTGTAACGTGTCCACTTGTTATCTTTAGGAGGACCATCTTAGCAGTCCATCGTAACAATGTGCCCCAAGTATTCCACCTCTGTCTACATGAAAGAACATTTTGTCTCCTTGGCAAAGAGTCTATGCTGCCTCAATATATCAAACACGTGCCTCATGTGCCAGAGGTTATCCTTCAGTGATCTACTATAGATAAGAATGTCATCAAAGAAGACCAATATAAATCTGAAAAGAAAGGGCTGAAGTATTTTGTTCATTAAGATCTGAAAGGTGGCTAGTGCATTAGTTAACTCGAAAGGCATAACCAAGAAATGAAAAAGCCCTCGATCAGTCCAAATTTTTTTTAAACCTCATCCCCTACCCTCATGCGGATCTGGTGATAGCTTGACCTCAAATCTATCTTCGTAAGTACTTAGCCTCCTTGAGTTCATCCAGCAAGTCATCTATGCGTGGAATGGGGTACCTGTTCTTCACGATGATCTTATTAAGATCCATGTAGTCTATGCACATCCTGAAAGATCTATCCTTCTTTTTGACCAAGAACACAGGGGAAGCATATGGTGAAGAACTGGGCTCAGTAAATCCCATGTCCAGTAATTCTTTGACTTGTTTGGCAACTTCTTCTCTTTCACACCTAGACAATTCGTAAGGTGGCTTGTTCACAGGCTTTGATTGAGGCTCAGATCTATCGGATGATCAACTGCCCTAGTAGGGGGTAGTGCTGTAGGTACTTGGAAGAGGTCCTTGTACTCTTCTAAAAGAGTTCTCAATGTTGAATTCTTTACCATTTTAGTGGACCGATCTGAATTTTAGTGGACCATTTCTTGAACTCTTTCTTGAGTTGTTTGCTGGTAATGAGCTGAAATTCACTGTTATTTTGAATCCCCTGCAAGTGAATAAGTTGTCCCACACTGACAAACTCCATAAATAGCAAGGAAAACTCCATAGTGATAGTGGCCAAAGTTTTCAGCAAATCACAACCCAAGACAACATTTATAGGCCCCATTTCCAATGCAATTAAATCCAATTGCTGTCTAAAATTTTTAGCAAGTTGAATATGAACATCAGGGCATACTTGCGTGCTAATTTCTTCATTCCCATTGGCAACTTCCACCTTCAATGGGGATGGCTGCTATAAATCAGTGGGAAAACACTTCAGCATGTCCATGATTGCTCTATTAATGAAACTATGAGTGCTACCACTGTCTGCAAGTATAAACAGATCCTTCCCATGAATTTGGCCCTTAATACAAAATGTATTAGGGCTTTTGGATCCTATCCAAGCATCCAAAGATATGGTGTAAATAGTGGCAGCATGTATTTCAGCATGTGGTTCATTCCTTCTACCCATATCTCGTGATACATGGCAACCGGGGTCAAAAGGAAAAGAATCAGTAGGGTCAAAGAACTCTTCTTGACCAAACTCTTCATTAGCATCATTCGTTTCAGCAGTCATCATAAAAGCACGTGTATCCTCAGGGTCCTCCTCTGAGTTCTCAAATACCAACATGCTGTGAACCCGTGCCGTAGCATTTCTAAAAGAACATTTTGAGGCGTGATCAGCTGTATACTTCTCGCTACACTTGAAACAAAGCCCTTTTTCCTTTCTTTATTTACACAAATCCATGGGAATGGACTTTGAATTGCCAAAGGCTGAAGCATTTTTATTTTTGTTGCCCCCTTGCCTATTATCCATTCTTGGGCTATTTGCTGTCCTTAAATTACTTTGTGGTCTTGAGGCATTAAAAGTGGGGTATGTGGGGATCTTTGGAGTGTTGAATGGCATGTTACCACCACCATAACTTGCCCCAAACTGTCCTGGCCTTACAGCACCTCTTTGCTATCCAAAATATGACTGCATAGGTTCTCTTTGCTGCCCAAATACTGGTTGAGATGCCCCTCTTTGCTGTCCATGTTGAAATGAAGCATCCTAGCGATACTTGCGAGAGTATCTCTCAGCTAATTCAATAGCTTTGAACAAATCTAATGGGTTTTGAGCTGAAACATCAACCGAGAGTTGGGGATCCAACCTGTACACATACTTGTGTAACTTGGCATCATTTCTAATTGACTCAACATACATGGTAAGTTTGAGGAATTGATTTGTGTATTCTCTAACAACAAAACCACGCTGTTCAAGGCCATACCATTGGCGAGCAAGCTTTTCTTTCTCTACCGGCGAGACAAATACTTGCACCATGAGTGCCTTGAATGCTTCTCACGAGTTCACTTGCTGACTTTCTCTTTTAATGTACATCCACCATGTATGTGCAAATCCTTCCAAGTGGATTGTTGTAAAATGGATATTTTGGTCATCACTATGGCACAAGATGTCAAAATAATCCTCAAGCTTGGAGAGCCACTCTTCGAGTTGAGCTAGAGATGACGACTGACCATTGAATTTTGAGAAAATAATCTTATCTCTCAGCTCTCTTTCATGAGTAGGTGGCTGTCCCATATATCCAAACTGAGGCTGATCCATGTGGCTACCCAAAAATGAACCATTGTTAGAGAAATTTCTGCCAAAATATGGCTGAACTCGCATAGATGGTATGTGCCCTTCTGATGAACTGAAAATTGCCCCTTATTGCATCATGTTCATGGGCTCCTCTTGTCTATGTGAAGGCTCTCCCTGTTCAAAAGTGTTGTTAGGGATTCATGAAGTGTATGGAATTGAGTTGGGAATAAGTACAAGTCTTACCAAGCAGTGACTCACTGCTAACTCACCTCATTTACAATGGATTTCAGAGACTAATTTGTGCTCAAACAATCATCACAAGTCAAGAGGTTAGGGTGAGGCAATCAGTAAGTAGTAGTGAGAACTTTCAGCATAGAATGGATCATTGTGAATGCAAATAAGCCTAAGAGAGGACTGAAATTAAATTGGCAACATGTAAGCATTGAAATCTTGAAGAAAATGCATGATTGACTACTTGAATCTCTTCCAACAATAGGCTTTTAGGCTCAGCAAGAGGATGAAATTGAAAGAGATTTCAAGAGTCAATTACCTCTTTGATTAGTGAAGATGGACAAACAATCAATAGCCAATGTCCCATGGTTGCTCTCCAATGCTCCCCTTAGCTCCATGATGACAACTTCACCCAAGAATTGAGTCTTTAGGCTTGATTCTTCAATGGGAGAATGAGGGGTTGAACTTCAGTAGCTCCTAACATGCCTTGAAGGTCATAGAAGAAGAATGCACCAAAATCTCACCCCATAATGCCTTCCCATGCTCCAAAGCTCTTCCAATTGGGTAGGCAAGCTCCATTGATGGAAAGGAGTCCAATCTTGAAGCCTTGGGACCCAATATTGAAGAGAACTTGAAGAAATTGGAGGTCGTGGTCTATGGCTATGGCTGCCCCAAATGTCAAGCTTGCATTCTTGCCTCCCTCTTCAAATACGGGCTTCTTGATGCTTCCTTCTTCAAAGATTCTCGTAGACACAAGTTCTTGGCACCAAGAAAGGAAAAAGCCCTCAAGAATCAGTGATTTTTGAAGAAGAATCAATGACTATCCATGCCCTGCACCTGTTAGGGTTTCAAAGGTTGAAGGAAGTCCAAGAAGATGAGAAGGAGGCTTTATCCCTGTCAAGGACACCTGCTAGAAGCTGTAGAAGCAAGCCAAGATGGAGAAGAAGCTATAGATGACCCTGGTCTGATCAAGTTGCAGCCCCTAAGTCTATGCCAAAATTTACAAGCTGCTGCTGGGGAGAAAGGGAGGATCAAACCGGTCACTAGATAGCTTGAAATGATGGTTAGGATCCCTCAGAAGCTTTGGAAGAGTGGTGAAGATCACTAGGGTTGAGGTAGAGAGGATCTATGGTGTTTCTCCTCCATGGAAGTTTGGTAGGAGCTTGAGAATGAGGAGAGAGAAGAATCCATGTGAAAAGTAACCAAGATTAAACTCTTTCTAACTCATGTGACCACTGTTTTTAGAGATTTACCTTCAAATCTGGCCCAAAATGACCCACGACCTGCCAAATCCAGTCTTCTAGCCTCCAAACTTGGTCCAAGGACTCCATTAATGCTCCTGACTACTCTCCCCCTAGTCCTTGACCTCTGGGTCCTTCAGTGCTCCTCCATTTTAGTGCCTATCCCTGTGTACCTGAAGCTTCTTGGATTTTTAAATTGAAAAGGATGGTAACTGAGCATGTAAGGTAACTAAATGAATCAAAACTAGAGCTCTGATAGCACTTATCATGAAGAGGATAGGAGAGAGGGAGAAGAAGAGAGAGAGAGAGAGTGCAGAAGAGAGAGAAAGATTGCAGGAAGAGAGAGAGACTGTGACGAGGAGAGAGAAATACTAGAAAGGGAGAGAGAAAGATAGAAAGAGAGAGAAAGAAGCCATGAAAGCTGGGAGAGAGGGAGATGAAGATGAAAGGAGACTTGTATTATAATCTGTTGCAAAAAATCAAGTCCCTAACACCTTATATACCAGCCAGTATAGCTATTATTTTCCCATTATTAAATCCCCCTCTCTTACAATCAAACCACCCTCATGATCTCCTGGCTAGGAGTGTCAGGATGGATATACACTACTCTAAATAAATAATGCATTGGTATCTATTACAGTTCAACAATTTTCCCCTCCCAACTCCAATAGACAGAGTATCCAAACATATATGTGATCAACACCTCGATTCACACACATAAAGATTGGCCCCATGATGCATTGTCATACACATAAAACATGAATGTAATAGAGTCCTCTCATAACATGAGCATAATATAAACGTAATGATCCAAGAGAGAGCATGTTCTCCTCACTTGATATGTTTTCCCAATATATTACATTAATCTATAGCAAAGGAGATTCTTATACTCTCAACGTTGGTCTCGTCACCTAAATATGCAATTGCAATGCATCCAATAATTTATCTTTTAATACCATATTTAGATTACATATACAAAGTGTATGATATTCCTACTCAAAAAACTTAACTAAAAACTAGCCAATGTAAAGTGCACAAAAATTCTTTTTATGATTTCTTTTTAGTAGCATTATACCGTACTACTAACGAGCATCATCGAGCTAACCCACACTATTGAACCCTTTAAAACTTATACGAAACATGGCCTATATGCTAAGATGTACAAAGAAATCAATAACTTAATCTAGCATCTCTCCATTTCAGCCTCCCACCCCCTACCATTCATATTAAGATTGATTACACAAATGTAGAAAGATTTCACAACAATTTTCCATAGAAACAAACCTTAAAATATGCAGTTTAATCTATAAATAATGGCAAATTGAGACAAATTTTCATGCTTCACCTTCATTACACATTCATAAACATTCTCCTAATTTTTTATAACTTACTACATGCAAAAACTATTTTTCTCTAATTTTTCCCTTTATTTGACTAATTTTTATGATTTTTTAAATTTCAATATAAATGATTAGTTTTTTTACGTTTTCTAATTTTATGAGTCATGTGAAGTGTAATCCATCAGTAATATATTCATATTCATACCATATGACCATCATTGGATCGCTAAAACCCAAGAATAACACAATTTTTCCATCAAATTCAGTGTTTTGGATTTTGACATTTTTTTATTTTTAATATGAGAGAAAGAAAATAAATGTTTTTCTAAAATGATCAAATGTGTTCCAGCCATTTACAACCATTTATCGATCATATGTACTAACCATTCATAAAAATTAAATAAAGGTCATTCACTGGAAAATCCGCATATGCACATATCATATTTTAAAAATGGAAAGCAGTTGATGCTCATTTATAGCTACTAATGCTTCCTTGGTGCTTTTTTTATCTATCCCTTGCATTCCATCAAGAACTAGCTTTCATTTTTCCTCATGCTCTTAGCCCAAATGAACCATGTTTATGGTGAGAGAGAAAGAGGATAGAGAAATACTGAAATTGGATCTTTTCATTGCATGCATCAATTTGTGCAGAGTCTAGAATGATTGGGAGAAAATTTTTAAGGAATCCACAGGAGCAGGGATCATGATTTACGCAGTCTTCAAAAATGTCATTTATAGAGGATTTGAGGGGTCATTTAAAAAATGGCACCCCCCATTCACCATGTTTTTTTTGCTTAAGCTTCTTTACGAATGATTAGTCTTTAATCTTGGAAAAAACCGATTCACCGTTTTGCATTCACACTCTCCTACAAGTGGTTTTGGGCTAGACAAAGGGGAAAACAGCCTAGAATCACAATCTAATTAGACAAGCAACTTTCTAGCATTGAAATCTATCATGCTAGCCTCTGTCACTTTCTTTTCAGCTTCCAGATCTAGTAGCCACTTCATAAGGCTTCACCTTAGGGCCATTAAATGGAGGGTCAAATGGACACATACATTGGATTGCTAGCATCAAAATGCATCTAGGAAGACTCTGGCTTCTTGATTCGTTAACCATTCCATTTTTCACTAAAAATCATATTTTATGGGCCTTGATTTTGTACTCATTTACAACCACAGGATAGGGAAACTTAGCTCGTCAAATCCACAAACTGATTTGCACAAACATGAACCATAGAGAGCATCAAGCTGCTACAAAGAAGAATACATAACAAAGCACAAACATAGCTCTCACCCTGTCCCTTGACAAACTAATTTGCACAATCAGTTTGTCAAATCCACAAACTGATTTGCACAAACATGAACTATAGAGAGCATCAAGCTACTACAAAGAAGAATATATAACAAAGCACAAACATAGCTCCCACCCTATCCCTTGACAAAATCAAAGCATGAAATCCACAAGGGATAGGATAAGAAAATTTTGACAGAGATTCAGAGCTCGTCACTAACCAACTGATCCAACACAAAACAACTAAAAAGAACTATCAAAGGAGTCATCCTAAGTGGTGATATGACCTGCCTACTTGACCTAGGACAATGGGACTAGGAACTCCTATTAGGCGAGGACTGTTGAGATATCGAGCTCCACTCGTGATATGCCAGGGTGACCGTTGTGCATTTATGTCACCGACGTGTTAGTTGCAGATGCGGTTGGTACACCGCCCATGAATAATAGCTACATGATAGCTATCCTTATCTACTCTAGTTCGTGGCTCAGTTAGTATGCCACCTTAGTTAGTTGAGTTTGGTTTGAGACCCATATATAGGGTTCTTCTATTTCTTTATATAAGAGTTCTTTTTGGCTTACACAACTAAGAAGAGAAAAACAGTTTTCAGCCTCCACCCTTGTGTGTATTCCCCCATTGTGCAAGCAAGAAAGCTACAAGTGAGACTCCTTCCTTCTCTCCCACAATCTTGACATGGTATCAGAGCCTTGTTCGTGGTAAGGAGCTCAAGAAAGTAAGCCAAGCTCACGGTGTTCTGGTAAGAGGAGCAGTGTTGCTTTCATTTTCTATTTTGGGAGCAGATCTCTGCAGGTAGCACAGCCGAAAATTGCAAAAGTGCACTGTCTCAGGTTGAGACGCCCCTTCGTAGTGAAGCAAGAGGGTAGTATATGCTGTGGGATAGGGCTTTAGCCCTTGGCGACCTTGTTTTTTTTTATTTGAGGCCATTTCGGGGCCTGTTTTGGAGGCGGAAGTTTTCTACACGCACTCAGGAAAAGGCCCTGTTTTATGCTGTGCGACCACTGTTCTACAGGTCGGTGAAAAGTTTATGTAGAAATTGCATCGTATGTTTGTGCGCAGAGATATTGGGAGTTACAGAATCATCCTTGGTTCATGGTTATGCAAAATCATCACTAGGAAGTGACTGTGTGGTCAAATACCACTTTCGCCAGTTTTGCAGATTTGCCCTTGTGAGGGTGAAGCAGAGTTTTTTGCAGTGAGATTTTTTTGCAAGATTCTGTAATGGCGTCTGATTCTCTTTCACAGATTGTAACTGAAAAGCTTGACAAGAACAACTTCCAAGCATGGAAGTTTAGAATGACGAATTTTCTTATGGGAAAAGGATATTGGGAATTTGTTGCAGGAAATGAAGAAGAACCAGTTCTTCCTGATGTTCCCAATCAACAGCAAATGCAGGCATTCAAAGCATGGCATGAGAGAGCCAGGAAAGTTATGTACTGGCTGTCTATCAGCATTTCAGACTCTATGATTGTGCATATTCAGGATGCAAGTACGCCAAAGGAGGCATGGGATACTCTATCAAATATGTATAGCACAAATACGCAAGCTAGGAAAATGCAGCTCAAGCAAGAGTTGCACAATGTGCAACAAGAAAATATGAGCATCAATGACTACCACATGAAGGTGAAGAAGATTGCAGATGCACTTGCTTTCATTGGGTCGCCAGTGGAAGATGATGATTTAGTTTCTATGACCTTGAATGGTCTAGGAAAGGATTATGCACAGTTTCGGACATCCATTTCAGTTCGTGAAAGATTTCTTGATTTTGAGGAGTTGATTGCTCTTCTAATTTCTGAGGAGCAGAGAAATGGTGGTGCATCTTCTTCAGGAGGAACTTCAAAAGAAGCTGTCTTCTACTCAAATGCTGGAAGAGGTAGAGGTAGAGGTAGAGGAGGCCGCTTTGGAGGCCGTGGTAGAAATCAGAATATGCAGCAAACTCAAGAAAACTAGTCCTATGGAGGAGAACGTGGTAACTCTAGAGGCAGGGGGAGCCAAAGAGGTCGTGGTGGATGGCAAAGAGGTCAAAATGCAAACAGTAATGTTGAATGCTACTACTGTGGTAAAATGGGTCATATGGCTAAAGACTGCTATAAAAAGCAGAATGACATCATGAATGGAAAACTGCAATAAGGGAATTATCCATCTTCTAGTAGACAGGGTGATGACAGAAATGAGCATTTGTTCATGGTGCAGCACATGAACAACTCTGTGACAAGTGCAGAAGAAAGCAATGATGTATGGTATGTTGACTCAGGTGCATCAAACCACATGACAGGTCATGCAGAATGGATGGAGGATGCAAGGAAAATGGAAAAACCAGGATTTGTGGAGACTGGTGATGATACTGCACATCCTATTGTGCAGATTGGAAAAATTCCCTTGTCTATGCAGGATGGGAAAAAGAAATACCTGTCTGATGTATTTCATGTCCCGAATATCACCAAGAATATGGTTTCTGTTGGTCAAATGGTTGAGCAGGGCTTGCAGGTCAGATTTAATCCTCATGGATGCTTTGTTGAGGATATGAAAAATAAAGGTCGCTTGATAGCAAAAGGAAAGAAGAAGGGCAGAATGTTTACGTTGGATGCAGACATGTCTGAATTTAGTGCAGCAATGTTTGCACATGGGACCGGTGTAGTTGCAGATATTGATATCTGGCATAAACGCATTGGTCATGCTAATGTACAGCGACTTAAATCAATGCAGGCCCAAAATATTGTTGCAGGATTGCCAAAATTCAAGGTTGCAGAAATGCATAAGGTATGTGAAGCCTGTCAGTTTGGAAAACAGGCAAGGAAACCATTTCCTAGACATGTTCAAGAGAGTAAGAAGCCATTGGATTTAGTCCACTCTGATGTGTGGACTACTAAAGCTGCATCTCTTGGAGGCTGTCATTATTTTGTCACTTTTATTGATGACTATAGTAGAAAACTTTGGGTGTATTTTATGAAAAAGAAAAGTGAAGTTTTTGGGCATTTCAAAACTCTTAAAGCTATGGTTGAAAAAGAAACAGGCCTGCAAATAAAATGCCTAAGGTCAGATGGAGGAGGAGAGCACCTCTCAAATGAGTTTGCAAGGTTCTTGCAGGAGCATGGCATAAAGCAGCAATATTCATGCAGTCATACCCCACAGCAAAATGGAATTGCAGAAAGAAAAAACAGGCATATTGGAGAGGTATCTCGTGCCATGCTCAATGAAACAGAATTGCCAGATTTTTATTGGGCTGAAGCAGTTGCTACAGCAGTCTATATAATGAATAGGAATCCCACTGCAGCAATACATGGGATGACTCCAGAGGAGAGGTATACTAGTAGGAAACCAAATATTTCTCATTCGAAAATTTTTGGTTGCATTGCCTATGTACATGTGCCAGATGAGTTGAGATCCAAGTTGGATCCAAAAGCTGAGAAGTGCATCTTTATTGGTTACTCTCTGCAGCAAAAAGGGTATAGATGCTATAACCCTTCTACTCGTAAGTTTACAGTGAGCAGAGATGTTGTTTTTGATGAGATGAGTAGCTGGTATAAACCAGTAAATGTGATTGATAATGTAGATGCACAAAATGGTAATGTTGCACAGAATTCTCAGCAGCAGTCACAAGATATTAGTGGACCTGGAGCGTCCTCTAGCAGTGGTTCACATTCTTCACCATGGACAGGCAGATTGAGATCAGGAGAATCTTCTAAAGGCAATGCAAATAGTGGTATGCAGGTATCACAAAAAGGAAAAGAGAAGGTAGATCATCCCATGTTTGATGTGAATGCAGGTCACTCTTATGTGGATGGTGAATCCAGTGCCTCAGAACAGAGCATTGATGATGAGTTGGGTATTCCTTCTATTGTTACACCTGGAGTAAGGAAGACCAGGGATGTTTTGAGAGCACCTAGGAGTGAACCTACTTTGTGCAGGTCTACGAGAGCTAGGTATCCTGTGGATAGGCTGAAATATGATGGATTTACAGCCATTCACTACGCATATATGGTCAAAGTGATACAAGAACCAGAACCCACTTCTTTTGAGCAAGCCATGGAAAAAGAAAAATGGGAGAAAGCCATGGATGAAGAAATGGATGCCTTGGAAGCAAATGCTACATGGGAATTGGTACCTTTACCTAAAGGTAAGAATGCAATTGGATGTAAGTGGATTTATAAGGTGAAGCACAATGCAGATGGTTCTGTGAACAGATACAAGGCAAGATTAGTAGTCAAGGGGTATGCACAAACATATGGCATTGACTATGAAGAAACATTCAGTCCGGTTGCAAGGATGGCAACCGTAAGAGCAGTCATTGCTATGGCTGCATCAAAGGAATGGTCTTTACATCAGATGGATGTAAAGAATGCCTTCTTGCATGGTGACTTGCAAGAAGAGGTCTATATGGAGCAGCCACCAGGTTATGTGCATGATGTTCATCCTGAGTTTGTTTGCAGGTTGAAGAAAGCCTTGTATGGCTTGAAGCAAGCACCTAGAGCATGGTCTGACAAGATAGGACAGTATCTTGTCACTATTGGCTTTCAGATTTCCAAGGCAGATTTCTCACTTTATGTGAGAAAAACAGAGAAAGGTATTATGCTACTTGTCATTTATGTTGATGATTTAATTATGACAGGTGACAGTGATGAAGGTATCCTTCATGTGAAAATGCTATTGAAGCAGAAGTTTGAGATGAAGGATTTGGGAGAGCTGCGTTATTTCTTGGGCATTGAGGTGATTAGATCACCAAGTGGGATACAGCTCTTGCAGAGGCAGTATGGATTGGACATGCTGTCCAAATATGGGATGACAGGCTGTAAGCCTATTTCAGTTCCTTTGGAGCAGAATGTGAAGCTGAGTGTAGATGCAGGTGAGCTTCTGGAAGACCCTACTATGTACAGACGCATAGTAGGAAGCTTGATTTATATGACTATTACCAGGCCAGATTTGAGCTATGCTGTTGGATTGGTAAGTCAGTTTATGCAAGCTCCAAGGAAATTGCATTTGGATGCGGCTAGACGCATGCTCAGGTATGTGAAGTCCACATTGCAGTATGGACTATTTTATGAGACTGGGGTTCAGATACAGTTGCATGGATACACTAATGCTGATTGGGCTGGTAGCATTTCTGATAGACGTTCTACTAGTGGATATGTGTTCTCTTTTGGAGTGCTGCAGTCACTTGGAGTAGCAAGAAACAGCCTACAGTTGCCTTGTCGAGCACAGAGGTTGAGTACAGGGGTGCAGCAATGGCTGCATGTGAGGTAGCTTGGTTGCATAAGCTACTTTATGATATGCATCAGCCTACAGATGGGCCAGTTGTAATTTATTGTGACAACATGAGCAGTATACACTTGGTAAATAACCCAGTCTATCATGCTAGAACAAAGCACATTGAGGTGCATTATCACTATGTGCGGGAGAGGGTTTTACTAGGTCTTATTGATCTAGTTTATGTCAGCACAGAGGATCAGGTAGCTGACATATTTACGAAGGCATTGGGCGCAGAGAAGCTGCGCAAGTTCAGAGACCTGCTTGGTGTGCAGGAATTGGGATTGAGCTCGAGGGGGAGTGTTGAGATATCGAGCTCCACTCGTGATATGCCAGGGTGACCGTTGTGCATTTATGTCACCGACGTGTTAGTTGCAGATGCGGTTGGTACACCGCCCATGAATAATAGCTACATGATAGCTATCCTTATCTACTCTAGTTCGTGGCTCAGTTAGTATGCCACCTTAGTTAGTTGAGTTTGGTTTGAGACCCATATATAGGGTTCTTCTATTTCTTTCTATAAGAGTTCTTTTTGGCTTACACAACTAAGAAGAGGAAAACAGTTTTTAGCCTCCACCCTTGTGTGTATTCTCCCATTGTGCAAGCAAGAAAGCTACAAGTGAGACTCCTTCCTTCTCTCCCACAATCTTGACAAGGACTCCTATAGCCCTGTCTACATATTTTTTAATTTGACCACATTTTTTCATTAATATTTTATACTCAATCATGTAAAAAGGAGGGAGGTGAGTGTATTGTGGCTCAAGAAGAATAAGGCATCAACCTTAGGTCGTCTTAACTCGGTATCCAAGAACCTACCAAATGCTTGTAAGGCAACAATAAATCATTTTATTATTCTCACATTTATTTTTGCTCAAACCATCCTTATTTGTTTTTTTGGCAAAATGTCACCCCCAAGAAAATGAGGCATCTAACTCATCCAAAAGAACTTACCACGCCTTCACAAAGCAATGAACATCTCCTCTTGGAATTTTTCTTTCTTATATTTTCTTATTTTAGGGGTTAGACCCCTTTTTACACACCTTCCTATCTTATATATTTCAAATATATTCATTGTTTCTTCTCTCTTTTATTTGGTAGGCTTCTCTAATTGCCTCACAACTAAGAAGAACTCTTAGAAACAGCTTCTTATTAGGCTAGCAAATCATTGTCACTATGATTACTCACAAAAATAGATCTGCGAGTGCTCGACAATGCCTTTATAAGAGGCAAACAACGGCTCAAACCTCCCCAAATACACCTAACTTAATCCTAGGATTTTATGCCTTAAATACCGACCCCTAAGAAATGAAAACTATCCATTATATATATATATATAGCATAAAGAAAAAGAATTGTAAATGAATGATATCACTTGGACTTGGCCACAAGAAGCTTCTCCACATCAAGAGAGGCTATCTCTAGGTACTCCATTGAATCTATTTAGTGTAGTATTAAAACAAAATCCATTAATCATACTCGCACCAGTCAAAAAAATGGCCCTCTTGGCCTAATGAGATAAACCATTTTGCTGCAAAATAGATGGCCCTTTTGTCCTAACAACATATAGCATTTGGATCTATCCAATACATGGTCTACTTGGCACATACATTGCATCTTATCAAACAACTAACCAAGGTAGACTAATGATGACATAGGATATAAGGGCTAGTCTCATGGTCCTTCTCATCCTCGGAGTTTAATCTTATATTTTTTAATATTCACAAGTCCAAGCCTTCCCAATGATATAACATCAATATGTGCTATCTCTTCTTGTGTACTATTAACTAAATGAATGATCTCATTGGGCTCATGTGTTCCACCTTTATTTTTATTCAAATAGATTGACCATCTAAGATTCCCAGAGAGAATCACAGATATATGCTCATTCAATCCTTTCCTATTAGGATTATTACATATATCATTGTTATTACCCAAATTAGGTATGGTTTTAATCCTAAGCCCATCATATAGATGCATGCCAGACTGATGCATAGTGTTAGGTGTATCATTATGGCCTTTGGTCTCATCCACTTGGGGATTGCCCATGTTATGTCCTCTTGGAATTCTTGGCCTTTCACCTAACACACCATCCACACTTTTAGAGATTGTGGGTCTCCAAACCAATTTTCATATTCCTATTTCTATTCTTCTATTGTCTCAATTTACCACATTGGTCTAATGAACTCAATGCAAGCTTATTTCTATGACCAAACAACCTCACATACTTATCACTTCCATTGAGCACATGTGGAGCTTTTTCATTCTACATCTTCTTCACATGGGATGCCTTTACTTGCCTGTGTCCACATTGTGACTTCTCACTCATAGGCATCATGTTCTTACTAAGAGGAACAACATCCACCTAAAACCATGAGTCACTTATAGATGGCAAAGGTCTCTTAAGAGCATTTCTAGGAGCAAAATGAGTCCTATCAAGTTTTCCTTCACAGCCACCCCTCATGGTGGTGTTGTAAGCTGTACTAAGACTTGCTTTGATTCTTTCCACTAGGCGGTACATTATCACTACTCATAGAATTTACATTTCATGCTTGGATATTTTGACTACCAAGGTCCCACAAAGGTTGACTTGGTATTGGCAAATTAATTATCTCCTTGCAAAAAATGTTGGATTGTTGGATGCCCTTGCAATGAGCGGGAAATTTTCCAAATGTGTTCTCAACATCTCTGAACATACTACTCATAGTCAAATGCCTACATCTTAGCCTCACTTCATGATTTAGGGTCTTGCATGCTCACTTGGATTTGCATATTAACCACATAGCCACTTATAAAGAGCTTATACAACACATCATTTGGCAACACAATGGCTCTTCTTGCCCAAAGCCTAAGAATATATCAAAGACTCTAGCATATTCTTTACTCGAGGTATATGACTCTTGTCAAATCTGCATAAGCTATCCCAAGAATTGAGTCATGGAAACCTTCTTCTCATACTCATCTAGAAATTTATCACACAGCTCCTCAAAGGTTCGAATTGAACCTCTTAGGAGGCTCCACTACCATTTTTGAGCCTTCCCCTTTAGAGTACTTGAAAACACGAGCACCCAACTGTGTATCATCAAAACTATGCACAAGGCAAGTTAGTCCATACTCTTTTAAATGCAACAATAGATCCTCATAGGACAACCCATAAAACACTAGGAGTTCCCTATGAGAAGGAGGGCATTGAGTCCTCTTCTTTGAGATCAACACGAGGCTCTCTAGATCCTTATATTCATCTTCACCTAATCCCATAATCTTAAGGAATCTAGTCTCTTCCGTTTCCACCTTTACAAGTGTAGGAAGGTTAATATTTCCATTGGCATCCCTTTTTTTTGACTCATAGAGTGGTCTAGGGGGTCCTATGCTATGCAGCAAGAAAACTGCCACATCCCCTACTTGTGGTGCTTTAGCAAGTCTATTCTCATTTACCATTGTTTTCCTAAATTCAAAGAAAATTCCCAATAGAACCTTCCTCTCTAACAATGGTTTCCCACATATATAGATATTATCCAATGCTTTATGGATCTTAGAGATTGTACTTTGATACCCAACTGCATTAGGCACTAATATCATATGTATCTTTTGATCATAGTCATGTATTACTCCAACCATTGGCATCTGAGTCTTTTCCTCTAAAAAGTTATCACTATCAAAGATCATAGATGATTGCGCCATCTTAGCATCACTTTTGCTTTCTAATCTTTCCTCTAACTCCCATGGATTATTACTCACAAAGATCACTCCATGGGTACTTTCCCATAGTGGCCCAAACTCAAGCATGGCGTCACTTTTGAGGAAAATGATAAAATAGTTGGCCACATTACTAAGAAAGATCCCATAAAACCATTTAGGATGGACAAAGTATCTTTTGGGTTATGGGAATTCTTGGGATTAATCGTCATGCTAATGATGACTGAGGTTTTGATCGGTCTAATTTAATATCCACTACTTCAAGGTAGCACTTAATTAAAAATTAGAAATAATAGGCCCTTTATAGCCAAGGTTCAATAATTTCCACTTCTGAGTAGCTCCTAGCAAACACACCACCTATCGAGACCTAAAATGGGCTCGACAATGGCTGTAGGCTCTAGTAGGGCCTCCTAATCTTACCAAACCACCCTCATGGTCTTGCAGATAGGAGCATCGAACGGCTATACACTACTCTAAATAAATAAGATATTTGTATCTATTGCAATCCAATAGTTTTCCCTTCTCAACTTGAACAGAGAGAGTATCTAAACAAATAGTTGATGAACACCTTGATTCACATACATAAAGAGCTTCCCCGAGTAGAATGTTGTGGCTCCTATGGCTCTCCTATATCCCAAGGATTGGCCTAGAATGTACCATCTTACACATAAAATATGAATGCAATAGAGTCCTTTCATAATATAAATGTAATGATCTAGAATATTACATATATTTCTCACTTGATGCATTTCCCCAAGATATCACACTAGCCTACAACAAAGGGGAATCTTACACTCTCAACATTGATCGTCATCTAAACATACAATGGCAATCTATCCAAGATTTTATCTTGTGATACTATTTTTAGATTGCATATCCAAAGTGTATGGCATTCCTGCTCAAAGAACTTAACTCAAAACCAACCAATGTGAAGTGCACAAAAAAAAAATTTATGATTTCTTTTCACTAGCATCGTGTTGCATTGCTAAGGAACAACACTTGGTTAACCCATGTACTAAATCCTTTAATACTTAAACAAATCATGGCCTATATGCTAAGAATGCAAAGAAATCATCAACTTAATCAAACATCTTTCCATTTCAGTCCCCCATCCCCTACCATTCACATTTAGATTAATTACATAAATGTACAAATATTTCTTGATAATTTTCCATAGAAACAAGCCTAAAATATAATTTGAACATATAAATAAAGAAAATTTTAGGTAAACCCTCATGCTTTACCTTCATCATTACACATTCATAAATATTTTTCTATTTTTTCATACTTTTCTATGTGCAAAAGCTATTTTTCTCTAAATTTTTCCCTTCATTTGATTATTTTTATGAGTTTTTTTTATTTGTATGACTTATGTGAAGTGTAATCCATTAGAATATTCATTTTCATGCCATATGAACATCATTTGATCTCCCCAAAACCTAAGAACAATTCAAATTTTCCATCAAATCCTGTGTTTTGAATTTTGCAATTTTATTATTTTAATATACAAGAAGGAAAATGAATGATTTTCTAACATTGTAGATATTACTAAACATGCTCCAACTATTTCCAACCATTTATCCATCATATGCAATAACAATTCATCCATAAAATTTAAATAAAGGTCACTTACTCAAAAATCCGCACACACATACATCATATATCAAAAATGGGAAATTGTTGAGGCTCATTTGTAGCCGCTAATGCTTCATTGGCACGTTCTAGATCTATGCCTTGGATTTCATTGCAAACCAACACCAATTCCCTTTAATTTTCTCAACCCATATGAACCACATTTATGGCAAGAGAGAAAGAGGAGAGAGAAAGGTTGAAATGGGATCTTCTCATTCGATGTGTCAAATTACATGTAGTCTCGAGTGATTAGAAGAAAAAAATTTGAGGAATTCATAGCCAAGAGCATGGAGTCTAATCTTCTCAGTCCAAACATACTATTTTTGGAAAATTTTAGAGGGTTATTGAAAAAATGGCCCCCCATTCATCATTTTTTTGGCTTAAACCTCTTTAAGCATGATTTGTCTTTAATCTTGGAAAAAAACAATTCACCCTTTGCATTCACACTCTCTCACAAGTGGTTTCGGGCCAAATGGAGAGGCAAACATCCTCAGAATTGCAATTCGACTAGATGGGCAACTTCCTACTATCAAAATCTATCACCCTTGCCTCTTCACTTGCTTTTCGGCTTTTAAATCAAGTAGTAGCCACTTCAATAATGTCAAACCTTATAGCCATTAAATAGGGGGTCAAATGGATTTTGATTGACAAATGTACACTTGCATTATTGGAGTCATGGTGTCAATATGCATCTACGAAAAATTAAACTCATTGATCCATGACCATTCCATTTTTCACTAAAAATGCCTCTTTTACAAGTCTCGAGCTTCTTTTGCACTTGAAGTTCAGCTTTAATTCAGCCCTCAACAATCCCTCGACTAGTATCTTGAGTGCTATAATAGTAGCAGAGTTATCTCTATTATATGTCTCGATTCATTACTTCTGGTAGTAAAACTGCCATAGTTCTTGTATCACCGCTTATCTTGAGTCTATAAGATTATGTTGTTCTTCCATTCATTGTTCCTAAGTACTGTATCACTATTAGTTCCATCTCAGTTGAGACTATTGTACATGTTTCATATAGCAATATACATTTGAGGATTTTCTTGTTTGAGTATCTTGGTATTTGTAAGAAGTTGGGAAGAAAAGGATTTAGTGTGTAAATAATATTGATGTTATGCCATGTCACAGTGACATTGGTATAAAAGGAGGGGACATGTAAATTTTCCTATCTTTTTGACACATTAATACAATTACTATCCTTCTCCTCTCTCCTTGTTCACAGCTTCAATGGCTTCTTTCTCTTTCCTATCTTTCTCTCTCCTATTCTAGTCTTTCTCTCTCTTCTCTTGTGTAGTCTTCTCTCTCCTCTTTCTCTCTCTCCAGTCCACTCTCTAACAAGTGGTATCAGAGAATTAGTCTTTGATCCAATTTTCCTTCTATTTTGAGTCCTATTTTCTTAATCAAAAATCAATTTTAGACAAGTACTTGACAAAGACAATGACTAGTGGAGGGTTGTAGACCATCAACAGTTAGCAGGAGACTAGATTTGGAGATCTTCAAGGTTAGATATGGCAGGGATGGCTAAAGTGGTAGGTCGTCATCAAATTTTCATGTAATCTAGATGTAATAAGGTTAAATGAGAGTTACTCGGGCTTAGTTTGGAAAAAACTATGGTTACTTTGAAAAGAGAGGGTTCCCTTTCCCCTTTCTTGGAGCTTCCTGCAAGTTTCTTTCAGCTCCCATGGTGGATTTCCTTCAAGAACTTTCTTCTCAGGCATCAAGAGCAGCAACCATTGTTCTTTCTTGATTCTCCTTACTTCAGAGGTCACATTGATTATCAATGTTGCTCGAGATCTTGGCCACGTGGACAATAGACTGCTGGCACAATTTGCTCTGATTTTCAACCCTAGAACTCTTGCTGAGATGCTGTTCTTCTTCCTCCTGTCCATTTTGATCAATCTCTGGCATTAGTCACTTGCTTTTGGAGGCCACTTTGGTCTGGAGAGCTGCCTATTCTTCATCCTTTCACTCTCTTGAAACCCTAGATGAAGAGTCCATGGGCAACCATGAAAGCTTCACCCGAAGCTTTCATTTCTCAACAATTACTTGAAGATTCTTTATCTTCTCAGCCCATGGGATCATTTCAGTAAGGATTCTTCAACAAATTGGAAGGATTAAGCAGAATTGGTCAAAGATTGAAGCTCAAGAGCTTCCATGGAGCCAAAATTTGGGGGAAATGGGTGGTTTAATGCTTCAATCTTAAGCATCTGAAGCTTTAAGATTGATCTCAAGCATTAAATACACAAGTCTTGAAGATTGTTTTGTCAACATTGGGCCACCGGAGGCTTTATCAAGCATATGAGAATTGATCAAGTCATCATCAACCATATCAAAGGTACTCTTCTTCAATTCTTAATCTCTCTGATTAATCCATTTGCTGAGTTTAATCCACTTGATTGAGAGATTAAAGAATAGAATAATCTCCATCAAATTTCAATCAACCCTTGCTTGAATCAATCCATTGAGGTAATGCAATGTTTGCTCTAGGCATATTAGTTATTATCAGTGAATTAGAGGCTTCAATATGAAATTTCTAGCATAACATTTGAATCCAATTGATTAAATCTATTGATTGATGAGTTTTCTCACTCTAATCCATTGATTGACTGAATTCTTTTACCTATGCTGAAATATTATAAAAGGGTAAGTACTAGCAATCGGTGAGTCACTGAATTGCATCGATAAGACCCTTATCCTATCCAATCTTTCAAGATTCTATCCAATTGCATCTCATGAAAGAGATTGAATGAATATTTCAGAAATGCATTTCATGTTGATTGATTACACTAGCATGCTACTGCCATGTTGGTATGCCCACCGAGGAAAAAGGTTGATGCCAGGGGAGATAGTGGGACAAAAGAGAGGTGACCCACCATCACTATCGAAGATCCCAAAGGGGTGCAAACAACCGACCCGAGGGGAACTTTGCCCACCTCCCGGTAATTCAGAGCCCATGTAGGGAGCCTGTCCTACCACTTTATCCCTCATGCAGGTACATCGAGTGGAGAATTAAATATTGAAGAGTTTCCAAAGGCTCAAGTACCTTCAAGATCCAAACAGGGTAAAACAAGGATTTTACAGGACACTACAGGGCATTTACAGGTCCATACAGGTACAAACTTGATTACTGAAGTGTAGGTGTAGGTACTACAAGGTATCCACAGGTCCTATTCAGCCTTCTACAGGGTTTGGTAGCCATTTGGGGTTACTATTTTACCTTACAGGGTGTAAACAGGGCATTCACTAGTTTAAACAAGGTGCACGCTTGGACCGTTCAAACTCAAAGATTGAGTTGCAAAATTTTCTGTCCTAAACTTGTTATAGCGTATTATAGCTCATCTCAAAGAGGGCATCCTTAGCTTCAATTTGAAGTAAAAAATTTTGGAATCAGAATATCCTAGCCCAAGTTATAGCCATTTTTCTGATAGGGGGTACTGTAGGATTGCACTATTATGGCAGGCCATAAAGGTAAAAATAAGGTCCATGATGATTATGCTCATCAAATCATAGACTCTATGTTGGAGAATACACCACAAGAGAGCCCTGAAGAGCCTCAAAAACTTGGAGAATTTAGTGTACTTAATGATACCTTGTGTGCACATGAAGGAAGGCATAGAGATCATCATGAGGACCTACTATCAAGAATGGAGCAAATGGTTTTATCTACTGATCAAACGAAATCTTGTATTGAGAAATTAGTGGATTCAACGACTCAAACAAAGGATTATATTGAAAAGTTTGTGGAATCCAATGCTCAAATTATGGCTCAATCCTCCCAATGGATGCAAATGCAAATGGGATCTAGAGAAGCGAAAGAGAAAGCTTATTCAAACAGCGAGCCTTCAGTTCCACTTCAGTCACCTAACCAAAATGGTCATGGTCGTGGAATTATTGGACAAAGAGGCATCCCAAATAGCCAATATGAAGTAGGTGAGACTTCACAAAGGCATGATGACTATTTGGGCAGTTTCAATGGAACCAACTCTCAAGATTTTGGGTTGAATACTCAACTTTCTAGGGGACCTCTACCAACGGGAAGATTGCATAGTGGTTCTCAACCACCTATTGGGAGATTTCCATCTCAATTTGGAGGTTCAATGCTTGGTACTCATGATCAGTCTATTTTGGGACAACAACCATTCCATGAAAGAGAGCTGAAAGACAAGATTATTTTAGCCAAGTTCAATGGTCAGTCATCTTCACCATCTGATTTAGAGGAGTGGACCTCTAAGATGGAATCTTACTTTGATATATTTCCTAAAACTAATGACATGAAGATTCATTTTGCTTCTTTGCATTTGGAGAGATTTGCGCATACTTGGTGGAGGTATATAAAAAAGTAAATTATACTTGTAGAGAAATGGGAAGCTTTTAAGGCACTTATGGCTGAAGTATTTGTCTCCCCTCTTGAAAAAGAGAAATTGGCACGGAGATGGTATGGTTTGGAGCAAAGAGGCCTAAGTGTAAGAGAGTACACTAACCGATTTCTCAACCTCACCATGTATGTGGAGAGCATCAATGATGAGGCTAAGATCCACAAGAACATATATGGTTTAGAGCCATCTTTATCAGCTGATGTCATGGCACAAAACCCTACTTCTCTCTTTAAGGCTATTGAGCTTTGCAGAGCGCTATGGAAGGAAATATAGAAGAGAATCTTCATTTCAGCCTGGCTTTGGATAGCCAAGGACTGTTTTAAAACAAGGCCAAGTTGGCAACATTTATGGTAGCAATCATGTGCCAAATGGGGGCTTAAGAGTGCCAACTTATCCAACGTTCAATGCTTCAAGACCTCAAAGTAATTTTAGGATAGCAAGTAGTCCTAGAGTTGACTTCAAACAAGGGGACATCAAGCCTAAATCCATTTTAGCCAACATGAATCCTAAGTCTATTCCTATGGATCTCTACACAGAAAGAAAGGAAAAAGGCTTATGTTTCAAGTGTGGGGAAAATTATACACTTGATTATGCCACAAAGTGCATATACAAAAATGTCAAACCCAAGCTTCAAAGTAAGTCTTTGAGGATCTTGAAGATGAGATTGATGAAGCTAATGCAATTGAACCTAATGCTCAAAATGATGATCTTAAAGAAGAAGTTGGGCAAGAGTATTTTTATGATCTAGCCGACTCTTTTCCTTTTGATCCAGGTGGGAGTGTTTCTTTTGACCCATGTGGGACTTATCATGAGCCACTTGCTACCACTAGTTGTTCCATTTCCCTGGATACTTGGACAGGTTCTAAGAGCCCTAATACACTTCGTACGAAGGGTAACATTCATGGAAAGGTTGTGTTCATTCTGATAGATAGTGACAGTACACATAGTTTTGTGAATAAGTCCATTATGGACAAGCTGAATTGTATTCCCATTGATTTACAGCGGCCCATTAGAGTTCAAGTGGCCAATGGTGAAGAAGAAATCAGCACACAAATATGCCCATAGGTTCCTTTATAGATGGCTGAAAATTTTGAAGCAAAAGTAAACCGTATTATTTTGGAAATGGGGTCTATAGACATTGTACTCGGTTGTGATTGGTTGATGACATTAGGAAAAATCATTATGGATTTCTCATAGTTGTATATGGAGTTTATCTTCATTGGATAGCTCATTTATTTACAGGGAATTCCTAGTAGATCAGATTTACAGCTTATCACCATTCAACAACTCAAAAGGGAGTACAAGAGGCATTCACAAATATATTTTTTGCATTTGACTAAAGAGACGGAAGATCAGCCCAATAATTCAGCAAGTCATCCAGCCTTGACAGCTCTTCTTGAGGAGTATAAGGATTTGTTTGAGGTGCCTACTTCATTGCCTCCCAAGAAAGCAGTAGATCACCATATTGATTTGGAGCTTAACTCAAAGCCAATCAATAAGCCACCTTACAGACTATCCAAATGTGAGTGGGAGGAAGTAGCTAAGCAAATCAAAGAGCTTCTTGAGTTGGGATTCATTGAACCAAGTTCTTCACCCTATGCATCTCCAATTTTGTTAGTCAAAAAGAAAGATTGATCTTTTAGAATGTGCATTGACTACATGGATCTTAATAAGATCACAATGAAGAACATGTATTCGATACCCAAGATTGATGATTTGCTTGATGATCTCAAGGGGACTCGATTCTTTATGAAGATTGATTTGAGGTCAAGGTATCATCAGATTCACATGAGAGAGGGTGATAAAGTCAAGATTGCTTTTAGTACTGATTGAGGGCTGTATCATTTCTTAGTGAGGCCATTTGGGCTTACAAATGCTCCAACTACCTTCGAGAGCCTCATGAATCAAATTTTGCAGCCTTTCCTCTTTCAATTTGTCTTAGTCTTCTTTGATGAAATTTTGATTTACATCAAGCCTTTAGAGAATCATTTATCACACATGAGGAAGGTTTTTGATGTATTGAGACATCACATAATCTTTGTTAAGGAGAAGAAATGTTCTTTCATGCAGGATGAAGTGAAATACTTGGGATATATTGTCACTGAAAAAGTGATACAAGCTGACCCTAAGAAGGTGCAATGTATTAAAGATTGGCCAACACCCATTACTACTACTTCTCTTAAATGATTTCTTGGTCTATCTTCATTTTATCGCTGATTCATCAAGCGTTATGTGGCTATTATAGCTCCTTTGATTGATAGGTTGAAGAAGGAGGCTTTCTTTTGGGATTCTCTTGCAGATAGTAGATTCAACCAGTTAAAAGAAATTCTTACTTCTGCCCCTATCTTAGTATGCCAGGACTTCTCCAATGAATTTACTATCCAGTGTGATGCCAGTGGTCATGGCATTGGAGCTGTTTCGTTTAAAGAGCATGGAGTGATTTCCTTTGAAATCCATAAGTTGACAAATAAAGAAATGGCCCGTCAATGTTTATGGCCAAGAGATGTTGGCTATCTTGCATGTAATAAAGAAATAGCACCATTATTTGTATGGAAACCAATTCAAAGTCTATAGTGAATACAAGGTTCTTAAGTATTTCCTTACTCAGTCCAATCATACTCAGTAGTGTAGGTGGGTAGCTACACTCCAAAATTATGATTTTGATATCACTCATATAAGAGGTAAAGACAATATAGTGACTGATTCTCTTTCTTGTATGTGGGCTTGTAAAGTTTCTGTAATGAATAAAATACATAGTGATTGGATTGAAGAACTATAGGAGGCTTATCTTTTGGATGAAGAGCTTAGCCATACTTTTCAAAAATTATAGCAAGGTCTCATGGAAGAAAACTCGCATTATCAACTTAAAAATGGCCTTATTTGGTTAGATGGCAAGATTGTCATTCCTTCTACCTCTTCTTTTACATGGAAAATTATGGAGGAACTACATTCTTTGTCTTTAGCTAGACATCTTGGAGCTTTCAAGACCTATGATAGGATCAACAAAAGTTTCTATTGAAAAGGCTCGTGGACAAATGTCAAGGATTTTTTCATGAAGTGTATGCCTTGTCAATAGAATAAGGACAACACCCATAAGCCAGGAGGTTCTCTGAAACCATTACCCGTTCCTACAGGCAAATGGACGCACATTACCATGGATTTCATTATTGGCTTGCCTACTACCAAGAAGGGATGGAATAGTATATATGTCATGGTGGATAGAATCACCAAGATAGCCCATTTCATTCCAACCAAGACCCAGTTTACTGCTTCTCAAGTGGCCAGTCAGTTCATGGAGCAGATTATTAGATTACATGGATTACCACAAGGTGATTGTTCATGATAGAGACCCAAAGTTCATGAGTAACTTTCGGCAGGCGGCATTCACTTCTATAGGCACTAAATTGGCTCCTTCTATGGCCTATCATCCACAAACTGATGGACAAACAGAAAGAGTAAATAAATGGTTGGAGACTTATCTTCACCATTTCCACTATGATGTCCAAAATTCATGGGATTCTTGGTTACACTTGGCTGAGTTTGCCTACAACAACTCTACTCATGCTAGCATTGCAGTTTCATCCTTTGAGGCTATGTATGGCTATAAGGTGCCCTTACCCACAGTCATCTTTAATGAAAGAATCAACCCTCATGGGAAAGAAGAGCTGGAAAGAATGCAAACCCTTCTTCAGCAATGTAAGATGAATATGAGGAAAGCTCAAGACCAAATGGAGATGTATGATGATGAGAAGAGGTGGCCTTTAGAGTTTCAAGAAGGAGAGTTGGTCTTATTGAAGGTGCCTAAGTCTAGGTATTCTACTTTGAAAGATGGATCTAGTAACAAGCTTGCTCACTCATTTTATGGCCCCTATCAGATCCTAAAGAGCATTGAAGACTTGGAATATAGATTGGAGCTACCCTCTTCCACAAATATTCAAAATGTTTTTCATGTTAGTCAATTCAAGCCTTTCTATGGTGATCCAGTTGAAATAATTGATGAGCTGCCACCTATTGATGAAGAAGGTCTTATTGAGTACATCCCAGAGGCTGTTATAGGTTAGTGTGAGAAGAAGCTTCGATCTCGTTCCATAATTGAATATTTGATCAAATGGAGAGGTTTACCACCTGAGGAAGCTTCTTGGAGGCAACCTATTGATGAAGAAGGTCTTATTTAGTACATCCTAGAGTCTGTTATAGGTCAGTGTGAGAAGAAGCTTTGATCTCGTTCCATCATTTAATATTTGATCAAAAGAGAGGTTTACCACCTAAGGAAGCTTATTAACTATGGAGCTAGTTTTGGTGCAGACAAGGTTAGGACAGCACGCTGTTTAAGAACAAATTTTATTGTGCCTAATTTTTAGAATTAAACCACTCACATAGGGTCAAAGTACTTTTCAAGAGCTACGTTTTGACATGTGGCACGCTTCATTTGGACACTTCTACTAGAAGTTATGGCAGATTTGGTCCAATAGGACTTGTTTACACAGCAAGCTATCTACTTCATTTTGAGTTCATCAGTTGAAGATTTTATGGTTCCATATGCTTTGAAAGCATTCCTGATCATGTATATAGCTGAGGCTTACTTTTGTTATTTCATCTTAGCCCATAAGTCAGTCATTTCTCATTCATTTTTCCATTTATAAAGTTGTAAAATAGAGTAGTACTCTATTCTATCCTTCCTTTTCCAGTCTTTTAAGTTTTTTTTTAAGGGCAAAAACCTTTGGGATGGGATGGATTGTAAGAAGCTAGGAAGAAAAGTATTTAGTGTGTAAATAATATTGATGTTATGCCATGTCACACTGACATTGGTATAAAGGAGGGGAGATAAATTTTCCTATCTTTTTCACACATGAGTACAATTACTATCCTTCTCCTCTCTCCTTGTTCACAGCTTCAATGGCTTCTTTCTCTTCCATGTCTTTCTCTCTCCTATTCTAGTATTTCTCTCTCCTCTTTACTCCATTTCTCTCTCTTCTATATTCTCTCTTCTCTCTTATGCAGTCTTCTCTCTTCTCTTTCTCTCTCTCCAATCCACTCTCTGACCATTAGGACTGAAAAATGTTAAAAACGGCACTTTTGTTAATCCGTGGATTAAGGAAAGGGCCAAAGAGATTTTGCCACATGGGATAAAATATGGTATTCTTGTCTTCTCTGCTTTTGAGATACTAGAGTTCATTTTGTGGTTCTCCCCTCCTATTTAGCCAAAATCTTTAAACCGTGATAAGTTTTGGTAGTCCCAATGGCCCCTATTAACTAATAAAAGCTATCAAAACATCTAACGAAGACATGGCAAAATTAAGTTAATTAAAACCATTTTAAAAATTAGGAGGATTTTCAAAGTTCTTGGCACTCATAGTATTTTTAATTTGTCTCATTGACCTCTCTTTTTAGGTTTCTTTCTTTGCACATTGTGTCTGCATACTTGTCTTTTACATGGCGTCCATAAGGTGTCCTTCTCATTTCATAAATCTTGCACCATGTGTAGCAAGAACGCAAATGGAGAATGGGAGCCCAAAACATTTACTATAAATGATTGGGTTACAATGCTACTGTCTTGTAGGGGCTCTCACAGAGTGAAAAAAACAAAACAAGGGGATATAAAATATCATTGGAAGGGATGTATCTTTGCCTTCAAAACCATGCCTCAAGGCTATTTTGCTTTGGTGCAACATGTTTACATGGCTAGAGATATGCACTTGGCTCCATGGGAATGTTTTTCCTAGCAAGCACACTGTAAGTTTGAGTTGTGAGGTTTACGTGAGTATATGGTTTTGTTTGAAGCATATGCCAAATAATGGATTGTTGGTTGTAGATATCTTTCCATCAACAAGTTTCGAGTGGCAACCTGTGGAGAGCCTTAGTAGAACATTCCATGCCATTCATAAAGAATTTGCAGACATTATTTATGCTGATTAGACCACGAGTTTTTTTCATGAAAGTGGAATTTTTGTGTATTATGCACAATATGTGGTTCCTTCAAGAGTAGGTGTGTATGGATACCTTGAGGATCTACAATTACCAAGCCTCTCATCTTTGGATTGGGAGATGCCTGATGAAGAAACAATGGATAGTTTCTCAAGATTTCTCAAGATTTTCAAAAGGTTATGACTCCTCAAAGGATCTTGAGATGAGTATGCTTATCGTGGTTTTTACCCTTGCATGTTTTTGTAGCTTGCTTTAAAACAACATGTTTACAACGGACAAAGGTTTCATGGCTAAACAAAAAAAAATTAGAGGAAGATTTGGACAAAATTTTAGGTCTATGTTGGAAAGTCAAGGAATCTGACCACAAAGGTGACTTTATAAGGTGCAATGTGTGCCGTCAATCATTGGGTTTATCATATAATATATATCGACAATCTCTTATCATAGGTTTTGATTACAAAAGATACAAACTTAGATTGGGTGCTTGGGTTCCTTTAGATTCATATATTGATTGTAAGACATTGAAACTTACATTGCAAGTTACAACACAAGAAGTAAAGGAGGTGAACATTACTTCAAAGTGGAGTCTTAAGGATGTAAGAGGCACCTTGGAGTTTCTAGAGAATGTTACTTCTGGATATAAGCTCAAGGTAAATGGTACTGTAATTGGAAAAAGGGCTGAGAGCTCTATAGTATGTATGAGTTGTTTGCCTCCTAGTGTTGTGAGTTTTGGACCATAAATATGCATGTATAAATAATTTTGAATCTTTCTTTTACTCACAAATATTGCTACCAGAAACATGGAATTATACACATCGATAAGTACTATTTAAAAAAATCTTGGTATAAGCTTTGCAGTGATTCTATGAATAACAAATCGTTGTTTGTGGACCAAAATGATTTCATTATATCACGAGTTAAAAAATTGATGTACAATTTCATAGGAAAGACTTGGTACAAGCTTTATAATTCTCTATGATTCTATGAACAAAAAATCGTCTTTCATAAGTAAGATCAAAATGACATATCATTACATTTTGGGTTAGAATATTGCAGTATAGATGTATACACAAGGGGACTTTTACTTTAGTACAAATAGACAAACTGGTAATTATAAGGCTATTCTTTAGCTTCTCTTTGATCTTTGGCTTCTCCATCCTCGGGTTTTTCTTTAGCTTCTCCTTGATCTATAGCTTCTCCATCCTTAAGACTTTTCTCTTTCTTTGGAAAAGTTGCATCATCTTCCATACTTTCATTCGTCATCACTAGTTTCCTCTTAGTAGGTGTTTTCCTTGGTCACTCGAAGAACTTAATTACCTCACGCACTCTTTTCTCTTTGGGCTTTAGAGGGGATGGACTAAATCTTAATGGAGAAAGGTTAGGCATGCCCTTCATTTTGGGCCCCTTTTGTTTGGACCTTGGAGACTTCTTTTTCTTGGTGGTTGAGATTCTCTTGCCTTTACCCTTCATTGTTGCCTGTCCTTTGAAATTTTTAGCTGGGAGAGGGGAATCTAGGTCCACCGATGTAATTGCCCTATCTAAAACTAGTTCAATGCACCTCTCCCATATCCACCACATGTATGACTCAAGGTAGTCTCTACACTATAACAAAGCACACAAGTTATTTGAAGTAGCATGAGACTTTCACTATAAAAAGGATAAAGCATAGGAAACTTACATTCACCCCCTCTACATTCAGTAACTTTGAATCTATTATCCTTGAAGCATTTGAAACCACTCTCCAACCACAACTATGCACGTCATTTTGCAATGGGACCTCTTGAAGCAGAAACTTGAAAGGTCTCTGAGGATCAACAATGCTTTGAAAGCTAGTGTCCATGTGGGTAATAACAAGTCTAGCTGCATTGCACATATTAACTTATTAGCAAATATTATAAACTTTATCCAATAAAAAATAAAATAAAGAGTGTTTATTGACAATACATCTTTGATTGGCCATGGATTCCTGAAAGAGAATTGATAAAAATGACCTCTCTTGCAGGAATGTCGATATAGATTAGGCTCCAGTGTCCTCTGCAAACCAAAACACAAGTGAGAAACAACCTTAAAGACAAATCATCAATATATGGAAAAGACAATATCAAAGTCCTTTAAAAACCTGGCAATATTTGAATCAGATTTTGAAAACAAATCCACAGAGAGAAGTGGATCAATAAAAAATATAACCTTAGTAATATCAATGCTAAGAGAAGCAACATATGCCCTATACACAAAGTAAAGAATGAATAAGTGAATGAGTGCAATATAAGGACCCTTGGAAAATTTCATTATAAATAAAGAGAAGAAAAAGACCTTACCTCAAACAACAATAAACTACTGAATTTGTTAGTTGAGTATCCTTTTTCTCAAATAAGATCTTATCCTTTGGAGAAATGCTGAGGTAGTCTTCTTTCTAAGGACTAACAGAAACATTCATGACCATTTGGCCGTACACTTTGCCCATCCTCTCATAGTTCACTTGGCCAAGAGAAAAATCTTTCTCTGCTAGATCACATCCTCATTTTCTATTACCTCTTTCCTTTTCTCCTCCAAGACAACCTCCTGCTCACTTGCAACCCTTGTAGGATACAAATGGGTAACCTCTTCAATCTTGGGTGTTGGTGGCTCTTTCTACTTTCTCCTTGGTCGAACATTGAGGATGTCAAATGCCTTTTGATCAGTTGATGGAAGAGGCTTCCAAGCTTTGTCAAACCTATATCTAAGTCTGATAACCATACTAAAGTCTTTATTTATTTAAGTAATCCTATGTGCATGGGCAATTGCAATACAAGCATCATTCATAAAATCTATTAAAAATTCCTCTACTACCTCTTGCAAGCATAGTAGGGTAGATAGATGCCATCTCTTCTTGAGCTCATCCACAGAAGCAACAGAGGACAACCTATCAGATATCTCCTTAACTAGTCTAAAAAATGCAGCCTTAGGAATGAGGTGACTAGTTAACTTTTGAGCTTTACTGATCTCTACAAAACACCTCTGCATGTAAAACCAACTTGACTTTCTCTTTTTTCTCATAGGGGCTTCCTTGGAAACCTGAGAGTGAGGAGAATCTGAGGGCTCAAACTCACCACATAACTTATTCTCTGAGGATTCACTTGAATAAACTTTACCTGCTAGTGTAACAGGGACAATAATTTCTTCAATTGTCTCCTCAACAGTTAGCTTAAGACCTTCTTCAAAATATTTCGTCACCAAGACCTTGCAGTTTATTTTGTCCTAGCCATTGAAACCCACATGGTGTGATAAGGAAGCTAAACATGAAGACAATTGACTCCCATCACGCCGTAACAGAGACTAGATGGAAGCCTTGAACTCCTCCTCCTCGTTTGGCAATAAAGGCTAGACCAATACAACGCGATAGAGCCAATTTGAGTTCCTCCTTTGCCCTAATCACTTTGTATTGGCGGATTCCAATGCAACTCGAATGCATGAGTTTCTCAGTCATAGTGCAGTGTGAGAAGACAAGAAGAAGCTCTACAGCTCCGATACGACGCAATGCAGGTTGTTGCAAAAGTTCTAATTTATAAGATCGTGGTGTTTTGGACAACTCAGCACCTCCACAGCTCCAATACAATGCAATGAAGGTTTTTGCCTTAGTTGGCTGAAGTATTCTATCATGTTGCTTCAGACAACTCAACAGCTTTTGACATGATTAATGTCAGACAACTGCACCTCTAATGTCAAATATACGGCACCTCTGTCAATCGAATACGCCAGAACATTTGGATGAATGAAAGTCATGGATGTAAGGTCTGAAATCGTGTTCGCGCCAACTGAGAAGTTCTTATATACTCGCGGGTGCTGATATCCACGTGTCATGTTCTCATTGGTCGTTTAATTAGGGTTCCTAGAACGTTCCTTGTTCCCCCCTTGTTCCTATTTAAGGCCACCTAAAATTTTATGTGCACTTTTCTTTCCCATTTACTCTCGCATCTAACATCTTCGACATCGTCTCCATCACCCCTTGCATCACCCCCTCCGTCTCCTTGCTCATCATCGACACCCCTTCCGTCACCCCTTGTATCACCCCCTCCATCACCCCCTGCATCACCCCCTCCATCTCCTTGTTCATCACCAACACCCCCTCCATCACCCCTACATCAACCCCTACGTCCATACTTTGCCTTTAATCTCCACGTCGCCCCCTCCGTCCATGCTCCATCACCCCCTCTGTCAAGATCGTCCCCATTGCAGGCACAATCCTATTGTGTCATATTCCTAACTCATCGTATTCCTAACTCGTCCAACAGAACACAAGAAGATAAATAGAAAACTTTTGATTTTCTTCCTATCGTGTCATATTTCTGATTCATCCAACACTCGTTTTCCTACTCTCGCGAAAAGGGCGCGATGGTGGGTTTTGCAGATTCTGAAAGGCTCGTAATCGTGTCATATTCGTAACTCCTCCAACACGGAGCAACTGCACCACTTAAAAAGGTTTATACCTTGATAGTCATGCTATACAAGCACGCAGTAGTCTAGAGCTATTGAATCTCAAGAAGATGTTTAGTATAGAGATGTCACACATGTCTGCCTCCACATCTGTCAAGAGGAAAAGAGTCCTTGAGCCCACAATGACAAAGGAGTCACTTGCCTCAGATGTTTCAATAGCATCTCATATGTCTGTGACAACTAAAGGTTCAAGGAAGGATCTAAAGAAGGGAAAGGCTTCAAAGTCTCCTGTGAGGATCCCAGGGTTGTCTCAAATTACAAATGTCATAACCTCTAAGAAGCTTTTGAATTTTCACATAGAAAACAATATTGACATTGCTTTCTATCCAACAGCGAGGGAGATTTTCAATCCAAGGTGGGACCTTGACCAAGTTCTTAATTTCTCAAATTGCTTTATCAAGGAAGATTTTGCATAGTTTGAAGAGTTGGCATATCCTATTGTTCAGTTGGATTCCAAGGAGTATGTTCACATCCCTGTTGGAAGGACAGGTATTGAGAAGTCCTTGTTTACTAAGAAATGTGGTTATCATTCTCTTGATAGATTTTATGCACCCGAGTTACGTTGTTTACACCCAAAAAAATGCAAGCTTATGCTTAAGTCTACTACATTCATTGTATTTGCCTTTGTGAAATGCCCTCTAAGATCTGATGATATGCATAAAGAAACATCAAAATTATCTACTTGTTGCCTTCTTAAAGATATTGTAGATGAAGTTGATGTTGAGGAGCAACTAGACACCCAGATGGAAGCATTAGTTGCAAAGGACCTGGATGCTGCTAAATTCAAAGCAGAGATAGTAATTGAAGAGACCACTATAGAGGTTGATGAGCCATCTGACACTCCTTCAAGCCTTACCGTCCCATCTTTGCCTACTTTCCCAATTAAAGACAAGGAGTACATATTATTATCTAATCTCCAAATTCTTTTCAATTTGTGAGAAGATTATTACTTGGCAATTATTGTAGAGGCATTTGTAGATGCAAAAGGCATAGTGGATGTTTAAAATGAGTCCAAGGAGGGCTTACTTAAATTAGATACTCAAATGTTTGATGATAAGTTTATAGATGCATCAAATGCTTTTTTCCTATGTTTAAGCAAGGTTAAAGATATTGAGAGAGAGTTACAGGCTGCTGACAAAGAGTTTTCCAATTTCAAGAGAAGCTTGGAATCTCCAATTTTGGAAGGGAGACATCAATTAGCTTATGGAATCCAAGAAAACTTGAGAGTGATGAAATTCAAATGGTAATGCATTCTTTTGTTTTTGTGGAACCACATACATTTTTTCATTTTTTTCATTTTGACTGTTGTTTTTACAGTTGGAGATTGCAAATGAGGATAATTTCTTGGGAAGAGCCAAAGGATCGAGAGTTGGTGGTAGTTCCCTAAAGGATGTTGTACTTGGGAATTATATATATCGAAGATTGATCCCAATATTCTGTTAGTTTTTCATAGCACTTTCTCAGAGGAGGCCTCATGGCCAATTGTCTGTGTTAAAGCAGTTACAAGGATTCTTGGATACTCAAGTTTGCAGTACAATGCACACAAAGTTATGTTTTTGGAAACTAAGCAACTTATCAATTGTTCTAATCTCTGCATGTAATGTACAAATATAAATGTTCCTTAGAGAGATTGAGAGAATAGGATCCCACAAGCCATCCATGTTTTTGAACTTGCTCAAATCTATAGAGTTCTGAGTTAGGGCTCTTCTTGCTGGCCGTAAAGTACTCCATTCTTTGGATCCCAAACTCTCCATGCAATAAATACAAGGATATTTTGCATTGGCCCCATTACTTAATCCAAGCGTACATTTGATACTTTTTAAGTCAGTACTCATGTGCCATTCAACATTAAAACTACCAACACCATTGACTATCAACATTTCACCTTCACTTTGAGACTTTATAATATCAGGAATACTTGTATGAGAGAATAACCATTTCAAGATTTCATGACTTGCAGTTGGTACTTGGGCCGCACCAAATCCACCAAAGCTCCATCTTGGATTGTATCTTGAACAATTGTTCTTGCCCCCTACCACTACTGTAATCCAATGCCCTATTCATAATATAGATGCTGACTCTTTCTATCTTTTGTACCTTTTGAATCTGTGCTTCATCCAATTTTAGTGCGAACTTCAAAATACCACCACATTCTTGGACAATAAATTTATACATATGGACCATTGCAATCTGGACTCTTTTAAGATCAATCCAAATATTATCAAATGTGTTGTATTCAAAAAAAGGCCTTTGTTTTATGTTTTTCATAGGGCATAGATCTTTCTATATGGATATACTCTCCAAAAACATTTGAAATCCTACGATTCATAGCTATCCTAGCAATTGAAATTGCAAGATGCCAAGGCAAACCAAATGCACTTATTCTATGAAATTTAAGATTTGTAAACCACAATTTAGAGAGAGCACTATAATCTCTACAAGTGATACCCATGCTATCACATGTCTCCACTATTTCAATTGGTTAACTGTTCCTTTTAAATCTTTCACTAACTCTTTCAGAGTTTGGCTTCTTAAGGCTACATTTTCAGGTGATTTAAGAATCCTTATAATGTCCTTCTTTGTCATGGTTTCTTTAATAAGATTAATCCTCTCATCATTCTCTTGAATATTGATACCTGAAATATTAGAGAACATCTCTTTGCAAGATTTAGTCTCCTTTTCTTCACCCAACTACACAAGTCCATTATATTTTTAAGTGATCTTTTTCTCTGTCTAAATCCTATTGGAGTTTCTTTCAAGCACAATAATTTTTCTTGCAATGACTGATTAGAGTTTTCTAGATTATCAACCTTGTCTGTTAGCTCAAAAATAGTTTTTTGTGCCAATGTTAATGCTTTCTTCATTTTATGCTTTTGTTTTCTAAATGTAAAAGATTCAGATTATAACCTCATGCAATAGCCAAGCATCCCATCACAACCATCTCCAACATACCTTATGAAGTTGTGAATATTGTAAAAAGGTGGATCTTTACCTGTAGAAGGGTTTGGAGGACAAATATTTCCATCCATCCATAAGTCTACATGCTTCTTTCCTTCTAATCACAACTTTAGCTTCATCCTTGTCTAACAATGCTCGATGGTGTATACTCCTCCAAGATGAATAGAGAGGATCTAATTGAATAGTAAGTTTATACTTGCATGGTGGGGCTGTGGTTGTATTGGTAGAAAAGGTACTGGTAAACATTTTGATAGGGAACCATAAACAGGGAAACAATATCACAGAGAAGGAAATAGAACCATAGGAAAGAGAGGTGCAGAAAATGAAAATTGAGGAATAAACGAGCAGTGTATTTTGGTGTGAAAAATAAAAAATGCAAGATTTTGCAATTTCCAAGAGAATAATACTGAAAAGGTGACACTTAACGTCCATTAAAGATTGAAGATATTTAATATCCAGCCCCTTACATGAATCATACATTCTCTCATTAATCATGTTCAGGCAGCCAAATTTGGAGGCTTTTTCTCTTCTAAGCCTCTTCTAATTAGCAAGTTAATCATTTTCTTATGAATGTCATTTTGAAACATTTTTGGCCCTAATGCAATATCTGTATTTTATTGTTTTGAGCATGTCAAACTATGTACTCTAGACGCCAATTGTAAAGTAGTATGTCGGTGCCCACTTGTGTTGGTTTTGAGTGTGATTTGATTCTACCCTATGGCAATGGTGCTTGGACTTGATTACATATGGAAACTATGATCTTTATTGAATGCATACATATTTAAAAGGTCTACCCAATGTAGTTCTAGCTCTAGGCCAAGCATGGTAGTCCTCCAATTTAGATAGTGCCAAAGGGAACCATCTCCTAAGGCCCCTTCTATCCTTAATGATGATGCATCATGCATGCATTGATTGTCTCACTCACTATATTGAAAGTCCCATTCATACTCTAGTCCTTGTATTGTAAGAAAATTTGTACTCCCATTAATTTCTTCTCCTACTCCACTAAAGCTAGCATGTCGATTCTTTGCTTTTGCTCATCTGGTTGTTATCCCACCCATACCCAAAACACGATCTTCACTTCTTATTAGAACGGCCCAGCACCCTAACATCCCATTCCAAAAGTTTAAAAAATCTTCTAATGAGGATTTGAATGCTCTCATCCCCACCAATTTGATGTAGCTTACACTATAAAATTTGTTGGTCAGGTTAATGAGCCTCACAAGGTAGTTGTATTCATATCTTGAATGTGGAAAAAAGGCTGCAACCTAGCTAATGGTAGAAAATGGATGCCCACCTAGAATACCATATTGATTGCATTTTGGAATAGACTGCAACCAAACTAAATAGATGCACAAAAGCTTGAATGAATCCAGAGCCTAAAGCAAGGAGCTAAATTAGTCAAGGGCTACGCATCCAAGTTTAGAATCTTACATGGGATGAAATGTTAAACACCATGTATGTTCAAGGCTTCAACAAGCCAATCTAATAATCTTTTGCCTTTGATGAATTGGTTTGCAATGACATAGATCCCTTTTACAAGAAATCCCTTAGATTAGAACAATTTCTATCGACAAAGAAAAAGTCAAAAAAAGGGAAGAAATCCACCAAGTCAACTCCAAACAATCAAAATGATGAGTAGTTTTTTTATTTTGATTTAGATCTAGAGACAAAATCAAGCACCAAGAAAATTAACGTCAAAGAGGAGGAGAAGAAAAATCAAAGACAGATTAAGAAGAAAGACAAGGGCAAGAAAACCTCAAAGAACACTAGAATAAATGAGGTAAAAAATATTTGATACACACAATGCAATAAACTCAACCATGTTTAGACCAAATGTAGCCTAAATTGGAGGTGGTGTAGTATTTGTATCATGGCCACTCATAACATTGAGTACTACCGATGTACAATTGCAAGTACTAGATGGCCCACCTTGGAGGATGGCAAGATACCTATGTACCATCCATGGACCACCATTTTGACCAACCAAAAGACATCTGCAATTTCTTACACAAATCAAGAGTTCTAGCAACCTAGTGGTGGCCATGGCATGCATGGTAGAGGAGGAGATTGATGAAATTTTTGACCATTATCTAAACATTGTTTCTTCTATATATAGAAAGGACACTAGATATGGGAGTGTTCGAAAGCTTAGGCATATGATTCCTAGAAAAGGCAAGGAAAAATACTGACACCTATGCCTAGAGCCAACACTACTGAGATCAAGGAACCAATTGACCTAGATGTTCATGTGGTAACCCAGCTTGAGAAAACATACAAGGAAGTCGCATTGAGACCCACAAGCACTTTGTGGGTAGAGCAAGAAAAAGTCTACCATCAAGTGGTAGGATGGTGATGAGCAAGTGAGATGGCTATGATGAAATATCCACCATCGCAATCTAGTTCAAAAGTTAAACCCAAAGGTTGGTCTGGTAGCCCATGCGCATGGAATATTCCTGCATACCAAAAGGATAATTGGGATGATAATTGGGATAATTGGAATATTCCTCAATCCACTGGACTTAAGAATCTAGATGGTCACCCTAGAATTCACAAAAGGAAGCATCCAAAGGTTTATCCTAGCAAATAGAAGAGTAACATATTCGATGATAGAATCTAGAAGTTCACCCTAGACAAAGACATGGTAAGACCCCACAAGCTAATCCCAAAAGCAATAGAAGCCACAAGACTAATGCTGAGCCTGCACTAGTAGAAGGGAACACACAAGGAGCTTTGGTTGTTTTGGACTCATATAAAGAATCAACTGGATAGGGGCCAATGAATATTATGGCTCTATTAGGAGATCTCTTAAATCTTGCATCAACTTTCAAGGATCACCTATTGAGAATGATTTAGCTAGAGTGACCAATGTTACTAGAACTTGAGGTAGCACCTATGACTGCAAACACTCTAAAGGTCGCAGTTCAGAGAATTTAGTAGAAACTAGTACCACCAAGCCCATTGTCTCCTCCAACCATTCCGATAACTTCTATTCAGTGCAAGGATCAAACTTGTATCCAAATCATCTTGCTCAATATCGAATCTGATGTCAACATCATCACAATGGAAACTTGTCAAAAATTGAATAGAAAATTAGTAAAGGGTGAGACCACTTGGCATTGTATGGTCTATACTTTTGGAAATTGCTACTATTCAATTCTTGGCTTCCCTAGTTGTGTTAAATATGAAGCATATAGGTGAAGATTAGTGCCTACTATTGGGAAGGCCTTGGCTTCGCCAAGCAAGATTCACCCAAAGTTGGGATAAATATAAACTCACAATCCACCAAAATTAGCATAAAGTAATTGTAATCTTGAAGAATGTTATTGCTCTCTCACCTTAATATATATTGGATGTGGCAAAAATAGTCAACATGGTTGAAGACAAGGATGAGTAATTTCTAAAGGCTAATGCAAATTTATAGCCATGGTGTCTAATTAATGTGTTGTAGATCAATGAAGAGTATATGTGGCCACAAAGCCAACTTGACATAATCCCAAAATAAGGAAGAGGAGGATAACAATTCCAATAGTTCCATAATCCACAACCCAGACTATGAGAAAGGAGATGGTGATATGAATGATATTGCTGAAGCCAAAATAAAAGAAGTACTAAGACATGAGAAAAAGTTTGAGGCCTAAATGCAAAAGGTCACCAAAGTGAAGGAAGATGGTCTAGACATGGTGTTTCTTGGTTTGAAAAATATGAAACTAGTGAAGATTAGTGCCTAGTTAGAGCCACAATTTTGAGGGCAACTCATCATTTTACTAATTGAGTTTAAAGATGTGTTCTCTTGGAAGTACTCAAAGATAAAAGGAACGGATGAGAGATTCTATCAGCACTCAATTTTCTTGAAGCTGGATGCTATTTCAGTCTAGATGGAATGATACCACATGAAACCTCATATAGCAAAACGTGTCTGGACTAACTACTATAAGTTGGCTTTATAGCCCTAGTAGATCAACTTGATTGTATTTCCCTTATTGTCATAGTCCCTAAGAAGACATGAAGATGTGAATCTCTAAGGGCTATAGAAATCTCAATGTAGCCACCATTCTGAGCCCTTTCCCATTCCCTGCTTGGATACTATCTTGGATGAAGTGGCTGGCCATGAGATGTGCTCCTTTCTTGATGGATTTAGTGGCTACAACCAAGTCCGACTTGCAACACCATATTAGAGAATTTGAGAATTTTCCAAGTTCCACTTTCAAATAAGGGGTAGATATTTTGCCATGTGACTAAATGTTAATCCATGCTTCAAAGTGGGACTTGGAAAGACAACCTATATAGTACCCTAATATATATTTTTTCTCTAGATGATTAGTCTAAAATCAATTTCATCACAACAAGGGGTGTGTATATCTATACAATGATGTGGTCCCTCATGCACCCTTGCTTACACTAGATTTCCATGCTATAAGCTAGGGTTAGGGTCTCCCTTTTCCTCTAATCCACTCCTGCCTCACCTTCCCTCATGCACCCTTGCTTACATTGGGTTTGCATGCTACACTTTTGACACCCCCCCCCCTCAATGCCAAGGTGGCATTGGATTACATAGCATATTAGTGGTCCCCTCAAAGAATCAATGGGATGCCTTTATAAAGTAGGCTACAAGGATGTTTATGGAAAGATGATACAACAAATACTAGAAAATGTCCTTATCATGTGCTTTGGAGACATAGTTGGCCTCCATTTTTAGTAGCACTTCAGAGGAGTTACAACATTTATTGGTGATATGTCCTTTTTTGTTACATTTGTTGCACTTCATCTTGTTGGGATATTTTTTCCAAGAATTTCTTACAATATGTCCATTTGTATTGCAAAAGGGACATTTAGTAGTAATAGGATGGTCAAGAGTTGTTGAGGTAGATGATGAGCACTACAAGATATAGACCTTATACCGACGTTTAAAGCGATGAAAATACAAACAACAAAATTTGCCCCCATCGTCGCAAAAAGCGTCGTTATTGACGATGCCATAGAAACGTCGCTATTGGCATCGTTATTGGCGTCGCTATATGCGTCGCAAATGCAACGCATATAGCGACGCCAATAGTGACTTAACCAGTAAATTTGCGACACACATAGCGACGCGAGGAGTAAATTTGCAACGCAAATAGCGACGGTGATAGGGAAAAAAAAAATTGTGGTGGCAGGGCAGCACTACTGTATACAAAGTGCTTGCAAACAAAAAGAATGTATACTAAAATCATAACACTGATACATGAAATAAATACATGATCGCATAAAAAGTGATTGGTAAAATCATGACAGGATATCACTAATACATAGAAAATGTCTACATAGATCAGGCGACTAAAAAATAAAGGTGTGTGAGCTCCAAGGATCCAAGGGCAAGCTAGAAATCCTCATCCCGCTGCAAAATTGCATGGAATGGATTCTGCAGAAAAAGAAACAACACATCAATCCACCATACAATAATCCATTCAAATATCTCATGGTAACTACAGACAAGAAAGATGAGTGACTTACAGGGCCACCGCGTCTATACAATCGGTCGATCAATGCATTGAGACCATGCCTCTCTGCATATCGAGTCTCAAGGCCTTGCGACTCGCGATTTGTAATGGAGTGCTGCAAAGAAAACAAAATGCTAACTGTTAGAAACATGATTGTTAGAACAAAGAATATTTCAAAAAAACAAACAAGCAAAACAAAAGAGAAACTTACAAAGTCCTCCAAATATGTCATGTGGCTGCCACTCCCAAGATGATGGACCACTCCGGCCTCGAGTCGTGCCCTCGCTGCCTCGCGCTGCTGACTCCAACATCCTGGCGAATCTGTAGCCTCCTCCCTTAGTCGGCGCAAGTCGTCTGCATCTAACCACTCGGGCTTTGCAGCCCCACTCTTGACTGCCTTGCATGCGTCAGATCGTCTATGTGACATGTATGCACGCATGCAATCCATCATCCAGCCCATAGAGAATCTATCTACTGTGGCTGGCACCGGAAACTCCTTGTGCAAGGATGCTACTATGTAGTCCTTGCTCCCCTCAGGTATGTTCTTCCAATGATCCAGGACGTTGTGCCGAAAAACTTGTTGGCACAACTCTCTCATGCGAGCCATCACCCTCCTCCCCTCATCATTCATGATGATGGCTCCTGACCTACTATCAACCAGATATCCATAACCCCTAGGAGTCTACCTAAGATGGGTCCTCTCCCATCTCCGTCCATACTCCTGGGCATATCCAGGAGACCCCTCTACATCTGGTGTACCGACTGGGGTAACCTCTCTCGGAGTGGCACCCAAAGGGGTGCCACCTGCTGACGGCTGTGCAAAAGCTGGAGTAATTGGAGTAGACATCCCCACAGGTGTGACAAATCCTGGAGGTGACGGAGCTCCAGCTGAACAACGAGACGGAGACACCACATCCGTGTCTCCACAGCAGCATCCCCCTGATCCCGATGCAGTCCCTCCCTCTGGCCTAAGTCGTGAGCATCGAGATCGTCTGCTCGAAGCTGAAGCATCTGATCACGCTGAAATAGATCTAGCAGAGCACCCTGACGAAGAACAAGGCAACTCCTGGTCTGCCATCTCTCTGAATCTCGCAAGCTGGCCTGGAGACATGTGTGCGAAGATGTCCTGCAACTCCTCATCGCTCATCCCTCAACTCATCCTGAAAATGTCACCTGCATAGATAAAAAATGGTGTTAGAATAATCAATTTAAATTATACAAAGTACAATAATATAAATCATTTTTAAAAAATCCCTCTTAAAATGCATTTCTTATGTACATTTATAAGAGATCTAAACAACGAATTGAGTAAGTGGATGCTCCAAGAATGAAGTATCCTATGGTCCCATGTTAATCTCTTGACACAACTCCGCATACATTGGAAGGTCGATAGACATGTCACCACAAAAGAATGAGTCTGCCTCGTTCTCAAAAAATTCTTGGACTCCTGTATTTCCATCATTGTTAGCCGATGCGGGCTCCAAGCTTGCGGCGGCCTCCACCCCTTATAATATCGACCTCTCTATTTGCATATTATCTTCATCTATGCTCGGAACATCGCTTTGATCATATACTCTCGCACTTCGGGGAGTTGAAGGTATAACATACCACCATCAAGGTTGTTGGGGGTTTGGATAGAAGATTACCTGTTCACAAACACGTACAAAGCGAGTTCAAACCATTGTGACATAAACCATGTCGTATTACAATTAGCAAGCAAATGACTCTATGCACATGTTCACAATGGGCCGGCAACACAAAGGTGTCACACAAATCCGTCCATTTTTTTTCGAAATCTATTTCGAGTAATCCAGATGGACCTCGTCGAACTGTTGCTCAAGCTTCTCCAAGTACCACTTTGAGCCACTACACATCGAATAGTATCATAGAGAAGCTACGGTAATCCACCGTAATAATACTTTGCAAGTCCCCAAAATACTCCATCTCATCCACAACCATGTTCGGATCCGTTGCTCGTCGCCGGCTCTCTTGCTCGAACCTTGCCATGACACCATAGTCCATTGTGGAGCACATTTTGTCAATACGCTCCACGCAAAAATGCCATCCGCACGACTATGCTGCACTATATATTTTGTACTGTACATTGAAATACTCAAATTAGATGTCACATATAAAATTTAAATACGACATATTCTAAACCCCTCATCACCTTTGGACTACATCCCCTCAAGAATTTCCACTCCTCCATTGAGACCTCTATCCCTTTGCTGGATGCTGCGGTCAAGGCTCCATGCAACCATCGTGTTGACATAAACCGCGGCATCTCCTCCATGCCTTTGGGATATCAAATCGGTTGATGATGCATACTACGTCAGGATTCAGCTCGTGCTTCCTCTCGATCTTGCCTTGCAATCTGGTACTTGGTGAGCCACGTCTCCATGGAGGCATGGTGCAACATACAAAAGTGATTCACCTTCTCTTCCATTGAGGCATCCATTCTTTTTTCTACCCCATTTCCAACCACCACATCTCCAGTCAGTCTATCATTGTCCTTCAGCATCCATAGCATTTCATTGTCTGGTTCCACCGTTGGTAGCCATTGTGAGATATGCACTAACACCTCTGACACCAACCAACCTTTGGCCATGCTACCTTTTGGCCGAGCTCGTTGTTGCACAAAGCCTTTCAGGGTTTTCATGAAGCGCTCCAGGAAGAACATCCATCGCGTATGGACAGGTCCAGCAATCTCCACTTCGTCCACAAGATGCGCAAGAAGGTGGACTTGTATCGTGAGCATGCTAGTGGGCAGGTATTTCTCAAAGAGACAGACTGTCTCCACTGCTCCCCGCCTTGCGGATTCAATAGAGGACGTCTTAATCTCTTTCTGTGAGATCCATTGCACCAAAGTCGACAACTTGTAAATGGCCCCGCGAATTTGTGGAGTAAGGCATCCTACGATTGCGATCGGTAGGACAAACTACCACAAATGAGAAAGCATTATGAATAATGGCCACTTTTCAAATTGCAAAATGCCCACTCTAATTACAATCCATTCTGTTCACAAACTTGACATATCTTATGCCAATCATGGGATTTTAGCCCCAACAATTGGTCATCTTTAGAAAATGCCGACCTGAGAGAACGCATCATACCCATCGGAGTATGGATAGACCTGATTACTTGCTTCACAATGCGCTCTTCTTTAGTGGACAAAACCCAAGGAGCATGAGGAATCTGCACTCCACCATCAGCACTCGACTGCGGCCAAAGCGCCTCCATCTTACCTACCTCCTTCAAATCCATTCGTGCCCCTATAGTGTCTCTCTTTCCTGTGATGTGGTCCCATAGCAAGCTGCCCACATTCTTGAAAATATGCATGGGATCCAACAAGTGGTTGACTTGTAAGTGGGTCCAATATGGCAACTCGTAGAAAACTGAGAATCGTCGCATTCCATTTGGATGTGATTCCGGGTTTACCATTTTTAGCTCGTACCAGCTTGCAACGTTCATACGTGTTGGAGGTCTTCCAAGGAAACCTTCCATGAGTTCATGATCCTCCGGCAAGAAAGCGGCATGTCCTTAATATACCATCTTCTTCATGGTTCGTGACCTTTGGGAGTCTAACTGTGGCCCACACAATGGACATGCATGATAACCTGAGGTAACCAGACCTGTAAGGTGAGCCACAACCTAGTGAATACTTGATTGAATGAGATAAAATATAGATATTACCAGCGAGAACGGAGGTTTGCTCACCTGAGCACTCTCCCAATCCCGAAAAGTCATGCATCGTCCACATGAGAATGGCTCGAATGTTGGCTGACCGCCGACCATCGCGCCTGCTCATATCTTGCACAGTGACCCCCTCCTCCCACAAAATCTTAAGCTCATTGACTAATGGACGAAGATACACGTCCATATTTTTTACTTTGTAGTGGCCTGGGATGAGCAAGCTAAGGATGAGATGTCATTTCTTCGTAGAAAGCCATGGAGGGATGTTGTAGTTGACAAGCACTATAGGCCACACACTGTAAGAAGTTGAGCGCAGACCGAATGGGTTCACACCATCCATTGCGAGATCGAGCCGAAGATTCCTTGGCTCTCGCGCAAAGCCTGGGAAGGTAGAGTCAATGTGGCTCCATGCGCGTGAATTTGCTGATATTCATTGAACTCCATTCGTGGACCTATTCTGCACATGCCATGTTGTCAAGCTTGCCATGTCGGACGTGCGAAACATGTGGTTTATGTGGGGGATGAGCGGAAAGTGTCTGAGAACTTTTTGAGGGATGGTTTTCCCTTACAAGTCCTGTCGATACCTGTGAGCACCACACTTTGGACATGTCTCCATAGTCTCGTATTCATCTCGAAACAGTATACAATCGTTGATACATGCATGGATGTTATTGTAGTCTATGCCAAGCTTCCGTAAAACATGTCGTGTATCATCACGAGACTTAGGCATGGTATTTGCAGGTGGTAATATATGATATTTCAATAACTTGAAAAAAATCATAAAACACCTTGAAAAAGTACAAATGTTTGTAATAATAGTGTCAAAAAAAAAAATCAATGAAGCCTATGTGCAAGGTACCTGAATAACTCGGTCACACTCGTATCGCTCCACCCGTATTTTGCTTGCACACTTAAGAGTGCAAGCAATGTCTTCAACGGAGATACTCGGCACCCATCATATAATGGTATGGATGCTTCCTCTCTAAGCGGATCAGATGTCTCGACATCCATGGGAATCAATGCATCGATCATTGCCTCCATCTCAGGCTGCAAGATTGTAGGTAGGTCGGGAAGGTTGACTGTCTCCTCTGGCATTGACGGTATAGATTGGCCTTGCGAGTGGTGGATTGGCTCCTGCAATCCATCCATCACACGTCCACCAACTCTTCTAATTGGTCACAAAGAGTGCACTCCCCCTTGGGACGAGACATCACCCCCCTGGATAGAAAATTTGCCAACAGGACCCAATCTTATTGTGTATGGTTTTCAATTAGCTTGCGAGTACAATGCATGATTGATATTAACTTCAAATTACTGTTTGTTGAAAATCCGCAATTGCCTTATCAGTGATCTCAACTTGAAACTCTCCAAATCATCGTACGTGTTCTATAGACAATCGGCATTTTCGTCTAATTGCCAACTTGCATTGAGAGCAAGGACATGGGACACGCTGATTAAGATACGCCTCGCGATCTTGAACAATAAGACCTTCTTCTTTTTCCATCTTATCTACATTACAGCAAACGAGGCTCAAATGGATAGCTTTATGGAGATGTATGTCAAGTTGCAAGTTGACCATAAGCTCTTGCATTGTACATAGTAGTTGAGAGATTTATTGATGTTATATCTCGGCCCTATACCATGCTCAAGGATTTGTTTGTCCCGCTAGATAATTATTTGTTATTGTAAAAAAAAAATCATTGATTCATAAGGTTCATGAGTTGAAGACTAAATGTTTGGACTTGTCTAAAAGATTGGATAATGGCTTAGATGCTAAAAGGAAAAGTGATGAATATGTTACTTCATCATTGCAACAAAAAGATTGGTGACAAGGATGCTATGATTAATGAAGTTCTTCACGAGGTGAATATAGAGTTGAAGGGGATGGAACACGATTCTTCTTTGGGATTTAATGGTGATAAGTCAATTATTCAGGTGTCTTCTTGTACAACCATTATACCTTATATACCTAGCTACGGTCTCTAGGTTATGTACTTTGAGTATCTTAGAGGGGCTCTACTAGGATTACTTATACAACTGCACTAGAGGGCTTTGAGTATAAGTAATCCATTTATGAGCATCATTGAGGATCTCTTATTCTAATAATAAATCAGTCTCAACAAAAAGCATCTTAGAAATGTGGGTTTTTTGTCCTCGGTCGCCGTGATGCGATGGCCAGGAGGTGGCCGCAACGGATTTTAGCGGCGGATCAGGGTGGCCGCTGGCATGTATGTTGTCTAGCGGCAGCAGGGCTGGCTCCTCCCTTTCCACAACCACCCTCTCCCTCTAAGCTCGGCGCAACAGGGTGACGACACCCCTCCCATTCCTTTTTCTCCACGACGGCAACCCCTCTCTTAAATAGGGGAGGGAGGGGAACCCTCCCTCTCCTTATGTGTCGCATTGCATGGCCTCCCACACCAGCGAGCTCCCAGCAAGGAGCTTCCGCTTCCTTGCTATTCCCCTCCCCTTCTAGCACATTAGTCGGCTTGGGAGGGGAATATATAAAAAAATTTGTATTATCCTTTTTTTAAAAAAATATGTTTATGCGGATGTTACATTCTCTCCCCCTTAGAGGAATCGAGATGTCCTCATCTCGAGATAAACTCGGGATATTGATGGTTGAGTGTGCCTTCATCTATCCAAGTGGCATCCTCTTCGGGATAGTCTTTCCACTGGAGGAGGCATTCTCTCACGGTTATGGATCTTAATTGTCTCTCCCTAACATCTAAGATCCTATCAGGCCTTAGTTCAAGGACTCCTTGACTAGGCATTACAACTTGTTGATCGTCAAGTACATGGTTAGGATTACGTACATATTTTTTCAATAGGCTGATATGGAATACATTGTGAACCTTTAGGTTCTTAGGAAGTTGCAATTTATAAGCATTAGGTCCTAGGCATTTGAGGATTTTGTATGGCCCACAATACCTTGGACTTAGCTTCTTGAAATCTCCTAAGGATAGGGAACTATTTTTAGGGCATACGCGAATGAAGACCATGTCTCCTTCTTCGAAGACTCTTTCTCGATGCTTCAAATCTGCGTATGCCTTCTGCCTATCCTTGGCCGCTTGTATGTCCTGTCTTATTGACTTTATTTGGTCATCCATCTCTTCCAGCATTTGCCTTGGAGCTTCAACCCTTAGGGTTGGATCAGAAAAGTTTAGGGGACTTCTGCAATCATGACCATGTAATGCTTGAAAAGGGGTCATCTGAATGCTTTGTTGGTAAGAAGCATTGTAGGAAAATTCAACCAAAGACAAGTATTGAATCCACCTCTTCGGCTCACGACAGCAGTATGCCCTAAGCATATCCTCGATGACTTGATTGACTTGCTCTGTTTGACCATCCGTTTGGGGATGGTAAGCTGTGCTAAAGCAGAGTTGAGTCCCAATGGCTTCAAAGATAGCTCTCCAAAAGTGTGATGTGAAGAGAGAATCACGATCACTAATGATTCTTATGGGTAAACCATGTAGCTTGAATATCTCCTTCATAAACAATCTTGCAATGTCTGAGGCTTCATAGTTTGTCTTTACTGGAATAAGATGTGCAACCTTAGTAAGCATGTCAACCACAACCATGATAGAGTTGTATCCTCCTTGGACTTGGGGCAGGCCTACAACAAAATCCATACTAATGAATTACCATTTCATTTGGGGGATGTCAAGCGGTTGCAGTTTCCCTGGCATCATGACATGTTCGGCTTTGATACGTTGGCAAGACAAACACACGGTGACATATTTGAGAATGTCACCTTTGAGCCTCTCCCAATGGTAGCTCTTCCTAGCTGCATTAAGAGTCTTAGCATAGCCAGGATGTCCTGCAAAAGGAGAATCATGAGCTTCCCACAATATCTTCTGCTTAAGTGACCGACTTGCTGGTATACACAGCCTTGTTCTATAGTAGACAAGTCCATTATTGATAGAAAATTCATGATACTTAGCATGCAGCTTTTGATTTTGATCCTTGATAGAGATTTCCCTTAGAATTGTTTGGTAGGCCGAATCGTGGCATGCATCCTCTCTAGCTAACTCAAGTATAGGGTTGTTTGGCATAGATATTTTTGTAGCTAGAGATCTAGCTGTTGAGGGATTGTGCAGGATTAGGGAATTAAGGAATGCCTTGCGATTGAATGCATCAGCAACTACATTCTCTTTTCCTGGTCGGTACTTGATTTCAAAGTCATACTCCTCCAACACTTCAATCCACCGATGTTGCCTCATGTTGAGCTCGTTCTGGGTAAAGATGCATTTGAGACACTTATGGTCAATTACTAGAGTAAACTTGTTACCCAACAAGTAGTGTCTCCAAAGCTTTAGAGCATGGATGACAGCTAGCAATTCCAGATCATGCGTAGCATAATTCTTTTCATAACTCTTCAATTTCCTTGAAGAGTATGCTACTGGATGACCTTCCTGCATAATTACACACCCCAAGGCAAGAATGCTAGCATTAGTTACTACCTTGAACTCCTTATTAAGGTCTGGAAGTTTTAGAATAGGTGTTGATACCAAACTTTTCTTCAATCTATCGAAGCTATTTTGTTTGGGAGTTGACCATGCAATGGAAGTTTGCTTCTTCAATAAGTTCGTCAGAGGTGCTGCAATCAAAGCATAGTTTTTTATGAAGACCCTATACCATCCTCTCAATCCAAGAAAGCTACGTATCTCTTTGATGGATGATGGTATTGGCCACTCAAGCACATCTCTGACCTTGGTTCAGTCTACTGAGATTCCTTCTGCTGATACTATGAATCCCAGATATTCAATCTGACGCTTGAAGAATGCACACTTCTTCATTTTAGAATACAGCTTATGTGACCTCATTGTCTCAAGGACAATCCGAAGTTAGGGTTCATGATCTTTTTCCTGTTTAGAATAAACTAAAGTGTCATCGAATAAGACAAGCACGAAATCATCAAGATATGGCCTAAAGATATCCTGCATTAACCTATTGAAGGTGGCAGGTGCATTCGTAAGCCCGAATGACATAACTAGGAACTCAAAGTGCCCAGATCTTGTATTGATGGCCATCTTTGGGATATCTTCTTCCTTGATCCTTATCTGATAGTAACCTGACCTGAGATCAATCTTGGAGAAGATCTTCGAACCCTGAAGACGATCAAGAAGCTCATCTATTCTAGGAATAGGATACTTGTTCTTGACCGTTGATTGATTCAATCCTCAGTAATCAATACATAGTCAAAGTGTCCCATCTTTCTTTTTTCTAGAATAGTACTGGAGCTCCCCAGGGTGAACTACTAGGACGGATGTAGCCCTGATCTAGCAGCTGCTTGAGTTGTTCCTTCAGCTCAATTGCTTCTAGTATGGACATTCTATAAGGTCTCTTTGCAATTGGTGCAGCTCCTGGTACTAACTTAATCTCATGATCCACTTCTCTCTGAGGTGAAAGTTCAGTCAACTCTTCAAGGAATACGTCCACGTATTCCTTTAGCCAAGAAGGTCCTTCATGAGACTCTTGCTTCTGATCTAATTTGTTGACTTTGATCAAGTAAACAGGTAATCCTTTTTTGACTCCTTTTATGATCCGAGATACTTTGGCCAATTGGATACTTGGTACTCCAGCCTCACCTTGAGTTGTGCCTAAATCCCTTTTAGAGTTTCAAAAGGAAACTTGACCCTTTCCATAGTGAATGTGGGCATCGTTAGGCTTAAGCCAATCCATTCCGAGTAAACACTCATGGATATCTAAATTCACGATTCTGAATTTGACCGAAGTCTTCTTTCCTCCTAGGAAGAATTCCACCTTAGCAGTTTGCCTGGTACAAGTAACCTCACGACCATTTGCCAATTCCACAAGCAGGGTAGGTGCTTCTACTATGGTCATTCCTAATCTTTTTGCACATGTTGGTGAGATAAAGGAATGTGTACTGCCACAATCAATCAAGGTCTTGAAACCTTTACCTTGATAGTCCGACGGTGTTTGAATCACCGAGAATTGGCGATTTGGTCCTTTCTTGTGTAGAGCGGCATGGATTGTCACTCTTTCAAACTCTGCTTCCATGGTCAGATCTTCTTCTTCTTCTTCTTCTTCGCACATTTGTCTATTGGAAATGTAGGTGGTTCTTCCTTTGCCTCGGGAAGTGGCTCCTTGACCACGGCCTGTTCGTTGGAAAGGCGCTTGGCGATGTCCTCCACCAAGCTTGGGACATTGCCTCTTGTAAGTGACCGAGTTCGTTGCACTGGAAACAATGGAGGTTTTGGCCATTACTTTGAGTAGGAACAACGTTGTTGACATTATTCGTCCTTGCTTTCTTTCTTTGTCCCTGATTATGTCCTTGAACTCTCTTCATTTGATGTTCGAATGCTCCTCTGTTCGGGTCATTATAAGACCAAGTTTTGTTATCCCTTGGTCTAAATTGCACCTCCTGAATTATAGGCGCCGCTCGAATGAGTGCATCCTGAAGATATGATGGGCGCATAGCTTCGAGACGGGTATTGACTGGTGGATTTAAACCCGCACAAAATTTGGACACCTGCTATGTCATGTCCATCTGCAGTGCATACTTAAGAAGTGAGACAAATTTAGAATAGTATGCATCAAGCGTGAGGCCCAGCTGTTTTAGCTCGTAGAACTCATTCATTTTCTACATGCGATAATCAGGTGGTAAATATCTTCCTTGCACAGCTTTCTTCAACTTCTCCTAGGTGATGGATCCCTCTGTGATCCCTTAATCCCTGCACCATTGCTTCCACCAAAGCCTGGCTTCGCCGGTGAGCTTTAGCTTAGCGAGCATAGCCTGATTGGCAGGTGCAATACCGGATGCTTCGAAGTAATCCTCCATGGATTCAATCCAAATTTCAGCATCAGCTTGGATGAATCTACCTCTCCCGTCAAACTCGGGTGGCTTAATCTGCTTGAGAAGGAACTTCTTCTCTTGGATCACAATAGTACTTGATGTAGGAGGCGAATTAGGAACCTGTACCTGGGGTTGTGCCTGGATAAAGGTTTCTTAACGTTATTATACAATAATCGTCGTTGATTTATATTACATCTTTAATTCAACTATCACGTAAACAATGTAGCTACTTAACTTTTTATCAACTCTTATGCACAATCAGACATTGATAAAAAAAGTCTTTTATTTGTATTTATATGGGCATAGCCCTTTTGAAATACAACATTTCTTGCGATGATAAGCCAACTGTTATATTTAGTTTGCGGAGAACAATGTTGTCTTACATTTATCCATAGGAACTGTATAATAGTATGGTTTCGGGTCATGGATCTTCAGGAATCGGTAAGTCATTGGAATTTCAGGATATCCGTTCCATTGGAGTCCATACTTCTCATGGCGGCCCAATACTTTAATCCTGTCGGTAGGGATTACACGGGTTACTTCCTCATATACATATGAGTTTATCTCAACCCTTCGACCTCGAATATGTAAAGTTGAGTTTACGTGAGCTTCCACAAAAATGAACAGCTTCACAACTTTCAAGTCTTCCAACCACTTGATCCTCTTTAAGTTGGTTTGTAGATAAGCAAACTGATGGGCGGCTATATAGTAGATTCCTGAAGCATCCGTCCATCTTCGTTCCATGTACAAAGGTAATGGATTATAGATATACTCTAGGATGTTCATCATCCCAACCCTTTGTCTATAAAGCGGAGAATGCATTGCACTCATAAACATGACTTGAAATACCAAGAACTTGTTCCACGCTTCGTAATTCTGCAAGACAGCATTGAAGGTAAGGAAATGTTTGGACAGCAACATTTGCTTTACTTCATCTTATTAAGATTTCATAAAAACAATTCTGTTTTTGGTCGACTCTGATACCAACTATAACGTATCCACTAGTATCACCCAGGACACGTCTTAGCAGTCCATCAAAAAGGATGTCTAGAAAGCTCCGCCCGGCACTTTCATGGAATGTTACGGGGTTTGTGATCTAGGGCTTTCCGCGTCTACCACGTAGCGGAAGTATTCCGGCCGTTCCCATTTAGGATCGACCTGAATTAGGGTTTTCCTGATTGGTCATTTCCTAACAGCAACTAGCGTCGGACCCAAGCGAACTACTTTACGCAGAAACGCCAGGTCGGAAGCGGATTCACGCTGCACTTGGTTCAAGGAGAATGGGAAATGAGAGGGATGCAAAGCTCAACCTCTCTACCATAAGGCATACTCCCATTTCGTTCCCCTAAAACAACATAAATCGGGTTAAAACATAACTCTAGGTCAACGCTTTTGTTGTTCGTGTCCTTTGACGATCATCCCACCGTTCCTAGGTATCAGAGCCAACCAACAACGGAATTGTTTTTATAATGTAACGTCTGCATAAATATATATATTTTTAAAAAAGGATAATACTTTTTTTTTTAATATTCCCCTCCCCAACCAACTGATGTGCTGGAAGGGGAGGGGAATAGGAAGGAAGCGGATAACGTAATGTCCGCATAAACATGTTTTTTTTTTTAATGATAATACAAAATTTTTTATATATTCCCCTCCCCGGCCGACTGATGTGCTGGAAGGGGAGGGGAATAGCAAGGAAGCGGAAGCTCCTCGCTGGGAGCTCGCTGGTTTGGGAGGCCATCCAATGCAACACATAAGGAGAGGGAGGATTCCCCTCCCTCCCCTATTTAAGAGAGGGGTTGCCGATGTGGAGAAAAAGGAATGGGAGGGGTGCCGTCACCCTGTTGCGCCGAGCTTAGAGGGAGAGGGTGGTCGTGGAAAGGGAGGAGCCAGCCCTGCTGCCGCTAGACAACAGACAAGCCAGCGGCCACCGTGATCCGCCGCTAAAATCCGTTGCAGCTACCTCCTGGCCGTCGCATCACAGCTGGGGAGTTTTTTTTTCCCCCCCACATGTCCTTCCCTTGAAGCTTGGAAGCTTCCAAAAAGGGGGGCCATCTTAGCCCCCATTCCCCTTGGCCTTTAAACCTCTTATTACCCCCCTCCCCCCCCCTTTCACCCCCCGGGTTTTAAAACCCCTTAAGCCCCCTTTCACCCCCCCAGGTTTGAAAACCCCTTAAGCCCCCTTTCACCCCCCTTCTTGTGCCTCACCAAATTCTCCCTACTACCACCCCTCGTGTTTTAAAGGACCATAAGTCCCTTTTTCCCCCTATAAAGAGTAGGCTTAAAGGTCCTATTATTACACCCCCCGTGTTTTTTTTTTTAATTTTAAAAAGCCACTTAGCCCCCTTTCCTTAAGCCCTTTTTTGCATTTTAATAAATCCTCAACCACACCTCCCCGTGTATTAACCCTTAAACCCCTATCCCCTTTTTCCTCCGTATTTAAACCTTCCCTAGCCCTCTCTCTTGTGGCGTATTGAAACCCCCTTTCCTCCAAGTTGACTTAAGGGTCCTTCGACCTTACTTATAACCTTTACGGTTACTACATTTCCTTGGAGTTCTCTCCCGCACCTTGTGTTTTTTTCCATCCCTTTTCATTCCTCATTGAACGAGTCATTATAAGGCCATTAAGCCTTCCCCATGGCTTCAATGGGTCTTAGTCGTAAAAGATTCTGAAACACCCTTTCGAATTTCCCGACTTCAAGGAGGGAGCCTTCCAAAAACTACTTTCGACGGACGGTGCAAGGGAGTGACGGTGGAATTCCAAAGAAGAGTTGTAAAGCTGCTTCCATGTCCGAACGACTACAATTGTGATGCCTCCTAAGAAAGTCCAAGGCGTAGCCGTGGGAGGGTCATCTCCCAGTACCCATGTGGATATCTCAGCCCAAACCCAGGTTTTCTTCTTAATTTTTATTTTATATCGTTGTAATTCAATCATGCAAGGTTAATTGTTAGAAATATGATATATTTTGTCCTAGTTGTTCACGACGAAGGAATTTAGTCATTAATACATTTAATGCAACATGAAAAATAAATAAAGCATAAACGTATTTTTAGCAAATAGCTTTATGCATTGAAATGAATTATGAGCTAGATTGTTACCCATTAAAATAGTATACTTCGGTTAAGCCTAAAGGTATAAAACTGCATCTCGCACTATTAAACCCTATTCTTTTTGCAATGAATCATCATGGAAAGTGCAAATCATGAAATGACTCTTACGATGCATAAACTTTATGAAATTATCATTGTTAACTGCATAAATTAGCAAAGAAAAGGTTGCTTATTTAGCATGAATTTTGTTCGCAAAGAAAAGGGAAGATTAGTTGAAATTAACCTTGCCTGACCTCAAATCGATAAGTTAAGGATTGAAAAAATCAATTTACACATAGTCAATGAATCATATGGAAAAGAAAAAGGCCAAATTCTCACGATGAGGATGGCGGATCCTTACGCAAGCTATCTTGCAAGAGGATGAATACTTTAGTATCCTTCTTGAGTAAGGAAGATTGTTTAGAGACTAAAGACAAGCTGATAGATGGAAGTAACCAATGAACTCAAGGTTTGACCAAGTTGGGTTAATAGGGTACACCCTAACCCAGGATATAGGGGATCTTTCCAAGTTTCAAGTCATCCCCGATCGAGTGTTGAACGCATTTGAAAGGAAGGATTCATTCCTTAGCAGTTTACCAACAACAAAAATGATCAATGGAAATGTTTGTGCTTGCTATAGATTTTAGAGCACTGTTTGGCTTTGTTTGATCAATAAATTAAAAGATAAATGGATATCTATAATTCACGTTGAAGTCCTGAAGGGAGAGGCAGCTTCAGTTACCCCCGACTGCTTGGCTGACCCTAACCAAGGGGGTTGTTGACCGCGCTGGGAACATGGACTGAACCCACCATGAGAGATCTCTCCGTTGAGCGCTACTTGGAGCAGGAGGATGCTTGGGTGCTAGGGGGCTCTGGCCGTAAATCCCTTGCCTTCCAAGTCTTGCACAAGAGGCTCATGTGACTCGGGATTGGATCTCGAGGCCCGCATACTAGTCTACGGGCGGAAACTTAGAATAAGTGATACCTGTGGATTTCTGGATAGCCTTCGGGCGGATTGTGGATAAGCCTACAGGCTGGACTCTTTGTATTTCAAAGATAAATATGATAACATGTTAATAACAAATTTGTCTGATATTGATTTTCTATGTCAAGTGATAAGATTACATGAAGGAACCAGTGCCTAACGGGTTAATTAAAGAAGCTGGTTGTTACATGTCCAACTAATTTGTTAGATAATTAAATAACTAAAACAACCCGAGGAAAGTGCGGAGGATGGGCCATGGGTCCGTCCTATGGATGGGTGGTCCCGGTTGGAGGGAACTTTTCTCAAATCGCGAGGAACAGCGGGATGATCATCAAAGGACACGAACAACAAAAGCATTGACCTAGAGTTATGTTTTAACCCAATTTACGCTGTTTTAGGGGAACGGAATGGGACTATGCCTTATGGCAGAGAGGTTGAGCTTTGCATCCCTCTCGTTTTCCATTCTCCTTGAAGCAAGTGTAGCGTGAATCCCCTTCGGACCTGGCGTTTCTGCATAAAGTAGTTCACTTGGGTTTGATGCTAGTTGCTGTTAGGAAATGACCAATCAGGAAAACCCTAATTCAGGTTGATCCTAAATGGGAATGGCCGGAATACTTCCGCTACATGGCAGACGTGGAAACCCCTAGATCCAAACCCCATAACATTCCATGGGAGTGTCGGGCAGAGCTTTCTAGACATCCTTTCCGATGGACTGCTAAGACGTGTCCTGGGTGATACTAGTGGACACGTTACAGAATCCATATGGAAAAACTCATACATTATTGGGAAAATGTCAAATCATGTTGATTGTCAATATTGAAAGTCTACCAGCTTATCTTCTACATGTTGCCTAGCACCAAAGAAATTGGATATGAAGTACTATTGAGATGTCCATTGAAACAAATAACAAAGTGTGCAACCGATTTTGAAACGCAATGCATTCACTTGGAGTTATCCACTATTAAGATAATCATAACTTTCAGGAAGGGTGCTAGTAGTTGCACCATGAAAGAAACACCATCGACTCCTTTAACATCTTTGAGTTCACCTCTTAAGAAGAATCATGATATTCTCCTCAAATATTTTCTCAAAGCTTAGGTAGACTATAGCATGTCACTTAGTCATACACATAAACCAAATATGAACCACCAAGAAGGGAATTTCAAAGACATCATGTAAAAAGGGATAAATCCATCGATATACTAGCCATTTGTGAAATTCAACCCCCAACCAAGCATGACAATGATGCCAACATCACAATGCCAATCTAACTAGATGGATTCTTAAGGCTCTCCCCAAGGCCTAGGATTACTATCATGGCAACTAATAGATATGGCTCTTGAAATTCTCATATAATGCTTCCATAGTATCCTAGATACATAAGATCAAAAGGATCCAATTTCAATATCCAAGAGAATAAGCACCACAACCACAAATACTAAGTGATATGCCTCAACAAACCTACAAAAGAAAAGAAGTACACTTGTCAACCCCATGGATAGTCCACGCTCAACTTTATCGGACAAACTATAACAAGCCATAAACCATTGATCCATTAAAATCAAACTACCCCATTATCAAATTGGTCACCTCTAATTGTGAGGCAAAGCTGACAACTGCTAGTATTGTTCCCCACCTTAATCCTCAAGTGCAATACTAACAAAAAATCCATCCAACTCTAATGACATCCTCATCTCAACACACTAGCAATGAGCAAGATCAAAAAGTGATACCTCTCAATAAAATTGGCCCAATAGAGGTAAAGGCCTATGGCGTTCTTATAAGATACAATCCCTCTTAAAGCTAACTACGTGCATGGCTACAGATACCAATAATGGCATAGTCACATGTACTTGACAATTGGATAATATCTTAACTTTTCTTGCTCTCAACTATGAACAATTTGACCAAGGCCACCTCAATGATTGTATTGCTACTATGATGAAGTCCCTAACTAGCTCATGGGAGAAATTCAAATTCATCTTTACTAAGGTCTACTCAATCATCGATTAGCTCATTGTAACCTATATGTTATGTGAGCAAGCCTTGGGAGGACATTTGATCACCTTCTTCAAATGCAAATATATCAAGACACCACCTAAGGACAACCTCAATTATCTCACACAATCTAAGTCATCATTTTTGTAGTGATAGTTTACATTACAAGCACAATGGGAAATAGTAGGATGTCAAATCATGATCAATGTTGATCAATGATGTGCCATAAATATGTTTGAATATGACCCCACCCATGTCACGCCCACTTTATTTTGGGTACTTTCCTCTTAATCTATAAAACTGTCTAGTGGAAGATCAAGTGATGTTGTATACATATATGGGCCAAATCCTTAGTGATAAAGAGCTCCATATTTCTTGCTAAATATGTTTAGGCAACCTTCTCACCGATGTTTGACCTATATCATTCATGTCGATATTCGGCCACATGATATAGACCATTGCACTACATTGAAATATAATTCACACTTCTAGGATTGGCTATCAAAAAAGTAGTTGGGCATCCCTTTATATAAAAATAAGTGCTCATGCACAGCAAGGCAATAAGCAAAGCACACACACTACCCCACCTTTTTCAACACCCCCTTTGTGTAATCTTAGGAAGTATTACAATCCATTGGAAGGGAAAGGAAACTTGTAGGACTTTTCCAAATTAATTATTTTTCTTGGTGCAATTTTCATTTTAGGAGTAAAATTTTGAGTATATTAGAGTAAGTTCTCATGATAATGTGTAACCAAGTTTTTTTTCTCATATATCTTTCTTCACGAATTCTTTTGAAATTCTCACCACATGATATTGTTAGATTTTGTATATGGAGGAAAAGAGCCATGCAAGAGAAGAAAATCACTTATGCCATTTACCAATAAATAATATGAGTATAATGTGAGTATGGAGGTAAAAGTGTATTGCCACTTATGGTACATGTGAATCCATAACCTAAAAGAAGTGCTAATTAAAAATCCTAATATGAGAGAGCTAGTGGATTAGCGTGGTTTATCAATATACACTAAAAAAATAAAACAAGAGATAAATTATGAAAAGTGCACCAAATTTCTTATAACCTACAACCCTGATGGGCAAACAGATCAATCACTATGAGTGATAAAATGGAAAAATACAAGTGGAGATCCCTCTCATTCTAGAGGTGGTCCATAAATTATTAGGCCTACCAAATAGGGAGGAGTAAGAGGCCAAAAAGAGACGTATATGCAAAGCTTGGTATGGACACACAAAAAGTGTTTACAATTGAAAATGTAAGCTTGGTGGACATTCTAGACCCTACAATGAGTATTCAAGCTAAGTCAATATATGTTCTTTGGGAAAAAGTTACAATTCTATGATGAACATGATACAAGAGTGACGCTCAAAAGTGTGGCTACACAAGAAATGGATCTCCAAAGGGTAATAGATACCTCAACACACTTGTCATAAAAATAACCATGATGCAATGAAGGCACTTAGATCTTGTGCACGAAACTCTAAAAGATTAGGACCTGTATTGGTTGCAAGAAAGAAATTAGAGTGGAAAAAAGTAGCAACCAAAGCCACATTAGTAGGGCTTAGAGGTATGCAAATAGTAGTCATACATGATATCATCAAAGATCCATAGGTAGGTGGGAAGAAAACATTCCAAGAACCCTTAAGCATAGCAATGTAGGAGGTATCATTCACATAGCAGTGTTAGAGTGTGAACCCTCAGTCAAGAAAGAAGAACATGAAATAAAAAAACTACAACTAGAAGTGCATAAATTTTCTAGAAGGCTTGCAATAATAAGATAATAGCTCAAGACCAAGCAAGCATCCAATAGTTGAGCAACAACCACAATTTCCATGACAAGCTCAACTAGATAATAGGAGATAAATCAACTTGAGCTCACAATATCTACTCTTCAAGCATTGGCTCAATTGAGCATTGGAGTGACTACCATAGCTAAGGAGTAAGAGATTCCAAGACCCACAACAATGTAGATGGCTTGTGAGAATGGTTTGTAAAAAGTCTCCTACACTAAACACACTACATTAATTGCCATGAATTGAGCATCTTGAGGTGACATGGGACTAATTTATTTTTAGAAATAACATGCCCACAAAGAAAGAAAAAATAGAATAACATTAGCACCAAAAAAGAAAAGAATATCAAAGGTATATGATAGAATTATGGCTAGTAATACCTTGTACTACCTCACAAGCTCCCCCATCTTGTAAATATTTTCTCATAAATTTGTCCTAGCACAATATGAGATGATCACACAAAGTTTAGACTACTAACATCACATACACATGCTGATTTTGTTATAGGAAATCAAAGCTAAAATATGCATGTCTAATTATACACTATGACTTGCCTAGAGCTCAAGCTAAGTAATAGCTCCATACCTCTTTTACTAGTCCTTATTATGAAGGCCTGCTTTAAGCATCACAAGCAACCCCTGGGTGTAGAAACTTTGTTATGGCCTACTTTACAATCGTTTTCTCCTTATGTCAATATCCATGGCATATGTGGTAGAATGTTCTTTTCATTTTTACCCTTTGATAGCCAAAAACCTCTCTGTCTACCAATATTAAGCACATCCTCTCTTACATGCTCTAGACCTTGCATCCCAATTAGATGATCCCATATGCTAGGCTCCATGCTCTTGAACCAATGCTCATGGCTAAAAAGTCTTAGATTTTTAGGTGGGTTTAATAAAGGAGTCAAAAAAATATGAATTACCTAATTCAAATATAATAATGTGCATTCAAGAAAACATATTAAGTACACTCAAACAATTTTGGGTCTTATGGCTCATACTAAGTGGAAAAGGATGTTTTCTACAACTCTGCAAAATCTTCCAACCTATAACGAAGTAGATGGTTAAACAATAAATGATACACATATTAATGAACACACAAATAAACATTTTTTCTTTATTATGAATAATTTGGGTCTTATTAACTCATGCCAAGTGGAGGATAATATTTCATGCAACTCCATAAATCCCTTCACTATCTAGTGGACAATGATTATGCATAAATTCCATTCAAAGATAGCTCATATTTAGGATGACAAAGAGGGAGAAATCTATAATGGCTCTAATGGATGGCCTTTTTCATGCTATTTGATGCAATGAAGAAACTAATAATGAACCACAAATGGGATATGCAAGGGAGCCCAAGGTAGAGATACCTGAACCACATGCACATAAAAATTCTAATAAACAAATACTTACATTAAAATACTTATGCAAATATTCCTTTATCAGCATCTTACCTAAACACTTTTCCATGTTCTAGAAATTCATGTGTTTTCCACATCAATATGAGTTTCAATGTAAAGTCCTGCAATGATGGAGGTCTATTTTTACTATGCATCTCAATACCCCTTAAAAGTTAACTCCAAATCCTCAATAAAGTACTCCCAATACACATCTATATTCTTGATTTTATTCTTTTGTAGAATTTGAAGGATTTACAATGGACTTATAGTTGAATGTATAATGTAGAAATAATAGGAAAATTCTATAAGGCCTTGTGAGTCACATCTATAAATTTTACATATGATCTATGTCTTGCCTCTCCACAAATAGGCACTCTTAAGCATCCTAACGCAATCCACAATACAAAATACAATCATTGATGCACACATGAATACAACTATATCTTAGACTCCAAGAGAGCACATAACACCCTACTTGATCCCTTGAAGTATGAGATTTGTTATATCTTTGAGACATCTTTCACAAAATCTTACATATAAGACCCATGCATGAGCACCCAATATGTTTTTTACTTTGGGAATGCATCTCAAAAAATATAATTGTACCATGTACAATCAATAGAAGAGTTATTTTATCTAATAGAATTTATAGATTTACATTTATAAATGGGTATTTTTAATTACCATGATCGATAATTCCCATTTCCAATGAATTTCATAAAAAGAAGAAAACTTACCAAAGTATTGCATTGTAATTTTGTATTTGTATATTCATAAAGTGTTTGTAGATTTAATTGTGACATACATAGAATTGAGTATGTTCATCTCTCAAATAATCGATTTGCACTAAAGTAGAAATATGATCATGCTCCATGACATCATCCCTCTACACATATTAATATGATTCATTTTGATTTTTTGGTATACCATTCTCTACACATATTGATTTGATTCACTATGATTTTATGTGCTCAATGCATGTATCCTTGACAATCACTATTGGGCTAAACACACAATAGTTGGGACATTGCACAAACTTCTATCATTTAAGAAGATGCAACTCATTTTGATGGAAATCTCTCATCTTATCTTCTTGACACTCTGCTCTAATCAACCAGTCATCTTTCTCTCCAACCCAAGAAAGCAAGAGCGTAGGCTAGCTTTGAGGTATAGTGAACTAGCCAACTTATATTCCCATGTTGTAATATGAAAGCTTGAAGGTTCAAAATGGTTCCATGACCCAACGAACACAATCTGGTGTCATCATTACTTCATATCCACCACCAGGCACACCAAGGAGTTGAGTAGCTAATAGAGAAGAAGGAGCAGAATAGGAAGATGATGTAGAGCTTCAGCTTTCCTTAATCCCTTGCTTGGCACACCTCACACACTCTCACTCACTCTTAACAATGGAAGCAAGATGATATAATATACGAAGAGAATAGAAAGCTTCAATAGTTGCACAAGCAAAGCTTTTGCATTATAGATGCATCAAAAGGGTAAATACAATTGAGATCTCCCAACCTTATATACACTAAGATTAGAATTAGGGATAGTTTACTTCTCTAGGATTGGCACCCCATTTTCATTTTAGGTTTTACATCCCACTTTGCATTTTAGATTTGGTGCCCCTTTTGTATTTTTGGGTTCCTATAACTATGAACTAGGATTTTACCCTCTTTCGGGTGTCTTATTCACTTTTCGGGCTCTAGGCTAGTCAATCCTTGGAGCATACTTATACCTTAGCCTAGCTAGACCTATCTTATACTATTTTGATTGCAAATCCATGTGCACAACCCAAAGAATAGTTGTGGGTTTGACAAACATTGTGGAAAATAATATAATGTGCATGAGAGTGAGCCCCACTCTCACAAAATAATACATCCATGATAATGATGTGTCTGGATGTTTGAAGATAATACAAGTGTCTAGAAATAACCATTGAGGAGTGAAAAATAATATCCTTCCAAAATAATTCTAGCACTTTGTGCTTTAAGTGCCTTTTACTTTCCTATACATTAGCATTCACAAACTACTAATAACATTATCCCCCTTCAAAACAAGTGCCAGGCCCATGGCACTCATGTCAAAGGTAGACATGGCATGTTGGGATGGTTAATGATAAACCCCTAAAGAAGTAACGCGCTTGTTGGAGAAGTAATGAGTCTAGCTAATTAAGAAATATGGTGGTAGATGATGATAATATCTTGCTCATGATATAGATGATGATGTTGTACATGGAAATTGAGATGATTCTTCGCCAACTTCAAATTGTCCTTGAGACAATGAGGTCACATAAGCTGTATGCTAAGATGAAGAAATGCGCATTCTTCAAGCGTCAGATTGAATATCTGGGATTCATCATATCAACACAAGGAATCACAATGGACCCAGCCAAGGTCAGAGATGTGCTAGAATGGCCAATACCAACAACTGTCAAAGAAATACGCAGCTTTCTTGGATTGACAGGATGTATAGGGTCTTCATCAAAAACTATACTTTGATTGTAGCACCTCTGACAGACTTACTGAAGAAACAGACATCCATTGCATGGTCAACTCCCGAACAAACTAGCTTTGATAGATTGAAGCAAAGTTTGGTATCAGCACCTATCCTAAAACTTCCAGACCTCAAAAAGGAGTTCAAGGTAGTAACAGATGCTAGCACGCTTGCCTTAGGTTGTGTGCTCATGCAGGAAGGTCATCCTGTAGCATACTCTTTGAGAAAATTGAAGAGTCATGAGAAGAATTATGCTACGTATGATGTGGAATTGTTTTAACTTTCATCCATGCTCTAAAGCTTTGGAGACACTACCTGTTGAGTAACAAGTTTACTCTAGTGACTGATCATAAGAATCTCAAGTGGATCTTTACCCAGAACAAGCTCAACATGAGGCAACGTCGGTGGATTGAAGTGCTGGAGAAGTATGCCTTTGAAATCAAGTACTAACCAGGAAAAGAGAATGTAGTTGCCGATGCACTCAATCGCAAGGCATTCCTTAATTCTCTAATCTTGCAAAATCCATCAATAGCTAGATCTCTCGCTACAAAGGTATCTATGCCAAACAATCCAATACTTGAGTTAGCTAGAGAGGAAGCATGCCATGATCCAGCATATCATAAGATGCTAAAAGGGATCTCTATCAAGGATCAGGACCAAAAGCTGCAGGTTAGTATCATAAATTGTCTGTCAATAGTGGACTTGTCTACTATAGAACAAGGCTATGTATATTGGCAAGCCAGTCACTTAAGCAGAAGATATTGTGGGAAGCTCATGATTCCCCTTTCTCAGGACATCCTGGCTATGCCAAGACCCTCAATGCAGTTAGAAAGAGCTACTATCGGGAGAGGCATAAAGGTGACGTTCTCAAATATGTCACTGAGTGTTTGTCTTGTCAACGTATCAGAGCCGAACATGTCAATATGCCAGGGAAGTTACAACCACTTGACATTCCCCAAATGAAATGGGAATTCATCAGTATGGACTTTGTTGTTGGCCTACCCCAAGTGCAGGGGGGATACAACTCCATCATGGTTGTGGTTGACATGCTGACTAAGGTTGCACACCTTATCCCAGTAAAGACAAACTAGAAAGCCTCAGACATTTCAAGATTGTTTATCAAGGAGATATTCAAGCTACATGGGCTACCTAGAAGAATCATTAGTGATCGTGATTCTCTCTTCACATCACACTTCTGGAGAGCTATCTTTGAAGCCATTGGGACTCAACTCCGTTTTAGCACCGCCTACCATCCCCAAACGGATGGCCAAACAAAGTGAGTCAATCAAGTTATCGAGGATATGCTTAGGGCACAATGCCATCATCATGAGCCAAAAAGGTGGATTCAGTACTTGCCTTTGGTTGAATTTGCCTACAATGCTTCTTACCAACAAAGCATTCAGATGACCCCTTTTAAAGCACTGTATGGTCATGACTATCAAAGTCCCCTAAAATTCTCAGATCCAACATTGAGAGTTGAAGCTTCAAGGCAGATGTTGGAAGAGATGGATGATCGAATAAAGTCAATAAGACAGGACATCCAAGCCGCCAAGGATAGACAGAAGGCATACGTGGATTTGAACCGTCAAGATAGAATCTTCAAGGAAGGAGATATGGTCTTCATTCGTGTACGTCCAAAGATTAGTTCCCTATCCTTAGGAGGTTGCAAAAAGCTAAGTCTAAGGTATTGTGGACTGTACAAAATCCTCAAGTGCCTAGGACCTAATGCTTATAGACTGCAACTCCCTGAGATCCTAAAGGCTCATAATGTATTCCATATCAGCCTATTGAAGAAGTATGTACCTAATCCTAACCATGTACTTGATGACCAAAAAGTTGTAATGCCTAGTCAAGGAGTCCTTGAACTAAGCCCTGACAGGATCTTAGATGTTACAGAGAGACAACTGAGATTCAGAACCTTGAGAGAATGCCTCATCCAGTGGAAAGATTATCCCGATGAGGATGCCACTTGGATAGATGAAAGCACTCTCAACCATCAATATCCCCAGTTTATCTACAGATGAGGACATCTCAATTCAAGGGGGAGATAATGTAACATTTCCAAATCAAAAACACATATTCCGCTTATGAATCTCCTCTTAGGAGGCTAAAAGGTTAGAATAAGGGCAATTTTTTTTATTTTATTATCCCCCTCTCCTCCAGTCGACTGTCGTGCCAGAGGAAGAGGGGAATAGCATGTATGAGCAAGCTCCTTTGCTAGAGCTTGCTGAGGGAAGGAGGCCATGCACTATGGCCACGTGGGGGCGGGAAGAATCCCCTCCCTCAGCTATAAAGCCATGAGAGGGGCCATCGAGGGAGGGGAGACATGGATACTGCTGTTGTTGAGTGAGGGAGGGAGAATCGAGAATTCTAGCACTGCATTGGATGCTACCGTGGAGTGAGAGGGTTGATGCTGGTCGTGAGAGGGAGAAGAGGAGTGGAGATGCTGCCACTGCTGTGCAGGAGGGAGAATATGCCACTGTCGTGGAGAAGAAGGGGAGGCACTGCCGTGAAGCCGCCGAACTGTCGTCTGTCGCCTGCCACCATCTCATAGTCAAAACCCACGTGCTTCTTTAGAAGCTTTAGAAGCTTCTAAGGGGGGGGCTCTATAAGCCCCATTTCCCCCCCCCCCCCCCCCAAATTTGCCTTGAAGGGCCGTCATGTGGTCCTTAAGCCCCTTTTCCCCCCCATACAAAATTCCTTCTTAAGCCCCTTTCATACCCTTTTGTCCCCCACAAAAAAATCTACTCTTAAGGGTCTTCTACACCCATTTCCCCCCTTTCTGAGGTTCTTTTGGAAGCCTTAGCTAAGTGGTTTGGTATTTCCTCCCCCTCGGGATTCAGGAAAAGGCCCTTCTCTTGCCCATTCTTAATACCCTTTCAAGTGGGTTAAGAGCCCAGTTACTCCGTGATTTAAACCCTCACTGGGAAATTATACATTCTCCTTCTTTTCTTTTCCGATCCACTAAGACCATTTAAAACCCCTCCAGGAGTTTAAGCCCTTAGCATTTCCATAACGTCATTCTTGACGGTTGTAAGGTCCTAATCGTGAAATCCCTACTCCAAGGAGGAAACCTTCTAAAAACCGTTTCTGAAAGATAGTGCAAGTTGTCACAAAGGGAGCTACGTGTGCAAAGGAGACGGCCAAGGTCATAAATCTGCGTCCAAGACGGAAAGGCCGCATTCGCAATGTCTCCTAAGAAAGCACAAGGCACAACCACAGGAGAATCATCTCCTAGAATCCACGTGGACATCTCACCACAAGTTCAGGTTTTCCTTCCTAGTTTTTATTTTACATTGTTATAATTCAATCGTGCGTGGATGATTTTTGGAGATAGGATGCATTTTTTGTCTTAAATACTTTGGTTAATTTTGAAAGAGTTAGCTCACGACGGAAGACTTCGTTCATTAGTATTTTCAATAAAACAAACAAAATAAAGTGAGTAGAAAATTGATATGCATTTCTAGCCAGTAGTTTTATGCATTGTAATAAATTGAAATTGATTAATGTCAATTTTTACAAACCAGAATTATGATAGTACACGTCGAAGAAATAAACCGCATATTGCATTATTGAACATCTTTTTCGAAATAATTCCTAAAGAAAGTTGCTAGAAACCGTAGGAAATTGCTAGGGTTGCATTAAGAAGATTTTACTCTATGCAATTGGCCTAAAAACTTAAATCAACGAAAGAATATGTAAGTTCTGCATACGACAAATTCATTCGAAAATGAAAATAGTAAAAGGATGCATGTTTTAGCATAAGCCTTGTTCGCATGTTATAGAATGATTATTTGGAATTAGGCTATAACCTAACCTATGCTTGATCTTAAACCGAAAAGTTAGGATTTGAAAATCAACTTACGCGTAGACAATAAGTCATGTGATTATGGAAATGATAGCGTAATTATCTTCAAAAATAGATAGGTTAAATTGGCATAAATCTTAGCACCTAAACCTGCGGAGTACTCGTTTAGAAAAGGGTTAATTCAATGCGACATATCCCAAGGAACTCGGTGAAGACATTTACCTAGTTGCACATATTGCCAAAAACTGAAACTCCTACACCCTAAATACTTGCCCACATTCACGGAATGTAGGGATAGTAGGACATACTCGCAAGAAAAGATCTAGGGTTTTTACCCTAAGAATCTCTCGCTATAAAGATGAAACTCGGAACCCTAGGACCGACAATGTTGGCCTAATGCAATCAGGAACAGATTATTTCGTGACTCCATTCAATGGGTAAATAGTCCCATAATTGATGCGACACTTGTGCAACAAGTTGTAGAGTCACATGATCTTGTGATTTGATCACAAGGGAATGGCCAATTCCTCAAAGTGAGATTGGCAGATTCTTAGGCAAGTTATCTTGCAAGAGGATGAATAATCGTCCTAATATAGTATCTTTCTAGGGTAAAGATAATTGCTTGGAAATAAAGGACAAGCCACTAAATAGGAATAACATATGAACTTAAGGTATTGATCAAGTCGAGTTAATTGGGTATGCCCTAACCCAAGATATAGGGGAACTTGCCAAGTCAGAAGTAATCTCGGATCGAGTGCTGGATGCATTCCAAAAGAAGAATTCACTCCTTAGCAGTTGGCCAACAATAACGACCAATGGAAATGATTGTGCTTGTTACAGATTTAAGAGAACTGTTTTGCTTTGTTTGATCAAAGAATTAAAGGATAAATGGATATCTAATGCTTTAGGTTGAAGGCCTGAAGGGAGAGGCAGCTTCAGTTAACCCCGACTACCTGCCTAACCCTAACCAAGGGGGTTGTTAACCGCGCCGGGAAGGTGGACCGAACCCGTCGCGAGAGGTCTCTCTGTTGAGCGCCACTTGGAGCAAGAGGACGTTTGGGTGCCAGGGGCTCTGGCTATAAATCCCTCACCTTCCGAGCCCTGCACAAGAGGTTGACATGACTCAGGATTGGATCTCAAGGCCCGCATACTAGTCTACGGGTGGAATCTTGGATTAGTGATCCCAGTGGATTGCTGGATAGCCTTCGGGCAGATTGTGGATAAGCCTATGAGCTAGACTTTATGTATTTCAAAGATAAATATGATAACCTGTTTAAAAAGAGCTTGTTTGACATTGCTTTTCTATGTCAAGTGCTATGATTACGTGAAGGAACTAGTGTCTAACAGGCTAATTAAGAAAGCTGATTGATACATGTCCAACTAAATGTGCTAGGTAATTAAATAACTAAAAAAACCTGAGGAAAGTGTGGTGGATGTGGCCATAGGTCCATCCTACAGATGGGTGGTCTCGGTTGGCCAAGAACTTTTCTCAAATTACGATGGATCGTCAACAAAGAACACGAACAACAAGAGCATTGACCTAGAGTTATAACTGATCCCGATTTACGCTATTTTAGGGGAATGGAATGGGACTATGCCTTATGGCAGAGAGGTTGAGCTTCGCATCCCTCTCGTTTCCCATTCTCCTTGAACCAAGTGCAGCGTGAATCCGCTTTGGTCGACCTGGCGTTTCTGCGGAAAGTAGTTCGCTTGGGTTCGACGCTAGTTGCCGTTAGGAAATGACCATTAGGGGAAACCCTAATTCAAGTCGATTCGAACCTAAGTGCGAATGGCTGGAATACTTCCGCTACGTGGCAGACGCGGAGAGTCCTAGATCTCAAACTCCGTAACATTCCATGGGAGTACCGGGTAAATCTTTCTAGACATCCTTTTCGATGGACTACTAAGATGTGTCCTAAGGATATCAGGTGGACACGTTATACCCTTGGAATTCCTTCAATCTCCCAATTAGCCCAAGTGCTAAACCCCTTTCCGTGTATACAATTTGCACCGGAGCTTCTACGAAAGGAAGGAAAAAATTTCATAAAGGACGGTGGAATTACAAAGGGAGTTTTGCAAAGCTGCATCCAAGGCGGAAAGGCCGCATTTGCAATGGCTCCTAAGAAGGCACAAGATGCAACCGCAGGAAGATCGTCTCCTAACATCCACGTGGACATTTCTCCACAAGTCCAGGTTCTTCTTCCTAAATTTGATTAATGTCATAATATTTCAATTATGCATGGATCATTTTTGGAGATAGGATGCATTTTTCGATTTAAATACTTTGGTTAATTTAAAAGAAATAGCTCACGATGAAATAATTTGATCATTAGTATATTTTTCAATAAAACAAACAAAATAAAGCAAGCATAATATTTCTATGCATTTCTAGCAAGTGGCTTTATGCATTTATTAGATTAATTAATGCCCATCTTTACAAAACAGAATTATGATAGTGCACTTCGATTAGGAATGGGAGTATCAATTGCATATCCCATTATTAAGACATATCTTCTTCGCAATGAGTCATTATGGAAAGTGTTAATAATCCGTAGGAAATTGCAAGGCATGAAATGGTTATTGAGCTGCATAACTCTAGTCAACTGCGTAATTGTTAGAAAAGGCTACATGGTTCAAACAAAAAAACCCTAAAGTTTAGAAGCATGAATGCATGTTATAAAGAGATCAAATAGAATTATGCTATAACTTATCAACTGTTTTGCTTTTAATTCGAAAAGTTAGGATTACAATTCAACTTATACGTGGGCAATGAATCATGTGGGTACAAAAATGGTAGTGTAGTTATCTTCAAGAATAGACAAGTTGGTTTAAACCTAAACACCTAAAAACCACGAAGGGAATCGTTTAGAAAGAGTTAATTCAATGCAACATATTCCAACTAACTAGGATTTAACACGTGACCTAGTCGCTCGTATTGCCAAAGCTAGAACTTCTATACCCTAAAGACTTGCCCACATTCACGGAATGTAGGGGCAATAGGACATACTCGCAAGAAAAGATCTAGGGTTTTTACCCTAAGAATCTCTCGCTATAAAGATGAAACTCAGAACCCTAGGACCGACAATGTCGACCTAATGCAATCAGGAACAGATTGTTATATCTAATCATGATACCGTGATTAGAAGACACTATTGATGGATAGAATAATCCCATAGTTTGATGCGACACTTGTGCAACAAGTTGCAGAGTCGCATGATCTTGTGATTGGATCACAAGGGAATGGCCAATTCCTTGGAATGAGGTTGGCAGATTCTTACGCAAGTTATCTTGCAAGAGGATGAATAATCATCCTAGTATAGTATCTTTCTTGGGTAAAGATAATTGCTTGGAAGCAAAAGACCAACCAATAAATTGGAATAACATATGAACTTAAGGTATTGATCAAGTCGGGTTAATAAGGTACGGCCCTAACCAAGGATATAGGGGATCTTGCCAAGTCAAAATTAATCCCAGAGGATCGAGTGCTGGATGCATTCAGAAAGAAGGATTCACTCCTTAGTAGTTGGCCAACAATAATGACCAATAGAAATGATTGTGCTTGTTATAGATTTAAGAGCATTGTTTTTCCTTGTTTGATCAAAGAATTAAAGGATAAATGGATATCTAATGCTTCAGGTTGAAGGCCTGAAGGGAGAGGCAGCTTTAGGTACCCCCAACTGTCTGCCTAACCCTAACAAAGGGGGCTGCTAACCGCGCCAGGAAGGTGGACCGAACCCGTCGCGAGAGGTCTCTCCGTTGAGTGCTACTTAGAGCAGGAGGATGCTTGGGTGTAAGAGGGGGCTATGGCCATAAACCCCTCGCCTTCTAGGCCCTACACAAGAGGCCAACGTGGCTCGAGATTGCATCTCAAGGCCCGCATACTAGTCTACGGGTGGAATCTTGGATTAGTTATCCCTGTGGATTGTTGGATAGCCTTGGGGCAGCAGATTATGGATAAGCCTACGGGCTGGACTTTATGTATTTCAAAGATAAATATGATAACCTGTTGAGAAGGAACTTGTTTGACATTGCTTTTCTATGTCAAGTGCTATGATTACGTGAAGGAACCAGTGCCTAATAGGCTAATTAAGGAAGCTGATTGTTACATGTACAACTAAATGTGTTAGGTAATTACATAACTAAAACAACCTGAGGAAAGTGTGGAGGATGTGGCCATAGGTCCGTCCTATAGATGGGTGGTCCCGGTTGGCTGGGAACTTTTCTCAATCAAGATGGATAGCAGGAAGACCGTTCAAAGAACACAAACAGCAAGAGTGTTGACCTAGAGTCTAAGTTATAAATGATCCCGATTTACCCAATTTTAGGGGAACGGAATGGGACTATGCCTTATGGCAGAGAGGTTGAGCTTCGCATCCCTCTCGTTTTCCATTCTCCCTGAACCAAGTGCAGCATGAATCCGCTTCAGACCTGGTGTTTCTGCGTAAAGTAGTTCGCTCAGGTTCGACACTAGTTGCCGTTAGGAAAAGACCAATAGGGAAAACCCTAATTCAGGACGGTCCTAAGTGGGAATGGCCTGAATACTTCCGCTACGTGGCAGATGCGGAAAGTCCTAGATCGCAAACACCGTAACATTCCATGGGAATGCTGGGCGGAGCTTTCTAGACATCCTTTCCGATGGACTGCTAAGATGTGTCCTCTTAAAGATAACAAGTGGACACGTTACAATTGGTATCAAAGTGAACCAATGAAGGATTTGTTTTTAGGAAATCTTAATAAAATGAAGTAAAGAAAATGTTGTTGTTCCAAACATTTCCTTACTTTCAATGCTGTCTTGCAGAATTGCGAAGCATGGAACAAGTTCTTAGTGTTCCGAGTCATGTTTATGACTGCGATGCATTCCCCGGATTATCGACAAAGGGTTGAGATGATGAACATCCTAGAGCGTATCTATAATCCATCACCTTTGTACATGGAACAAATATGGATGCGTGCCTTAGGAATCTACTATATAGCTGCCCACTGGTTTGCATACCTTCAAACCAACCTAAAGAGGATCAAGTGGTTGGAAGACGTGAAAGTCGTGAAGCTCTTCATTTTTTTGGAGGCTCACGTAAATTCAACTTTAAATATTCGAGGTCAGAGGGTTGAGCTGAACTCATATGTATATGAGGAAGTGACCCGTGTAATCCCCGCCGATAGGATCTAAGTGTTGGGGCGCCATGAGAAGAATGGGTTCCAAAGGGAAGGATACCCTGATCTTCCAATGACTTACCGATTCCTGAAGATCCATGACCCGAAATCATACTATTATCCAGTTCCTGTAGATAAATGTAATACAACATTATTCTCCCCAAACTAAATGTAAACAGTTGGCTTATCATCGTAAGAAATGTTGTATTTCGAAAGGGCTATGCCCATATAAATACAATAAGACTTCTTTTTATCAATGTCTGTTTGTGCATGAGAATTGATAAGAAGTTAAGTGGTTAGATTACTTGGTTGATAGCTGAAATGGAAACAAAATATAAATCACAGCATTTCACGAGTAATAACATTAAGAAATCTTTGTCCAGGCACAACCCCAGGTACAGAATCCCATTTCGTCTCCTACATCAAGTACTGCTGTAATCTAGGAGAAGAAGTTTCTTCACAAGCAGATTAAGCCGCCCGAATTTGACAGGAGAGGCAAGTCCGTCCAAGCAGATGCTGAAATTTGGATTGAATCCATAGAGGATTACTTTGAAGCAGCGGGTACTGCACCCGCCAACCAGGCTATGCTCGCCAAGCTACAACTTACCGGTGAAGCTAGGCTTTGGTGGAAGCAATGGTGCAGAGATCAAGGGATTGCGGAAGGATCCGTTACCTGGGAGAAGCTGAAGAAAGCCGTGCAAGGAAGATACTTACCACTTGTGTATCGAACGCAGAAAATGAATGAGTTCTACGAGCTAAAATAGCTGGGACTCACTCTTGACACATACTATTCTAAATTTGTCTCACTTCTTAAGTATGCGCCACAGATGGACATGACACATCAGGTGTCAAAATTTTGTGCCGACTTAAATCCACTAGAGAATACCCGTCTCGAATCTATGCACCCATCAGATCTACAAGACGCACTCATTCTAGCTGCCCCTATAATTCAGGAGGTGCAGGCTAGACCAATAGGTAACAAAGCTTGGTCTTATAATGACCCAAACAGAGGAGCACTCAGGCCTTAGATGAAGAGAGTTCAAGGTCAGAATCAAGGACAAAGAAGGAAAGCAATGACTAATAATGTCAACAACTTTGTCCCTACTCAACACAATGGCCGAAACCTCTATTGTTTCCACTGCAATGAGCCCGTTTAGTTCCAGAGACAATATCCAAAACTTGGAGGAGGACATCACCAAGCACCTTTCCAAGGAACTGGCTATGGTTAGGGAGCATTACCCAAGGCAGAGGAAGAACCGCCTGCGTTTCCAATAGGCAGATGTGTGAAGAAGAAGAAGATCTGACCATGGAAGCAAAGTTGAAACGGCGACAGTCCATGCCGCTCTTCACAAGAAAGGGCCGAATCGCCAGTTCTCGGTGAATCAGACACCGTCGGACTACCAAGGTAAAGGTCTTAAAACCTTGATTGATTGTGGCAGTACACATTCCTTTATCTCACCAGCTTGTGCAAAAAGATTAGGAATAGCCACGATAGAAGCACCTATCTTGCTTGTGGAATTGGCAAATGGTTGTGAGGTTACTTGTACCAGGCAACTACTAAGGTGGAATTCTTTCTGGGAGGAAAGACAACTTTTGTCAAATTCAGAGTCATGAGCCTAGGTATCCATGAGGGTCTACTTGGAATGGATTGGCTTAAACTTAATGATGCCCACATTCATTGTGGAAAGGGCCAAGTTTCCTTTCGAAACTCTGAAAGGAAATTAGTCACAACTCAAGGTGAGGCTGGAGTGCCAAAAATTCAATTGGCCAAAGCATCTCAGATTATAAAGGGAGTCAAAAAGAGACTACCTCTCTACTTGATTAAGCTCAACAAGTTAAATCAAAAGCAGGAGTCTAGCAAAGGACCTTCTTGGCTAAAGGAATACGCGGACGTATTTCTTGAAGAGTTGACAGAACTCCCATCTCAAAGAGAAGTGGATCATGAGATCAAGCTAGTACCAGAAGCTGTGCCAATTGCAAAGAGACCTTATAGAATGTCTATCCCTGAAGCAATTGAGCTGAAGGAACAACTCAAGCAACTGCTAGATCAGGGCTACATCCGTCCTAGCAGTTCACCATGGGGAGCTCCAGTACTGTTCCAGAAAAAGAAAGATGGAACACTTCGACTGTGTATTGATTACAGAGGGTTGAATCAATCAACTGTCAAGAATAAGTACCCTATTCCTAGAATAGATGAGCTTCTTGATCGTCTTTAGGGTGCGCAAATCTTCTTCAAGATTGATCTCAGGTCTGGTTACTATCAGATAAGAATCAAGGATGAAGATATCCCAAAGACGGCCTTCCACACAAGATTGGGCACTTTGAGTTCCTAGTTATGTCATTCAGGCATACTAATGTGCCTGCCACCTTCAATAGGTTAATGCAGGATATCTTTAGGCCATATCTTGATGACTTCGTGCTCCTCTTCTTCAACGACACTTTATTCTATTCTAAACAGGAAAAAGATCATGAACCCCAACTTCAGATTGTCGTTGAGACAATGAGGTCACATAAGTTGTATGCTAAAATGAAGAAATGTGCATTCTTCAAGTGTCAAATTGAATATCTGGGATTCATCGTATCAGTAGAAGGAATCTCAGTGGACCCAGCCAAGGTCAGGGATGTGCTAGAATGGCCAATACCAACAATTGTCAAAGAAAAAATACATTTTTCTTGGATTGATAGGATGATATAGGGTCTTCATAAAAAACTATGCTTTGATTGCAGCACCTTTGACGGACTTACTGAAAAAGCAAACTTGCATTGCATGGTCAACTCTCGAACATACTAGCTTCGATAGATTGAAGCAAAGTTTGGTATCAGCACCTATCCTGAAACTTCCAGACCTCAGTAAGGATTTCGAGGTAGTAACTGATGCTAGCACGCTTGCCTTAGGATGTGTGCTCATGCAGGAAGGTCATCTTGTAGCATACTCTTCAAGGAAACTGAAGAGTCATGAGAAGAATTATGCTACCGATGATTTGGAATTGTTAGCTATCATCCATGCTCTAAAGCTTTGGAGACACTACATGTTGGATAATAAGTTTACTCTAGTGACTGATCATAAGAGTCTCAAGTGAATCTTTACCCAGAACGAGCTCAACATGAGGCAACGTCGGTGGATTGAAGTGCTGGAGGAGTATGACTTTGAAATCAAGTACCGACCAGGAAAAGAGAATGTAGTTGCCGATGCACACAGTCGCAAGGCATTCCTTAATTCTCTAATCTTGCAAAATCCATCAACAGCTAGATCTCTCACTACAAAGGTATCTATGCCAAACAATCCAATACTTGAGTTAGCTAGAGAGGAAGCATGCCATGATCCAGCATATCAGAAGATGCTAAAAGATATCTCTATCAAGGATGAGGACCAAAAGCTGTAGGGTAAGTATCATGAATTCTCTGTCAATAGTGGAATTGTCTACTATAGAACGAGGCTATGTATACCGGCGAGCCAGTCACTTAAGGAGAAGATATTGTGGGAAGCTCATGATTCCCCTTTCTCACGACATCCTGGCTATGCCAAAACCCTCAAAGCAGTTAGAAAGAGCTACTATTGGGAGAGGCTTAAAGGTGACGTTCTCAAATATGTCACTGAGTGTTTGTCTTGTCAACGTATCAGAGCCGAACATGTCAAGATGCCAGGGAAGTTACAACCACTTGACATTCTCCAAATGAAATGGGAATTCATCAGTATGGACTTTGTTGTTGGCCTACCCCAAGTGCAGGGGGGATACAACTCCATCATGGTTGTGGTTGACATGCTGACTAAGGTTGCACACCTTATCCTAGTAAAGACAAACTATAAAGCCTCAGACATTTCAAGATTGTTTATTAAGGAGATATTCAAGCTACATGGGCTACCTAGAAGAATCATTAGTGATCGTGATTCTCTCTTCACATCACACTTCTGGAGAGCTATCTTTGAATCCATTGAGACTCAACTCCATTTTAGGACTGCCTACCATCCCCAAACGGATGGCCAAACAAAGTGAGTCAATCAAGTTATCGAGGATATGCTTAGGGCACACTGCCATCGTCGTGAGCGAAAAAGGTGGATTTAGTACTTGCCTTTGGTTGAATTTGCCTACAATGATTCTTACCAACAAAGCATTCAAATGACCCCTTTCCAAGCATTGTATGGTCATGACTGTTGAAGCCCCCTAAACTTCTCACATCCAACCTTGAGGGTTGAAGCTTCAAGGCAGATGTTGGAAGAGATGGATGACCAAATAAAGTCAATAAGACAGGATATCCAAGCCGCCGAGGATAGGCAGAAGGCCTACGCGGATTTAAAGCTTCAAGATAGAATCTTCGAGGAAGGAGACATGGTCTTCATTTGCGTACGTCCAAAGAAGAGTTCCATATCCTTAGGAGATTGCAAGAAGCTAAGTCCAAGGTATTGTGGACCGTACAGGATCCTCAAGTGCCCACGACCTAATGCCTATAGACTGCAACTCCCTGAGAACCTAAAGGTTCATAATGTATTCCATATCAGCCTATTGAAAAAGTATGTACCCAATCCTAACCATGTACTTGATGACCAACAAGTTGTAATGCCTAGTCAAGGAGTCCTTGAACTAAGGCCTGACAGGATCTTAGATGTTAGGGAGAGACAACTGAGGTCCAAAACCTTGACAGAATGCCTCATCTACTAGAAAGATTATCCCGAGGAGGATGCCACTTGGATAGATGAAAGCTCTCTCAACCATCAATATCCCTAGTTTATCTTGAGATGAGGACATCTCGATTCCTCCAAGGGAGAGAGAATGTAATATTCTGATTTGCTTAAAAAACACGCATGAACCGCCTCTAGAAGGTGAGGCCAAAAGGATAAGTCATGAGGATAATCAAATGATTAATGGAAACAAATTTTTAATCCCTCTCTCCTCCAGCCGACTGTTGTGCTGGAGGAGAAGGGAATAGTAAGGATAAGCAAACTCCTTGCTGGAGCTTGCTGAAGGTAGGAGGCCATGCATTATGGCCGCATGGGGGCAGGAAGAATCCCTCCCTCAGCTATAAATACCATGAGAGGGACCATTGCGAGAGAGGCTGACACACACTGATGCTGCCATAGTGGTGGGAGAGAGGGAAAAGATTGTCACGCTACGGCTGAGAAACTACAGCTGTGAGGGAGAGTGTGGGTGTGGAGAGAGGTGGAGGGACAGACTACTGTCGTTGCCATTGGGGGAGTCGAGACTGTTGTGCAGCTGTGGAGGAGAGAGAGAGGGTGGTCGTGAAGGAGAGAGGGAGGAGCCAAGGCACGGCTGTTGCCATTGGGAAGCAAGATGCTACCCAGTCACCATCGCCAGCTGCTGTGCAGTCCACCCTAGCTGTCATCACACCACCGTGAACTACTGTTCCCTTTCTCCCACATAGACCTCTCAGAAGCTTCTTGGGGAAGCTTTTAAAGCCCCTAAGAAGCCCCCCTTCATGTGCCCTTTCATACCCTTTTTTCCCCCCTGCACACAAAAACTCCTCTTTAAGCCCCTTTTCCCGCCCACATAAATCCCCTCTTGAACGTCTTATACCCCCTTCCTTTCCCCTTTTTCCCCCTTTCGCCCACCTAGTGCATCCTAAGACTACCCCCCCCCCCTCGGGATCAAAATAAAAAAGCTCCCTGCATGTGGCTTTAATAATCCTTACTTTAAAGAGGTTTTCCTACCCCCTTCTCGGGAATTGAACTCCATTCCAGTGGGTTTCACCCTCCCCCACAAAACTCCCTCTAAAACACAATATTAGTGAGTTTGCGAATCTCCCAATTCCCATTGTTTGAATACTAAAAAGGTGACACCCAGAAAACATCCCATAAGTTTTTCAAAACCATATGATGTGACATATCATTGGAAAGTACTTGTAAAATGGAATCTATTGAGCTATAGAACACTTGATTTGGAGTTATAGTGTTCAAGTTATTACAAATCCAAAGATTTGACCATGTATCCCAAACTTATGGGAAATTCTCGTATTCCCCAATATGGTGTTCTAAGGCCTTTTACGCCCTTGCCCTTCTTTTCAATCCCTCAAAAATCCATTTAGTACCCTTTTTTTTCCATGGAATCCTATCCAAGGCCTTTAAAAAGGCTCATTAAGCTTTTTTCCTTGGAATTCCTTCAATCTCCCAATTAGCCTAAGTGTAACCCTTTCCGTGTATACAATTTGCACGGGAGCTTCTATGAAAGGAAGGAAAAAAATTCATAAAGGACGGTGGAATCACAAAGGGAGTTTCGCAAAGCCGCATCCAAGGCAGAAAGGCCGCATTCGCAATGGCTCCTAAGAAGGCACAAGGCGCAACCGCAGGAGGATCGTCTCCTAACATCCACGTGGACATTTCTCCACAAGTCCAGATTCTTCTTCCTAAATTTGATTAACGTCATAGTATTTCAATTATGCATGGATCATTTTTGGAGATAGGATGCATTTTTCGATTTAAATACTTTGGTTAATTTAAAAGAAATAGCTCACGATGAAAGAATTCGGTCAATAGGATATTTTTCAATAAAACAAACAAAATAAAGCAAGCAAAAGATTTATATGCATTTCTAGCAAGTGGCTTTATGCATTAATTAGATTAATTAATGCCCATCTTTACAAAACGGAATTATGATAGTGCATTTTGATTAGGCATGGGAGTATAAATTGCATATCGCATTAGTAAGACATATCTTCTTCGCAATGTGTCATTATGGAAAGTGCTAATAATCCGTAGGAAATTGCAAGGCATGAAATGGTTCTTGAGCTCCATAACTCTAGTCAACTGCGTAATTGTTAGAAAAGGCTGCATGGTTCAAACAAAAAAACCCTAAAGTTTAGAAGTATGAATGCATGTTATAAAGAGATCAAATAGAATTATGCTATAACTTATCAAATGTTTTGATTTTAATCCAGAAAGTTAGGATTGCAATTCAACTTATACGTAGGCAATGAATCATGTGGGTACGAAAATGGTAGCGTAGTTATCTTCAAGAATAGACGGGTTGGTTTAAATCTAAACACCTAAAAACCGCGAAGGGACTCTTTTAGAAAGAGTTAATTCAATGCAACATATTCCAAGGAACTAACTAGGATTTAACACGTGACCTAGTCGCTCGTATTGCCAAAGCTGAAACTTCTATACCCTAAAGACTTGCCCACATTCACGGAATGTAGGGACAGTAGGACATACTCGCAAGACAAGATCTAGGGTTTTTACCCTAAGAATCTCTTGCTATAAAGATGAAACTCGGAACCCTAGGACCGACAATGTCGGCCTAATGCAATCAGGAACGGATTGTTATATCTAATCATGATACCGTGATTAGAAGACACTCTTGATGGATAGAATAGTCCCATAGTTTGATGCGACACTTGTGCGACAAGTTGCAGAGTTGCATGATCTTGTGATTGGATCACAAGGGAATGGCCAATTCCTTGGAATGAGGTTGGCAGATTCTTACGCAAGTTATCTTGCAAGAGGATGAATAATCATCCTATTATAGTATCTTTCTTGGGTAAAGATTATTGCTTGGAAGCAAAAGACCAACCAATAAATTGGAATAACATATAAACTTAAGGTATTGATCAAGTCGGGTTAATAGGGTACGGCCCTAACCCAGGATATAGGGGATCTTGCCAAGTCAAAATTAATCCTGGATCAAGTGCTGGATACATTCGGAAAGAACGATTCACTCCTTAGTAGTTGGCCAACAATAACGACCAATAGAAATGATTGTGCTTGTTACAGATTTAAGAGCACTTTTTTGCCTTGTTTGATCAAAGAATTAAAGGATAAATGGATATCTAATGCTTCAGGTTGAAGGCCTGAAGGAAGAGGCAGCTTCAGTTACCCCCAACTGCCTACCTGACCCTAACCAAGGGGGTTGTTAACCGCGTTGGGAAGGTGGACCGAACCCGCCGAGAGAGTTCTCTCCGTTGAGCGCTACTTGGAGCAGGAGGACGCTTGGGTGCCAGAGCGGGCTTTGGATGTAAATCCCTAGCCTTCCGAGCCTTGCACAAGAGGCCAATGTGACTCTGGATTGAATCTCGAGGCCCGCATACTAGTCTATGGGCGAAATCTTGGATTAGTGATCCTTGTGGATTGCTGGATAGCCTTCGGGTAGATTATGGATAAGCCTATGGGTTGGACTTTATGTATTTCAAAGATAAATATGATAACCTGTTGAAAAGGAACTTCTTTGACATTGCTTTTCTATGTCAAGTGCTATGATTACGTGAAGGAACCAGTGCCTAACAGGCTAATTAAGGAAGCTAATTGTTACATGTACAACTAAATGTGTTAGGTAATTACATAACTAAAACAACCTGAGGAAAGTGCAGAGGATGTGGCCATAGGTCCGTCCTACGGATAGGTAGTCCCAGTTGTCCATGAACTTTTCTCAATCAAGATGGACAACAGGAAAACAGTTCAAAGAACACAAATAGCAAGAGCGTTGACCTAGAGTCTAACTTATAAATGATCCCGATTTACGTTGTTTTAGGGGAACGGAATGGGAATATGCCTTATGGCAGAGAGGTTGAGCTTCGCATCCCTCTCGTTTCCCATTCTCCTTGAACCAAGTGTAGTGTAAATCCGCTTCGGACCTGGCATTTCTGCGTAAAGTAGTTCGCTCGGGTTCAATGCTAGTTACCGTTAGGAAAAGACCAATAGGGAAAACCCTAATTCAGGTCGGTCCTAAGTGGGAATGGCCGGAATACTTCCGCTACGTGGTGGACGCGGAAAGTCCTAGATTGCAAACCCCGTAACATTCCATGGGAATGCCGGGTGAAGCTTTCTAGATATCCTTTCAGATGGACTGCTAAGATGTGTCCTAAAGATAACAAGTGGACATGTTACATTTATCTTGAATCTTGTTTGCATATTGGGGGATGATCAATTGGAATTATGCCTATGCTTTGATCTTAACCCGAAAAATTAGGGTTGTAAATCAAGTTATACGTTGTCAAAGAGTTTATTGTTCATAATATAAATCATGAGGATTCTTATGAACATAGAAGAGCTTCACTGAAAGTTATATGAGAAATTTGCATACAAAATTCAGACATTGATATCCAATAACCACCTTAGTTATACAAGTTCTTTTGTATTTAGCATATAATTTTCAGTTATACCATGTATACTTATGAAAAATAAGTCTATGGGAACCTACAACTTGGTCATCTAGAAGAAATTGACAGTCTGCAGGATAAATCACATTAATTCAAGTACAAAAATATGGTCAGAACCCAAGAAAGATGCTAAAAACTGCCAAAAGTCCACTAGGTCCACATGGGACCTAGAGTAACAAACTTAAGTGATCAGCAAGTGACCTAGGCTGGTCAAAAAGTGACCAGGGGACTGAGCAAGGAGCAGCCCACATTTTTCAGCGCAAAATGCGGCTGCACTGTCTGAGGCAAACTGGAGAGAGCTGGAGCTATGGTGCATGAAATGGAGCATGCAAACTGAAGATCAACAGGCCCAACTACTGAAGATGTAAATATGGTGAGAGCTCCACTTCTCTGCCTCTTTGGTCTGACGAAAATGCATGCTGAAACAGTCTATAAAAGAGGGAAATCTGAGAGAAGAGTATTCAGCCTGCTCTTATGCACGACTTCTCTCATCTTGTTTACCTTATTCTTGGTCCAATGAAGCCTGACTTGTACCCAAGTACTTGAGTGACTTTGGGGCAAGCAAAGGGTGAGGATATTGAAAACTTATGGGTTGTTATGGGCTGAAATAACCAGTCATAAACAGGACAGCCCACTATTATGGTCCATTTTTATGAGCAAAAATGGGATTTTTATGGTTGTAATGGAAGGAAATTACCTCTTTTCTTCAGGACATTGTTCATGAATGATTAGAAGTGCTTCCTCTTGAGTTTATGCACTCATTTTGAACTTGATTATGAGCTGGAATTTTCTGTTTTAAAACAGGGCTGAAGCTAAAATTATACTTTTTCAATTCATTTCATGTATGTTTGGCCCAAATCTTGGATGCATTTGAATCTTTCAACAATATACTTGAACCAAAGGGTTGAAATCTATCTATGTACTTGAAATAAATGCCATTAGAGCTTGCATTTGATATTCATAAATGAATTGAGAATCTGAAAATATCCTTTATGATATGATGTATGTATCCAGAGGTATTTGATGTAAGTAATTAAGATAGACTTATTCCTTCTGTTCATGTATGCTAAGTACATAGTGAAAAGGCTTGAACTTTTCTTCCGTACCTAAATTATTTCTAAATCCCGGATCTTATTAAACCCCAAACCATTTTCCCTTTCCAAATCTTGAATCCTAAACTCTTCTTCTGCACTAAAAGCCCCGGTGGTAGACCTTCAACTCTTTGGCTTCTATGGCTGCAATCAGTTCCTAACTGTCTGTGTTAATCACCATCTGAATAGGGATCGATTGAGAGATCATCCTGTTCCTCCTAATGCCCGAGAATTTAAGGGTTTTTGGGTAGCGCTGCTATAAGTGGAGGCTATGGCAGTGCAACATGTCACAAAAAATTGCCTCCACATATGAAGGAGGCAAGGCCAAAAGCTGATTTGCAGGTTTTTTCAACCAATGGTGTGGGCTGTTATAAACAGTTTTCAGCCATGAACAGGGGTGAAAGAAAGTATTTGAGTCATATGGAGCAAGAGCTGAAGCAAATTGATGTTTTACCTAAAGATGAAGAAATTTCAGGACTATTTTATGGGCTAAATTATAATGATACAATGGCTGAAATTTATACAGCCATTCATGTAGAAAATCAAGCTGAAAATCAGTCCATACAGGTATGTACATTGGATATGTATGACATAATTCAAGAATTTGCAGATTATGAAGCTTTTGGACAGCCAAACAAGGATGAAGCAAGAGTAGAAATAAAGTATTAAATAGTTGATAAGAAGGTCAAGCCGGTAGCTACTCCTCTACCACCTGAAAGTGAAGGACTGGTAGAAAGGGTATCCAAACAACCAAGCCTTCGTGATCTGAAAGATATTGGTCACCAATTTACAGTAGAAAGTCTACAAAAGCTGAAAATTGGTGAAGACTCTTTTCTCTTGCCGGGCTGAAAAGCAAATCTTCATGCACATGTTAAAGAACCATGGTAAAGCTTTTTCATTTCAGCCACATGAAATTGGCTGTGTGGATCCAAGCATTGTGGCACCAATGGTAATTTTTACGATCCCACATGTGCCTTGGAATCTTAAATCAATTCCGATTCCAAGGGTTCATTTGCCTAAGTTATTGGAACTTTTAAATGAAAAGATTAAAATGCGAATATTGGAGCCATCTTCAGCTCCATATTCCAACCGTTGGTTTACCATACCTAAAAAGAATGGATCCTTACGATTCATTCAAGATTTACAACCCGTCAATAAAGTCACTATTAGAAATGTTGGATCAGGACCAATTGTGGATGAGTTTGCTGAAGCTTTTGCAGGTAGGGAAATCTATTCCATGGGAGACTTATATTCAGGCTACGACCAATTTCAGCTTGCTTTGGAAAGCCGTGACATTACCACAATGAAGACGCCTCTTGGCCTAGTCCGCATGTGTACTCTACCTCAAGGGGCTACGAATTCAATAGCTCACATGATGAATGCTATGCATAAAGTATTGAGGGATTATATTCCTCAATTGACTCTTCCTTTTCTTGACGATGTTCCAATCAAAGGATGTGAAGTTCATGAGAAAAATGAAGAACTCAATGAACTTGGATGTCGAGAGTTTGTCTCTGATTACCAAGAGGTGAGGATTGAGGGACGTTACGACCTTTGGAGTCAACTACGTTTCCGTTTCCCTATGCACCCATGGGCTGGGTTTCTGCCATCAACACATGACAAATCATTATGTTCTATACATTGCACTACTAGGCTCCTTTGCCTTCTTCCTTGCACGTATGCCAGACGGGTTGGATGCACTGATGCACCATCAATTGTGCACCCTGGCATACTCCCTTTGCACCATTCCTTTGTCGCTTCCTAAACCGGGTGTGAGCTATGGGTTTTTATTCTAATTTCCTTGAGTGATATTAGTCATGGGGTGAGTGACTGCTCTTTCATTTCATATGAGTGATTGTGAGTTGAGTGCAATATTCCTCGTCATCGATGAATTTCTTGCAATTCCTTCAACCAGCTACCTCCCTGGGTGCTGCTGCATGGTCCCTGCCACAAACGATGTGTGGTGTGAAGATACCTTGGTACCTCCTACAATCAACAACGACAATGGACGTGCCATCGACAGTCAACCTTGATTCTCGACAACATGGGCCAAGTTTTTCTACCCCTACACCTTTTGTTGTTAGTAACGGTCATGTTTTAAGTGTGGGGACATTAGCGCTTGGTCTGTTGTGTGGTACTAGGTCCCTGTTGCTCAGTCAAACCTTTCCGTTAAGGTTTTAAGTGTGGGGATGTGTCCTTGCACGTCTACATTGCATACCCCTCTGTATTTGCCTTAACATGATAATGCATCTATGCTTGCCCTAATTTTACCCTTATGGGGTCCCTTCCCCACCCACTCGTCCCTTTTTAACCCACCCTTGGGGCCGTTCCCTTGCAGTTTTCCTTCATTCCCTGATTTTGTTGTCCTTCCATGTGAACACATCCTACGTTTCCCGAAATTCCAATCTAAACTTATAGCCCTGTTCATCCCTTTGAATGACCATTTTTCCTTTTTACCAACCTCTATTCCGATAGACGATTCTCAACTTATTAATTTTTGAAGTATTTTGTGTAAATTTGATTGTTTTCCATGTGAACGCATCTTGCTTGCTTCAGACCGGTGATCTGATGTGATAGCCATGTCCTCCCCTTCCTTCCTTACATTTTTCCTTTTTACTCCGTATCATTTCAAGGTACGGTTCATCCGTTATTAATGTTTGCAGGTTTTCGAGTCTTTTTCATGCTTATTTTTCACAACTTTTCCATGTGAACCTACCCTATTTTCACCGAAATTCCATTTTGATTTGACCCTCGTGTCCTACCAGCCTTCCCCTCACTTTTTCCTTTTTCCTCCCCCCTTTTTCGATTGTCGAATTTTTAGTTATTAATTTTTTCGAGCGTTTTTTCATGCATTTTTCGTGTTTTTTGCATGTGAACCCCTCCTCATTCCCCCGGAACTCAGGTTGGGTGTGACAAGCTTATGCCCCCCCTTCCCTTGCACATTTTTCATTTTTTCTAACCACTGTTCCGGTAAACCAATTTTTTGTTATTAATTTCCAACCTCGTTTTTGTGTGCCATTTTTTCATTTTTCCCATGTGAACATGTCCTACCTCGGTCAAAACTGTGTTTTGACGTGATAGGGTTGTTGGGCACATTCTTCTACACCTTTTTCCTTCTTTCCGCCCTGCATTCCGGTGCGCGAATTCTCTGATATTAATCCCCGTATGTGTTTTCGGGCCTATTTTTTGCATTTTTCCCAAGTGAACGCCCTCATTTTCCTCCGAACACCCGTCTTACTTTTCTCTCATTTCCCCCTCCTCTCTCGACCCATTTTTCCTTTTTACAAATTTACATTCTGACGAACGGTTTATGCGTTATTAATTTTTCTTTGTTTTTTTATGTTCTCGCTTGCGTTTTCGTTTTTCCGTATCCCGAGACGCCCCTGTTGATGCCAGGAGGCATATTTCACGGTGGATTCGGTGCCATGGTGGATTCCGTGATGTTTTACGGTGGATTTCGTAAACTTTGATGACCGGGGCTCATACACAAAGTGGATTCTTTGTGCGAGAAGTTGATGGGGACGCCTGTCCTTTTCGAGCATTTCATTAATTTAGTGTGTACATGGGTGATTCCATAGCGGGTGATTCCGCAAAATGCATATTAAATTAATAAACGTTTATGAGTTTAGAGTGCGCACTCGTAATAAATTAAGGTTAGGATTTATTTCTAACCAATTGATCTATTTATGTAGCTGAAGACTGCTAGGTATTCACTTTTGTCGGTTTAATTGTATTATTTTACTAACGATTGTGAATGCTTCAGTTGATGTGTAGAGATAGCAGCAGTGGCGGAGGAAAGCATTGGAGGATAGTGAGTATTCGATTTATGGATTATATTTTGATAGGCGCCACGCCTATATTTTGTCACGCCTATTTATTGAGGCGTTGGATATTTATTATTATTTTGTATGCGCATGGGCGCACGATTATGTTATTTCTATTTGGACATTGTATTGGGCGTGCCAGACTCTTTGGGCACCGTCCATTAGCTTTATTCTTATTTTGTGTTAAAGCAAACTCAAAAGCTAAAAGCTTGCTATTTTGTAATTTGGGCTATTATTTGAGCTTGAAGATGAATAATAAATAAAATACATGCTTTGTGGAGCGCTCACACAAGGCATGGGGTGAGATTGCACCCAATTGGTCTCTTACTCTTGTCGTTCATGCTTTTACCTTGTAATTTGTGCAAAAAGTAGAGTTCCATTGTTCTTGCGGACCTTCCGGCATTCACTACGCGAGCGTACAGCATCCGATCTGTGCACCAGTGGTATCAGAGCGAAGCTAAGATCAAGAGCTTCTAATCGCTATCCATCTCGTACGAAGGCGGAGCTCCTGGAACGATCGGGCTCTACAGTCAATCTCGTCGCGAACCGTCGATACAGGCAGATTTCTGGCGATCAAGAACCCCTGTTTCCATCATCAGATCACGAGGGACCGGTCTGCAGAGACGTAGGACCACCCCTACATCCTCACATACAAGTCGTCAAAAACGAGTGAGATAAAACTCCATAGCTCACAAGCTTAAAATCTTTTATTTTTAATAAGCTTAGTATTAAATCTTAATAAGCTTTAAGAAGCTTTAAGCTTCTAAAAATCTCATCGAGGTATCAGAAGACGTCGCGGAATTTTCGGCGCTGTCAGAAAATGCCCCCCCCCCCCCCCCCCCATGAATTGCGTCATTTGCTGATTATTAAGCCCCCCCAAGCTTAATTACTTAAGCTCCTTAATCTGTCTGGCCATCCCAAACTCCAGGTCACACCCAACCAGCCAAGTTCAGCAAGTCTCTCAAGTCTAAATCCTGTAAGTCAGATAAATCGACTAAGTTCTGCAAGTCTGCAACTCTGCAAGTCACATTAATCTGCTACTCTGCAAGTCAGACAAGTCAACTGGAGTCAGAATTGACTTGTGCTCAAAACTCCTAGAAGGGCTGTTCCTGTGCAGAAACTCTGAACTGCAAAGTTGTTCATTGGAAGGTACTCTACCCATACGCAGGTTTACTGAAGCATTTTCATCATACGAAGAAGGATAAAACGCAGATTTTTCGAAGATTGTGAAAGCCATACCCAAAATACATAAGCCTTGTATTTCCGAACTTGAGCTACGCTCATCCCGCTAACTTGATTTTGAGTGAGAAAGGTCTTTTGAGTTTTGCAGGATGACAGAACCACATATGGATGATCTTATGGCTGAAGGCGACCTACTTGAACCTACGATGGAGCAAAAGCTGGATTTAATCATGATGCAATTGGAAGAAGAACGAAGGGCTAGGCAAGCATTGCAAGTTCAACTGGCAAATTTACAGAGATCGTCTATCAACAAAGAAGAACCTCAAGCTGAAGATCTTATCCGACGTACCATTGACGCAACTCTCGAAGCTCAAACCATCCGCAAGGAATCAAAGATAAGTAGAAGAAGTTTCAAATTCCGTACTTTCAATGGCATACGAGAAGGAAAAATTGTTCTAGCATTCATTAGTCAGTTTGATGACTATTTCCATGAGGAAACCTATGCAAAAAAAGATAAAATCAAGTGTGTCACTAATCATTTAGTGGACAAAGCATCTCTTTGGTGGACTGTAGTACGTAAGAGTATAGATTGTCCCGCTACTTGGGAGAATTTCAAGAAGAAGTTCATGTAGAATTTCCTTCCTCCACAATTTCATGAGAAAGCTATAAAGCAATGGGATCTTCTTCAGCAACGGGATCGTGAGCCTATTCTTCAGTATATAGAGCGTTTTTGGAATGCACTACTCTAGTTACGCATGCTTGAAGACGTACCTGAAACGACACACAAGCGCAAAGCTTCAGAGTATGTTAGTCTTTGAGGATCTTGAAGATGAGATTGATTAAGCTAATGCAATTGAATCTAATGCTGAAAATGATGATCTTGAGGAAGAAGTTGGGCAAGAGTATTTTTATGATCCAGCTATCTCTTTTCCTTTTGATCCAGGTGGGAGTGTTTCTTTTGACCCAGGAGGGACTTATCATGAGCCACTTGCTGCCACTAGTTGTTCCATTTCCATGGATGCTTGGACAGGTTCTAAGAGCCCTAACACACTCCATATGAGGGGTAACATTCATAGAAAGGCAGTGTTCATTTTGATAGATAGTGGCAGCACACATAGTTTTGTGAATCAATCCATTATGGAAAAGCTTAATTGTATTCCCATTGATTTACATCAGCCCATTAGAGTTCAAGTGGCCAATGGTGAAGAAGAAATCAACACACAAATAAGCCCACATGTTTCTTTACAGCTCGCTCAAAAATTTGAAGCAAAAGTAAACCTGATTACTTTGGAAATGGGGCCTATAGACATTGTACTCAGTTGTGATTGGTTGATGACATTAGGAAAAATCGCTATGGATTTCTCACAACTGTATATGGAGTTCATCTTCAATGGACAGCTCATCCATTTGCAAGGAATTCCTAGTAGATCAGATTTTCAGCTTATCACCATTCAACGACTTAAAAGGAAGTACAAGGGGCGTTCACAAATATATATTTTGCATTTGAATAAAGAGATGGAAGATCAGCCCAATAATTTAGCAAGTCATCCAGCTTTGACAGCTCTTCTTGAGGAGTATAGGGATTTGTTTGGGATGCCTACTTCATTGCCTCCCAAGAGAGTAGTAGATCACCCTATTGATTTGGAGCCCAACTCAAAGTCAATCAATAAGCCACCTTACATATTATCCAAATGTGAGCGAGAGGAAGTAGCCAAGCAAATCAAGAAACTTCTTGAGATGGGATTTGTAGAACCATGTTCTTCACCCTATGCATCTCTAGTTTTGTTAATAAAAAAGAAAGATGGATCTTTTAGAATATGCATTGACTATAGGGATCTTAATAAGGTCACAATGAAGAATAGGTAACTGATACCCAACATTGATGATTTTCTTGATGAGCTCAAGGGGGCTCGATTCTTTATGAAGATTGATTTGAGGTCAGGGTATCATCAGATCCGCATGCGAGAGGGTGATGAAATCAAGACTACTTTTAGGACTGATTGTGGGCTCTATCATTTCTTAGTGATGCCATTTGGACTTACAAATGCTCCAACTACCTTCCAGAGCTTGATGAATAGGATTTTTTAGCCTTTCCTCTTTCAATTTTTCTTGGTGTCCTTTGATGATATTCTAATTTACAGTAAGAATCTATATGATCACTTAGCACATATGAGGAGGGTTTTTGATGTATTGAGACATCACAGGCTTTTTGCTAAGGAGAAGAAATATTCTTTCATGCAGACTGAAGTGGAATAATTGGGATAATATTGTCAGTGAAAAATGAATACATGCTAATCCCAAGAAGGTGCAATGTATAAAAGATTGGCCAACACCCACTACTACTACTTCTCTTAGAGGATTTCTTGGTCTATCTTCATTCTATCGCCGATTCATCAAGCATTATGCAGCTAGTACAACTCCTTTGACTGACAGGTTGAAGAAGGAGGCTTTCTTTTGGGACACTCTTGCAGATAGTAGCTTCAACTAGTTAAAGGGACTCCTTACTTCTACTCCTATCTTAGTATGCCCAGACTTCTCCAAAGAATTTACCATCCAGTGTGATGCCAGTGGTTGTGGCATTGGAGTTGTTTTGTTACAAGAGCATGGATTGATTGCCTTTGAAAGTTGTAAGTTGACAGATTAAAAAATGGCCATGAATGTTTATGATCGGGAGATGTTGGCTATCTTGCATGCAATAAAGAAATGACACCATTATTTGTATGGTAGTCGATTCAGGGTCCAGAGTGATCACAGGGTTCTTAAGTATTTCCTCACCGAGTCCAATCTTACTACTCAGTAGTGTAAGTGGGTAGCTACACTAAAAAATTACTACTTTGACATCACTCATATGTCAAGGGATAAAGACAATATAGTGACCGATTCTCTTTCTCGTATGTGAGCTTGCAAAGTACAGTGCAATGACTGAACTACATAGTGATTGGATTGAAGAACTATAGGAGGCTTATCTTTTGGATGAAGAACTCAGCCATATTTTTTAGAAATTACAGTAAGATCTTATGGAAGAAAACTCACACTATTAGCTTAAAAGTAGCCTTATTTGGTTAAATGGCAAGATTTTCATTCCTTCTACCTCTTCTGTTTACAAGGAAATTTTTAGAGGAACTACATTCTTCACCTTTAGCTAGACATTTTGGAGTTTTCAAGACCTATGACAGGATCAGCAAAAGTTTCTATTGGAAAGGGCTGTGGAAAGATGTCAAGGACTTTTTCATGAAGTGTATGCCTTGTAAGGAGAATAAGGACAGTACCCATAAGCCAGGAGGTTTGTTGCAGCCATTACCTATTCCTACAAGTAAATGGACTCATATTACCATGGATTTCATTACTGGCTTGCCTACTACCAAAAAGGGATGGAATAGTATATATGTAGTGGTGGATAGACTCACCAAGGTAGCCCATTTCATTCCAACCAAGACCCATTTTACTGCTTCACAAGTGGCCAGTCAGTTCATGAAGCAGATCTTTAGACTACATGGATTACCGCAGGTGATTATTCATGTTCATGAATAACTTTTGGCAGGCGGTATTCACATCTATGGGCACTAAATTGGCTCCTTCTATGTCCTATCATCCACAAACTAATGGACAGACAGAAAGAATAAATAAATGGTTGGAGACTTACCTTTGCCATTTTTGCTATGATGCCCAAAATTCATGGAATTCTTAGTTACACTTGGCTAAGTTTTCCTACAACAACTCTACTCGTGCTAGTATTGGAGTTTCACCCTTTGAGGCTATGTATGGCTATAAGGTGCTCTTACCCACATTCATCTTTAACGAAAGAATCTATCCTCATGGGAAAGAAGAATTTAAAAAATGCAAACCCTTCTTTAGTAGTGTAAGATGAATCTTAGGAAAGATCAAGACCAAATGAAGATGTATGCTGATAAGAAGAGGCGGACTTTAGAGTTCCAAGAAGGGAATCGGTCTTACTAAAGGTGTCCAAGTCTATGTACTCTACTTTGAAAGATGGATCTAGTAACAATCTTGCTACCCGATTTTATGCCCCAATCAGATCTTAAAGCGCATTGGAGATTTAGCATATAGATTGGAGCTACCCTCTTCCACAAAGATTCATAATGTCTTTCATGTTAGTTAGCTCAAGCCTTTCTATGGTGATCCAGTTGATATAATTGATGAGATGCCACCTATTGATGAAGAAGGTCTGCTTCAGTACATCCCAAAGGCTGTTATAGGTCAGCGTGAGAAGAAGCTTTGATCTTGTTCCATCATACAATATTTGATCAAATGGAAAGGTTTACCACTTGAGGAAGCTTTTGGGAGGCCTGATTCTATACTAGATGAGTTTCCTTTCTTACAGGATACATTGGTGGTGGCTAAAGTCTACTGCTTATGGAGCTAGTTATGGTGCAGACAGGGGTCAAGACAGCACGCTATTTTAGAACAGTTTTTATTGTGCCTAATTTTCAGAATTAAGACAATCACATAGGGTCAAAGTACTCTTCAAGAGCTACGTTTTGACATGTGGTACACCTCAATTGGACACTTCTACTAGAAGTTATTTCAGATTTGGTTCAACAGGGTCTGTTTTCACAGCAAGCTATTTACTTCATTCTGAGTTCATCAGTTGAAGATTTTATGGCTCTATATACTTTTGAAGTCTTGATCATGTATATTGCTAAGGCTTATTCTTGTTCTACCATTCTAGTCCATGGTCCCTTTTCATTCACTTTTCCTTTTGTTAAGCTGTAAAAACAGAGTAGTACTTTGTTCTATCCATCCTCTTCCAATCTTTTACATTTGTTTTTTAGGGCAAAAACCTTTGGGACGGGATGGATTGTAAAAAGCTGGGAAGAATAAGAAATTAGTGTGTAAATAATATTAATGTTATGCCATGTTACATTGACATTGGTATAAAAGGAGAGGACATGTAAATTTTTATCATCTTTTTGACACATTAATACATTACTATCCTTCTCTCCCATCTTGCTCACAGCTTCTATGGCGTCATTCTCTTTCTTGTCTTTCTCTCTCCTTGTCACTCTTTCTCTCTCTTCCTGTAGTCTTTCTCTCTCTTTTGCACACTCTCTCTCTCCTCTTTCTCTCTCTCCAGTCCAATTCTTGACATGTTAGCCTTTCTAAGGCTACGTTTGGAGCAGATAAAGATTGAGGATAAAAAGAAAGACTTGCATAATTAAAGGCGAGAGTAGAAATGCAAGATTTTTGCAAGAAGGTTAGCTAATTGTGGAGGGGAAATAATGCTTTGATACACTTGGAGGAGCTTTCTAGGAGATATATTAGGAAGAAGAGGAAAGATGCTAGCCTACTAAGGGGAAAGAAGCTTGATCTTCATGAAGGGGGAGAGGAGATATCAGTGTAGGAAGGAGCTCGTAACTTATGATTGGAAAAATAGGAATTCCAGGGAACACAATGTTGAGAAGAAGGAAGAAACAAGGATTGAAAATGATGAGAGAGAGTATCTATAATAATTTAAGGGAGACAAGAAGGTGACAACATTGCAACAACCATATTATCATAAGCTAAATGATTAAATTCAAAAGTATGATTATGACCTGATGAAGACTGGAAACTCTAAAGAAGACTATATAGATGGTATGTGAATGATAAGATAACCACAATCATTGCAAGCTAGCACTGAAGAGGATGGAAAATAAGAATGTGACGTACAAGAGAAGTATTAGAAGAATGCCAAATGGACTATGTTCTTGGGAGTTGAGTATCTTCATCAATGGTTGACAATAAATACATGTTTGTTGTTGGGGAATGCACGCATGATTTCAAGATTATCTATATGCCATGGATAATTCAAGGTAGACCTCGACAGCAACAGCTAAGAAGACGATAGTTCATTAGTGCATTAAATCTCTCTAAACTACAAAGTGGTACTGTTGTTGATGACAAACTCTTTGGCCTAAGAAGGTGTGATTTCTTGTTGGAGCTTTTGCATGCTGGGATGACACAATTGCAATGGAGACAAGGATTGTGAACTCTATTACTATCCAAGATAGCTACACTTATGATCATGTGCAACAATGTTTACTCTATGAAGAAGAAGTGGGGGGAAGGCCACTACTAACATCCTGAGATGAACAAACTTCAAGCAACTAATGAGCATGTGAATTGAAAGAAGATGGAAAAACGGCACATGTAAAGGAGATGATGGCATCCCATGAAGAGGTATAATATTTGAAGTGGGCTACACACATGCATGGCCGAGGAACTATCAAAAGGCTACATAAGGTCTTGCCTCTAGCCTAGCAGAAGCATAATGGTGGAGGAGAAGGAATTATTGACAAATTCAAAGGAGATATGCTATTGCTTGAGTGATTGCATAATTTCTTAAGTTTAAACCTTAGTGCATTACCAATAACATTGTCAGTTGATACACTCAAAAGCTTTGCCTTGACATTACTATAGGCATAAGGATTTGAGATTTGTGGCTCAACAAGGATATGCTTCAAGGAATATCTCTCTCAAATTCCATAGAGTACTTACAATCCTAATTTGTCATAAGAGCAAATACCACTACCAAGGAGTATATTGAATGTGTCTCTTATATCCAACACCATTAATCTATGTGTTTGCCTTGAAATGTGTACTTTGTTTACTCCTATCCTCCTATCTTACTCATATGAGCCAATGTATTGATCAATTTTCCAAGATGTGGATCCCGTAAGAATGAAATCTTGTTCAGATAATTGAACAACATCCATATGTATCAAAAAGAAAGAAAGAGAGAGAGAGAGCGACGCGCACACACACACACACACACACACACACACACACACACACAGAAAGTTGTCATCCTATCCATGTTCAAGATGTTTACTTGGCCATTACTAAGCAAGATATTGATTCCTTGTCATTATTTTTTATACATATTGTATTTGGAAGTTCTAAGTGAGAGAAGCTAGGGATTGTGTTAGAAGGTATTCCACTGTCACATTCTATGCGAGCTATGTTATGTGAATGATCAAGCGTCGGTGTTCTCCTAAGAGCGATTGCTAGGAGAGAAGTCAAGTTATAGGCTAGATGCCAAGAGTATGTTTGATGTGTATTGAGTTACTTGTAGGATCTAATAAGGGCATCCACTCTAGCGTTTTCCTAGCATTTTTGTCATCTTTTTTATATGTACCATCTCTTCTTGACTTACTTCACATAGCATTTTCCTAGCATTTTTGTCATCTTTTTTATATGTACCATCTCTTCTTGACTTACTTCACAAGACCCCACGTCTTCTAGCTACATCAAGCATCAACATGTGGCAGCACAAGGATTGTTCACAATGTACAATAGATCTTGATGGTCCACAAAGCAAATAAAAGGGCTAGCTAGTAAACAATATTGAAACCTTTTTTATAGTAAACACCATATCTACTCCTTCCCTCTCAATGGTGAAATAATTCATTTATATATATATGGGTTTGTGACTATTGAAACTCACTAGATAATCCAAATTAAGTTCTCTAGGTCAGCACAAAATTGCTCCCATAGTAAGTTTTGATTTGTCAATATACATGTGGAAGCCTATGATCCAATCTACAGCTCATAGGATTGGTGCTGTAGCCTTTTTTAGCTCTTCATAAGCACATTAGCATTCCTCAATCCACTAGAATACAATCAACAATTTGTAGAATGGCCATGAGTTCATACTTCAATCTAAATTGTCGATATAATATCCTATGTGGTTGAGGAAGCATTGAACTCCCTTGTAGTTTCTTGGTGGTAGTACATTGACAATGATTCAACCTTTGGAAAAGTTAGTAGCAATGGAATTCTTTGAAACCACATGCCCTAAGATGCATCTATGTTTTACCCAGAACTTGCACTTTAAGGGGGTCAAGGTGAGAGGTACTATATACAACATTCAAAGATCAATCGAAGTTTTTCAAGATTGTTAACACCATTGGTATGGATGAATAGATTGTCTATGTACACTTTCAACCATTTTTGGAGCATGCCTTTGAATATCATGCATATTAGCCATTGAAAAGTGATAGGAGCATTTATAAATCAAAATGACATTACTATATATGCAGATACACCTCATTTAGTGGCAAAAGAAATCTTATGCCTATTGTTTGGGTGCATTTGCACTTGATTATATCCTAAAGAGCGATATAGGAAACTATAAGATTCATTCCTTGTGAATCTCTCTAGCATGTGCTTGGTGTACGGTAGTAGGTAGTTGTCTCGTTCCATTACCGCATTGACATTTGTGTAAGTGGTGCACACTCTAATCTTGCCATATTTCTTTAGCACTATCACAATTGGAAATGCCTAGTTTGTGTGCTCAATTTCATAAATGAATATGACATTTAGTAGTTTGTCAATTTCTTCTATGACTACATGTACATGTTTGGGATTCATAGAATATGGTCACTATTTGATTGGGACCACATTTTATAGCATGAGAATATCACGAGTGACAATGCTAGTGTCTACTCCCTTGAGCTCCTCAAGTGACCAAGTGAACACATCCTTGAACTCCTGTAAAAGGGTTATAACGTTTGTCTCCTTGTCCTCAATCAGGTCATTGGCAATGAACACTAGCTAGGATTATTCACCTTTCTCAACTAAGTCAACTTCCTTATCAGGCTTTCTATTAGTTCAGTGGCTTGCCCATGCCATTTAGCTCCCAATATCACAAGTATTCCATCTTCCTTTTTAAATTTGGTAAAACGTCTCAAAAGGTTGTGTAGTTTCGTTTACTTCTTGGCATTAGAGTTTTTCCCATTGTTGCTCCTTTCTTTCTTTAGTTGTTTGTACCATGGGTGGACCCAAAGATCCCCTTTAGTGCTCAAGTTTTACGAAGTAATGGAATTTTTGAATCACTATCATAGCTAAATTTTGACTTAGAGTTAAACTCACAACCTTCATTAGATGAGGGTGTTTCTCCAAGTGGCTATAGCTTTGAAGTGGTTCTCATTTACTATGGTGTCATTGAATCACCTTGGTTGAGCCTTGCTCACTCATAGTCCAATACTTCTAGATATTCCAACCAAGTACAATTGCAATCCATTTTGACTATTCCTTTAACAAGCAACATTAGGGGTTTTTTGGGTCTAGAATCAATGATAATTTTCTCAACTGTATGCCCATCAGTTGTCTAGTCAATCCTTTCAAGGTCCATGTATGAGAGTTTATCCTCTAATTCACAATCTGTGTAGGTGCTCTCTATATCTTATGCATTACAGAATTCATTATTAGCGGTTGCTTCTTCATCAATGTTTTTGTTCTTCTCATGAGATTTATAATGGGATTACCTTGAAATATTTCTTTGAGATAATCTAGGATTCTCATTGACTCCAATTTTTTTGCTGGCACATGATAGGTCATGCAAGCTCCTAGTTCAACACGTCTAGACATTTTGCAAATTGGGATAGATAGTAGTTGATCCCCAATAGCATTGGTGGTTCCTTTCTTCTTAGCCTATTTGATCGGTGTGATTGTGGCATGCTTATACTCATCTTCATTATCTGACAACAAGGAAAATCAGTTATCGCTACTATATGCATCATCTCACTCATTGTCAAGGCAAGGGATGTACTTTGTGAGAGGTCCATAATAGGGCATAGTCTTTGCATCCCCTCTAAGGAGTGTAGAGATAGTGTCCAAGTCAATGGGTGAAGTCTCCTAGGTGTCCATCACTATACTAACTACTTATCATTAGTTGCCAAATAACATCAAACTATTGCTCCAATCCTCAATGACTTAGGCATTATATATCCATGGACATTCAAATAAGATATCACAGTTTACACCTTTTATGACTATGAATTTCACAAAGAATTGTATATGTGTGATCTTAAGCAACCAATCCTTCAATACTCTAAATGGTGTGGATCCTTAGTCATATGGATTCTCTTATAGAGGCTCTTGACATGGGTGATATAATCATGGATCTCTTCTTTATCCTTTGAGTGATGTTCATTGATTTGGCAATCAAGTTATTTGTGTACCCTAATTTAGAAAACCTCGTGAAGGTCTTTCAATGTGTCAAAGTTGTTGCAATAGGCATTGTCCAGGTTGGTGAGCCAAGTTCGTCCCTTTTCCCCTAAGCACAATCCAAAAGCATGTGCACATTCTCCAGGGTCTGCAAGGTTCTTGGCCTTGTTAATTTTCTTGAATTGTTCCAAAAAATATATGGATCACCTCTTGTCTTGTATTTCTCAACTTTGTTTTTTACTATCAAGGTTTTAGTTTGGCTTTTAGTATTGGGCACAATTCCTAATCTTGCTAGGATTGAGGTAGCTAGTGCGATGCTATTCTACTCATTGAGAGAATTTTCCAGTAGTCTCTTGGTTAGGAGTTCACGGCTAAAGTGAGGTCTACTTCAAGCACTCATTTTATGTGGGCATTAAGCCCTGGTCCCATACACCCTGTGAAAGCCAAGATCCATTGCATTTGGTTAAGCTCAGTCTCTTTCCTTTGCATATTGACTCATTGCACTTGTATGAATCTTGTGACCTTTTGTGCAATAGGTCCTTACCTACCCTTCTTTCCTCTTCTATCTCAATGATAATTTCATGAGCTAGTCTATCCACATGCATCAACAGTGCCTTTTGCTCATACTATAACAAGAGTTGCTAGATTTTGGCTGAAAATTCTCGATAGTCAATCCCTAGGTCACTAGCATTTAATCTTGATGCTTACATGGTCAATTTTTATTTTTGTGCAACTAAGTTTTTGATGATGCCGATGAGATTTGGTAGAGCAATAGATTCTCCTATAAGAGACACTTTGTCTAGGCGCTTTTCCCACCAAGGTTCACTCGACGTATATACTTTATAGGTTTATTTTTTCACCTTTTTCGCCCTGTCTTAGTATTGTTGTGGTTCAACTTCCAGTGGTTTTTGGGTTCCATTTTCTTGTTTGGTTTCTAGTGATTGGTTGATTCTTGCCCCCAATTTTTGAATGACTTAACATCTACACATGCTTCTTATCACAGTAGACAATCCCTTTCTTACCAAATGTAATTAATCATGAATGGTGTGCAAAGAGGTTTTTAATTCTTTCTCAAGGAAAGTCAATGAATGCAATGTGATTCTTCTTATCATGGATATATGATCAAAATTCTCAATTATTTTTTGTTTGATTTCATTTTCATGCAAAAATTAATCCAATCACCAAAGCTCAAGAAGGTGTAAAGTACCACTCATAAATTAATATCGGCTTCCATAATGAAGGTGCTTGATCTTATTACATGTTTAGGAATTGCAAACCCTTTAATTTGAAAGTTAGTTTCACACCTTTGTAGATTGACTATGTAGTTTGGTTTCCTTTACTCTTTTCTCAAGTTTTCATGGTTTCTTAAATGATGATTCGATGTGTTTGGTCAGGTGCAATCTCAAGATTTTCCAAGTAGAATGTGACCTATTTCCTTGGATTATATTTGTTTGCTACCAACTAGAATTCCAAGACCCTCATTAGCTCTGATAGTTTTGATTGAGAATCACTCCCCTTGGCGCCTAAAAGTAGTTATAAGATATTGTGATGTGGTTGGGTGCCACTTTTACAAGTGCAACTATGGTTGAGAACTTTGTGATCATGGGTCGACTCATGAAGTTCCCAAATGGTCTAATCTAATGTACTCTTGTTCTAAGGAGCACGATAAATTCCTTAGGTATTCAATGGTCTAGCAAGTGGCCACTACCTATGATCTAGATAAGTGTCATGCACCTAACTTACTATGCTTAGTGTTGGTCAAGACACTTACAATTAGTTGGCTAAGTTTAGGTGCTACTGGCTAGTTGTGTCTAGGGATGTGCCTAGATATGTGTGCTTATAGAGGTTATCAAGAGAGTACAATGTAGATTTGGGGGAGAGTTTGTGGTTAATGTGGTAGTGTATCACTAGAGTGATGGTGTGTTATAGAGGTTTTTGTATTTATGTGTGAGTTCGTGATGGTCTAGTGTTGGTAAGTGCTATGAAAACCCTTAGTTTAGTGGTGTGAATGCGAGTGGAAAGATTATCAATGACTTAGAGGATCTTAGTTTAGTGCAATGTAGCTCGGCAAGTTGGTAGTTGACCCTAGATGTCAAATAAGGATTATCCCTACTTGGCACCTTTGCAAGTTGGTGTCTACATGTTGACTTGTACCTACATTCACTCTCTTGGTATGTACTAGGTGGGTCGTGGGTGAGGGTTTGGGTGATGTGTGTTTGAGGGTAACTAGATGGAAAACTTGAAGGGACAAGGGTTGATGTAGCTATGTGCAATTGCAATGGATATGTGAGTTGTTGTAGGATATCAAGGCACTCTATCGAGGTGCAAATGGGTAAGATGTACACAAGAATGAGTTATTAGGTGCAATTAGTGCACCAAGTGATTGTTATATAGTGGAGGCTAGAATGAAACACTCCTAGTTGCCATTTGAAACCTATGTGAGAGTGGCTCCCAGCCATGCTAGCTTTGAGCTCTTGGCCTCTTATGATGGGGATAAGTTTCGAGTCATAGTTGCAAGAGTGGTTTAGGCTTCTTGAGTCATTTGTGGTCATGAAGTATTTGTTGGGCTTCTAAGAGAGTTGTCTTGACACTATCTATTTCAAGTGCACTTCTTCCATACTTCCTATGGCTAACCTTTTTATGCGTGAGCTTTGATCACAAGGAAAACATTGAGACTAGGGAAGCTTCCCTAGTAAGCCTCCTTGCTTAAAAGTTCCAATGAGGAACTCAGTGGTCCCAACCTTTCCAATTTGCATGAATCCCAAGAATGCTATAACTCAAGTTATCTTCAACACATGTCCATACATCATCAGTCAATCATAAAACCTTTCCAATTTGCATGTGGAGGTAGTTTGAGAGATTCAAAGTGCTAAGAATGAGGTTGGGAAGAGGGAGAAAGAGAGAAGTCAAAACTTCCAAGCCAAGACAAAGCCATGAGATTCGTACCTATGTTCTCAATAAGAGATTACATGCTCAACAAGAAATCCCATGAAGTGGGTCTTGCTCTCAACTTATTCCTCTTTGATCTCTTCGTGTTCCTCTACATGTATCTAGTAGTCATCTCCTATCTTTCTATATTTGAAAATTCAAATAAACCTATGCAAAGGAAAAAACATAACCTCCACAATAATAGCAAGTGCAAATGTGAAAAGCTCAATGCGAGTTACACAACCCAAGCTAGTAGTGAATGAAAAAGTGCAAGCTTTTCTGTACTGCCACAACTCCTCTCAACCTCAATCCCCTAGCTTGAAAAACCCTTGCTTGTAGCTCTCTTGAGTATACAGAGATAAAATTTTCTTTAGTTTTTTGAAAATTTTTATTAACTTTGGCACCTTAATACCTAAATTCTATGTTCACATGCAATCTTAAACCTATCTACAATTTGCAATGAATCATCCATATAACAAGAAAGAAAGATCAAACACATAAACATGAACCGGTTGCCTCTCAATTTGTTGTCCTACACTAATTTGTGTGATTTTGAGAGTGTGAGCTCCCATTCCATTGCTTGGCCTAGGACACACATACTTAGTTTCTTGAATCTGTTTTCCTTGATGATGAAATCACAATGTCACTGCTCTCGCAAGCAACACTATTGGGAAAACAAATCACTTATTGATTCAAGCATTTCAAGGAACCAAACTATGGGTACCTCTCACATAGCCAATGTGTACAATCAAATATAGTGAGCTTACTAGCCAACTGATCCATTCATTATAGTCTAGCCACATGAATTTTCCAATAGCACCATGATCGAGGGGATGCACTCACACAAGCTCCATCTCCATGCTTCAACTGGTGTGCTCATGGCATGAAGATAAGAAAAGAGAAGAAGAAGAATATAAGAGAATCAAGAGCCTCTTCAAATTGGTCAAGCCCGACGAAAGCATTAAGTGGATAGGCTTTCAAAGAAACCATTTTTCTAGAAGGGTTAACTCGTCCAGGTCTTCAAGACTTGGATGGGCAAAATTTCAACCAAGCTCAAATCTAGATGGAGGGGTCCTTTCTGTGTCTTTCATGATTTCATAACTAACTTTTTCTATTTGATCAACTTATAGGGTTATTCCCTCACCACTCCTTCATGGTCGGATTCCAAATTTTGTTTCCCATTGGTTGCCCACCTTGACCTAGATACATAATGTTGAAATATCAAAGTGGCAATATGGAAATGTGTGAATAAGAGGGAGAAGAGATCTCAAAGCACAATAATAAAGTCTTGATTTTACTAAGTTGCTTATGGAGTACAAATAGTACACTCTCTCATCTACATTGAGAGTGGCCTTGAGGCTATTTATATAGCCACAAGAATCCAAGGTTAGGGTTTCCCCTATCCTCTAGTCCAGTTATACCTCACCTTTCTCCATTCACCCTTGCTTACACCATGTTCCTATGCAATAAGATAGGGTTATGTTTTCCCGTAGTATCCTCTAGTCCATTCACACCTCACCTTCCCTCATGCACCCTTACTTGCACTAGGTTCCCATGCTATACTCCTAACACCCCCCTCAATGCCAAGGTGGCTTTGGATTACATAGAATGTAAATGGTGCCCTCCTCAATAAATCAATGGATTGCCTTTATAAAGTAGGCTACATGGATGTTTATGGAAAGATGATACAAAAAATACTAGAAAAGGTAGTCATCAGGTGCTTTGGTGACATGGTTGGCCTCCAATTCTTTTGGTACTTCAGGGGAGTTAGGACATTTACTAGTGATATGTCATTTTTAATTACATTTTTTACACTTTATCTTATTAGGATATTTTTTCCAACAGTTGCTTACAATGTGTCCCTTGTTATTATAAAATGAGCATTTAGTAGTAATATTATGGACTAAGTGTTGATCACTGATTGTTGAGGTAGATACTAAGTTGGTGTTTCCTTCCTTTTGATTTTTTTCTCCTCATTCAAATTGTATAACACCTTCAAGTGTAGGATTTGGTACATTTGTTAAGGTAGTCACAAGAGTTGAAAAGAATTTCCTTAGAACTTTTAAAAGTATGGCAATGGCATCTTCTTTAGTAAATTGGAGCTTGGACCGAAGCTACTTGGGCCATTACTTTCTTTATGTTGGAAATGAACTTTCCTATGTCTTCTCCTTGCTTATATCCCAAGCTAAAGAACTCTATTTTGAGGAAGATTATGGAGTTCTTTGCTATTGCACCATATAATTTCTCAAGCTCGGTGCACTTCTCCTTTATAATTCCAAGTTGATCAATGTGGTGGATTAAGGATTGATCCAAGTGAAACATTATTATGGATTGGGCTCTTTCATCATCATCTACATCCATAGGGTTTGATGGATCAATATTCTTGGTCCCTTTGATGAATGGCTAGTAACCCCTCTCCATAGTTTTGTATTTCACTAATACCTATTGTGGGTGAAACTCTCTCTCATCAAACTTGTGGTTTATGTGTTTTTAAATCAATATATGCCATGATAGGAAGGTCTTACTGATTGCCCTAGGAAATGGAAATGTCTAATCCTTTACAATGTAGGCAATAAGATCGAAACTAAATAATGTTTACACCACTAGATATTAGGTTGAAAGTGAGGAAGTGATCTATGTGTTTATAAGGAACACATAGCCTTACAAAAGCAAGATAATGCTTTAGTCAAACACTTAGTAAATGTACTTAAGGGCTAAAAAGTCATTTAGATTTCCAAATAACTAGCAAGAAATTGATGGTTTGGATTACCCTATGCTTATACTTTTGCAAAGCTTTTACAATGGTATAGAAAAAGTGATGAGATGTAGGTTTAGAGGTCTGTGATGGATTCCAAAGGTGGTTAATTAGTTATTAGAATCACTATTAGTGACTTCCAAGATGTTTATAGTGGAAATGAAGAAAGCTTGAGCTTCTTGGCTATGGCTGCTTGCTAGACACAAAATGAGGGTTTCATTGTATATGGCTAGTAGAGAGGGAATTAGAGCAAGCCATTTTGGGGTTAGATAGCCCATTTGGGGGGCTAACAAAGACCCATGGATGCTTGAGTGGTTACACTATCCACAATATGCACCAACATGCTAAACTCCACGACACTGCCAAATCTACACCTATTTCTACTACTTCTTCGATGCGCAACTATATAGCACATAATGTTGAGGTTTCAAGTCCTAGGCCTATGCTCCTTGAGCTTGAGAAGAGGTATCTAGAAGAAAGAAAGCCAAAATATTTCCTCCTTTGGCCACACCAAAGCCTACAATGTCTAGAGGTCCATATTGGCTATGGAGGTTAAGGGATATGGTTGACAAATGAGCTTCTCATGTGCACTTAGGCCAATATGGATTTAGAAGAAGTTTGTTGGATTAGAGATGCTTTGATACCATGTTGAAATATCAGATTAGAAACATGAAAATGTGTGCACAAGAGGGAGAAGAGAGCTCAAAGCATAATAAAAAATATTGCTTATTAAGTTCTTATGGAGGAGTACAACTAGTACACTCTCTCATCTACATTGAGAATGACCTTTAGGATGTTTATATAGCCACTAGAAGATCGGGCTAGGGTTTTTCCTATCCTCTAGTCCATTCACACCCTATCTTCCCTCATGCACCCTTTGCTTATACCAGTTCCCATGCTATAATCTAGGATTAGTTGTCCTCTATTCCATTCATACCTAAGCTTCCCTCACACACCCTTGCTTACACCACGTTCCCGTGCTATACTTCTAAGACAAAAGTCACTAGTCTTGGTGACATGATGTTTAGTTATGAGCCCCACTCATTTGATGATAACCGCACTCATTTGATAATAACCCCAAAGATGCCATGGTATCTTGGAAAACACATTTTCATCATGCCTTGTTATGGCCTATTTTGCTAACATGGCATACATGCATTGGCCACAATCCCTTTGCATTAAGTCAACGGTCTTCTAAGAAAGACATTCTCTTTTAGCACCATTATTTTTCATCTAACACTTGTGTACATCACTTTTTTCTCAAATTTTCTTCCTCAACATTCTTTATGTGTCACCTTTCTTTATTCTTCTGTTAATGTGTACCTTCTAACTTAGTATTGAAGAAGTTTTCCCTCTTCCTATTGAGGCCCTCACTAATACATAGCCATGGATTGACTCTTTGCAACTCACCAACATTGTAAACCTACCATGGAGCTATATGCTAGTTCACCCCCATGCCCAGGAGAAACTCCTCTCAAGCTCCACAATCTACATTGAGGGTCATAAGTATACCCTATCTTTTAAGTGAGTGCAAGAGAAGTTGTGTCAGCATACTCATGGGTGGCAACCCCAACCCACCAACACTCTCCACCTCAGCCCCATTGAAGAAGTCTTCAAGACCATTGTGAACAAGGAGTACTAGTTCAACAACCTCCTCAAACCCCACAAACCTAAGCAAGACACCCTAAAGTTCCTAGTTGAAGCCATATGCCTACAAGTTAAGATGTTTAGCATTTCCAAAAAGGTAGCATCTCTCTTCTTCTCACCTTCTACTTCTCCCATTGCCTAGGCCCATGCCCTTTTCATGATTGTCTTTTTGTCAAGGCAAAAGGCTTAGCCCATCAGTCATCCATTTCCAAAACCATGAAGGTGATGTGCATAAAATACTTTGCTCTCTTGTTCCCCCCTCCTACTTTTATTGACCTACTCCATCATCTCTCACTATAGGTGATGGATGTTGACCATGCTCAACCTAAGTCTCGAATTTTACACAAGCCTAGTCCTAACGCTCACTAGGACATGGAGAAGCTGGGAGGAGGAGGAGCCTAAAGAAGAACTCAAGCCCTCCCACCCACACTTTGATGATCCTCACATGTTAGGATGGAACCTCCTTTGTTGCTTCCCCACTAGTATATCCCTGTAACTTGTTCTTATACAGCTCGAGTTTAGCTAGAAAATGGTGGATCACCAATCACATTGAACTTCATCAAAGGCTTCTTGACTTGGCAACAACACTAGTAGTAGGAACTCACTGGTGAAGTGGACCACCTCAAGCAGGCCAACATTGCCCTCTTTGAGTAGCTTTAATATAAACATGCCACCCTTTGCAAACACCACATCAAAGGTTGGACTGATGCCAATAGGTTCAACTAGCCTTTGTAGATGATATCTAGAGCAAATCCCATCAATAGGAGAGAGATAATATCTTTCTCTAAGAATATACAACCGGAGTAGAGCACCTAGATGGTGCGACCCCACTTTTTCTTTGAGATCATTGAAGAACTGTAGTGCAACTACGAGGAGTGGCTCAATTGATGGAAAAAGCTTAAATGGAAACACTTGACTCAAGCTGCATGATTTGGACTCTGATCCCAAGTTTGCCCTCTCTACCCATACCATAACCCCATCCATTCCCTAGAAATAGTAAGATGAGAGCACCTCTTTTAGCTCCACCTGGCCCAATCCCACTCAATATCTAGCTCTATAACTAAGTTCAAACTTATTTCTCTACTAGACTGCCCACACTACACATCATAGTAGATCAGCCACCTTGGGAATACAAAATAGTAGTAAAGCACCCATGCCCAATGGAAAAGGAAATAGAGTGCCACTAATGAGCCTATTGGCATCATGAGCAAGGAGGACATTGCACCCAAACTGCTAGCCCTAAACTTCTTTGACTTCTCCATTGGCACAACAACTTTACATATCTGAAGTGGCAGTTGATGGTTGAGCATCGCCAAGCATTGGAGTAGCAAAACATTGAGGTTAAGGAGTGAATTCAAATGCTACATGAGGCCATGTTGGACGTGAACTAGGATTGGAAAGTGGAATTTGACCTTCTTTGGTAGCATATCTTGGAGAAACAATGGGCCCGAGTATCCTGAGACATGAAGAAGGTGGATATTTCACATCGCGCTTAGGATCCACACCCTCCACTAAAACGCTACTCGAGCACTCGCTTCCAGTCAAAAGCTAGAGGTAAGAAGGAACCTTTCTTGGATAAGGGAGAAGAATCCCCAAATCATGATGCTCCAAGCAAGGATCTGAGAGGTGGAGACCTTAGTCTCGATGATCCACTCTCTAAAGACCCCTCTATTTCCACGCCAAACATCATATATGAAGTTGGCTAATTTTATCTAGCTTTTAGCTTTCCTAACCAAAGTCCTCTCCCTGAAAAAATAGCATCACATTCATTCCCTCCTGAGTACCTAGACCATGCAAAAAAAAAAGAAACTAGATGGAATGCCCTCTTGTATTTCCTTAATTACATTTGAGAGGTACTAGCTCTTTCACACCAAATCTAGTTGGGTGCCATCTACTTGGAAAATCTTGCCATCGTTCTTATCCTCAACAATGTTTTTCATTCACCCTTGTGGATCCAAATGGATGTATGGCTCAAACAATGTTTTGCAGTCACCCTTGTGGATCCAAATGGATATATGGCTCAAACAATACCACTTGCACTATAACTTGCTCCCTTTTCTATGACCCCAACTAGCCAGCCCTAGCAGTACCCCACCTCTAGCCTCCACCAAATCCCACCCCTTACTTCCACACATCCCCCCTTTGCTCCACCTCGAGACTAGGACAAAATCTAGCAAGATGATGTAGCTAACCCACAGGATAAAGGCAACATCAGTGAGTGATTCTATGGGTCCAAGTCCACTATCCGTGCTAGTGCTAAAGGCAACATGGCACATTAGTGGCATTTAAAGCAAGGGTTGCCAATGGTGCATTAAGAAGCCGATGAGAGTAGAAGTAGTTAAGACCATTGGCATGGCACATGGTCAGAGAGAATATCACAAATGACAATGGGCTATATAGAGATAGAGAGAAATATCAATTGGTTCAACAACTCATTCATCTCACTAGATTTATTTGTGTATTAGTCATGTGCTTATTGGGTCTTTTGACCAACTAGCATTATGAGTGCTACAACAATAGTAGAGTTTTCTATGTTGTATATCTTTAGTCATGACTTTTGGTAGTAGTAATGACATAGTTCTTGTAGCATTGCTTATCTTGTGTCTATGAGATTATGTTGTCCTTCCATTGATTATTCTTGAGTATTGTGTCACTATTATTTCTATCTCGATTGAGATTGTTGTATGGGTTTCATCTAGCAATACACATTTGAGGATCTTTTGGTTTGAGTATCTTAGCATCTATTTTCAATGTTTTGAGCATGTCAAACTCTATACTCTAGACGCAGACTATAGAGTAGTATGTTGGTGTCCACGTGTGTTAGTTTCGAGTATGACTACCTTCTACCTTATGGCAGTGGTGCTTGGACCCGGTTATAATCATGAGTTAAATAGAAGCTGCCTAATGTAGCTGTAAAAATTACATGACGCAGCAAACAGAATCTGAGAAATAGATAGAGATAGAGTGTACACAATAGATAAGAGGAGAATTAGAAAATTTCTTTAGCTCCAAACAACTGATAGAGAGATGGCTCTGTCCACCCGTGCGCTTCCACTGTAAAGCTTAGATGGCGATCTAGACAAAAGATAGGTGAAGAGCTTAAGGCTAGCTGGAACAACTCTAATTGGGTGAGAGATAGATGATCGATGGCTATGAAGGGGTTTAGATTTTATAGCCCCCCAAGAGCTTAAGGCTAGCTAGAACAACTCTGATTGGGTGAGAGATAGATGATCGATGGCTGTGAAGGGGTTTAGATTTTATAGCCCACGAAGGTAGTTAGGTCAGTGTGACCGACCTACCATATGAGCCTCCAAAGCCAACCAGGGAATATTCCCTTTACCATCAAGCTAGGGGCGCTACCCCTGAACCCGCGGACCCAAAAATAGGGGCCCCTTTTAACTCCCTTACCCCACAACTCGATGCAATGTGCCTCAAGTTGCTACTAGCTTAACTACTCAGTCTAACCCAAAGATTAGACCCACAATGGTCACCTTTTTGCCATTTGGTCACATAGACCTCATCTAATATACAAGTCAAGACTCAATCGATGTCTAGGCTCACATTTAGCTTGTCTTCATAATGGGGGCCTTACAACTTTGAGCACCATGGATCATTTATGGTACCTTATGAGGGTGAGGCATTGAGCATATCTAACACCCCCCCTCAATGTCCACCCGTAGGTGAACTATCTCATTGATCCAATGCCGAGTCTCTGAAGATGAACTTGAAGCAGATCCTTCGTAAGTGCTTTGGTGAAGATATCCACTTCATTCTCCTTTGTTGGACAGTAGACCAGTTCCACTATCCCATCCTCCATCAACTCACGCACATAGTGATAATGGATCTCTATATGTTTGGTACGTGTATGAAACATTGGATTTTTGGCAATGGCCATGCAACTCTGATTGTCACATCTCAGCATAGTTGGTTCTTCATCCTGCACTCCCATATGCCATAGGATCCTTCTCAACCATACTACTTCACAGGTATCAAAACAAGCTACCTTGTACTCTACATCGGTAGAAGACAATGTCACTGTTGGCTGCTTCTTACTAATCCAAGAGAAAATTCCTGAACCCAAAGAGAAAGAATAACTAGAAACTGACTTGTTGGAATCACTATCTCCTGCCCAATCTGAGTCACAATTCACCGCAAGAGAAGTTTCACAATTGTATGTGATACCATAGTCAAGAGTTTCCTTCAAGTATTTGAGCACCCGCATCCCAGCTTTCCAATGACTCTCATGAGGTTTGTTTGAGAACCTGCTCAAAACACCAACAACAAAACTAATAAATAGTTTGGTATTACACAAGTAGATCTTGTACCTCCCAATGTTTTCCAGTGCTAATGTATCCTCAACGGATAACTTTGCATTCACCTCCATAGGTGTAGCTATCTCCTTGCACTTGGTCATGCCAAATGACTTCAAGATCTCCCATGCATACTTCTTCTGAGAGATGAAGATCTTTCCTAGCTCTTGCCAGACTTCAATTCCCAAACAATAGTGCAGCAAGCCCAAATCTATCATTTCGAACTTAGAACTCAAAGCCTTTCGATTTTGGTTGATCATATCTTCATAGTTACCTATAATAAGAAGGCCGTCCACATATAGGACAATCACTACAGACTTTTCACCATCCCTGTAAACATACAAGTTAGCATATGAGGCACATCTTTTGAAGTTTAAGCTTAAAAAGAACTTATCTATCCATTGGTACCATGCTTTGGGGGCTTGTTTTAGCCCATACAATGCATTCTTCATCTTACACACTTTGTTCTCAGAATGGGGGGCCTCAAACCCTGGTGGCTGAGCCACGTACACCTCGTCCTTGAGGTCACCATTTAAGAACGTTGACTTAACATCCATTTGGTAAACTGGCCGCTGCTTGTGGGCGGGCACTGCAAGTACTGTGCAAATAGTAGTCATTCTAGTGGTTGGAGTAAATGACTCTTGAAAATCAAACCCTTCAACCTATGAAAAAACTTGTGCAACCTATCTAGCTTTGTACTTTTCTAAAGTACCATCAGCCTTGTACTTTACCTTTCAAATCCACTTGGTGCCAATAACCTTCTGCTTTGTTGGCCGATCCACTAGCTCCCAAGTGTCATTCTTCATTATGCTATCATACTTGGCTTGCATAGCTGACTTCCATGCTGGATCTACAAGTGCTTCTTCTGAGTCAGTTGGCTCTTTTACTTCTCTCATAATCTCAACCATCAAGGCCATATTGACTATTTGAGCAGAAGCCCTCCTTTGCTCCTCTATTCTCTAAGACCTCCTTGGTCTATCTGCCTTCTCCTCAATAGATGTGGGCATAGGATTATTGTGGTCATAGAGCTGCTTCACCCAACGCAGCAATGGCTTCACATCTGGCTTCCCCTCATAATGGGGGCCTTATAACTTTGAGCACCATGGATCATTGGGTGCACCTTATAAGGATGGGGCATTGAGCATATCTAACAGTAGCCTGGGGCTTATAGTAAAATACATTTATTTACTTGGTATGGATTAGAAATTATAATAGGTTGTAGTCTACATTCTATGTAATCAGTCTAGGTTAAATTAGTGGAGCATGGGGCTAGATGGATGTTTTTGTCATATTAATGTTACACCGGGCAAGGAGGTTGGAATATTTAATGACGGGATTTTAGTCTCAAGTAGCTATAATTCAAGCTTTCTTGAAGTTTGACTCGTTTTCCAAGGAAATAGTGTCATAACACTTCATAAAACAAATTCAGGCTTGAAATATTTTAAAATTACTCGTTGAGTTATCACGTAAGTGACCGCGTGTAATATCAAATTTTACATTAAATCAATTCTGCAATCCGACACGAGAAGACATCTCAATGAACCCAGCCAACAAAAAAGTAAATACGCCTTGTAAATAATATTACAACAGCTTAATTATAATATTTTTCACATTATATTTGATTTAGCATTCTCAATTCCATTTAATGCATCAAAGATCGCATTGATTTTGCAATGGCAAGACAAATCACGAAAGCCTTAATCGGTAGACAAAGAATGCACAAGAACGAGCATGATATTGAGTAAGTTAAGTATCAAATAGTATGGCATGACTTTATAAACTAGATAAGTCATGATGTAACTTGGCCAAAAACTACCAAATGAAGTTGTTTTGAAGAAAAAAAGACGTTTTTGAAAAAACAAGCAAAAAATCATGACGTTTTTTATGCATGGAGGGAGAGAAAGCATTTTAAAATCATCCCCATGCCACCATCCAATAGGTAGGCAATCAAAAAGCATTTTTTATCAAGCTTACTAAGCTCTTGATAAGTAGCCAAAAAAATGAGTGATTGCATGCGTCCCCCTCATGGCTATAAATGCAACCCCTCTCTTTCACAAAGAAAGTAAGAAGGAAGACCTCCTGGTGAGATGGAAAAAATTCTCTACATCTCTTTTCCATTCTAGCTTGATCCTTGAAGAAGGAAAATACCCCTCTTCTACCTCATTTTCATTTTCTCTACCCCCTGTTATGCCTTTCTTCCATACAGCCATATTTCTAAGCAAAACATTGGCAAAATTTTTCTAGACAACCACCAACTCTCCTTGAGCTACCACGTTGATTTCACCTAACATCCATGGCTCCAGGAGATCGCAAAAATTCAAGAAGCCCATTTGAAGCAAAAGAAGCAAGAAACACGGTCCATGGAGAAAGTGATGCGGTAGGAATTGGTAAAACCCCTGTTACTACAAACTTGATAGAGATAATATCTCGTCGGTTTGAAAAAAAAAATAATGTTTTATAAGCTTATCGTTATATTTGGCTTTAAATTATTATAAACGCATTTTAAAGAAGATGCATATGAATTGCTGCTTAGAAAAATGGCCTAAGTAATATAATAATAAACTATTTAGTGAAAATACTCTTTCACTTAAAAAAAGATTATATGTCTATCATGAAGAAAATATCGTAATTATGATTTATTTCGTGATATTTATTGTTATTTCGTTAATGACGTGTGTGATTATAATAACTTAAAAAAGGTAGATGGTGTTAGGGAAGGGAATATTTTATAATTTTTTCCTAAAAGTGACTATCTCTTTTCTTTTTGCTAATGATAAACAGATGCATATGAGTCTTATAATAATTTATAGAAAATCATTTAGATAATATCATGAAATAATCAATGCATAAATTAGGTGCGTAGTAATATAATTCGATGTCTGAAAGATGAAAGAAAAATTACACTTATGATTTTTACATTACTTAGAATAAAGTTTTGAGAAAAACAATTAGCATTGCATTTATGACATAGCTAAATGAAAATTGATCTTTCTAGATAATGTTGAAAGTTCAACAAATGGTTGGACATCGTCGATTAAACCATAGAATATGAGCAGAATAAAATAAAAATTATTTTCTTGCTGAAAACACACATAATGTTAATATTAATGGTTATATTAGTGAGAATATCAATATCATGAGTCGGCCCACATATGAATCAATGAGAAAACCTTATCTAAAATATCGAGGATGTTGAAGCAAAAACAACTATGAAATACTCAACAACCCTGAAACTATGAGTATTAGGAAATTAAATAAATATCGAACGTCTGTAAGACTTATTGGACATTGATAAGAATTTGTCGATACAAATTCTAATGTCTAAACAGACTTGGAAAAACATTTGAAATGCTGCTAAGTGTGGGTTAGGGCAGGGAAGCGCATGAATTGCCTGCCATAGGTATAAATGCCCATATTATCTTTTAGGGACAAAATACCAAGTTTTCATAAGGATAAAATAGACTTTAGATTCACGAAATAACTTGCGGATCTAGAAAAAAAAAGTTGCAAGTAGGAAGAGAAACCCTAGGAATAAGGTGGGACCTTAAAAGAGAAACCCTAGAATTAGGTGGGGCTACTTCCTATGCTAAAAACACTTGCTGCTATTTCTTTTTTTAATTTTTGCATGTATTGATGGTTGCACAAGAATGATTAATTGTGCTTGTAATAGTTAGATCTGATTGTAAATATATAATCAAGATAATAAGAGGAAAGATCGTGCTATGTCTCCCCCACAGCTAGACGCAGAACCCTACTCCAAGGGGGATTGTTTTGTACCGCCACGAGGAGCTTTGGACCGGCCCTAATGGTGAGAGGTCGCTCAGTGAGGAATCCATTAGATAGGAGGAGGCAGGAGTGCCAGGGGACTCTGGCCATAAATCTCTCGATCACTCTTAGGAACTGCTTGACCCTCACGTGTATCAAGATGCGATCCTAGAGTCCTCGGTACTAGTGAAGGGACACAAATCTTGGAGGGTTTGCTTTCTTATGCACAGACAGAAGGGATTTTTCGATGAACGGAGGTTTTATCTTTTGCATAGGCAGAAGGGGAAAAGCATTGTAAATAACTTTTACAAAATAATAAATAAATATATTTTACCAAAAGATTATTTTTCTCTGTCTTTGTGTTGTGTCGTAAAATTACGCAAAGAAACCTATGATACTGGGTTAATTAACGAAGCTATTTTTATATGTCATAACTTAATGTGATAGGTAATTAGAAAACTAAAGAAAACCATTTGTGGGAAGTAGGTGGGCGAGATCCCTGACGGATCCATCCTACAGATGGGTGGTCCCGGTAAGCTGGGAGCTTCTTTCAAGAGATTGAATGAAATGTTAATTAGGAGAAACTAGGTAGAGCCAAGCATTGACTTACCTACGGTCAGGTCTTAAAACCTTGATCAATAATTATATTAGGGAAAAGGTACAACAGTTGTGCTAGAACTCCATTAAGGTTCTCTGAATCCTAACTAGTTGCTGGAAAAAAGTGTTGCACTCCATGAACCAAGGGTAACTACGGTCGCTCCAATCAAACAAGAAGCCCTTGTGGGATACCTCGGATGGAGCTAGCCGATGCATGAAGACCTCAGTTGTCAAATTAGGACCTCGAGCTTGCAGGTTGATCCTCGTGGGGATGGCCGATACCTTCTATTACGGGGTGGACTCTGGGAAACCTAGACGATAGACCCTATGCATTCTCGTGAGTGTCGGATGAAGCCATCTAGGATAGTTCCCTAATGGACCACTAAAACGTGCTACTAGGGAACTGTTAGGTAGGCACATGACACGTGGTATCAAGGCCTAATTGAAATTAAAAATATCTATGATTTTTAAGACTAATTGTTCTAAGTAATAATCAATGTATTGATTGTTAAGGGATAAACTTTGGCAAAATAATGAAGCCTGGAACCAGTTCCTTGTTTTTCGAGGAATGTACACATCTACGTTGAACTCCATGGATGATGAGTGGAGAAGAGAAATGATGAGGATACTCAATCACCTATATGATCCATCCCTCGTGAATCACGAAAGAAGATGGTTCTAGGATGAGTGTTATTGTTACATTGAGGCCAATCGATTCTTCGACATGCAGACTAATCTAAAATGCCTTGAATGGATGAAAATTTTAAAAGTAGTTGAGGCATTTATCTTTTGTTTGTCTAGAAGGAATCCACTTATGATTACTAGTGGTCGATAGATACGTCTAGAACGTTATGTCTATGACAAGGTACTGAAGGTAATCCCAGCCGACATGATTATAATCCAAGGATGTCGCAAGTATCGAGATTACCGTATCCATGGTTTTCTAGATCTGCCATTTCAAGAGTATAGGTTTCTGGACATAGACAGCAATTGGCCTACTTTCTTCTACATGAATGTAACTGATATCCATCTCTGAAAAAGAAAGATATAATGATATCCTATTTTGAAAATTGTACATAGCATCTAGCCTATCCTATCGATTCTGATGTATATCTACTTGTAAACATCTGCCATTTGCAAATATTCCTTACATGTAAAAATCATAACATATGGCTACTGATTATAAAAGATAACAACGACTAGATTTTGTAAAAATATTTTGCTCTTTGGCCCATCATTGTTTTACAAAACTAGTAAGATATGTTAATGTGGAAACGAAGCTGAAAAGTTTAAAGAACTAAACTAATTCATGAAACTTATGATAACCCAAGGTAATACAACTATCGCTAGTCCGATTGAAATTCAGGAGAAGTATCTCCTTAAGCAGGTTAAGCCACCAGAATTCGATGGCAAGGGCAAAGACATTGAAGCCAAGGCAAAGATTTGGATTGAGACCATGGAGAACTACTTTACTACTGCTGCAGGATCTAGCCTTGCTAATTAGGCTATGATTGCCAAGTTGAAATTGACCGATGAGGCACGCCTATGGTGGAAACAGTGCTGTAAAGACCAAGGACTTGCTGAGACATCTATCACTTGGGAAAAGTTGAAAGAAGTTGTGCATGGTTGATATTTGCCACCATCTTATCACACACTAAAAATGAGTAAGCTCTTTAACTTAAGATAGCTGGGAATGAGCCTGGAGGCATATTACTCAAAGTTTATTTCACTGCTTAAATATGTGCCTTCCATGACTATTGCTCAATAGGTGTCTAAGTTTTGTCACGGATTAAATGCTCCTCTGAACACACGCCTTGAATCTATGTGCCCAACTGATCTGCAAGATTCTTTGGTTTGCGCATCACCTCTTATTCAAGAGATTCAATCAAAGCCAAGGAATAATAAACTCTGGAATCAAAACAAAGGGACTTCACGGGGCTATGTTAAGCGAGCCCAAGGTCAATGTCCACTTGGTCAAGGAAAGAGGGCCAAAACAAATGCGGTTGGGAACTTCATACCTACGAGAAGTAATTCAGGAGTACCTAGGTGTTTCCACTGTAATGAGCTAGGTCACTTTAAAAGACAGTGCCCAAATCTTGGCCAAATTTCTCGCCAAGGATAGTACAGTGGTCAGAACCAAGCTTTAATTGCAAAAGGAAAATCATGTGCTATAATTCTTAAAGATCTTGAAGAGGAGGAAAACCCAACTATGAAAGCCAATATGGAGAGGGCAATTAGTTCACACCACCCTCCATAAGAAAGGCCCAAATCGCCAAATTTCAGTGATTCAAACACTAGCAGAATATGAGGGTAAGTCCTTTAAAATTCTGATTGATTGTGAAAGCACACACTCTTTCATGTCACCAAAGTGTGCCAAGAAATTAGGTATAGACACAATACCTACATCTATGTTCCTTGTGGAACTTGCTAATTGAAAAGAAATTGATGGGACCTAAATTGGGCCAACACTGGCTATGGCACTAGCTGGACCTCATGCTCATGACACACAAACATCCTCACGGCCTTATGGACGAGGAGCGTCAATCTAATGCTAAAGGACAAACTACCCTAAAGCTTAATCTATGCGTTTATAGTTTATAGTCCAATGTCTCCCTTTCCATAAGCTCCTTAGAGGGAGAACCCATATACATTGGCAATGCCATGATCACACACATGGAGGCAACCTCTCAGTAGAAACACCGCGGCCCCACTGCAGCTCTCCTACATCACAGGGATTAGCCCCTTGATGCGCTGCTCAACATATAACACAAAATAACACAAACTCCTCTCTTTTATATTTCTCGCATTTCCAGGAGATATACCATGTGTCCTTACTTAACAGTCCCTTAGGAAACTGACCCTCTATCCTACGACAAGGGATAACCTTACACTCTCAATCATGGGTCCAATTCCTAAGAAAACAATTGCTATGCAGTCCAAGAGCTTTTCCATTGATACCATGAACTATGCATAGTACATAATGTAAATGGTTTAGTGCACAAACAAAAGAAAATCAGCATTGTGCATCGTGCGAAACCAATCTTTCCATGATTTCCATGCTAGCGTTTATGTACTGCAAAGAGAAAAGACACCGAGCCTTACGCTCATGCTGCCTTTCCCTTTATTTTAAAACAATGTCCTATAGCATGATGTAACACATAAAACATATTTTAATTTATATTTTGGTGCTCAATCTCCCCTCTCACCCTACCGTTTAATGTTTTGCATTCGTAGATAGGTGAAAGAGTCATTTTATGTGTATTTATTTACAAAGAAAGCGATAAACATGAACAGAAACATAGAAACGAGGGTAGACCGAGGCCAACCTCGTGTTTTATCTTCATCATACATTGCACAAACACACATGTAATTTTTTGGAATTTTTCTTTTACCGTTTCCTAATTTTCTCCCATTTAAAACCTATTTTTCACCATTTTTTGGTATTTTTCCTCTATTTTCTTCAGTAAAAAATGACTAGAAATTAAGATTGATTGTGGGTTGTGGCCCTTAGGTGTCTTGACAGCAAAATCTCAAGTTTTGTGGGTGTTATGTCTCATATTTTCCATTTATTTTGCAAAAAACCCCATATTACCCCTTAAACGCATGTTTTTTGGGTTTTATACCATCAATTTCAATCATATCACTTATGATTTTCAGATTTTCAGATTGTAAACTATTGAAACTCATAGAAAACAATATCATAATGTATAATCAGCCCATGGGAACAATGTTTCATCAAACAAATAGCATCAAAACTCATTTTTTCTTCATAAAAATTGAATTACCGCTTAGGCTCCGTGTCTCAGGATCTCGGTTTTGGTGTGGGACTGTGGGTCAGCCCACATTCAATGTCCAACATCTTCATAATCAGCAATCTTCATGTCTACATTGATCTGGAAGCAATCCGGTTCCAACCGGACAAGCTTTCCTTCACCATTCTTCATTTTCCTCTTGCACACAAGAACAGCCCCTTAGGGGAGAGAGAGGGAGGAGAGAGAAAGACTAGAATCAGAATTCTTCATTCAGGATACCATTGTACGAGTGAAGGATGACGATATGCTCAGCCCACAGGGAGAAATCAAGGGCCAATGTCTGCTCCATGGGTTGTATTCAACCCCCAATCATGAGAGAGGATGATGTTGGCACATTTTTCGCCAGCGTGCTACCGCCTCCATCTTCTTGCTCCTCACATTTTTTTTCATGCAATCTTGATGAGGGGGTTAAAATGTCCCAAAGGGCACCCCCCCTTTGGTCCATATTGTGTCTACCCTTTCAAATCTTGACCGTTTGTTGGCCTTTCCCTTGTCCGGCATCCGATTCGAGTGCTGTAAATTTATGTGCGTCCGGCTTGACATCCCACATTGACTGGCAAGTCCTGACAATCCACATGGCAGTCGGAATAATTATAAAAAATCCACAAGTGTCGCTCAGGCGCCTTTTAGAAGTCGTCTTTCACTTGGTGCTTAAAATCGTCCTAGCTGGAGCCGCCGCCTTCGATGTTAAATATTTTTCCCCTAAATTCAAAAATTTTTGGCAAATTTTAGGCACATTCGGGGCTCAAAACTCGGCTCTCATTGGCGACCACGGGATAGGACTGTTGAACAGTGCGCGAGGGAGACGAGGAACGGAGGAAGAGAGAGGAGAAGAGAGACACAAGACACTAGAAGTGGAACCCCAGAAGTGCACTAACTAAGTACCCATGATAGGAATATATAGAGGGGACCTGGGCGCTATATATAGACAACTATATATAGCTAACACCCCCGCTCAAATAAAGGTCCCTTACTATGGATAAAAAAACCCTTGGGGGCTCAAGGGAAAAACCCACAGCTCTATATAGGCCTACCTTTATATTAATATTCAAAATATAAAATTACAAAATTGAACGTACAAGAGCCTATTCATAGGCGTCAAAGGAGCTACATCACTCGTGAATTACAACATTAACGGAGAAGGAGCTACATCACTCCTGAATTACAACAGCCTATTCAAAGGCACCAAAAGAGCTTGATCACTCCTAAATATACATGTAAAATAAGGATAAGCGACATCACTGCAAAAGATAAAATCTCCAAGAAATTCCTTCAACTGAACTTGGGATGTAAGCAGTATATCTATCACGTCAAAACTTAAAGAAAAACATTACAATGACATTAGAACAACACAAGGTCTATAGAGACGGTTCGCGACACCGCTCTGTAGACAACATAACACATGTGGGGCCCCATGAACAGAATATAAATAAAACAATTTGTCATCAACTAGAATATAGACGCTCATCAGCTGGAAAGAATATAAACGAAATAATGTGTCATCAGCTAGAATTTAGACGCTCATTAGGAAAGAATATAAACGAAACAATTTGTCATCAGCTGGAATATAGACCCTCATCAGCTGGAAAAAATATAAACGAAACAATGTATCATCAGCTGGAAAGAATATAAATGAAACAATTTGTCATCAGCTAGAATATAGACCCTCATCAGCTGGAAAGAATATAAACGAAACAATATATCATCAGCTAGAATATAGAGGCTCATCAATGGAATAACGGACGAGGACGATCATCATGAAGCATGGCAATATCAGGGAATGAAGCATCAATGGAATAACGAACAAGGACAAGCACCATGAAGTATTGCAATACCAACATACCAAAGCATTGAATGAAATAGTAATTGAATAACATTGATTGAATGAAAAATATAAAATATAAGCTATGAAACTTATGAAACAATGACATGACAAAAAATCCATGACATTTCTATTTTTAATTCTTTTCGTAATGTCGATGCTATTGATACTAAAGCTAATTAACAATAACCTGGATAGAATAACATTATCGCCTGACAGGGAGTATCCTTTCAAATCTAGGTAGTTTATACAGGGAGTATCCTTTCAAATCTAGGTAGTTTATACGTAGAAAGACAAAACGATAATTATAATCACTTTGGTGATACGCTAATGTAAAGCTTTGGATAAAGCTTTTGAGAATAAATTCGCATTGTATCCAGAAATAGCGTGCACACTTTTCCATGAAACTCTAATTGGAGAGGAAAGACTCGTGTCCTCTCCACCTCCCACGTCAAGTTTCTCCAGCACCCTCTCTGTCTCTCTCTCTCACGCGTAATGCCCTTTTTATACTAATCCCTGGACGCATAATTGTGCTGTAGTCAGCTGCTCCTGACGAGCGGAGTTAGACTCCCACAATGTGGTCTCAGCCGCAGTGGGAAATCCCCCTTTCCTCTGCGTCGGGAGGACAACCCTATCGGGTATGCATTTCTGCGGCAAGCCTCAATTTCACAAAGGTCGAACTTGGGGATAGTCAGCTGCTCCCAACGAGCGGAGTTAGGCTCCCACAATGTGGTCTCAGCCGCAGTGGGAAATCCCCCTTTCCTCTGCGTCGGGAGGACAACCCTGTCGGGTATGCATTTCTGCAGCAAGCCTCCAGTGGCCGGAGGCGCTTGGCATGCCAAGCTCCTTCTTGCGCTCCGCTGCCTTCTTTTCATGAGCCCTATTAGGATCAATATACCACAGACCAACGAAAAGAACAAGGCAACCGAGCGCCACGCTGACAGCATAAAGGAACAGGTCTTGTCCTAATGATACAGTCCGATAGCATAAAGAAACACGTCTTGTCCTAACGATACAGTCCGATTACTAGCCCCCATCAAGGCACTCGACTGAGTTTTTCTTCGCCGAAGTGGCCGTCATGGTTCTATGCAACGCACTGCCTATTTCTTCGCTTTTCCCATTCGTTTATTTCATGGTCAAGGATTTTGGCCCCTGGCCCTCCCATCCTGCGCCTCAAGCTTTCCTCGCGCCTCCACCTCGCCGCTTCTGCACTCGCCTCCCGGGCCCTAGCCTACGACCAGATCAGGCAGCACCATAGCCGAACTTCGTCCTGACCTTCTGGACCTGGAGGACGCAAGGCTCTTTACAGAGAGAGAGGACGCGAGGCTCTGAAGTCTCACAAGGCTCTTTAGAGAGAGAGAGAGGATGTGAGGCCCTGAAGTCTCTGAAGGCTCTTGAGAGAGACAGAGGACGCGAGGCTCTGCTCTTCTCTCAGAGAGAACGGCCTAAAGCTATAATTACCATGATTATATCACATCTTCAAAGCCATAACTCAAGTTAAAACTTGCAACAAAGTATAGCCATAAAGATTTATTAACATATATATCATATAAAAGTAATATATATGAACAACATAAATATGAAACCATATACATGAAAGTAAGATCTAAGAATGAACAAAGAAGAAAAACTTATCTTTGCATAATTGTGAAACCTCGCTCTGATACCATGTTGAACAGTGCGCGAGGGAGACGAGGAACGGAGGAAGAGAGAGGAGAAGAGAGACACAAGACACTAGAAGTGGAACCCCAGAAGTGCACTAACTGAGCACCCATGATAGGAATATATAGAGGGGACCTGGACGCTATATATAGACAACTATATATAGCTAACATAGTTGTCTATATATAGCTAACAAGGACAACTCAGCCCGTCGAATCCCACAACAGATCTGCACAAAAACAACCAAAGGAAGCATCAAGCTGATACAAAATAGATACATACTAAAATAGAGTACAATGCTCACCCTACCCCCTGACAAAACCAAGGTATGACATCCACAAGGAGTAGGCCTAGCATAACTTGATAAAAGGTCCGAAGCTAGTCACTAACCAACTACTCCAACATGGCCAAACTAAAAAGAACTATCAGAGAGGTCGCCCTAAGTGGTGGTCTGAACTACCTACCTAACTAAGGACAATACAACCAGGAACTCCTACTAGGTGAGGACTCCTATAGCCTGATCAAGAAGTATTTTCTTTAAGCACATTTCTTCTTTTAGGTTTTTTATTTTTCCTATACTCGAGCATGTAAAAAGGAGGGAGCTGAGCGTAGTGAACCAAGGAGAACAGGGCATCGGCCTCAGGTCCTGTCTCAGTACCGAAGAACCTACCAAGCCCTCGCAAGGTGACACTTAATCCTTTTCTAACGCTCACTTTTATTTTCGCTCCAACCTTCCTTATTTTCTTTTTTTCCAGCAAGATGCCACCCCTAGGAAGACAAGGCACCAGCCCCACGTCTGACTTGTCCCTAGGAACCTACCAGGCCTTCGCAAGGCCATGATCAACTGCTTATAAATTTTCCTTTCTTTGCTTTCTATTTTGATAGGGGTTAGAACCCCTTTTTACACACCTCTGTATAGATTTATTTTCTTTAAGATATTAAGGGTTTCTTTTCCTCTTTATCATCATCATTTTTCCTTTGGCAGGCTTCTCTAACTGCCTCACAACTAACAAAAACTCCTAGAAGAGCTGCCTAGTAGGCTAGCAAAGCAGGGTCACTAGGACTACCTTCGAAAATAGGTCTTTTAATGCGTGGCAATGTCTTTACAGGAGGCAACAACTACTCAGACCTCTCTTAGACATACCTAACCTAACCCTGGGACTTCATGCCTTGGACACCGGTCCCCAACAAGAAAAGAAAATCCCCCAATAAGTACACAGACACATATAGCATAAAAACACGGTACTCATAAAGGAGAAATATCACCTGGATAGGGCCACGAGAAGCTTCCGCGCAACAAAAGGCTCCTTCCAAGCTCTTCTTCGAACCTGTCTAGCACAAGACTAAGACAAGAAACCATTAACCGCACTTGTACTAAACAGACAACGGGCCCTCTTGGCCTAATGAAATAAAGAATTTTACTACAAAACTGATTGGCTCTCTTGGCCTAATGAAATAAAACACTTAAAACCTTGCAAAAGTGGCCCTCTAAACCTAACGAGATTAAACAAAATAGCACCTACACATCCCTCCCCGAAATAGTACAGATATACAATAATAGGCTCCGTTCCAAGGAGAAAAAATAGGACTCACAGCCCTAAACTAAATGCATAAGGTTATGACCCATCCCTCCTACATATATAGCAAGAGGCATACGCATAACATATTGTCTAATTAACCTATGGGTCTAGAATAACAACGTTATATTGGTCTCGGCTACTCTTTGCATCACCCATATCAACCATCGTCTGCCATATATTGCATGCTCTGATAACATTTCCCACAAGCGACCGGATCCTGTTTCATTATTGATAGCAACGTCCAAACTAGGACCATAGTTAAAGAAGAGGTCTTCTTCATAAGCAAGATTTTCCAGTGAATCTGCAAACTGATTCCAGTAGCGTGGAATCAGTTGAAAAGACACTCTCTCAAACTCCTCAAGTAGGGTCATGGCAGTTTGATGATACATACAAAGAATGGGATTCTGCATAGTGTATGTCCCATCTAGCTGATTCAAGATCAACTGGGAATCTCCTTTTACTAACAACCACCAAATACCACCTTGCTTGGCAATATGCAATCCCATAATCAGGGCTTTATACTCTGCCATATTGTTAGTGAATCCTACCCTGAGATAAGTAGCTAACTTCATCGTAAGTCTACGTCGAGGATCTCGAATTACTACTCCTACACTCCCTTTTTTATTAGGGCCCCTGGACACTCTGTCAAAATATAATGTGTACGTCCACAATGGATTTACACAGCCTGCCATCACGAACTCCTCTATTCATAATTATGATAATCAAAGTTTAGCATGTTTAGAGGGTGAACGGATGGCTCCATTCCACCTTCTTCATTAAACTCAACAAGGATACTTGTCAACAGCCGTAAGCAGTGATGGCAGAAGACTTTGATCTTCCACAAAAAGGTTCTGTCTTCTTGCTCAATCACGTTATATCCTTTGCTCCACTAGATAAGTTTCCCCTGATGGTATCTCTGCTCCAGATATGGGTGCTCCAAATAAGGAATTAACTGCCCCATCAACCAACTTTAAGCTCTTGTGCAGGTCTCAAATCAACCCCAGCATGGACCTACAATGCATTTTTCTGTATTAGCATACTTAGAAATAATAAGGTTTAATCTTATTAAGATTAACCTTATTTTTAAACTCTACTCCCTGTAGATTAGCTAGTAGAGCCGTAGACCTATTTTTTCCTATCCTAACAATCTTGTAGGGGCCATCCCATCTAGGTTCCAGCTTTCTTGGAAACAGCTCCCTACGCGCATCGTAGTATAGAACTAATTGCCATTTTTTTAAGGGATACTTCTTTGCTTTAAGGTCATGCAACTACTTCATCCGATGTTTAGCTACCTCCTGGTGTAATAAGCTCTACAACTTCAGCTCATCCAGGTGGACTATGGTCGTGAAACGTTCAAAGAGTGAATCCTCATCTCCCAAAGAGTGATTAATTGCAAACCGTATGGTTGGTAACTTGATTTTGAGAGGTAACACACGCTCTTCTCCTTAAACTAATTTAAATGGAGTATGGTCGGTAGCTCGCTTGAACATTGTATTATACGCCCATACTGCCATATACAACTTCATGTCCTAGTCTCGTTTCTTCTTAGAGACTATTTTAGACAAGATACCCACAAGGTGCTTATTAGTACTTTCGACTTGTCCATTTGCTTGTGGATTATAGAGGGTCGTTTTATTGTGCTTGATTTGCCAAGCTTCAGTCAGGCTTTCGATCACTTTATTCAAAAAATGGGTGCCACGGTCCGACACTAGCTCCTTTGGTGGGCCGAAACGGCAGATAATCTGCTCTAAAAGAAAACTTGTAGTCTCTTTTACATTGTCCTGCCTCGTCGCCCATGCTTCTAACCATTTTGTAAAATAATCAGTTGCTACTATAATGTACCTCTTCTGGGTAGTAGACGACGGGGTGATAGGACCCACAAAATCAATGCCCCACTTCTCAAATGGAAGGATAGCCATGATAGGCGTAAGTGAACATTTCCTATTCTCTCTGCTATCATGTCTTTGACAGGTATCACATTTCTAAGTGTCCTCCACATGCAGAGTCATGACACTCTTCCAAGATGAAAGGAACCTCGTCAGGCATCACACATCGGTGATAGATATCATCAACACCCTGCCGATATAGTGTTCCTGTGATCAAGGAAAACTTCAAAGCCTGTTGTTTGATTTTCCTCTTTTTTGATTTTGATAAACCAGCTCCAATCTCTCCTGTTGATAGATAATGCGTGATAGCAGTATACCAAGACGGGATAGAAGCTGTGTCAATTTTAAACATTTCTTCAATATCACTTCCTTAAGCCAAAGTCTCTTTTGGCTCGCCGAAATCCACAAGGCATTCCACAATCCCCTGCAACCTCGGTGGTTTACTCTTAATCTCATAATCAAACTCCTGCAAAGTGATTAACCACTTTGCCAAACGATCAGGCGGTTGTAGCTTGTTCATAAGCAATCTAAGCCCTTCCGCCTTCGTATAGAACACTACCTTCTCATAGAGGATATAGTGCCTGAATTTCTTAGTCCCAAAGACCATCGCAAGGCACAACTTCTCCATGTAGGTATAGTTGATCTCTGAAATGCCCAATTTTCGACTAGCAAAAGCTATCGGATGATACCACTTTTCCTCCCAGATTTGGGCTAAACAGCGGGCTGATACTATTTCCTCGAAAGCTACCTTACAAGGGTCACTCCATACAAATAGACAGCTAAAGGATAATAAGTTTGTTAATGCCAACGTTTTTCTGCCAAGGCATTTATAAACCTCCGATAATACCCTATCGATGATAGAAAGCTATGTACCTCTTTCGGAGTGCATGGTGGACTCATAGCGACTATGACCTTGATCTTTTCAGGGTTAGTTGCAATTCCTACTGATTTGACCACATGACCTAGCAATAGCCCATAAGGCACTCCAAAGACACACTTCCATGGTTTAAGAGCAATACAAAATTGTCTGCGGTGCTCAAAGCATTTTCTTAAGATAATCAACATCCTTTCCCTTATAGTGGCTGCCCCAGGTCATCAATAAATACTTTCAACTCATCTGGGGAGATGTCACCAAAGATCTTGTCTGCTGTTCTTTGCTATGATCCAGGTGCATTGCACAAACCAAAGGCCATCACATGGTATGCAGAAGTATCAAAGACAGTAATAAAAGTTGTTTTCAACTTGTCCTCTTCTGCAATTGCCATCTAGTTGTATCTCGCAAAGAAATCCATGAACGAATATATTTCCCTACTCGCTAACTGATCCAAAATCTCGTCAATAAATGGCAACGGGTAGTAATCCTTAACCGTCTGCTTATTCAGCTCTCTAAAATCTACACATAGTCGGATCTGGTTGTTTTTCTTCTTCTTGATAACAACTGGTGAACACCATTCCGTATGCTGTATAGGGAGGATTAAACCAGATCTCCTTAGCTTCTGTAACTCTTCAAACAGTCCGTCCCTCAATTCAAAAGGCATACGCCTTACTTTCTGACGCACAGGACGACTACCTTCTTTTACAGGAATAGTATGAACAGTAAGGCTGGGAGGAATGCCTCTCAGCCCATCATAATTCTAAGCAAAGATGTCGTGGAATTCTTGAATCAAGGACACATAGTCCTCCCTTTCTACTGAACTGATTATGGAACCTAATTTAATTGGTCGCCGCGAATAATTTGGCGTGCCGAGGTCCAACTGAATCACATCCGTATCTCTTATCCTATCTTGCGGCTCTATCGGCTCATTTAGAGTTATGTAATAAATATCCTTTGTAGTAGACCCCTCTTTAGATTCATCACTGGATGATGTCTCACTACCAGATGGACCATCTGTTGTTTCTAGTTCAGTGGAGGATAAAGGAGCTCTCTCACTCTGAGGAGACTCAGGGTAAGCATCGACTATTACTCGATTAGCATCCCTACCTAGGACCACTCGACCGGCGGGTATATTGACTTGACAATCTGTTCATAAGATTTACGGACGCAAATGGATGTTCAAAACTGTGCATAATCCTTTCCTAGACCATTCAAGGTCACATAAACTAAATCATCATCTTCCACTGGCGACCCAATGGAAGCAAGTGCATCTGCAATCTTCTTCACCTTCATGTGGTAGTCATTGATGCTCATATTTTCTCTTTGCACATTATGCAACTCTTGCTTGAGCTGCATTTTCCTGGCTTGCGTATTTGTGCTATACATTTTTGACAAAGTATCCCATGCCTCCTTTGGCGTACTAGCATCCTGAATATGCACAATCATAGAGTCTGAAATACTGATAGACAGCCAGTACATAACTTTCCTGGCTCTCTCATGCCATGCTTTGAATGCCTGCATTTGCTGTTGATTGGGAACATCAAGAAGAACTGGTTCTTCTTCATTTCTTGCAATAAATTCCCAATATCATTTTCCCATAAGGAAATTTGTCATTCTAAACTTCCATGCTTGGAAGTTGTTCTTGTCAAGCTTTTCAGTTACAATCTGTGAAAGAGAATCAGACGCCATTACAAAATACTGCAAAAAATTCTGTCACTGCAGAGAACACAGCTTCAGCCTCACAAGGGCAAATCTGCAAAACTAACGAAAGTGGTATTTAACCACACAGTCACTTCCTAGTGATGATTTTGCATGAACAGGCAACAAGGATGATTCTGTAACTCCCAATGTCTCTGCGCACAGGCATACGATGCAATTTCTACAGTAACTTTTCACCGACCTGTAGAACAGTGGCTACACAGCATAAAACTGGGCCTTTTCCCGAGTGCGTGCAGAAAACTTTCGCCTCCAAAATAGGCCCCGAAATGGCCTCAAAATAGCATATACTGCCCTCTTGCTTCACCGCGAAGGGCGTCTCAACCTGAGACAATGCACTCTTGCAATTTTCGGCTGTGCTAACTGCAGAGATCTGCTCCCAAAACAGAAAATGAAAGCAACATTGCTCCTCTTACCAGAACACCACGAGCTTGGCTTGCTTTCTTGAGCTCCTTACCACGAACAAGGCTCTGATACCATGTCAAGATTGTGGGAGAGAAGGAAGGAGTCTCACTTGTAGCTTTCTTGCTTGCACAATGGGGGAATACACACACAGGTGGAGGCTGAAAATAGTTTTCCTCTTCTAAGTTTGTGTAAGCCAAAAAGAAATCTAGTACAAAGAAATACAAGAACCCTATATATGGGTCTCAAACCAAACTCAACTAACTAAGGTGGCATACTAACTGAGCCACGAACTAGAGTAGATAAGGATAGCTATCATGTAGCTATTATTCATGGGCGGTGTACCAACCACATCTGCAGCTGACATGTCGGTGACATAAATGCACAATGGTCACCCTGGCATATCACGAGTGGAGCTCGATATCTCAACATTAGGTACCTATGTTTCATCCTTCTTCTCTACAAGTTGAGGAGGCCACATCACATCCTATGTCTTGGAATTATACTCTAAGGAAGAAATGCCTCCATCATCTTGAAGAAGTTGAAAATTAGATAGATGGAGAAATGCTCATCATCTTGAAAATTAGGCAGACGAGGATCTTTGGAAATCTCTTGCCTATCTAAATAAACTAAGACAACCACATTAAGTGTAGTTTTCATCAATCGTTTATCATCTCCTATAGCATACTCAAGAAGATCTGAGGCTACATTAAAAGTCACAGAAAGCATCTTGTTGATGCGAAGGATGTAAAAAGGATGCACCCTCACTCTTAGATGGAAGGCATCTTTCCTAGCATACTTGGTCATGTACTTGTTGCAGGCGATTGGAGCGGCTTCTAGAGCTTCACTAGAGACATTCTCTTTCTCCCAACTCACCAGGCGGATGCAGAAAGGCATGAACACTGCAAGAATATTAAATGTGGCCGCTATACTTAGGCTTACTCGCAATCCTTCAATAGCTAGCTGGAAGCATTGACTCAGAGAAAGCTCTGTGAAGTCTACATTCCTTCTTGTTTCCACATCTCTCCATAGATTTTGTGTTGCCTTTAAAGCTATATTGATTCCAGGAAGATCGTTATACACTGTATGCAAATCAACAAGAAAAGGATAAATTGGTTGAGCAAATAATGGGCATGCATAATCCATGTCAACATTAGGATCTAAGTCTTCGGGCCACCCAAGAAGATTAAGGGATAGAAATGCCATTGACAGACTCTCTTACAGAGTAGCAGCTAGATAATTCTGAGGATAGCCTACAGAGCTCTTTAAGTGAGAAAATACTAAATTGCACCAAGAACCTGCTAAACTCTTGGAAGAGTGTATGTTGTTCCAAAAATAGCCCTTGACACTTCTGTTTCATCCATTCTCAAGTCCTCAACACTTCTGTTTTAGCCATTCTCAAGTATTTCGTGAGGGTACGACAATCATTTGAGCCAAATGGTGGCATATGACCTGGTCGCACACCCTATATCATCTGAATTGTGCTCGTATGAATGTCTGGCCGGTATGATTCCTTATCTCCAACAATATTGGAACCCTCATCAACCGAGCTGGTGAATTTATCAACTTCTGAGACAACACTATAATCCCTTCAACTTAGCCTTGTGGTGCTTCTCCTTCCGGAACTACCCCCTCAGTGCAGACTTCACAAACAGTTGGTGTTGCATAGATGGGGTTGACAATTCCATAGCAACTTATTCCAATTCATCCATATCCTACATAGCATGCTGGTGTCCCTTTAACTCCATTTACAACCAACATTTTTGGAATCCACTGGTGCATACTCTCTTGCAGGTGCTATTGCCATCAAGTATTCTCAGCGGCAAAGTTGAAGACATGGCCAACATCCCAAGCTTAAGCAAGGTATGTCTCATGGGTCTTGGTCTATCTTTTCTAATCACTTGCTGAGCCCAACCTCTTGCTTGGAGAAATTAAAGAATCACATGAATTCTTGTTTAGGCTGAAGCTATGAATCACCTATTGATTGCCTTCTTCCATTATGCACTTCTTGAAATGCATGCATGATTGAGCACACTTCAAATTTCTTTCCTGTTGGCTGAGAATTTAACTCCTAACCCATAACTGTGCTTGGTCTTGATTCTTGATCACTAAGCCAAAAATTGTAAGAAAGGCTAAGTGATGCAATGAGTGAGTCACTAATTTTTGCAGAGGTAACCCCTTTCCCCATCCCATCTTTCTCATTGATCATGCATATCATAAAAGACCCAATCCTCAATTTGTAAATGCATATCATGCCGGTTGCTTAATAATAAATGTCTACCATGTATATTTCGAGTGAGGAAAAGCCTAATGCCACGCGAGGTGGGAAGAAAAAAGAGGGGTGACCCCCCCTTGCCATCAAAGACCCTAAAGGGGTGCACAACCCAGCCTGGGGGGAACTTTTCCCACCTCTTGGTGATCCAAACTTGTTTGTAGGTGCAGAGATATTTTTGGGGATAGTGAGAATTGGCATGTCATGATGATGCCATTGATATCTATGACATATTGATGTACTTGGGATTATGCCACTGATGTATATGGCATATTGATGTACCACTGATGTAATTGCAATTATGTATGACTAAGAATCAATGCCAAAACGTATCTTTAGATACACATGCAGTCATGTATGTAGTTATGATAGTGAATGCAACAAACAGTGCATGTATGATGCTCATATATGAGTGACACGATCATGGGAATGCTCATTTTCATGCTCAACAGTATGTTATGGTGTAGACCATGTGTATGTATGTTGAAACAATGTATGGTGCCATGGAAGTAGTGGTTGCAGACATACAATAGACAGGGGTCCATATTTCAACTTTTGAATTCCTACAAGGTGCTATAGACATTTTCACTCAGTTACAAAGGTAAAAAGTGAGTACCGGCACTGAAGAGCATGCCACAAAGAGTGTTTGTAGACCTCAATAACCCCCTATTAGTTTGGCACTTTAGTTGGGCACTACCCATCCCTTACAGGCCCAAACACTCCCCTACTACTCTCAAACAGGGTGCAAGTCTGCATAAAATAGCTACAAATTTGCTGTTACAAAATTTTCTGTACTAAACCTGTAGCAACGTGCTTATGGTCAGTTTGAAGAGGATATCGTTGGCTTTGAATTAAACAAAAAAATAGGTCAATTGAAGCTCCTAGCTCAAGTTACGAGAAAAATAGTGAGTGGGGGTCTAACGGGATTGCACTTAGCCATGGCAGGGAACAAGGGAAAAACTAAGGCAAATGATGACCTCTAGCAACAAATAAGGGATACACATGACCCGAGGGCTCAAATTAACCCTGAGATGGAAGATGAAGATTACTCTCATGACATTGGGAGCCTCAACGCACTCACTAACACCCTTAGTTCACATGAGACAAGGCATGTTGAGAGGCATAGAGAATTGATGGAAGGCATCAGTCAAATGAAGACCACTATGGACACTCTTGTTGCCCATCTCACTAAGTGGATGGAATTCCAAATGAAAGGGAAGGAACATGAGGATAGTTTGGGTATGCATGTTGAAAGAGTGACTAGACCATCAATGAATGCAGCAAATATGAACTCCTAAGGTATTTTGGGGAGAGTGGGCATCCCTAACAGCACTTTTAAACAGGGAGAGCCTTCACATAGGGAAGAGGAGCCCATGAACAATGCAATGAGGAATAATTACTCTCGTAAGTATCGTCGGGATACTTCATTTCAACATGAACAACAAAGAGGGGTGTCTTAGCCAGTGTTTGGGTAACAAAGAGGACCTATGCAGTCACATTTTGGCTAGCAAAGAGGTGCTATAAGGGTAGGACAGTTTGGGGCAAGCTATGGTGGTGGTAACGTGCCATTCAGCACTCCTAAGATCCCCACATACCCCACTTTTAATGGCTCAAGACCACAAAGTAATTTTAGGACAACAAATAGCTTGAGAACGGATAATAGGCAAGGGGATAGCAAGAATAAAAATGCTTCAGCCTTTGGTAGTCCAAAGTCCATTCCCATGGATTTATATAAAGAAATAAAGGAAAAAGGGCTTTGTTTCAAGTGTGGCAAGAAGTATATAGCTGATCATGCCTCAAAATGCACTTTTAGAAAAGCTAAGGCACAGGTTCACATCATGTTGGTATTTGAGAACTCAGAGGAGGACCCTGAGGATGCACATGCTTTTATGATGACTGCTGAAATGGATGATGCTGATGAAGAATTTAGTCAAGAAGAGTTCTTTGACCTTACTGACTCTTTTCCTTTTGACCCCGGTGGTCGTGTATCATGGGATATGGGTGGAAAGAATGAACCACATGTTGAAATACGTGCTGCCACTGTTTATACCATATCTATGGATGCTTGGACAGGATCTAGAAGCCCTAATACATTGCATATTAAGTCCAAAACTCATGGGAAGAATGTGTTTATACTTGTAGACAGTGGTAGCACTCATAGTTTCATTAATAGAGCAATCATGGATAGGTTGAAGTGTTTTCCCACTAATTTGTAGCAGCCCCATTGAAGGTGCAAGTTGCCAATGGGGATGAAGAAATTAACACTCAAGTATGCCCTATTGTTTATATTCAGCTCGCTGAAAATTTTGGACAACAAATGGATTTAATTGCATTGGAAATGGGGCCTATAGATGTTGTCTTGGGTTGTGATTGGCAGAAAACTTTGGGCACTATAACCATGGATTTTTCCTTGTTATATATGGAGTTTCTCAGTGCAGGATAGCTCATTCACTTGTAGGGAATTCAAAATAACATTGAATTTCAGCTCATTACAAACAAAGAACTCAAGAAAGAGTTCAAGAGACGGGCCCAAATCTTTGATTGCAATTAAATAAAGAAAATTCAAATCAATCCACTAAAACAGTAAAGAATTCAGCATTGAGAGATCTTTTAGAAGAGTACAAGGACCTCTTCCAAGTACCTACAACACTACCCCCCCTAATAGGGCAATTGAACATCCCATAGATCTCGAGCCTTAGTCAAAGCCTGTGAACAAGCCACCTTACAGATTGTCTAGGTGTGAAAGAGAAGAAGCTTCAAAACAAGTCAAAGAAATATTGGACATGGGATTTATTGAGCCTAGTTCTTCACCATATGCTTCCCCTATGTTATTGGTTGAAAAGAAGGATGGATCTTTCAGGATGTGATAGACTACATGGATCTTAATAAGATCACCGTGAAGAATAGGTACCCCATTCCACATAGATGACTTGCTAGATGAACTCAAGGGGGCTAAGTATTTTATAAAGATAGATTTGAGGTCAAGGCTATCACCATATGCTTCCCCTATGTTATTGGTTGAAAAGAAGGATGGATCTTTCAGGATGTGATAGACTACATGGATCTTAATAAGATCACCGTGAAGAATAGGTACCCCATTCCACACATAGATGACTTGCTAGATGAACTCAAGGGGGCTAAGTATTTTATAAAGATAGATTTGAGGTCAAGGCTATCACCAGCTCTACATGAGGGTAGGGGATGAGGTCAAAACAACATTTTGGACTAATCGAGGGCGTTATCATTTCTTAGTTATGCCTTTTGGGTTAACTAATGCACTGGGCACCTTTCAAAGCTTAATGAACAAAATACTTCAGCCCTTTATTTTCAAATTTGTGTTGGTTTTCTTTGATGACATCCTCATCTATAGTAGATCACTGAAGGATCAACTTTGGCATATGAGGTAGGTGTTTGATGTATTGAGATAGCATAGACTCTTTGCCAAGGAGACAAAATGTTCTTTCATGCAGACAAAAGTGGAATACTTGGGGCACATTGTTAGTGAAGATGGAATTAGGGCTGATCCTAAGAAATTGCAGTGTATAAAAGACTGGCCCACACCTACAAATACCACTTCACTTAGAGGATTTCTTGGTCTCTTATCATTCTATTGCCGATTCATAAGGCATTCTGCCACTATTGCAGCTCCCTTGACTAATGGGCTTAAGAAAGAGGCCTTTTTTTGGGATGCCATAGCTTATAGGAGCTTTAATCAGCTCAAGGAATTGCTTACCTCAACTCCCATCATGGTCTGCTTGGATTATTTTAAAGAATTCACCATTCAATGTGATGCCAGTAGTGGCAAAGGCATAGGAGTTGTATTGTTATAGGAGCATGGGGTTATAGTGTTTGAGAGCCGCAAGCTTGGTGAAAATGAGATGACCATGAATGTATTTGACCATGCTGGCCATCCTTCATGCCATTAAGAAATGGCACCACTACTTGTATGGCAGTAGATTTAGGATCAAGATCGACCATAGGGTCCTCAATTATTTCCTCTCTTAGTCTTATCTTACCCCAAACAATGCAAATGGCTAGCTACATTGCAAAACTATGACTTTGACATTACACATATGTTAGGAAAAGACCATGTAGTTGCTGATTCGTTATCTAGAATGTGGGCCTATAAAGTTTCAGGCTTCATGGAACTTCATAATGATTGGATACAAGAGCTTAAGGAGGCCTGTTTGTTAGATGCTGATTTTAGCCACGTTTTCCAGAAATTACACCAAAGGCATGTGGAAGAAAACTCTCCATATCAGTTTAAGAACGGTCTCTTATGGTTTCAAGGTAGGGTTGCCATCCCACACACTTCTCCATTCAAGCAAAAGATCATGCAAGAGATGCATTCCTCACCTACAGCTAGTCATTTGGGCATATTTAAAACCTATGATAAGATTGCTAAGAGCTTTCACTAGAAGGGCCTATGGAAGGATGTAAAAGATTTTTTCTTGAGCTGCGTGCCATGTCAGCAAAACAAGGACAACACCTTAAAACCAGTTGGTTTACTTCAGCCACTGCCTATGCACGAAGGCAAATGGACACACATTACTATGGACTTCATTACCGGCCTATCGGTGTGACTAAAAAAGGATGGAACAACATCTATGTAGTTGTGGACACACTCACCAAGGCAGCCCATTTCATTGCTACAAAGACTCAATATAATGCTTCTCAACTCGCGGGGGTCACTCATGAATATATGTATATATAACGTGAGTTCAAAATAAGCGGTTTTTAAAACACTATTTTTATACATTTTTAACATACAGAAGGGTGTCATATAAGGGGGCTACCTACAGATTGAATAGAAAAGGCTTGTGTTTTATTCAAAAAAATTCACAGATTAGGATATTTATAAATATGCCATGAACGCACGTTATATAGAGAATATATATATAGTGAACCCCGCGAGCTTCTCAAGTAGCGAGCCAATTCATGGAACATGTTTTCAGATTACATGGCTTACCACAGGTCATTGTGCATGAGTGCGATGCTAAGTTCATGAGTAACTTTTGGCAGGCAATTTTTAGTTCTATGGGCACTCAGTTAGCTGCTTCCACTGCTTACCATCCATAGACCAATGGCCAGACAAAGAGGGTTAATAAGTGGCTGTAAACTTACTTCTATCATGATGTGCAACATGCTTGGGACTCAAGGTTGCATTTGGCTGAGTTCGCCTATAATAACTCTACACACTCTAGCATTGGAGTTTCAGCTTTTGAGGCTTTGTATGGCTATAAGCTGCCCCTTCCCATGCTTATCTTCAATGATAAGATAAACCCACAAAGCAAGGAGGAGTTGGATAGAATGCATGCATTACTTCAGTAGTGTAAAGTCAACTTGAAGAAAGTGAGAATCAAATGAAGGTTTATGCTAATGACAAAAGAAGGGATGTTAAGTTCCAAGAAGGGGATTTGGTGCTTTTAAAGGTGCCCAAGTCCAGATATGCCACCCTTAAGGATGGGTCCAGCAACAAGTTAGCTCACACGTTCTTTGGGCCATACCGGATTGTCAAAAGAGTGGGAGACTTGGCATATCGGGTGGCATTGCCCCCATCCACGAAGATTCATAATGTCTTCCATGTGAGTCTATTGAAGCCCTTCATTGGATCATTAGTGGATTATGTTGAGGAGCTACCATTGATAGATGAAAAAGGCATCATTCAATACATACCCGAGCAAGTCATAGGACAAAGGGAAAAGAAGCTTCACTCTCGCTCCATCATGGAATACTTGATTAAATGACAAGGTTTACCACTTGAGGAAGCTTCTTGGAGGCCAGCTTTAGTTTTGGAAGAGTTTCCATACCTATTAAAAGTAGATTTGGCTGAAATCTAGCTAACTGTGGCCCTATTTTCTCTCAGATTGACTACAAACAGCTCTCTACTTCAAACTAGATTTTATTATGTGCTATGGATAGCAATAGACATCATACATGGGCTGAAATTACTTCTTGAGAGCTCCAGTTTTACATATGGCACACCCTGATCGGAGTCTCCTACAGAAAGTTATGATAGATTTACTACAGCATGGCCCTATAGTAAACAGCTTGTTATCCACTGTCTGTCGCTCACATTTACTCAAGATATTTGGATCAAATTTTCTTTTTTATAAGTCCCCAATAAGGCCCATGTATCGTACATACCCTAATGACCCATCGTACACAATAATACCTCCATTCATTAGTATAACCCTATAATAATGCAGCAGAGTAGTACTTTGATCTGCTCCTACCCAGTTATCATAAGTGGCCAAATTGTTTTTGAGGGAAAAAACCTTCGGGTGGGGATGGAATGTAAGAGATGGGGATTTAATAATGGGAAAATACTAGCTACACTGGGCTAGTATATAAGGTATTAGGGACTTGATTTTTCACCATCATATTATAATAATACAAGTCTCCTTCATCTTCTCCCTCTCTCCAACTTTCATGGCTGTTCTCTTTCTCTTCCTATCTTTCTTTCTCCATTTCTAGTATTTCTCTCTCCTCATCACTCTCTTTCTCTCTCCTTTGCACTTCTTCTTCTCTCTCTTCTGCAATCTTCTCTCTCCTCTTTCTCTCTCCCCAGTCCTCTCCTTGACACTAATTTTATATTTTGGTAAGTAAATATATAAAAAATCATTAATAAGTCATTCTCATGATATTCTAGTAGTCACATCAAACTTAGAAAAATCTAGGCTACCATAAAGGTGACATAGGTTATCAGAATGAAGATCTTACTCATTCTGGTTAAAGTGAAAACTAATATTCATTTTGAATTTTGTTTATGTTTGATTACTTCCCTCCATTCTCACTCTCTTCTGCCTTTACCCTTCTTACTAGTTCCTTCTTCATTTTCTTTCTTGTTTCTAATTCACATAGTTTTCGAATCAATTTTCTAATCATATCCTTAGCTATGGATCAGCCATCCAATGATCTCTATAGCTCTAGTAAAAGATCTCTCTATCATCTTCATATTGAGTTGGATAGTGAGTATGAACTAATAAGGAAGAGGAAAAAAACCATTACTATTATAGAGTCTACGAAACATATACTTAGGTTTGAAGGAAAGAAGAATCTTGATCTTTGGTTAGCTGACAGGCTATATCCCAAAGATCCTAGCAAAAATAGCACTCTACCTTTCTATAATAGCTCTTCATTGATGAGGTTCATTGGTGATGGTCATAATAGATTTCTAGATTATAGTTGCCAAAAAAGATGTCCTCATATTGGTGAGAGCTAATTTTGGGACTTGTTTTCAATGCAAAAAAGTGCTCGGGAAACGTAAAAGACCATTTTTTCATGCAAAGTGAAACAATTGCAAATGGATGAGTTGGAGTTTTCCTAGATAGATTTTGATGCCAAGAACACAATCCAAGTCTTGTTTTGTCGATTAGATTCCATTTGACCCCCATTTAATCCTTACAAGGTTTCACACTATAAAGCAACTATGTGATCCAAGAGCCAAAAAGTGTGTGATGGAGGTGAGGTGGATAGATTTAAAACCATATTTTATCAAAACATAACAATGAGTTATTGCAAAAGCTAGAGGGGTGTCAAAAGAGGATTCATTCGTTAGAGAAATGCATCAAATCTTGTCAACAAAAGCAAATTATTTTAGGTCTTCAAAATCAACAAAGGGATCTTAAAAATATTGAGAATCTCAAATAAGGAACACGTGGATGTAGTAAAAGAATCCAAGCAAAAATCTATATTTTTTTCACTATAAAAATATTGAATATGGCCTTGTTTATAATTAATTGTATTAATTTGTGATATGTTTAGATCTCTTCTTCAATCGAATGCAAGTGAAAGAGATTCTTTAAAAGCATCTCAATTTTACTATCCTCTTATTCCTTCAATAGTTTCAAAAGATATTTTGGAGATGAAGAAATTTAAAAAGGAAAAGAAACAATGCTTAGAGTCATTGATAAAGGATCATTCTTTAGATACTGAGTTAGTGCAAAAGACACTAGATAGTATTGGTATCAGTCAAGATACTCATATAAAACTTTTTCAAATTTTATAATCAAATATAAAGCAAGGATAGGTATGCAATTGCATACTTCCAAGGCCAGCTGTAGTTAGATCTATCAGACAAAAAGTGAATAACAAAGTGATGGAGATTCTGCAGTGAGCCTTTCCATATCAAGGCTAGCTTCAAGGGAAGGATAAAGGAAGTTTTATTCAATGAATTTAACAAAATTTTCCTTGACTTGCCCACCCTAGAATATTTAATGATCAAATTCTATGACTTGTCACTAGAAGAGGCGCAAGGAGTGGCTAGATTGGTGGTTGAACTTGATGAAAGTGAGATTTCAAAATGCACAAAATTAGAGAGGGTCTCTATTACTTGATGAATAGAGAACTTTCATCATGTCATTGCAATCACTCAATGTCATTTAGTATTTGATCTGAACCCAATATTTGGTGGCTAGGAGCATTTGAAGTAGATACAGAGAATTTTGATATGCTGTATTGAGTTTTTCATCAAACACCAATACCTGAAGTTATTAAGAGACAACAAGCTAGAGAAGAGCTATTTGTTGAGGGATTTGGGAACTATAAGATTGATGGCACATAGCTAGTGCCTTAAAGACACTCAAATGTAAGTACAATATGTCAAAGGGAGCTAATTCTTAATCTCGTTGCCTATACTACATGTCCCTAGCCATAGAGTTGAACTCAAGCAATTGGAATATAGTTTCCTCTAGGCACAACAAGGATCCATAGTTTAAGCCATCCTAAATATTCATTTAGTGAATGCCCATATCTATATACTTCATGGGCATTGCATGATAATTGAAAATTTTGTGCATCTTTATATAAGGTTTGAATGGAAGTTGAAGCCATGATCAGCTAGAACAAATGCTATAATAAATATTAAAAAAGTATTATCTACAATTGATTTGCATGGTGGTATTGTTGTTATTGAACTAGATCTTCAAAAGTCTAAGGATGGTAATTGTGTCCCCAAAAATCTATCTATTGGTGGAGTAAAGGCTAAAAGGTTCCTAAGCTTTCGTGGGAGACTTGGTAAGATAAACTCTAGGAATGGTGGCTCACCTTTTAGACACAATTAGTGGAATTCCCCATGTAATGCAATTAAGGATCATGTTGATAATGAACAAGCTTGGAATGGAAAAGCCAATGTTTGGAAAAGGCTAGACAAAATACTATTTTATTGTGATAAAGTTGAATGGAATGATGAGGATCTCAAAGACTTCAAAACCCAATTGAATCTTTTTAAAAAGGCAATGACAAAAGCTTGGGGTGCTCAACACTTCACTCATTATACGGTAATAAGTTTGTGTGTGTGTGTGTATGTGTGTGCGTATGTATATATCTTCATTTTCTAACTCATATAAGGTTTCTTAATTAACTTTCTTTATTTGCTAACTATGCATCATATTTTATACAACCATACTCTATATTTTATCAAGAAATACAGATCTTTATCTATCTAGTCAACCCAAGGTATAGAAAAATCACATTATCAAGCAATAACAAAATACTTTAGACACAGAAGACATGGAGGTGGAAGATACAAAGCAAAAAATTTATTAGAGGTCTTCTAATGGTTCTATAGACAAATTTGATATAATTCAAGCTCAAATATACAATCACATCATGTAATACATCATCTTTGGCAAGGACTATACAAAATGTCACCCAAAGAAGAAAAGAGGGATATTTAAACTTTTATGCAAAAATCAATGGATATATTAAAATTATCTTCCATGCCTTAGGATTTTCATATTCTTCAAGAAGACTATCATCATAAAGATTTATTGAACTTTTTGGTTTCTTCTTCAATGGAGACTTCAATTTCTCTTCATAACCCATGTCATCAAAACCAAGTCTCTATTGAACTTGTGAGAACTCTTCTTATGTAGTAGGTAGCCCCTCCTTTTCATATTCCACGATCTGATTAATACATAAATGCAAGGCTATAGGGCTATCTTGAAAATTCTCTCCCTCAACATCAAGACTTGCTAGAAATTCCTCTTCATAACCTATAAAATTATTATCATTTTGGCCCCATCTTGTAAGGATTGTTAAGCAGTAATCTTCTTTGATATAGAAAAGATATTGAATATCATTTAGCAATACATATCTCTTTTTATTGATGAGGTAATTTGGAAATGTTGGGATACAATCAAGAGGACCTTCTTCAATCTTTTTACTCAACTTTATCTTCTTTTCTTCCACTTTTGTAATATTCTCACTTTTAAACAAAGCAAGATCACATTTCTGCTCTAGTTGGTTCTTAACATCCTCCTAAAACATTTCTCCCTTCTCTTCAACCTTTTTATCTTTACTTGCAATATCCTTTGTTTTCTTCTCTTGTATTGTATCTAAAGAAGAGCTATCTATATACTCAAGGTATACAAGAAATCCAACATCCTTGTGGACAAGCAAAGATTGATGCTGATTTTGATGAAAAGGGCAATCTACTTCCCACTTCTTGAATTCCTTAAATCAATGAGGCTAAATCTTGTTTGCAAGGTTGTTCTAGCTACATTGGTAGCTTCCACTATATCACTATGATGGGCAAATCATTCAATCTCTAGGCCATGCTTATATCTATCATAGCACTCCATATAGTCCTTTAGTTTGTCTTCAAGATCCTTTATGAGCTCTTGCAAATCAAAGGGAGCATTGAGCATATCTCTGATGTAGTTGAATCTAGATGAATTTTCAATTGAATGGTGGAAGTCAAAGAGCTTCTCATCACATGTATCCTCCAGATCCTCTTTCTCCATTCCCTCTAGATAAATCTTTCGTTTAGTCATCTTGATTACTCATAGAACCAAATTCTAAGATAACAAGACAAGTTTAGGAATACAAAGTGTAATGTGTCCAAACCTTGACATGTTTTAGTAGTCCATCAGGAGTCTGATCTAAAAGACACTGCGTGGCACTCCTACCGAATGTCATAGGATTTTTTGGTTAGCAACTTCTGAGTCTTACTGGGTTTTTGATGGTCAATTCATTCCATAGCCTTCATGTGTTGGTCTTCAGACAATCTCCTTTGCGTAGAGCATCTGAACCGAAGCGGACCCATATCGCACTTGGTTCAAAGAGAATAGGAAATGAGAGGGATGCAACGCTCGACCTCTCTACCTGTAGGGTAAAGTCCCATTCCGGCCCCCTAAAATGATATGAGCCAAGATTCTACCCTACATTAATTGATAACTTATGAAACATGATTATAGAGGTCAAAGGAGCCTTTTGGATTCTTATCACATTTCATAAAAAAATATTTATCATTTAGAAAAAATGAAAAAATTAACAAAAAGTAAAGAGGGACTCCTTACTTGTATGTCTTTAAAATAAATTATTCAATCATTTTTATTTCTCTTAGTGGAATTAAGAATAAATCACAACACTTATGTATACGAGAAATAACCGATAGAAGTTTATTATCTTAGAAATGTATTGCTTTGTTAGCATGAACTTGTTTTGTCAAGAGCACACATATTCTTGACTTATGATGTGCAAGGTGTATGGTTGTGGGAGAGAAAAAAATGTGAATAATGAAAGTTTGTGTAAACAACAACCTGATTTGGCTTCACAAAGTGTATTTATTTATAAACAATCACCTTGAAACTTGCTCAAAAGGTACCATGCACTGATTAAAAAGGCTATATTTGAACTAGAAAAAAAAGGCTAAAAAACATTTCATTTCATTAAAAAAATAACGCCATAAAAGTGCCACAATGTGTGGAAAGGTTAGTGACACATGGCATAAGTTTTGAGACAACAATGGTATACCCACCACACATGTGGAGAAATTTTCCCATTATACTTTAAGAAAATGTCAATTTAAAAATAAATTTCAAACCAAAAGTAAATTCTCAAACCACTAAATTCCTTTCTTGCTCCAACTTTACTAGTGCAAAGAAACTTCATCACAACTCAAAAATTTCCAATAGCCAGCACATAACTAAGATTTCATAACACACAAGGTCCCATAATGCACATTATTTTCTATAGTCTTGAGATAAAAAGAAGACATTTTCTCTACAATAATGAAATTTTATCTTTGATAGGTCCTATGCCTAGTTGTAATTTCTCTATAGTGATGTAATTTTCTTTTATAGATCCTAGCTAGTTCTATATCATTTATTATTTATGAATTTTCTCTAAAATAAAACCAAAACTTTTTTCTTGATATATGAAATGCAATAATGGCAGCTCTCTCTCATGGACAGGTCTGCATTTTGCATTTCATATGCTAGCTGATGCAAGAGTATTTTCATGCACTTTTTGAAGCAAAGCACTAGTGTCATTCAAGTATCTCATGATACTCTATATTGCTTTCTTATGTTTTTTTCTAGGGTTTGTTAAGTACATGCTAACCACTTCAATTACATAGGCAATGTAAAGATGTATAGCAACTATGTCATACATCAAGCTAACAACTATGGATGCATAAGATCCTTGGCTATATCAACCATTTTCCTTGTTTGACTTGGGGTTATCCTAATTTTGAGTTTTTTTTAAAAAATTATGGAGATTTCAAATGGCTAGAACTAAGTCTACGGCATGAAAGTAAAAAGTTAATCCTAAAGGCCTTGCTTCAAAGATCCATTTGTCGTCCAAGCATTCTAAACTTCCAAGGAAATAAAATCCAAGGAGAAAGTTTTCAAAGCATGTTAGATGCCTGAAGGAGTTTAAAAGTGCAATGAAGGCTCTTGATATTGCAATTCCAAAACTGCCCTTTCAAAGGCTTGTCAGAGAAATTTGTGACAAGCATAGTCTTGATAGTTTTACATAGACAAGGAAAACTCTCAATTGCATTCAAGAGGCTTCAAAATATTTTTTGATTGAGTTTTTTAAAGATTCCTATATTTGTGCTGCTCATGCACATAGACTTACACTTACAGACAAAAACATGATAATTCTTAGGAGGTTGAGATACAGATTCTCAAAGGTCCTTGAGCCAGTCCCCCTTACTAATAAGAAGACTTTCAATCTTTTAAATGCGCCTCCATAAAGATAAAAGAAAGGTGATCCAGGTCCTAAGGTTGAATATGTCACCCATGAAAAAGACACAAAACAATATGAGAAAGAGGAAAAGGCCATATAAGAGTAGGTAGATAAATGGAGGGAGTATAGAAGGAAGAAGGCAGAAGAAAAGGAAGCAGAGTAGCTATCATCTTTTGAAAAAGAGCTATCTACCCTTCTTGAAAGGGCTGATCTTGAGGGCTTCAATGTCAGTTGCTTTTTTCACCTAGTGATATTAATAGAAGATTTGATATGATATTTTTTTACTCTGATAGTATTCAGATCCTCAAGAATAAAATGAGAGAACTAAATGACTCTTTTTTCTTGTTGGGATGAGGTATAATATATCCATTTTTTTTCCTACTCTATTTTTTTAGCAATAGGTTTATCATGTTTATGCCCACTATCTCCATTCCTTTGCTAGGTGTGTAAATGCATAAGCTCCCCTTTGATATACAACAAAAAATTGAGGTTCTTGATCTATCTATCTTATACTATATGAGAAATGAGCTTGATGCGAGTGTATTTGATCATTGGTTCAATCTAGTTAACTTTGACACTTTGGAGCTCCTTCTAACTCAATACAATGAAAAGTAAGTAATTCAATATTTTTTTAGATTTTATGAGGATTTGTTTTGCTAAATATTTGAAGTATGATTGTTTTTAGTTCTCATTGAAGCCTAATTTGAATAGATTGTGTGGACAAGCAATGTTTCCTCATCAATTCTTTGAAAGAAAGCCATGGAAATGTTAAGTTATAAGCTATAAAATCTAGGGTCTCCTTGATATTTTGATCTATTTATAAATGCAAGTACTCTAAATATTTTGATATTTCTTTTTGTAAGTACTCTTTATTGTCTTTTTGGTATAGAGCTGTAAAAGGATTGATTGAAGTACTAGAGAAAGACTTCCATGCCTTCTAATTTACTTGTAACAATTTAGTATAGACAAGTTGTAGTAAGGTCTTGATTAATATGGTTGGAACATAATAAGAAAATATATTCTATAAAATACCATCAACAAGTTTCATAGTTTTACTTTATATTATTGTTTTACTTTATAATGTTGGTTGTAGTGTCCTCATCAGGATGATAGTCACTCTTGTGGTAGGAGAGTAATTGCAAATGCTAGAAGATTGGTTAAATTTATTTATCTCAATGATGATAAATTTATAAAGGTAATGAGAAAGATACTAAGCTTTAAGATACAGGCTCATTGCAAAATAATCCATTGATGATAATAATATAGTCCATTGTAAAAAATAACAATGAACTAAAAATCTTTTCTTGCAAATGTATGACAGTTTTCAAGGGATTGTTGTACAAGTGAGCATGTTTGGTATATAAGAGCAAAGGTCATAAAGTACATAATTGTCAATTGTATGAAACTACGGATAGTAGTGGGGGCTTGGAAAATAAAGGAGAGGAGATGCATGTAATTGCAATAGGTAAAGTTATGCCTTCAATACCTAAGGCAACCAAAGCATCAAAGAAAGGCAAAAGTACTCCTAGAAAGGATGTCCCTTCTCCTAAGAAAAGTCCTCAAAAAAAGAAGTAGCTTTGCCTCATTGCTTGTAAGCCCTTATGTGTATAAGTCATGGAGATGGTTGATAAAAAATTACCACAAAATTTATACATGTATTTTATATTGATACTAAAGAGATATTTTCTTCAATATCTTTGCATGGTATATTCTTCCCTCTCCTTGTTGATATCTACAAAAAATATGTTACAAATCTTTATTAATCAAGAAGTGGAATCATATATACATCTAAGTGGATATAATATGATATAAAATTTGACTCATTTATTATTAAGTTAAAACACAAATGAGCATGATAGTTCAATATCTTCACTCTATAAATCCATCCTCACTTGATGTAGCATACATGAGGATCTAACATTGATGATTGCAATTATGTCCTCATTGAACCAAACATCAAGATCCATTATAGGATATTTGCTAAAATTATCTAAATTTTGGTCTAAACTAACCAGAGTACCACCAACATAATGCCATCTAATATGATGAAAGCTAAGGATAAAATTTTGATTAGCAACCATATATTTAAAAGCTATAGAGTATCAATCTATCTTACATATGATTTCTCCTTGTGTCCTAGTGTCCCATCATTCATCAATAAATTGTATGACATGATCATATGTTAGTCTCTTCATTGAAAGCATAACCTTTGATATTTTAATCTCAAAATTAGAAAAGAAATCAGCAAATATATTATTAAGCATAAACAAAGTAACTTTGCTTAGCTTACTTGAGATATTAGGTTTTAATGCTTTCTATATCTCAGAAAATATTTTATATCTATAGCCCTTACTAGTACCTAGACCTCGAAAAGGCTACTCAAAGCTTGAAAAATCTAGCAAATGAAGGGGGGATATTGATCCCCCTTGTTTTTGCTGCATGGGGATAATATAAGAATGGCCAATAAAGAATATGTCATTATCTGCAAGCTATTTCTAGCTTTGTACATTTCCTCTCCAATCAAACCATACATAACGTCAATAATGGACTCGACTAGTTCCCATTCCTCAAGACTAGAGGGGTAGACATCCATAAGACAAATCAATGTTACAATGGAAAATCTTAAACCGATTTTAAGAAAATAAAGACTTTAAGAATCAGATTCTTACAATTTGGTCTATGCATTGGAAGATTTGAAGTTTCAGGTTCCAAATATAACTCTCTATGCATAAATACATATTGCATCAGTAACTCCTTTATGCTATTTTTATTTACTCGAAGCTTGAAATATTGAATTCTACCCTTCTAAGTAGAGATGAACAAGCTCTCATATCTTTGTCCTTTCCCATGTTTTTCCTACTACATGGTGATCTAACTATGTTTGTTAATGATAGTAGACATCTATCTTCCATCCATTTGGAATGAGTTAAACACTAATATGACGTGATTTGGGAGCTTAGATGCCTTTTTGAAGGCCAAATTTTGGTATCCATCACACACACACACACACACACACACACACACACACACACACACATAGAGAGAGAGAGATATAGGCTACCACAAAGGAGGGAGAACATAAGAGGGATAAAAGAAAGGAGGGGAAAAAATGAGTGTCAAGCTTTTTACTCATTTAAATTTAGATTAAATCAATCATTATCATTAATTAAAATATATCATTAAATAAAAGTGGCCGAGATTGTATGCCATTAATGTAAAGAATTTCATAATCAGGAATATAATAGGCTAAAAATAGATATTGATCATACAAATTCATAATATTGTTATGTACATATCTTTTTGTAAAAGTATTTTTAACCTTTTTTAAACTAGGAGTTCCGTTATGGATGTTTTGCTTCTATTTCTCTTGAGCACACTCTCTCTATCTCCTGAAAGGCATTTTTGAGACCTCAAAACCCCCCTAAATGAAACCCTCTAAAATTGGTATCATCATGACAATAGCAGTACAACAATCCTCAAAAGAATGAATTTTGATATCTTCAAAATTGAATATCTTTCCCTTTGTAGTGAAAAGAAAGTGAAATTCAAAGACATTGAAAAGAAGTAAAAAAAATATTGGCGAAAGAGTCCTCCAGAGACTGACACCCTTCTAGTGGGTGGAGCTAACTCCTAGATGAATGATGCAATCAAGAGGCAAGTGCTAGAACGAATCCAAAAGCATGTGAGAAGAGAAAAGAAAAAAATCAAAGCTAAAAACAAGCTAGCAACAGAAGCCTCTTTTGATATCCTTGCGGTACTTTTACAAAATTCCCAATCGCGAATCAAGTCCCCTTTCTAGCTAGATTCATCCTAGAAATATTAATAAGAGATCAGTGAATGTAGTCCCATTTCCAATATTTAAGAGAGAGTATAATGAAGAACTTGATCTTCATGCAATCGAGTTCATGGTATCATGTGTAAGCATCAATGCTAGAAACCCAAAGCGTTGGTTGGCAATATTACCTACCACTTTCAATGGCACAACATTTCAATGCTCTGAGAGACAAGGAGCACAAACTTTTGGCATATGGCACTTGAAGGTGCCCTTACTAACCAAATTTAGGTATAAAGGTTATGAAGAGCAAATGTGAGAGGAGTTCATGAGTCTAAGTCGGTCCTCTAATGAACTAGTATGTGGAGCAGAGGCCAATCCTAAGGGTGACAGACCCTCACAGAGCATCAAGATTGGGAGTGCTGGAGAACCCCAAGTGTGGTCCAAGCATGGAAAATGGGCCTTCAGGAATCGAACCCAAGTTGTTGAGTTAGGGAATAACATCGGACCCATGCTCAACATGAAGGTGAACTTCAGGAAGGTGCACAAGTCAAGAAAGTCCACATGTGTGATCAAGTTCATTTTGGTCTCTGGGGGCCAAAGGGAAGCAACCTTCTTGGAAAATTCAAAGTGGTCGAAATACTATGAGATGAAACCAAGGAGACAACAAGGAGGCTTCACACTCCAAAGTGTTCCATGAAGATTTGGCTCGTCAAGGAGCAAGCAATGAAGGAGAGGGCAAGGTGTGAAGTCTTAGCTCTCATTCGGGCAAATGAGATGGATCCGGGCATGCAAAGGTCCATTCATGAAGCAAACGAGGTGTGGTGACCCCTCACCGAGAGTTTCTCAAAGCAGATGGGAGCCTTATTGTCCTTTCAGGACATTGAGGAACAATTCGAAGTGACTATGACTCGTGATGCAAGCCAGGAGGTTTGATGCTATGAAACAGACCCAACTAGTTTTTGCATGGAACGTAGAGTTTGATCTGGCCACCAAGGGCCTAAAAGTTCAAGTGGGCATGGCATGTACAGGCTGATATGAATCCTACCTTCTTTTCTTGCACATGATACAGTCAGATCTAGGCAACAAAGGCCCAAAGGTGATCACGATGAGGGAAATGACCCTCACTTTACAAGCGTGGCAGTTTGATGCAACTCATCAAGTCACCATGAGCTGTCCAGGTGCTCGAGCTCTCTAGTCCCAACCAAGGAGGTGCTCTCATCCTATCCTTTCAAAGGGGTGTGATTCAATGAGGGTGAAGGCATTTGATGCAGGAGCCATGGATCTAGTGTGGTGGGCTAAACGGCATGCAACTTCCAAGTGTGTCACGTGGTTCACTCCTGTCACACGTGCTCCCCGTGCAACTCAGTCTAGCAGAAGAGTCCCCTAAATATTTTCCAAGTTATGTGGTGCAAAGTGGGGGAGGATTCTAGACGCAAATGAAATGGACCTCGTGCAGCAAAAGGCCAAGCAACATACAGTACCCCAGTAGGTCAAGTGGTCTTCTTCAGAAGGTGCTTCAAGTTAGATATGTGCCTTCAAGGGCAATAGAACAAAAGCCAAGAAGAGCATGCCAATGAGGATTTGGACAGTGAAGGTCCAACTCTTTTCAAGGGGAGGTGCATCCAAGGTAAACACACCTCTTACACTTTCTTTATCAGTAGCAGATTGCAAGATGTGGCCAAATAGGGCCTCCACCTGCGAGACATCATTGCCTGGACCCTTTCATTTTGGGCTTGGCATTTAGGGTGAAAGCTGTGTATTGAGACCTTAGTCCATAGGGAGTCCTGTGCACTCAAGCTATCTAGCCTAAGTTGGAGCATGGGTGTGCAACGTGTCTCTGATTGGGTTACCCTCCACTCTGTGCTTGTAAATATGGTCAGCAAGTGGATGGGCTAATGTGCACAATAAAGTCTCTTTCACAATTATGCCTAAGTCCTATTCCATTCCACATTTGTAAAAGGATGTAGTGGGTGGAATGCAAGTATTGAAAAGCCCATGTTCCACAGTTGTAAATAGAGTCAGTGGACATGGCACCTAGTGCATAGATACTCGCCACCTTGATAGTGAGGTGTGTTAAGACCCCCAACGATAAATATGAGTTTGAGTCGAAAAGCCATTTTGAAAGGCTAGTAAGTTGTGCCTCCTCACTCGATGTGGACATCGAGTTTTTTCAAGAGGAGGTGTGTATGAGTGAGTACCTCTTGAGCTCCCTCATCCCACATGGTTTAAATTGTGTCGTAGTGCATTGATAGCTCCACTCTCCACCCATGACAAAGTCCATTGTTGTGCCGCTGGCTATCTTGTGAATACTTTCTAGATATGAATATGACATGCCGCCCCCAAGATGGTCCCTTATGAAAAACTGTGAGCATGTTATGATTGGTGTCACATTCGGTGTCGCATTGCGTGTTGTGTTGGGGTGCCCCGTGAGACGTGTTGAGGTGTTGGGATGGCAATGTTGGGCAATGGGTCTGGTGCTACTCTAGAGTCTAGATGGGGTCTTGAGAGGGTCCTACGCAGGTATCTGAAGGCCGGACCATCAAAGAGTTGAATACCTTGAAGAAAGGGAAAATTTCTATCAATGAGTATATTTTGAAGGTGAGAGGCATTGCAAATGCTTTAGCAATGATTGATGAAATGCCTCATGATGATGATTTAGTTTTATTCACTTTGGGTGACCTTAATAATGAGAAGGCTTGGAAATCATTTGTCACTTCTGTATATGTACGGAAGCCATTTTTAGATTTTGAAGAGTTGTTCTCTCTCATAGTTACGAAAGAGATCAATATGCAAGGTAACCCATCTAAAAGAAATGGTAAACAAGTCCAAGTATTTTACTCAAGCTTAGGAAGGGGATGTGGCAAATCCTCTTTGAGAGGCCATGGTATGGGACATGCTAGTGATAACCAATAAAATAGGTTAAATCAACAATTTAGAGAAATGCAGGTTTCAAGGGGCCATGGAAACTTTAGAGATAGGGGGAGCACTAGAGAAAGAGATGGATGGATGGTAGAACAAAGGTTCTAAAAATTCTGCTATTGTCATTATTGTTGCAAAAGAGGTCATATTTCAATTCATTATTATGCTAACAAGGATGATATCTGTAGTGGTATGTTGAGGTAAGAAAACTATGCATCATCTTCATGACAAAATGAAGATAAAAGTAAGTGTCTATTTGTTATGCAACATATGATGAATGTTTTTATAAGAAAGGGGACACATGATGTTGTATAGTATGTCTATTCAGGTACATCTAACCATATGACTAGTCATGTTGAATGGTTTGAAGAGATGGAGGACTTCCAAAATTTGGGTTATGTGCAGACATGTGATAATTCATGCCACCCAATTTCACACATTAGAAAAGTCCCCTTTTCCTTGGATAATGGCTAGATGAATAGTCTAGCAAATGTATCAGATATGCCATCAATCACAAAGAATTTAGTGTTTGTTGGCCAAATGGTAGAGCAATGTTTGTAGGCTCGATTTAATGAAAAAGGTTATTGTTGTATAGTAGACCTTAATGATAAGTGTAGAATGGTAAAAAAAATGGAACTAGAGTTAGTTGCATGTTCACTATAGATGCTAGAATTCTTGCAATGAATGCTATTATGTATGCTAAAGAAAAAGGAGTGGTTGTAGATATTGAAATATGACATAAATTTATTGATATTCAAATGTGTACATGCTAAAATTAATGAATATAAAGGATTAGTTATAGGGTTTCCTGTTTTTAGGGCTATAGAGTTTTATAAAGTGTGTAAAGCATGCCAATTTGGTAAGCAAGCAAGACAACTCTTTTTGCATGGCAGAGATGTGAGTATAAATATACTTGATGTTGTGCGTACATATGTTTGGGGACCTACACAGAATGTATCTCTTGGTAGCAGAAAATACTTTGTCGCATTTATTAACGATTGTTCAAAGGAATCTATAGGGTACACTTTATGAAGGAAAAGAGTGATGTATTTGAGCATTTCAAATCTTTCAAGGCAGTTGTTGAAACAAAAATAGGCTTGAAAGCTAGGTTCTTGAGATTAGATGGAGGGGGAGAGTATCTATGTAATGAGTTTAGTGGCTTCTTGAGGTCTCATGGGATAAAGAGACTATTTACTTATAGCTATAGGCCACAAAAAAATTAAAAAATAGGCATATTGTAGAAGTTGCATGGGCATTGATGGCTGAAAAGAATATGCCAAAACATTTTTGGTGTAATATTTCTATTGAAAATTTATTACAAGCCCACGTGAGTCGTATGCAAATGACAAAATTCTGGCATGGAAGTTACCGACGGTACACGATGTATCATGACTCTCCACTAGCCAAATGAGATCGAGGTTTAAAAACTCGCATATCTACATGTGAACTTCCTCTTGGAAGGAGGTTAAAAGGATAATGTGGGGGATAAAAATTCAAATTCTTTTTATAATATATTACTCCTTCTTTCCCCCCAGCCAAAGGCCATGCTGGAGGAGAGGGAGTGTAGCATGGATGTGTAAGCTTTCTTACTGGAGGTCCTGGGGGGAATATGGCAATGCAATAGGCCGCGTGGGGGAGAGAGGTCTTCTCTCCCTATCCTATAAAAACCCCTTGTGGGGGGGGAGTAAGAAAAGGAGGGAGTCGTGAGGTTGACAGGGGAGAGGTAAGAAGTACAACTGCGCTACCATTGTCTTGAGAGGAGGGAGGGTTGATCCTGCCGAGGTGTTGCGCCAGCTGCCGCCGTGCTGGAGGAGCCGCCGCCTGAAGTCTAAGGCCGCCGCTGCCATCGTCAAACATCTTCTACATGCCACCAACTGCCAAATCGATGGCCTTCCTCTTCGTCCACGTGGTTTCATCATGCCCCAGAAGCTTCTTTGAAGCTTCTTGGGAAGCTTCTAAGGGGGCTCTCTAAGCCCCCTTTTTCATTGCATCCTTACACAAGGGGTTTTTACCCTCAGGAATTAAGCCTTCCCCCTTGCATCCCCCAAAATCCATTTACTGGGTTGTAAACCCTTTTCTTGGATTCACTTAAAGCCACACTAGCCGGTTTTAAACCCCTTTTCCCGCTGAATCTCCTTAAGTCCACTTTACCCCTGGTTTCCTTTTAAACCCCTTCCCACACAAGTCCTTTAAAGCCATTTTATCCCTTCCCGTGAAGGCCATTTTATACTCGGAATTTTCAAGTCCCCTTTCCCTTGCATCCCCCAAAAGCCTTTTTTTTTTCCGGTTGTAAAGTCCTACCCGTGGAGTCCCTATTAAGGTCCATTGCAACCATGAATTTAAAGGGCTTTTTCATTGCATCCGTCACAAGGCCAATCTCCTTGCCAGGTTTAAGGGCTTTCCCATTGAACCCTCCTAGAGATAACTTTTCTTTCCTCCGAGCCTCAAGAGGAAGCCTATAAGGCCTTCCAAAGCCCAATTTTGCAAGACGGTGCTTCGATCAAGGAAGCCGTACCGCAAAGGGAATTTCGTGTACGAGGGAGACAGGCCAAGATCATAAGATTGCGGCCAAGGCAAGAAGGCTGAACTCACGATGGCCCCTAAAAAGGCACAAGGTGCAACCGCAAGAGGATCATCTCCTAACATACATGTGGACATTTCACCAAACCCACAAGTCCAGGTTTTCTTCCTATTTTTGATTTACATCGAAATATTGCAATTATGCATGGTTAACTTATGAAATTAGGATGCACTTTTGTGATTGAAATACATTGGCTATAACTCACGACTGAAGATTGGTCAATTGTATTTTTTTCAATAGAATGAACGATGGATGTCTATGCATTCTTAGCAAGTTATTTTTATGCATTGCAAAGTAACGAATCTAGATCAACTAATGACCATCATCACAAAGTTGAAATTATTGTAGTACACTTCGATTATGCATGGAAAGATTAAAATCACATGTCGCATTATTAGACATCTCTTTCTTCGCAATGATTCATTAAAGAAGATTGCTAACAACCGTAGGAATTTGCAAGGCATGGAAATGATTCTAGGGCTGCATGAAGTAGGTTAAACTCTAGTCAATTGGCATAAATCTCAATCAACTATGTAAGTAGTTAGGAAAGGTTGTGTAATGCTCATTCAGCCTACAAATATTTCATTCAGAAATGAAGTTAGGGAAAGGCTCCATGGTTCGTTTTAACATAAACCCTAAAAGCTTAGCAGCATGAATCATGACTGCATCAATGGAAATTATGTTGTAACTTAACATATGCTTTGATCTTAACTAGAAAAGTTAGGGTTTGTAAATCTAATCATACATAGGCAATGAATCGTGCGCTTACGAGAATGGTATTGTAATGCAACTAGTTTTTCCCCTCTTTGATCAAGACAATATCTTCATGGGTAGACAAGTAAATTGTTTTATCCTAAACACCTAAATTGCAAAGGAATCGCTTAGGAATGGTTAAATTGATGCAACATACCCCAAGTGCTAACTAGGGTTTAGCACATTGAGGACGTGACCTAGTCGCACTTATTGCCAAGTTAAAACTCTCATACCCTAAAGACCTACCCACATTCACGGAATGTAGGGACAATAGGACATACTTGCAAGAAACGATCTAGGGTTTCTACCCTAAGGATCGCTCGCTAAAAAGATGAAACTCGGACTGAGATTGACGATGTCAGCCTAGTGCAATCAGAAACGGATTGGATATGAAGACACCCTAACCCTGTTTCTTATCTAATCATGATTCTGTGATTAGAAGACGCCGTTCGATGGGTAAAATAGTCCCATGGATTAAATGCGGCACTTGTGCAACAAGTTGCTGAGTTGCATGATCTTGTGGTTTAATCACAAGAGAATGGCCAATTCCTCGGAATGAGATTGGCAGATTCTTGTGCAAGTTTATCTTGCAAGAGTATGAGTAGTCGTCCTGATATAGTACCTTCTTGGGAAAAGTGACCAAGATAAGGGGATTAGATATTTGCTTGGAAGCAAAGGACCAACCAATAATTTGGAGCAACATATTTTCTGTTAATAGAACTTAAGGTATTGGTTAAGTTGGGTTAATAGGGTACAACCCTAACCCAAAGACATAAGAGTTAACAAACAAACCCTTGGGGATCTTACCGAGTCGCAATTGATCCCGGATCGAATGCTGGATGCATTCGGAGAGAAGGATTCACTCCTTAGCAATTGGCGAAATGGACGAAAAAGCTGCTGAACCTACCTGCCACGACCCCTCGGTCTCTCTCTTTTTGACCCACTGGAAATGATTGTGCTTGTAATAGTTTAGAGAGCACTGTTTGCTTTGTTTGCTCAAGGAATTAAAGGATGAAAAGATAGTTAATGCTTTAAGTTGAAGGCGTGAAGGGAAAGGCAGCCTCAGTTACCCCCGACTGTCTGCCTGACCCTAACCAAGGGGGTTGCTAGCCGCGTCGGGAAGGTGGACCGAACCCGCCGCTTGAGGTCTCTCCATTGAGCGCTACTTGGAGCAGAAGGATGCTTGGGTGCCAGGGGGGGATCTGGTCGTAGATCCCTCGTCTTCCGGGCCCTGCACAAGAGACCAACGTGACTCGGGATTGGATCTCGAGGCCCGCATACTAGTCTACGGGCGGAATCTTGGATTAGTAATCCCTGTGGATTGCTGGATAGCCTTTGGGCGGATTATGGATAAGCCTATCGACTGGAATTTATAAATGTATTCCAAAGATAAATATGATAAACCGTTGAAAAGGAACTTGTTTGACATTGTTTTTCTATGTCAAGTGTTATGATTACGTGAAGGAATCGGTGCCTAACAGGCTAATTAAGGAAGCTGCTTGATGCATGTCCAACTAAATGTGGTAGGTAATTAGACAACTAAAACAACTTGAGGAAAGTGCGATGGATGTGGCCATGGGTCCGTTCTACGGATGGGTGGTCCCGGTTGGCCGGGAACTTTTCTCAATCATAATGGACAGCAAGAAAATCGGTTCAAAGGAAATGAATAGCAAGGGCGCTGACCTAGATTCTAGGTTATAATAATCCCATTTTACGTTGTTTTAGGGGAACGGAATGGGATATGCCTTATGGAAAAGAGGTTGAGCCTTGCATCCCTCTCGTTTCCCATTCTCCTTGAACCAAGTGCAGTGTGAATCCGCTTCGGCCCTAACGTTTCTGCGTAAAGTAGTTCGCTCGGGGTTCGATGTTAGTTGCTGTTTAGGAAATGACCATTGGGAAAAACCCTGATTCAGGTCAGTCCTAAGTGGGAACGGCCAGAATACTTCCACTACGTGGCACACGTGGAAAGTCCTAGATCGCAAACCCCGTGACATTCCATGGGAGTGCCGGGTGGAGCTTTCTAGACTTCCCTTCCGATGGACTACTAAGATGTGTCCTGAAGGGAACAGGTGGACACGTTACATTTGGTCTGAAGTTGTTCATACTATTGTCTATATTATGAATAGAACTCCCATAGCCATAGTTCATGGGATGATCTAGGAAGAATGCTTTACAAGCAAAAATCCTAATGTATTAGACTTAAAAGTGTTTGGATATATTGCATATGTTCATGTGCTAGATGTGCTACAAAAGAAGCTTAATCCAAAGGCTAAAAAATGTATTTTTATTGGATACTCCTTAGAGTAGAAAGAGTATCGTTGTTTTAATCCTATCATAGGTGAGTTCAGAGTGAGTAAATATGTTATTTTTTATGATATGACTAGTTGATATGCATCTACTTGCAATGTATTAGATGATGATAATGATCATGATACTTATGTGTAAAAAGAAAAGCAAGAATCATGAAGCCTTAGTGAGCTAAAAACATCATCTAGTAGTACACCTATAGTTAGCCCTTGGTCTTGGAGACTAAGGAGTAGTCCCACATCTTTAGGTGGATCTACAAGTGTTGCATGTACTTTTTTTGGACCCTAATAGTAGGTCCAATCAATATTTCACTATTTTGTGTCAATTCAATATTTGTAATGCTTTAAATTTCTGGTAGTTTGTACTATCGATCATGATTGTGGAGTGTCTCACTCTAGTTGCTGATTTATAAGTTGTTGAATTTAGTGCATTGGATCTCATAGAAGGAGATAATGCCATCCTGTATTGAATCTACAAGGCAAGGAGCAGTGGACACAATCTATCTCTTTGAGAAGTACTTGCCTAGAGACATGCTCGCGATATAAACTCACCACCTCCTAGTGCATTTCCTCAATGAAATGGAGATTGCAAGACCCATCCATACTCAATGGATGTTCTTCTTGAAGCGCTTCATGAAATCTTGAAGGGATTTATGCAACAACAAGCTTGTTTTGAGGGTAGAATGGCTAAAGGTTGTCTAGTATCAAAGGCATTAATGCATATTTGAGAGTGGTTGTTGCGATGGTGGATTTAGATAACATTATGCTATGGATGCTAAAGGACAATGATATACTAATAGGAGATGTGGTAGTTGGAAATGCGATAGAAAAAAGGATGGATTGTGCCATGGAGGAGAAAGTGAATCATTTTTTTATGTTGCATCATGCATCCATGGAGAAATGGCTCGGTAGGTACGAGCAAGCCGCCAGAAAAGAGAACATGAGGGAGCACAATCAGAATTTCAACATAGCACATGTCATCAACCAATTTGATATTGTGAGGGCATGGAGGAGATGTCACGGTTCGTGCCTATGAGATGGTTATATGAAACTTTGACCGCGGCTTCATGCGAAGGGGTAGAGGTCTCTAGGAAGGAGTGAGAATTATCAAGGGGATGTATTCCAAAGGTAACCGCATGCTTTCTTTGTTGTTGTATCTAGATTTTATATAGAATGACTAACCTAGCCATTTCAATATATAATACAAAATCTATAGCGTTGCATGGTCATGTGGGCAATATTTTCAAGTTGAACGCATCGACAAAATGCACTCAACAAGTGAATTGAACTTAAACCTATAAGTCTTTAAGCCTTAATTTCCTAATAATAAGCTTTTCAAAATGGCCAATTTAACCTTGGACATGGCCAATTAGGCCAGTCTCAAGGTGTATAGCCTTCAAGACAAGGACAAATAAGGGCAAAACTGGTTTTTCTTACATTTTGATTATTTTCTTCTTAGGGAGGCCATGTTGTATACCAATGGAGGATAGGATTTCCAAAGAGGAATTAAGCTTTGGGCCACATGCGAGAAAAGACAATTAATAGGGGGGTTGTGATGATCATAATAGCATCTCATGTAGCTCACCAAAGCACAAAACCTAAAAGCCACTATGATCCTACCTACACTTGAATATCAATGCATCATTCGAAGAGGAAAGGTCGGGACCACTTAGTTTCTCACTCAAACTTTCAAGCAAAGAGGCTTACTAAGGAAGCTTCCCTAGATCTAGGGTTTTCCTTGTGATTAAAGCTCATGCATAGAAAGGTGAGCCATAGCAACTATGGAAGAACCATACTTGAAATGGGTAGTGTGAAGACAACTCTCTTGAGAGCCCAAAAAATAATTGCATGACCAAAAATGACTCAAGAAGCCTAAACTACTCTCACATCTATGACCTAGCACATAGCCCCATCATAAGAACTAGGAGATCAAAGCTAGCATGGCTTGAAGCCACTCTCGCATAGGTTGCAAATGGAAACTAGGAGTGTTTCATTCTAGCATCCATCATAAAACAATCACTTGGTGTACTAGTTCCACCTAATAACTCATTCTTGTGTACATCTTGTACATTTGTGACTCGATACAGTGCCTTGATATCCTACAACAACTCATCAACCCTTGTCCCTTCAAGATTTCCATCTAGTTACCCCCAAACACACATTGGCACAACCCTCACCATGACCCACCTAGTACATCTCAAGAGATTCAGTGTGGATATAGGTCAAAATGTCAACACCATCTTGCAAAGGTGCCAAGCAAGGATATCCCTTATTCAAAATACAAGGTCAACTACCAACTTGTCAAGCTACATTGCATTGAACTAAGATTCTCTTAGACCTTGGTAATCTTTCCACTCACATTCACCCCACTAAACCTAGGGTTGTCATAACATTTACTAGCACTAGACCATCACCAACTCACATGCAAATACACCGTTCCTTAGAAGCAATTTCACTAATGTCAACTTTCCTTCATATGCTTTTGTTACAAAAAGAAAAGACCAATTGGAAATTTGTGAGCTTAAGTAATAATGTGATTCCTCAAGCCCACTTTTGTGTCGAAGTGGCATTTCCATTAATTTGAGCTTGCTACATTGGAAATCTCCAAATGATGATAGTGGTTAAGCAAGAACATGCACTTAGTACCCTTTAATCTGACCCAACATACCATGAGACCACTTCACTTCAATCTATCATCCTTGCTCATAATCTAAATTCACCACCAAAGTTGCAATATCACCCATTGCTTGATAAGATTTTGACTAAAGAGGAATCGCATATAATGAGTTACTTTGCAAGAACTTCCTTGCTTTGCAATTTGACTGCTTACCTTTATATATTGAATACCAAACCAACTAACTTGGATGTTTTTGGTGCATTGGAGTACAATCCAAATTTTTGCAACCAATGAACTTTTGAAAATGTAAAACATTAACTTTTGTGCATACCTAATCTAACTAGCTTTGTATACACAATCGTTTTCCTTATTATTTTGCTTAAAATTTTGCACCAACATGAGCTAACACCTCTAAATTTTAGAGCTTTGCTACGTTTTGTAGAGGGAGATAAGAGGTAAGGGGAACAAGCTCAAAGCAACAATATAGATACAATGGTCAAAATTTAAGTCAAAATTCCCTCTTTCCATCTTTTGAATTAGAATCTACTACATGGTACCCTTAAAGTTTCACTAAGTGAATGGAAGATAGTAACAAGTAACAAAGCAAAGTAATGAAAAATCAAGTCTTGAAGACAACATTAGCAATACATGCTTTCCATGAAGATCTTATGGTGTAGAAACATCAAGCCAACAAGATCGCTATATAGCCTCAAGTGGGAGTCAAAGAAATGCAAGAAACATCAATTTTGAGGCCTAATTTCTTCAAGCAAGGCATACTTTGACTACAAGATACAATGGTCATCTACTTCCTTAGGAGATCTTTCAATTGTCTCATCAATAGCTATGGGTTTATCTTGCTTAAGATTTCATGAATTTTCTAGATATGTTTAAATGAGCAACATATTTAGTCAATATTTAAATATTATTGACTTAAGTTAGAATATTGTTAATTGAATTCCAACTTAATAGAATCGTAGAGAATATGGTTAAAAAGTAAATAAATTGTTATTTTCCAAGGTCCAAAACCTTCTTGTGATAAACTCAAGCACATAATTTATAGGAATTTGGTATGCTTTAGAAAAGATGACAACCCCTTCCAAAGCAAAAAGGATATATAAGTGTCAAAGAGTTTATGAGGCCTTTATGTTAGTTGATGCCATGCTAATGGACAATACATGTAGCCTCATGTCACCACCTAACCAATGCCAAATTCGCTAGGCTATGGCCTAAGATGACTTTGTATTCATCGAAATAGTGGAGATACAAGCACTCCATATAATAAAGAGTCACTACACCACTATAGCAAGACATTGTACTACAAAGGTTTAGGCTCAATATTCAATCTTCATTGCACTCACTCTAGTGCACTACTCCATCTCGAGAGTTAGCTCTATGATTTTCAAATAGCCTACTAAGCTCTCATACTTCCAAAAATTCAAAAATTTTAAGGCTCCATGATAGAACTAATTTTATTTTCAAGGAAAAAGATGAGAAATCAAGAGAGAAAAATAGAAAGGAAAAGAAAAGGAAAATAAACATGCACTCACAAGAAAACACCACACCTTAGGGTCCTCAAGTTAAGTACATCTAGTGACCTTTGGTTGGTCAGATCTGTCTCTAACCCCTTAGCCCTCTCCCATTTTCCCACATATGTACTTAATGCATATCAAGGTCACAATAGACCTAGGAATGTTGGTTCACCTTTGTTAGACCTATCTTCTTGAGTCACTTGACCTTTTTACATCTTCATCTCATTTTCACCATGCCTACCAATCACCTTCAAGCAAGGTGAAAAGGTTACTTTAAAAAAAAAGTAATTATATCATTCATTGCTATTTACAATGATCTACGAGAGAACCTTGTGCTTAGGAATTCCTTGGATTGGACTCTAGCTTTTGTCTATTCTCCCTTTTGGATGTTCCCATAATCTTCTTCAACAACTCCCTTCTCCCTCAATAACAACAATTCTTCACATCATCATCATCAATTCATGTTAGCTTGCTTTGTCAACCATCAACAATAGAAGAACCCATGAGAAGCAATCTTCTAACTAAGTATTAGCGTATGTGAGCACACATAATCACACAATATTTGCACCATAACCTGTACATGAGTTTGGATCCTCAAGTGTGGGATAACACTTTAGGTACCCATGTCCTAAACCACCAATAATATGTGTCTTGTACATGAAGCAAAATACTAGCAATCTCCCTAGGAAGTGAATGCACATGTGGATTTACTTTGCAAATACAAAATTTCAAGGAGGTTCTACTTTAATACCAAATCTCCCATCTTCTACAACTCCCAATTCCTTTTTTATGATCCTTAAAATCATCCACCTGAAGGATCCTTAGTTAGGTGTACCTCCAACATGAGTTGTGTCACCAACAACATCACCTACTCTATTATCTTTTTGGCAATTGTATTTGGCATACCCTCAACTTTTTTGTTGATTGCGCCTATGAAAGGAACAATCGTGGAGTTACAAAGGTTCATCTTTCTATCATAAGAATCTTAATTCTTAGAATATGGTATTACTTCTCAAGTTTCATTCAATAAAGAGTAGCTTTTCAAAGTTGAAGTGAAAACATTCCAAATATGTAGAAATGGTGGTTGTTGCTTCTCACAAAAATGATATTGATTAACCAAGTCACACATCTCTTTGCACCATATCATTTTAAGCAAAGTTTGATTATGATATTTGGAATTCAAGGATTATCCTATTGTTAGATACTCAAAACTATCAATTTTTTGTGATCAATTTCTCAACTCTCATTCATTGCCTTGGGGGCCAAAATAAAGAGCCTAGTCTTTCCTTAGGCACATACATAACATTGATTGTAATATTTGATATGTTATATATATATATATATATATATATTGGCACTTCTCTTTATTTTTCCCCTAACAAAACTAGGGATTTGTCTTGATTTGAATTGAGTTTCAAGAGTCTAATCCAAGCCTTTTCCATAGGATAATGATTTTGTAGTAACCTCCTTTGTATCATGACCAAAATTGAATGAATTATAAATTGAATTAGCTATTTGATTGGTTCCTTTGTGCCCTAAAAACAATCAATATCCTAATGGAAAATTTAAGGTATGAAGTAGTGAGAAAATTACTCCACAAGGTTCCATTTTGAGTCCTAAACTTAGTGAAGGGCTCTATACAAGCTATTGAATTCCCCCACTTTGGTGCAATCTTCCATGATGAATACCTCATCACATAGGCCTTGGACTCGTAGTCATGTTTGCAATACATACCTAAATGATTGACATGAATTCACATTTCTTTAACAAGTATTTTAGTAATAGAGGCTACATGGATTGGATTCCCAAAAACTACTACATCCTTTCCACCCAAAGTCTAACAATCAATATATTTTTGAAAACTAGTTTGATTTCCAACATATGACTCAAAATCAATAGTCATTTCCAACAAGATGGGATTCTTATGTTAATTTTCTTTTATCTTATTTATGTGTTCATTGTGTTATTATCTCATATGCTTATTGCTTTTATTCAAATATTATAAAATAATGTGATCATGAAATATTTTTATGTTAATAATGTTTACACATATCATGCTATGAAGACCAGTTAACATGTTAAAAGTTCATTGGGTTTCGAAAAAGTGCATTGAGATTCTTTGAAAAGTTCTATTTATACAACAATAAACAACGTGAATTTTTATTGTTCGACAAACCAAGGATTTAAAGCATAATAACTAAATGTGAACCAACAAGTTTTTGTACCAAAACTAAAATATAACTCTCCAATAAAATTGATTAAAAAAAATTCAACTAACAAAATATGTGAATGAAACAATGTATATCTCCTTAAGGACATAATATCCAAACCAGAACATAGTTCCCAAAAGCACACATACACTAAAAACAATAGATCACAAACCTCATTGAGTGGACTCTTTAAGGTTAAATTTTCCCCATAGTAAAAATACTAACCCAAGAAACATCCACTAACCACAAATCTCAAATCCTACATCTCACAAGCAAGGACTACTCATGCCAAAAAAATAGGATGAATAGCCCAAGGCATAGCACATATAGCACATACAACAATATCATATTATTTCTGTGTAAATACAGTAACTAGTCTTGCCCAATTTATGAAAAATAGCCCATTGAGTACCTAGACACAATTCTCACAAATCTATTGACTAGTGAGGACCCAATCCATATCATGAATCATTAACTACTCTTACCTAATGAAGCATAAACAACTCAATCTATGCAAAATGAAAGGTCTCATAATCTTTCCAACAAATTGCCTATATCAAGGATCAACATAGCCCATGTAATAGGTTCAATAGCCCAATCAATAGATTGCTTCCAAGTTACTTCTTAAGGACAATGTGCAATGAGGTGTTAAAGCAGATATAGTGTCCAAAACAATCCCCCAAATAAACCAATGATAACTCTTGCAAGCCTCTTGATTTATAAGAATATAAATCTACTCATGATCTCATATCTCTCAATGGACCCATTAGACAATAAAGGAGCCTAATAAGCTATTGGCGGGCTATCTAAATAGCTAGTGGGCTTTAGCAATAGCAAGTTAGCTGTGATTATAATGAGGCTTCCCAAATTGGTGTGATTTTTATCTTTGGCTTATGATATGGATTTAGTTTCTTACACACCAAGGTTTACAAGAGTTGAGCATGCATGGACATGCCACAATAGATGTATACATACCTTCCACCATGACATGAAGCATGAAGTCAAGCCATGGGGTCACTGCTTGATGTAGTAACTAATCCATTTTCATGATCATCACTCAAAAAGAAAATTAGCAAGTCATTAGCATAGCCTAGGTAGACCACAATTGGTATTGTTGGAGAAGTATCATCAAGAGGCCTTGATGACCAACATTGACGACCATTATCCTTTATGACAACTTGTTAAAACACCAAAGACATGGAAAAGATTCACAAAGTCGAGGCCTTGGTCCAAGCACAAGGAAATATATTTGCTATTGAAGACCACATTGTCTCAAACAAAACGTCAACTTTCAAAGACACCCTCAAAGGAACAAGGTTGGAAGTGATGCACAAAGTCATTGGATAGAAGTGCCATAACAAAAAGCTGATATGATTAGCAAAAGGTACTGAAACAATATAGTGGAAATGAGAGATACTTGGAACCATTGAGAGCACTATGACATGCCAACAAGAAACAATTGAGAGATACTTGGCACCATTGAGAGGACTATGACATGCCAACAAGAAACAATAGCCTTAGTGAAAAGCAAGTCATATGAGTTGAGATCTAGCATGTCACAACACTTAAGTATAATAAGAATAGTCTCACAAATATCAAAAGTTAAGTGAAGCATTGAACCAACTTTGACAAACCCCTCTCAAGGTACAAATGCAAAGTGACTCAATGGTGAAAATTAGAACGCATATAAGCACAATAGTCAACTATTTGCATAAAAGTAGTCACAAATGAAATGACAAAACATGTCATTTCCTAATGGGCCAAAAGGCCATGTCAACAAGCCAAGAATTCATCAATGGGTGGATGGCAACACATTACATCATCATGAAACATAAAACACCTCAAATGAAGTAATCACAATTGAACATTGATACTATGGTAGAGCATGCAATAACACAAGTGAAAGTAATGATTTTGTTACCAAATTTACATTAAAAATATTTTTTAGTGTTTTAATATATTTAAATTAAAGAAAATTAACATTTGATACCATGTCAAAATCAAATGAAACTATGTTAATAATGCCAATAACATTAGGATTAGCCAATATTAATGTAGCATACCCACCTTAATACCTTAAAATTATATAATTTTTAGTTATAAAAGTAATCAATGTTCTTGTGTATTTTGTTGCACATTAGTAACTTCAAGAGTAGTAACATTTGGGAGTATCAAAGGCCTTGCATTTATTGATTTTTCTGATATATTATTAGGGATTTCTTATGGAAATTCATGAATATTGAATTTTGAAATTTTGAAAAAATTTCAAAAATATAACAAGTAGTATGAATTGTAGAGCTCATCACCACGATCACAATGATTCAAACGGATTCAAATTTTGAGTTGTAGATCAAAAGTTATAGCCATTTTAAGTTTTATTCACTATATAAGAATTTTTATATGCAAGTTGTACACAATTGCAAAAGAGCAAATTTTTTATTTTTTTGGACACCTAAATTCGTAAAAGCATGGATACTCTCATAAGTAAAATCTCTCAAAAAACACTCAAACTAGGTAGCTTTTGTATTGGTCATTGATGATGTAAGTTACAAACACTAAAAGCAAACCCCCCTCCCTAACAAGTATATTAAGGGGATTAGGATACCACATAGAGACACACAACACTCTTAGTGGAGACACTACTCTCTGATTGTAGGTGAAGCTAGAGGAAATATGTCTCTCTCTTAGGTTTCTTCCACGTGTGCAAAAGCTCTACTAAAATCCACCCAACTTCTCTCCTCTTCTCCGTCTTCTCCATATGTACATGGAAGCTCTATCAAAGTTCACTAAGCTTCTCCTCTCTTCTCCTCCATCATGCAAAAGCTCTATCAAAATCCACCAAGATTTCTCTCCCTTGTTAAAAGCCATGCAAAATCCCTATTGAAATATGCTAAGCTTTTTTCTTCTTTTCCATAGTTGTGTGGAAACTCTATCAAATTTATTTAAAACAATGGCTCCTAAGAGATATTGTGAAGAAAAGGAGGTTGTTTGGGAATGCACTTCTTGAGAACTTGAGGAAGACACCCCAGCACAAAATGTAGAAGATGGCATCAAAGATGTAGACCATATCATACCAAGTCATGATAATCGAGTTTGAGTTATTTGCTTATTTTTATTTTCATTAAAAGTTTTATTCCTTGCTTCAGTATGTATGCTTTATGATTTTTCTTGTGAATTAATAAAGAAAATTTAAGAGATTATGTGGCTGTTGTTGGATTTCCCAGACCAGCAAAGCTATTGATAGTTGGACTAGGCCCAAGGTCCAATGGGAATGTCAAACTAATTGAGATAATCCTAGAAGGGCCTTGCTTAGTATCCAATATCGAGAGTTAAATTGTGAAAAATGCCAAGTGCATTATGGCTACATCATCTTAGGCAGAGAAGCTTAGAGGGGCTCTGAAGCCAATAAATCCCTTGCCATGCCTATGATAGGGGTGTAGAGTTTTGCAATCCCCACTGGTTAACAAGGATGGATGATCTCAAATATTTGTCAAGAGGTGAAATGATCTTGAGGTGTTGGGAGTCCTCATGGGAAGCTAGGATGGCTTTATGGAAGTTGGGATCCTTGTGGGGGTCATAATAAATGAATTGAACCATAATTAAAAGGAACTCCTTTTTTATTGATTGTTTATATCTCATGCCTAAATGATGTGTCATGAACCTTGTATAATGGGACAATAAAAGGAAGCTACTTTTATATATTCTCACAGTGTGCTTGCATGGCTTACTAATTAGGTAACTAAAACAAACTTGTTGAAGAAAGTCGGAGCCCTTGGTCCTGACCATTTGAGAGTCCCTAATTGGGTAGACATGATTAGCTAGGTAACTTTCCTAAACACTAGATAGAGATGTTAGAACATGACTTCCAACTCGGTAGGATAGTTGACTAACTTAACACCATTTTAGGAAAGTGGAGCTGAGATTTTACCTTATGGTTAGGGAGATTGAGTTATGCTCTCCCCCATCTCTTACTCTCTTTGAACCAAGTGTAGTGTTAGCGTACTTTCACCTTTGATTGGTTACAAAGTGACCCAACTGGGTGTTAGACTACTATCTAAGAGACCTTCATATTCTAGGAACCCTCAAGTTGATTCTTCAAGTTGAGGCCTTGATGTTCCATTGCAAGGTAGACTTGGAGTCTACCCAATCAGCTAAGTCCATGCACCCAAATTGGGTCCAAATGTTGCTACTTGTGGAGAGGTTCTTGAGTGACTACTAAATGCTACCTCCTCTAGCCTATGTAGGGGCAAGTATAAGACACTAGATGGGGTATTTAAGCAATAGTTTATGGGAGTATAAGATTTTGTGGACATAAAATTTTGAGAAGATGAGGGATAATCGTCTCTTTCTTAACTTATTAAAGAAATTGAATATGCATTCAAACTGCTTGGGGAAAGTTAATCCAAGTCATTTTTAAGAGGGTTTGATTGAGATAGTGATATTGATGTGACTTCCTATGAGAAAGGGATTTCCTAGATTAAGGAGAGAAAAGTGATGAACTAATTGGAAATGAGTTGGTAGAGTAAATCCAAGTGTTTGGATTGAGATGGTTGTTGATAACTAATTTAATTTTTGAGTTTGATAACATGGTTCCTTGAGAATCTAAGACAGAATATTTTTAATGGCCTCAAGAATGTTTGAATATAACCATTGATGAACTCTAAGAGAAGAAATTTCTTCTCAAGTAGATAAAAGCTCCAAACTTGAATGATGAGGGTACCAAGGTTCAGGTAGATGTAGAAGCTTGGATTGATAGTATGGATGGGTATTTCTAAGCTAACAGAATTTGTGAAGCAAATAGATCTATGATAGCACGTTTATCCACTATCGGTGAAGCCAAATTATGGTGGAAATAGTGGTGTCTTAATAATGTAGTGTCAGAAGGTTCAATAACTTGAGATGAGATAAAAACTACAGTAAGAGGAAGATACCTTCCACCATCTTTTGAAAGCTTGAAGATAAATGAATTCTTTGGCCTTCAACAACATGAATTAACCCTAGAACAATATTACTCAAAGTTTTTTATCCTTTGAAATATGCTCCACGAATGTCTATTATGCAACATATTGTAAGGTTTTGCCAAGGCTTGAGTTTCCCTCTTAATCATCATCTTGAATAGAAAATACCCTAATGCAAGTTAAACCCTGTAAGAGAGGGGGATTTAATAATGGAGAAATACTAGCTACAATGGCTAGTATATAAGGTGTTAGGGACTTGATTTTTGGCATCAGATTATAATACAAGTCTCCTTTCATCTTCATCTCCCTCTCTCCCAACTTTCATGGCTTCTTTCTCTCTCTTTCTGTCTTTCTCTCTCCTTTTCTAGTCTTTCTCTCTCCTCGTCACAATCTTTCTCTCTCTTCAGCACTCTCTCTCACTCTCTTCTTCTCCCTCTCTCCTGTCCTCTTCATGACAAGTGGTATCAGAGCTCTATCTCTGATCCATTTAGTTACCTCACATGCTCAATTACCATCCTTTTCAGTTTAAAAATCCAAGAAGCTTCAGACACATAGGGACATGCACTAAAATGGAGGAGCATTGAATGACCCAGAGGTCAAGGACTAGGAGGACAGCAGTCAGGAGCATTAATGGAGTCCTTGGACCAAGTTTGGAGGCTGGAAGACTGGATTTGGCAACTCGTGGGTCATTTTGGGCCAAATTTGAAGGTAAATCTCTAAAAACAGTGGTCACAGGAGTTAGAAAGAGTTTAATCTTGGCTACTTTTCACATGGAGTCTTCTCTCTCCTCATTCTCAAACTCTTGCCAAGCTTTCATGGAGGAGAAACACCATAGATCCTCTCTACCTCAACCCCAATGATCTTCACCACTCTTCCAGAGCTTCACATGGATCCTAACCATCATTTCAAGCTATCCATTGACTGGTTTGACCCTCCCTTTCTCCCCAGGCAGCAACTTGTAAATTTCAGTGTAGATTTAAGGGCTGCAACCTGATCTGACCAGGGTCATCTATAGCTTCTTCTTCAACTTGGCTTGCTTCTACAGCTTCTAGCAGGTGTCCTTGATAGGGATAAAGCCTCCTTCTCATCTTCTTGGACTTCCTTCAACCTCTGAAACCCTAACAGGTGCATGCCATGGAAAACCATGGATTCTTCTTCAAAACTCATTGATTCTTGAGGGCTTTTGCCTTTCTTGGTGCCAAGAACTTGTGTCTACAAGAATCTTTGAAGAAGTAACCATCAAGAAGCCTGTATTTGAAGAGGGAGGCAAGAATGCAAGCTTGACATTTGGGGCAGCCATAGCCATAGACCACGACCTTCAATTTCTTCAAGTTCTCTTCAAGAGTGGGTCCTGGGGCTTCAAGATTGGACTCCTTGCCATCAAGGGAGCTTTCCTACCCAATTGGAAGAGCTTTGGAGCACGGGGAGGCATTATGGGGTAAGATTTTGGGGCATTCTTCTTCTATGACCTTCAAGGCATGTTGAGAGCTACTGAAGTTCAAACCCTCATTCTCCCAATGAAGAATCAAGCTTGAAGACTCAATTCTTGGCTGAAGTTGTCATCATGGAGCTAAGGGGAGCATTGGAGAGTAACCATGGGACATTGACCATTGATTCTCAGCCCGCCGTCTTCACCAATCAAAGAGGTAATTGACTCTTGAACTCTCTTTTAATTCCATACTCTTGCTGAGCCTAAAAGCCTATTGCTAGAAGAGATTCAAGTAGTCAATCATGCATTCTCTTCAAGATTTCAATGCTTACATGTTGCCAATTTAATTTCAGACCTCTCTTACGCTTCCTTGCATTCAGAATGATCCATTCTATGCTGAAAATTCTCACTACTGTTTACTGATTGCCTCACCCTAACCTCTTGACTTGTGATGATTGTTTGAGCACAAATTAATCTCTGAAATCCATTGTAAATGAGGTGATTTAGCAGTGAGTCGCTACTCGGTAATCCCTCTCGTTATTCCCAACTCAATTACATGCTCTTCATGAAAAGAATTACTTCCAAGCTCCCATGCATAGCATGCTGATTGCTTAATTAATAAATGTCTGCCATGTATACTCCGGGTGAGGAAAAAGCCCGATGCCAGGCGACGTGGCAAGACAAAAGAGAGGTGACCCCCCCCCTTGCCATCAAATACCCTGAAGAAGTGCACAACTCGGCCCGGGGTGCATGGATATTTTGGGGCCGAGTTGTGCACTTCTTCAGGGTATTTGATGGCCTGAACTTGATTTTGGGGATAGTGAGAATTGGCATGTCATGGTGATGCCATTGATGTCATGATGATGTCATTGATTTCTATGACATATTGATTTACTTGGGATTCTGCCACTGATGTATATGGCATATGGATGTACCACCAATGTACTTGCAATGATGTATGACTGAGAATCAATGCCACATGCAGTCATGTATGCAGTTATGACAGTGAATGCAACAAATAGTGCATGTATGATGCTCATATGTGAGTGACACGGTCATGGGAATGCTCATTTTCATGCTCAGTAGTGATATTATGGTGTAGACCATGTATATGTATGCTAAAGCAATGTATGGTGCTATGGGAGGAGCGGTTGCAGACATACAATAGATGAGGAGACCATATTTCAGCTCTCTTGAATTCCTATAGGGTGTTGTAGGCATTTTTCAGCCAATTCAGAGGTAAAGAGTGAGGACCAGCACTGAAGAGTAGGCCCCAAAGAGTGTTTGAAGATCTCAGAAACCCCCCTATTGGTTTGACACTTTACTTGGGCACTACCCATCCCTTACAGGCCGAAACAGTCCCCTACTGCTCTCAAACAGGGTGTAGGACTGCATTAAACAGTCATACATTTGCTATTACAGAAATTTTTGTATTAAACCTACAGTAGTGAGCTTATGCTCAGTTTGAAGAGGGCATCCTTGGCTCTGACTTGAACAAAAAAGTAGGTCAATCGAAGCTTTGTAGCTCAAGTTACAAGCAAAACTGTGACAGGTGGTCTAATGGGATTACATCTAACCATGGTAGGGAATAAGGGGAAAACTAAGGCAAATGATGACCTCCGGCAACAAATAAGGGATGCACATGCCTCAAGGGCTGAAAATAACCCTGAGGTGGAAGATGAAGCTTACTCTCATGATGTGGGGGACCTTAGCGTACTCACTAATGCCCTCAGTTCGCATGAGACAAGGCATGCTGAGAGACATAGAGAATTGATGGAAGGCATTGGTCAAATGAAGACCACTATGGACACCCTTGCTGCCCAGCTCACTAAGTGGATGGAATTTCAAATGAAAGGGAAGGAACATGAGGATAGATCGGGTATGCATGCTGAATGAGTGACGGGCCCATTGGTGAATGCAACAAATATGAACTCCCAAGGCATTTTGGGGAGAGTGGGCATCCCTAACAGCACTTTTTAACAGGGAGAGCCTTCACATAGACAAGAGGAGCCCATGAACAATGCAATGAGAGGAAATTTTTAGTCATCACAAGGGCCCATACCATCTACGCAAGTTCAGCCATCTTTTGGCAAAAATTTCTCTAACAATGGTTCATTTTTGGGTAGAACATGGATTAGCCTCAGTTTGGATATATGGGACAGCCACCTAATCATGAAAGAGAGCTAAGAAAAAATTATTTTCTCAAAATTCAATGTTCAGTCGTCATCTCCAATTGAACTCAAAGAGTGGCTCTCCAAGCTTGAGGATTATTTTGACATCTTGCCCCGTAGCGATGACCAAAAGATCCATTTTGCAATAATCCACTTGGAAGGATTTGCACATACATGGTGGAGGTACATTAAAAGAGAAAATTAGTAAGTGAACTTGTGGGAAGCATTCAAGGCACTCATGGTGCAAGTATTTGTCTCGCCGGTGGAGAAAGAAAAGCTTGCCCGCAAATGGTATGGCCTTGAACAACATGGTCTTGCTATTAGAGAATACACAAATGAGTTCCTCAACATTACCATGTATGTTGAGTCGATTAGTGATGATGCCAAGTTACATAAGTATATGTACGGGCTCAATCCCCAACTCTTGGTTGATGTTTCAGCTTAAAACCCATTGGATTTGTTCAAAGCTATTGAATTGCCTAAGAGGTACTCTCGCAAGTATCACTAGGATGCTTCATTTCAGCATGGATAGCAAAGAGGGGCATCTCAGCTAGTGTTTGGGCAGCAAAGAGGACCTATGTAGTCATATTTTGGACAGCAAAGAGGTGTTGTAAGGCCGGGACAGTTTGGGGCAAGTTATGGTGGTGGTAACATGCCATTCATCACTCCAAAGATCCCCACATACCCTACTTTTAATGCCTCAAGACCACAAAGTAATTTAAGGACAGCAAACAGTCCAAGAATGGATAATAGGCAAGGGGACAACAAAAATAAAAATGCTTTGGCAGTCCAAAGTCCATTCCCAATGGATTTGTATAAAGAAAGAAAGGAAAAAGGGCTTTGTTTCAAGTGTGGCGAGAAGTATACAACTGATCATGCCTCAAAATGTGCTTTTAGAAATGCTAAGGCACGAGTTCATAGCATGTTGGTATTTGAGGACTCAGAGGAGCACCCTAAGGATACACATGCTTTTATGATGACTGCTGAAACGGATGATGCTGATGAAGAGTTTGGTCAAGAAGAGTTCTCTGACCCTACTAACTCTTTTCCTTTTGACCCCGGTGGCCATGTATCACGAGATATGGGTAGAAGGAATGAATCACATGTTGAAATACATGTTGCCACTATTTATACCATATCAATGGATGCTTGGAGAGGATCCAGAAGCCCTAATACATTGTGTATTAAGGGCCAAATTCAGGGGAAGGATATGTTTATACTTGTAGACAGTGGTATCACTCATAGTTTCATTAACAGAGTAGTCATGGACATGCTAAAGTGTTTTCCCACTGATTTACAACAACCATTAAGGTGCAAGTTGCCAATGGAGATGAATAATTTAGCATGCAAGTATGCCCTGCTGTTCATATTCAGCTTAGTGAAAATTTTGGACAGCAATTGGACTTTTAATTGCATTGGAAATGGGGCCTATAGATGTTGTTTTGGGTTGTGATTGGCTGAAAACTTTGGGCACTATAACTATGGAATTTTCATTAGTGTTTATGGATTTTGTCAGTACATGACAACTCATTCACTTGCATGGAATTCAAAATAACATTGAATTTCAACTCATTACCAGCAAACAACTCAAGAAAGAGTTCAAAAAATTGTCCCAAATCTTTGTATTGCAATTAAATAAAGAAAATTTAGATCAATCCACTAAAACAATAAAGAATTTAGCATTGAGAACTCTTTTAGAAGAGTACAAGGACCTCTTCCAAGTACCTATAGCACTACCCCCTACTAGGGTAGTTGATCATCCCATAGATCTGGAGCCTCAGTCAAAGCCTGTGAACAAGCCACCTTACAGATTGTCTAGGTGTGAAAGAGAAGAAGTTGCCAAACAAGTCAAAGAATTATTGGACATGGGATTTATTGAGCCCAGTTCTTCACCATATGCTTCCCTTGTGTTATTGGTCAAAAAGAAGGATGAATCTTTCAGGATGTGCATAGACTACAGGGATCTTAATAAGATCACCGTGAAGAATATGTACCCCATTCCACGCATAGATGACTTGCTGGATGAACTCAAGGGGGCTAAGTACTTTACAAAGATAGATTTGAGGTCAGGCTATCACCAGATCTGCATGAGGGCAGGGGATGAGGTTAAAATAGCATTTTGGACTAATTGGGAGCTTTAACATTTCTTGGTTATGCTTTTCAGGCTAACTAATGCACCGGCCACCTTTCAGAGCTTAATGAACAAAATACTTCATCCCTTTCTTTTCATATTTGTGTTGGTCTTCTTTGATGACATCCTCAGCTATAGTAGATCACTGAAGGATCACCTTTGGCACATGAGGCAGGTGTTTGATGTATTAAGGCAGCATAGACTCTTTGCCAAGGAGACAAAATGTTCTTTCATGTAGACGGAGGTGGAATACTTGGGGCACATTTTTAGTGAAGATGGAATTAGGGATGATCCTAAGAAAGTGTAGTGTATAAAATACTGGCCCGCACCTACAAATACCACTTCACTTAGAGGATTTCTTGGTCTCTCATCATTCTATCGCAGATTCATTAGGCATTATGCCACTATTACAGCTCCCTTGATGAATAGGCTTAAGAAAGAGGCCTTTTTCTGGGATGCCATAGCTGATAAGAGCTTTAATCAGCTCAAGGAATTGCTTACCTCAGTGCCCATCTTGGTTTTCCCAGATTTTTTGAAAGAATTCACCATTCAGTGTGATGCTAGTGGTAGAGGCATAGGGGCTGTATTGTTATAGGAGCATGGGGTTATAGCATTTGAGAGCCGCAAACTTTCTAAAAAAGAGATGGCCATTAATGTATATGACCAGGAAATGCTAGCCATCCTTCATGACATTAAGAAATGGCACCATTACTTGTATGGCAGCATATTTATAGTCAAGAGCGACCATAGGGTCCTCAAATATTTCCTCTCTCAGTCTAATCTTACCCCTAAACAACACAAATGGGTAGCTACATTGCAGCACTATGACTTTGACATTACACGTACACGGGGAAAAGACAATGTAGTTGTTGATTCATTATCTAGAATGTGGGCTTGTAAACTTTTAGCCATCATGGAACTTCATAATGATTGGATAGAAGAGCTTCAGGAGGCCTATTTGTTAGATGCTGATTTCAGCCACATTTTCTAGAAATTATAGCAAGAGCATGTAGAAGAAAACTCTCCATATAAACTTAAGAACAGTCTCTTATGGTTCTAGGGCAGGATTGCCATCCCATACAATTCTCCATTCAATCAAAAGATCATGCAAGAGATGCATTCCTCACCTACAGCTGGTCACTTGGGCATATTTAAAACCTATGACAAGATTGTTAAAAGATTTCATTGGAAGGGCCTATGGAAGGATGTAAAAGATTTTGTCTTGAGCTGCGTGCCATGTCAACAAAACAAGAACAATACCTTAAAACCAGCTAGTTATTGTAGCCATTGCCTATGCCCAAAGGCAAATGCATATACATTACTATGGACTTCATAACCGGCCTACCGGTGACCAAGAAGGGATGGAACAACATCTATGTAGTTGTGAACAGACTCACCAAGGCAGCCCACTTCGTTCCTACGAAGACTCAATATAATGCTTCTCAAGTAGCCAGCCAATTCATGGAACATGTTTTCAGATTACATGGCTTACCACAGGTCATTGTGCATGACCGGGATGCTAAGCTCATGAGCAACTTTTGGCATGCACTTTTCAGCTCTATGGGCACTCAGTTAGCCCCTTCCACTACTTACCATCCACAGACCAATGACCAGACATAGATGGTTAACAAGTGGCTGGAAACTTACTTGAGGCATTTCTGTTATGATGTGAAGAATGCTTGGGACTCATGGTTGCATTTGGCTGAGTTTGGCTATAATAACTCTACACACTCTAGCATTGGAGTTTCACCCTGAGGCATTGTACAGCTATAAGGTGCCCCTTCCCACGGTTATCTTCAATGATAAAATAAACGCACAAAGCAAGGAGGAATTGGACAGAATGCAGGCCTTACTTCAGCAGTGTAAATTCAACTTGAAGAAAGCTCAGGATCAAATGAAGCTTTATGCTGATGACAAAAGAAGGCATGTTGAATTCCAAGAAGGGGATTTGGTGCTTTTGAAGGTGCCCAAGTCCAAATATGCCACCCTTAAGGATGGGTCCAGCAATAAGTTAGCTCACAGGTTCTATGGGCCATACTAGATTGTCAAAAGAGTGGGAGACTTGGCATATCGGTTAGCATTGCCCCCATCCACGAAGATTCATAATGTCTTTCATGTGAGTCAATTGAAGCCCTTCATTGGATCGTCAATGGATTATGTTGAGGAGTTACCACCGATAGATGAAGAAGGCATCATTCAATACATACTCGAAAAAATCATAGGACAAGGGGAAAAGAAGCTTCGCTCTCACTCCATCATGGAATACTTGATTAAGTGGCAAAGTTTACCACTTGAGGAAGCTTCTTGGAGACCAGCTTCAATTTTGGAAGAGTTTCCATACCTATTAGAAGCATATTTGGTTGAAATCTAGCTAATTATGGCCATGTTTTCTCTCAAATTGACTATAGATAGCTCTCTATTTCAAAGCAGATTTTATTATGTCCTATAGACAGCAATGGACATCATACATGGGCTGAAATTACTACTCAAGAGCTCCGTTTTGTTATATGGCACACCCTGATTGGAGTCTCCTACAGAAAGTTATGACAGATTTACTACAACAGGGCCCTATAGTAAACAGTTTGATGTCCACTATCTGCAGCTCGCATTGTACATACCCCAATGGCCTATCATATGCAATAATACCTCTTCATTCATTTGTATACCCCTGTAATAATGCAGTAGAGTAGTACTTTGATCTACTCCTGCCCAATTATCATAAGTGCCCAGATTGTTTTTTAGGGCAAAAACCTTTGGGTGGGGATGGAATGTAAGAGAGGGGGATTTAATAATGGGGAAATACTAGCTACACTGACTGGTATATAAGGTGTTACGGACTTTATTTTTGTCATCAGATTATAATACAAGTCTCCTTTCATCTTCATCTCCCTCTCTCCCAGCTTTCATGGCTTCTTTCTCTCTCTTTCTGTCTTTCTCTCTCCTTTTCTAGTATTTCTCTCTCCTCATCACAGTCTTTCTCTCTCTTCCTACAGTCTTTCTCTCTCGCACTCTCTCTCTCTCTCTCTGTCTTCTTCTCCCTCTCTCTCCTGTCTTCTTCATGACAAACCCTTGGTCAAAGAGATTATTATAGATCATGGAAACACTTATTTTCCAAGACTCGAGAATGCAAATAATGGTGATGCAAGATCTAACTAACAATATGGCCATATTTTCATGGTAACTAAAACTCAAGGGAATCACCAATGCTACATGTGTAATGAAGTGGATCACTTTAGGGAAAAATGCCCAAAAGAAAGTGTTGCACTACAATGAGCTTGGCCACTTCAAGTTTGAATGTCCTAATTCCATCATTTGGAAAGCTAGAGATTTAGACCTTAATGAAAAATTAGTGCAAAATTTTTGAGTTTTAGTTTTATCCTTAGTAATGGAGAAATTTCATTACCCAACTAATATGTATTCCGATTATCTTTTTAGTTACCCTAGTGACAAAGTTATTAAATATAGTGAATTACTTTTAAGAATGTATCCCTAGTTTTTGCCAAGATGAGCATATTCTGATTTTTTTCATGGGGGAGTGAGTGTAATGTACCCACCTTGATACCTTAGATATTATGTCATATTTAGTGATAAAAGTAATCAAAGATATTACTTATTTTGTTATAGATAAATAACCTCAAGAGTAGTAACATCTGGGAGCATTAAAGGCCTTGCCTCTATTGATTTTTTTGGAATATTAGTAGAAATTTCTAATGGAAAATCATGAAGATTGAATTTTAACATCTTTAAAGTTTCTCAAAAGTATAAAGTGAAGTGGTAGAAGCATGGAGCTCCTTGCGACGATCACAATACTTCAAATGAATTCAAATTTTGAGTGATGGATCAAAAGTTATGGTCATTTTAAGTTCTATTCACTATGTAGTATTTTTTACATGTGATTACATGCAAGTGCAAAAGGGCCGCATTTTGGCTTTTCTTTGACTTTTAAATTAACAAATGCATGTATACTCTCAAATTTAAGTTAAATGTCTCAAAAAAGACTCAAATTAGGTAGCTTTTGTGTTCTTCGGCAATGATATAAGTTGCAAATGCTAAAAGCAACCCCCTCTCCCCAAGTAGTATATAAAGGGGACAAGGGTACCATATAGACACAAAAATCTATTAGGGGAGACACTACTCTGTAGGTGTGGATGAAGCTAAAGGAAATGTCTTGGTCTTAGCTTTCTCCCCTAAACACAAAAGCTATACTAAACTGAAGTTGAAGGAAATGTCTCGCTCTTAGCTTTCTCCCCTGTGCACAAAAACTCTACTAAAGTTTACTGAGCTTCTCTCCTCTTCTCCACTCCTACACAAAAGCTCTATCAAAATCCACTAAGCTTCTCTCATTTTCTCTATTAGTGAATGGAAGTTCTATCAAAATCCATCGAGCATCTCTACTCTTCTCCACTTGTGCATAGAAGCTCTATCAAAATCCATTGAGCTTCTCTTCTCTTCCCCATACATCTGTGGAAGCATTTTATCAAAATTCACTAGATCTTCTCCTTTCTTCTCCTCCATCATGTGAAATCTTTGTCAAAATCCACCAAGCATTTTCTCTATTATTGAATGGAAGTTCTATCAAAATCCATCGAGCTTCTCTACTCTTCTCCACTTGTGCACAGAAGCTCTATCGAAATCCATCGAGCTTCTCTTCTCTTCCCCATACATTTGTGGAAGCATTATCAAAATTCACTAGATCTTCTCCTTTCTTCTCCTCCATCATGTGAAATCTTTGTCAAATCCACCAAGCATTTTCTCTCTTCTCTAAAACCATGTCGAATCCTTGCTAAAATCCACCTATCTTTTTTTAAAATTATCCACAATTGTGCATAACCTCTATCAAATTTACATTAAATGATGGCTTCTAAGAAACATCATTGAAGAAAAGTAGGTCGTTTAGGAAGGCAACTCTTGAGAACTTGAGGAAGACACCCTGGCAAAGAATGTAGAAGATGGCATCGAGGATGTAGATCATATCATAGCAAGTCATGATAATAGGGTTTGAGTTATCTGCTTATTTTTATTTGAGAAATTGTTGCTTTAGTTGGGATTGTTTATTGATTGGAAAAGATTGTATTCTATGCTTGGGGATGTTTGCTTTATGATTTTTCTTGTAAGCTAATAAAAAGATTTAAGAGATTATATGGTTGTTGGATTTGAGGGATCAATAGAAAGAGGGTATGTGGCTATTGGATTTGTGGGATCAATAGAAAGAGGCTATGTGGTTGTTGGATTCACGGGACCAACGAAGCCATCAGCTATTGGACTAGCCCTAAGGTCCAATAGGAATGCTGGAGTCATTGAGATAAACTTGGAAGGGTAGTGCTTGGTGTCCATTGTCAAGAGCTAAGTGGTGAAAAGGCTAAGTGCATTGTTACTATGTCACCTTATATGGAGGATCTTAGAGGGGTTCTAAGCCAGTAAATCCCTTAGCAGCTTATGATAGCACTGTAGAGCTTCATGATCCCTATCATTGGTTAGGGATGGATGACCTCAAATACTAGTTAAGAGGTGGAATGACCTTGAGGAGATGGGGGTCCTTGTGGCGACTGAGATGGCTTTGCAAAAGTTGGGAACCTTGTTGGAGATCATAGTAAAGGAATTGAACCTTAATTAAAAAGAATAACTTTTCTTATTGATTGTTTATATCTCATGCCTAAATTATGTGTAAAAAACCTTGTATAACCAGAGTCTGACAATAAAAGGAAGCTAACTTTATATGTTTACAAAGTGTGCTAGCATGTTTTATTAGTTAGATAACCAAAACAAACCTATTGAGGAAAGTGGGAGGCCTTAGTCCCAACAATTGGGAGTCTATGGATAGGTGGACCCAATTAGTCAAATACTTTCCTAATCAATACTAGATAAAGCTACTAGAATGTGACTTCCAACTTGATGGGATAGTTTAACCAACTTAACATTGTTTTAAGGGGCGACAGAGCTGAGATTTTGCCTTATGGGTAGGGGGATTGAGTTACACTCTCCCTTGCCTCTCACTCTCTTTGAATCAAGTGCAGTGGTAGCCTACTTTCATCTTTGATTAAAGCGACCATTCTTAGGTGGGTGTTAAACTACTTTTTAAGAGATCTTTGTAGTCTAGGAACCCTGAAATTGATCCTTTTTTGAGTTGAGGCCTTGATGTTCCATTATGAGGAAGACTCAAAGATTACTTGCTGATTAGCTAAGTTAATGCATCCAAATTGGGTCCAGATGGTACTACTCATGGGGAGAAGTGTCTGAACAACTACTAAACATTACCTTCTCTAGCCTATCTAGGGACTCCAAGTGTGCACCTCCTCTAGGGCTACAAGCTCTGTCTCTATCTTTGCCTTTGCCTCTCCCCTCCCTTGAGTAATGTGATGAAATAAGTGTGAGGAGAGGCGAGACTAGAATGGCACTTTTTGAGAAGACTATTAAGGTTATGAACTCAACTGCCACTAGGTTGCCCGTAAAGTGAAGGCACACAAAGATACAAGCAAATAAAAGTCCTGATACACATGTGATATGCATATGCATAATGCTAACGTATGTAACACACTTTTTTTAATATAATAATCTTAGTAAACACAATGGCATTGTAGTTTCAATAATCAAATATGCATGTTTTGGGTTTCATTCTTTCATAATGATATGATGAACACCATGAATCATCCCCAAGTGATGTGCTTTAATATTCCTACTTAGCTACAACCCATACCTTCCCAATGGGCACAAAAAGTACTCATGCATCTATTATTGATGTAGTCACACCTAATGTGGTGTATGTGTTAATCTATGTAAGTGAACTTGATGTGTGTGTGTGTGTGACGTAGTGTTCAATGAAAAACATTATTTGGAGATTATACAAAAGCCTTTAACCTTGGCAATTTAACATTTTTCTTTCAAGTTTGGAGGTTTATTGGTCACCTATAACTAAAACTAGGTGCTCCATGCCCAAATTTGAAGCATCAAGGTTCGAAAGCATGTTTCATGTGGCAAGAGGGTTTGTGGAAGGTTGATATGAGAAACATAATCTGAACTTCAAAACCTTTGGCAACTTAGACTTATACAATGCTGAATGCATGAAAATGCAATATATAGGGAAGTGACACTCATTGATATAGAGGGAGTGGAAGATGAATATTAATAGCATCAAGCCTAAACTATATCTCCAAAGAACCATTATGACCATTTCTCAAAGTTTCTTAGAAGGAAACACATTAAATGGTGATTTCTACATTGAGCATATCATGGCATGCATATTATGCTCAAACACTTAGCTCAGAACATTACATAAATTTGACAACCCATGAACTATATTAAGAATTGCTACTTCTTCCTCTCTCTCTCTCTCTCTCTCTCTCTCTCTCTCTCTCTCTCTCTCTCTCTCTCTCTCTCTCTCTCTCTCTCTCTCTCTCTCTCTCTCTCTCTCTCTCTCTCTCTCTCTCTCTCTCTCTCTCTCTCTCTCTCTCTCTCTCTCTCTCTCTCTCTCTCTCTCTCTCTCTCTCTCTCTCTCTCTCTCTCATAATTAATAATTAGTAGCATATATACATAATTATATATGTAGAATATATTAATTATAATATAATTACAAATGTTTATTAATATTTAATAAGTATATGAGTAATTAATGGTTAATATATAATCAATTACAATATTGTATTATTATACATATTAATTACTATACATGTAACAAAGTACATTAAAGTACTAATAGATATAAGACATATATTACAAGTATCATTAATACAAACAATACATGAATGATAATTATACATAAGAATAATTGGTTAAAATAATCATATCATAATTAATATTATAGATTATATATATAATACATAATAAGAATATATGAATCTATTTATTAATTATTATATACACATAGATTATATTAAAAATAAATTGACACTTTAATAGTTCATGATTAATACATACTCAATTATGTTAATGCATTAATAAATATAATGTATATTATTGAATCAACATACATTTATAGCGTATGTATCATTATGATTATTATGTATATATTATTTAATACATTTGTATTATATATATATAATATAAATCAACTAAAATAATAAGTCAATGATAATTATACACAATAATTAACAGTAATACATAATATAAGTATTAATGCTAGATCAAGTATAATTTACATGATAATATTCAATTATAATAACCATATGGTATCTTGAGGGATATTAATTATAGGTTAAGTATAATTTATGTATTCATATTCAATTGTAATAACAATATGGTATCTTTGTGTGTGTGTGTGTGTGTGTGTGCGCACACACACACACACACACACACATAGCTATATCCTCCTCCTTACTTATCAAGAAGAGGAAAAAAAGTGGAATGATGAGGGGGTGCCATATAAGACCTTCTAAAAATAAGTGTGTATGTGTGTAAATGAGTGATACACACACACCTTTTTTCTCTCTTCTTATTTTTTCTATGCTCTCTCTCTCTCTCTCTCTCTCTCTCTCTCTCTCTCTCTCTCTCTCTCTACGCATACATGTATATATATGTGTGTATGTGTGTATATATGTGTTGAGATTTGCAATCACATCCATGCTACCTCTTTGTAAGAGCAAATGGGATGAGGACATGGGCTTAGGACATGCAAGCTGCAGGAATCCCATAGGCATAGAGGGAAAGACTGTCACCTACCCAACTCTATTTAACATTGTACTTGCTCGTCATTTTCATATGAGATGAATACAATGTCGTTGTCTGTTTGTACTTCAGTATAGTGTACTTGCTTCTTGTTCTTTGTTCTTGAGTCAAGTCTCTTGGTCTCTATCATGTCAGTGTCTACATGAATCTAGTCTACGTCTATGAGCCACCATAGCTACCATGCTCTAGATCCCGTGTTTTCACAATATGTGTGTGTTTAATACATGCATGTCTATTTGTGTGGTCTCCTAAATGTGTTTCCTCTCTCTTGCTCTCATTATTTTTATTTTCTCTAATTTTTTTAAATTCATTTTCTCTTAAATTTCTTCATCTTGTATTTGTGCATGTTGTATATGCACGTGTGTATATGTGTATGCAAGTGTGTGTACATTGTATGCATATGTATATGTATATATTTGTGTGTGGATGTGTTTGTCTGCATATTTAGGTGTGTGCATGTTTGTAAGTAATAAAATGAGACTTAGACAAGACCTTTCTAAGTGTGAGACATATTTTGATTTTGTGAAAAGGATGATAGATTGGACCACAAGTGCATGCGAGAAGTGAGGTTTTGAGTGAGTTTTTTTTTGGCAACCTCGAGTTTTATTCCACATAGTCTACTTGGTCCTCTTTTTCTTTTGGGCATATATCAAGCACCAATGCTACTCCTCCATTGCCACTACCCCCACCACCATCACCACATCTTACTCTCTCTCTCTTCTCATTAGAACCACAACCAATTCTCCTCTATCTCTCTCTCTCTCCTCATATGTTGGGGACAAACCATTGATATCTCACTCCTCTCAATAACATTACCATGAGTAGCACTACCCACTACACCACCACATCTTACTCTCCTCCTCGTCATCAAAACCACAATCGATTCTTCTTCTTCTTCCTCTTCTTCTTCTTCTTCTTCTTCTCTCTCTCTCTCTCTCTCTCATACGTTGGACACCAACCACTGACATCTCACTTCCCTCAATAACATCTCTCCCTCTCATATCTTGGAGACCCGCATCACGCATCTCCCTCTCCTCCTCCCCCTCAATAACACCCTCTCTCTCTATCTCTAACTCTCTCTTCTCTCTTTTTTATCCCCAACTCTCTCATTTCTCTCTCTCTCTCTCTCTCTCTAACAATACATTAATAGTTCTCTCTCCTTAATTGCTTTATATCACTGCATTAAGCTTATGTGCTTATTTTTTATAATATTATCATAATGTTAGTGGCTGAACTACACATACACGAGTGATATCACACTCCATATACATTCACATCCCCCTCTCTCAATTATTTGCACATATATTATAATTACATCATGATTATTAGTACTTCAAATGTTCACAAATGAGCAAAACCAAATACACTCACACATTCCTCTGTCACACACACACACACACACACACACACACACACACACACACACACACATGTTGGGGATCAACCACTGACATGTCATTCCCCTCAAAAACACATCTCTCTCTCTCTCTCTCTCTATCTTTTTCACCCCCAACTCTGTCATTTATATTCTCTCTCTCTCTCTCTCTATCTTCTTCACCTCCAACTCTATCATTTATATTCTCTCTCTCTCTCTCTCTCTCTCTCTCTCTCTCTCTCTCTCTCTCTCTCTCTCTCTCTCTCTCTCTCTCTCTCTCTCTCTCTCTCTCTCTCTCTCTCTCTCTCTCTCTCTCTCTCTCTCTCTCTCTCTCTCTCTCTCTCTTTGTGTGTGTCTTTCTCTAACAATGCATCAGTAGTTCTCTCTCCTTAACTTATTAACATCACTAGATCAAGCTTATGTGCTTATCTTTGATAATATTATCAAAATGTTAATGGTTCAATTACACATATATATATGAGATATCATACTACATATACATTCACATCTCCCCTCTCTCCCTTCTTTTTACGCATTTTATAATTACATCTTGATGTGTTAGTACTTTAATTATTCACACATGAGAAAACTACATACACATCCACTTATACTTACATTTCTCTCTCTCTCTTTCTTATTTTATCAGGCTTCCATATGGATTGAAGTTATACATTGGTTTACAATAGACCCTTGCAAGCAATTGCTTCACAATCTTCGTAAAATATAGCTCTGTATTGCTTCATTACTTGTATTTGTTATTTCTTCCAAGAATTCTTTTTTTAAAACTCCACACTTCAACAATCAAATATATATTTTCATATACTTATATATTTTACATTGTACATCATGAACTTACGACAAAAAGTACCTAAAAAATAAATAAATTCACAAATGCATTTGCAAGTTAGTGAACTACAATGCACAAAGCAAATGAATATATTTATTGCAAACATTAAATATCAGTCCATCTTCTTTGTTGGAGGGTGAAATGGACTTTCTCTAACAAACTCCTAGACTTCTTGTGAAAACCTACTAGCTCAATCAAATAGGGAAGCATGTATTCTAAGAGGATGGTATTCAAGGGATTCCTTAGTAAATTAAGAAAACATGTGTTTAAAGAGAATGGTATCCATGGGGTTTTCTTGAAATATAAATGGATATATAAATGAGTTAGGTGGGATACATTGCATAGTCTTATACTATCATCCACAAATAGTATCATTATAGGACTAAAATGTGGCCAATCAATATCATCAAATATTTTAAAAATTGTGACTTCACCCTAACTCCTTACTAAGGAATGAGTTACGAGAAAAAAGGTATTGGAGGTATCACTTTTCTACGATCAGTCTTATTTTCTTTAGAAGAAGACATAAAAGTATATCATATTCTAAAGAATACATGTGGAATTACTTACCAAGAATCTGGTCCTTATGTCTCTTGCATTTTTTTCAAAATATTTTTTATATAATGCCTACTCGTTGGAGGGGAATCCACATTTAGGTAGTTGAGAACACCATATTAGAGAATTTGGGATTTTTCTAAGTCCCGATTTTAAATAAGTGATAAATATTTGACCACGCAGTTAAATCTTGATTCATATTTGAAAGTGGGATTTGGAACGATAGCTTATATAGTATTTAGGGTAGACTCCACCTTTAAGTAAGACAACAAGATTTGACTATGTGGTCAAATAATAAAGGTACTGGAGGTTCCCAAAGTGCATGGAAATTATCAAATTTTCTAATATAGTGATCGAGGAAGATAGGACATCTCTGATACACCTCCTCATTCCATTGCTGCTCAATGTGGTTATCCTTATATATGAGCTATTACTCCTTCAAGTACACCTAATCCTTGCATTTTCATGGCAATGCTTGAAACATCCCCTTCTCCAATTGCCCATATATGAACTTACCATTCATAGATATATTACACATAGAGAACACATTAACAAGATACCATTACAAATATACTTCTATAGAAGGATACCAAGTTATGCATGTAGAGAAGTCTCCATGCTGCTAACTTACATGACTTTTGAGACTCAATATCACAATCTAGTTTGAAATTCTCTTTATCTCCTATGTAAACTAGAAGAAAAAATCTTTGTCCACTCAAAGGTTGTTCCTTATTGAGAGAGAGAGAGATAGATATTATGTGACTTTATCATCATCTTTCTAAGGGGAGGTGATTTTTTTTTGGTTGAACAAGGGTTACATATATATATATATATATATATATATATATATATATATATATATATATATATATATATATATATATATATATATATATATATATATATATATATATATATATATATATGCTTTGAGTTACAACTCCCCTCCATTACCTCTCTAATGGTACATGAATTCTTTTGTCGCCAAACAAGGGTTTGTTGTTGACAAACCCTTCTCGATGAAAAAAATTCACAAATTACTTTCATCTCTCTGAGGGGACTTATGAATTTTTTTTCTCGCTGGGAAGGGGTTGTTGGTAGCTCCATACTTAGTGATTTTTTTTTTAAAGAGAGGACTTGGAAAAAAAAATTCATCGAGAAGGGGTTGCCAGCAACCCCCTGTTTGGTGAAAAGAATTTCACAAGTCCCCCCAAAGAAATGATGGAGGAGACTTATGAATTATTTTTTCCATCTTGAGAAGGGTTTACAAGCCACCCTCTTCTCGATGAGTTGCTAGCAACCACCTTCTCAACAAAAAAAAAAGTCAAAGCAATTCACATTATCTCTCCCTCAGATTGTCTTGCTTTCTTCTTCTCTCATTCGTCTTTGTCTCTCTCTTTTCCCTCTCTTTATATTTTCATTTAGTAATTAACTTAAAAATAAATAGTAATTAAGTTATTAAGTAAAAAATAAATTAAGTAGTGCATGTGTGTATGCATCTCTCTCTGTGTATGTGTGTGTGTTTATGTTTGTACATGGCCCTTATCTTCATTTCTCACTATGTGTATCTCTTGCAACTCTCTCTCTCTCTCTCTCTCTCTCTCTCTCTCTCTCTCTCTCTCTCTCTCTCTCTCTCTCTCTCTCTCTCTCTCTCTCTCTCTCTCTCTCTCTCTCTCTCTCTCTGTGGAGTCATTAGGACTCAATAGAGTCAAGAGAGAGAAAGAATGTGTGTGTGTGTGTGTGTGTGTGTGTGTGTGTGTGTGTGTGTGTGTGTGTGTGTGTATAAAACTTTTCGAAGAGAGAAAAGTTTTAAAATAATGTTCAATGAGAGAGAAGAGATAAAAATAATTACTAAATAGGAAGATTAAATTATTTGTGTATTTATAAAATGTTTTAATATGAGACATATTAGATTGAGACTTTTTGAATGAACTATATTGAAATGTTTGAACCTTATGAACAAAAGCAATCCTCTCTTTTGGGAATTTTTTTCCTTCTAATATAGGAAACTAATAAATAACATAACATATAATGGCTATTATCTTTTACATTGAGTATTTGAAAAAATAAAGATATTATGAAATACTTAAAAAAATTATACTATTAAAATATAATCAAAATGTGACTTTTTAGTCTAATTGTACATGGGCCAAAAACATTGTAAAAAGCTGGGAATAAGGACTTAGTGTAAAATAATATTGATATTATGCCATGTCACACTGACATTGGTATAAAAGGAGAGGACATGTAATTTTTCACATCTTTTTGACACATTAATACAATTACTGTCCTTCTCTCCCATCTTGCTCACAGCTTCCATGGCTTCTCTCTCTTTCTTGTATTTCTCTCTCCAAATCTAGTCTTTCTCTCTCCTCGTCACTCTTCTTCTTTCTCTTCCTGCAGTCTTTCTCTCTCTTCTGTAGTTTTCTATGTTCTCTTTCTCTCTCTCTAGTTCACTCTCTAACAAGTGGTATCAGAGCATTGGTCTTTGATCCATTTTTCCTTCTATTTTTTAGTCCTATTTTCCTCCATCAAAATCAATTTCAGACAAGTATTGTACAAGACAGTGACTAGTGGAGTGCTGCAGACCATTTACAGTTACTAAGAGACTACATTTGGATATCTCCAAGGTCAGATATGGCAAAGGATGGCTAAAGTGGCAGGTCATCATCAAATTTCATGCAAAATTGGAGGTAACTAGGGTAAAGGAGAGTTAACAGGGCTTAGTTTGGGGTTAAACTGTGGTTACTTTTCAAAAGAGGTCTTCCTTTCCTCTTTCTCCAAGCTTTGGCCAAGCTTCCATGGAGTTTTCTAGCTAAGATCTTCTCCTTATTCACTGATCATTGCTCTCCTTCAACAATGGCTTGTATAATGGCATTCTAAGTAATAAATGCAACAGATTGTATACCATTTCATGGACTGGAAGATCAGCCACGTGTGCAGGACAGTAGCCCAAAATTTGCGCTGATTTTTCCAACCCTGTTCTTCATCAATCTTCAGCCAATCTTCAGCAATGATGCTTCTAAATGGACTTTGGAAGAGATTTCTTCAACCCTCTGATGTGTAGACTCCAAAATGGGGCTATATTCTTCATCCTTTCTCTCTCTTGAAACCCTACATGAATAGTCCATGGGCAGCCATGAAAGCTTTAGCTGAAACTTTCATTCCTCAACAATTTCTTAAAGATTCTTCATCTTTTCAGCCTGTGGGATCATTCAGTAAGGATTCTTCAACAAATTGCAAGAATTAAGCATGATTGGTCAAAGATTGAAGCTCAAGAGTTTCCATGGAGCTAAAATTTGGGGGAAACGGGTTTAATGCTTCAATCTCAAGAATCTGAATCTTCAAGATTGTTCTTAAGCATTAAATACACAAGTCTTGAAGATTATTTTGGCAACATTGGACCACCGGAGGCTTTATCAAGCATATGAAGATTGGTCAAGTTATCATCAACCATATCAAATGTACTCTTCTTTAACTCTTAATATCTCTCATTAATCCATTTGCTGAGCTTAATCCATTTGATTGAGAGATTAAATAATTGAATAATATCCATCAAATTTCAGCCAACCCTTGCTTGAATCAATCCATTCATGTAATGCACTGTTTGCTCTATGCATATTAGTTCTAATCAGTGAATTAGAGGCTTCAATCTGAAATTTCCAGCATAACACTTGAATCCAATTGATTGAATCTATTGATTGATGAATTTTCTCACTCTAATCCATTGATTGGCTGAATTCTTTTACATAAGCTAAAATATTGTAAAAGGGTAAGTACTAGCAATCAGTGAGTCATTGAATTGCATTGGTAAGACCCTTCCCCTATCCAAACTTTCAAGATTTCATTCAATTTCATCTCATGAAAGGGACTAAATGAATATTTCAGAAATGCATTTCATGCTGATTGTTTAGATTAGCAAGCTACTACCATGTTGATATACCCACCAAGGAAAAAGGTGGATGCGAGGGGAGATAGTGGGACAAAAGAGAGGTGACCCTCCCTCACTATGAAAGATCCCGAAGGGGTGCAACCAACCGACCCGGGGGGGACTTTGCCCACCTCCCCGTGATTCGGAGCCTGTGTAGGGAGCCTGTCATGCCATTTTAACCCTCACATAGATACAGCGAGTGGAGAATTGAATATTGAAGACTTTCCAAAGGCTCAAGTATCTTCAGGTTCAAAACAAGGTAAAAGAAGGATTTTACAGGGCACTATAGGCCATTTAGAGGTTGTTACAGGTACATCCTTCATTACTGAAGTACAGGTGCAGGTACCAAACGCTACCCACAGGTTCTATCCAGACTTCTACAGGGTTTGGTAACCATTTGGGGTTATTATTTTGCCTTACAAGGTCAAAACAGGGCACTTACGAGTTAAAACAAGGTGCAGGCATGGACAGCTCAGACTCAGAAATCGAGCTGCAAAATTTTTAGTCCTAAATATGTTATAGCGTCTTATAGCTCATCTTGAAGAGGGCATTCTTGGCTTCAATTTAAACTAAAAATTTTTGAAATCAGAGTTCACTATCAAAAGTTATAGCCATTTTTCTGACAGGGGGTACTACAGGAGTGCACTATTATGGCAGGACATAAGGGTAAAAATAAGGTCCAGGAAGATTATGCTCAGCAAACCAGGGATTCCATGTTGGAAAATGCACCTCAAGAGAGCCCTAAAGAGCTTCAACAATGAGGGGAAGTTAGTATACTCAATAATACCTTGTGCGTCCATGAACAAAGGCATAGGGAACATCATGAGGCCATATTATCAAAAGAATGGAGCAAATGGTTTTGTCTACTTATCAAACGAAGTCTTCCATTGAGAAGTTAGTGGATTCAACGACTCAAACAAAGGCTTCTATTGATAAGTTGGTGGAATCTAATGCTCAAATCATGGCACAATTCTCCCAATGGATGCAAATGCAAATGGGATCTAAAGAAGCTAAGGAGAAAGCTTATTCAAATAGTGAGCCTTCAGTCCCACTTTAGCCATCTAACCAAAATGGTCATGGTCATGGTATTATTGGAAGAAGAGGCATCCCAAATAGCCAATATGAAGTAGGCGAGGCTTCACAAAGGCATGATGAGTACTTGGGCAGTTTGAATGGAGCTAACTCTCAAGCTTTTGGGCTGAATACTCAAATTCCTAGGGGTCCTCTACCAACAGGAAGATTGCATAGTGGTTCTCAGCCACCTATTGGGAGATTTCTGTCTCAATTTGGGGGTTCCATACATGGTACTCATGATCAGCCTATTTTGGGACAGCAACCATTCCATGAAAGAGAGCTAAAGGACAAGATCGTTCTAGCCAAATTTAATGGTCAGTCATCTTCACCATCTGATTTAGAGGAATGGGCCTCTAAGATGGAATCCTACTTTGACATATTCCCTAGAACTAAGTGTAAGAGAGTACACTAACCAATTTCTCAACCTAACCATGTATGTAGAAAGCATCAATGATGAGGCTAAGCTCCACAATTATATGTATGGTTTAGAGCCATCTTTATCAGCTGATGTCATGGTAGAAAACCCTACTTCCCTCTTTAAGGCTATTGAGCTTGCGGAGTGCTATGGAAGAAAATATAGAAGAGAATCTTCATTTCAGCCTGGTTTTGGATAGCCAATGATTTTTTTAAAAAATAGGGTAACACTTATGGCAGCAATCATGTGCCAAATGGGAGCTTACGGGTATCAACTTATCCACCATTCAATGCTTCTAGACCTCAAAGTAATTTCAAGACAGCAAACAGTCCTAGAGTTGACTTCAAACAAGGGGACAACAAGCCTAAATCCATTTCAGCCAACATGAATCCTAAGTCTATTCCTATGGATCTTTGCAAAGAAAGAAAGGAGAAGGGCTTATGTTTCAAGTGTGGGGAAAAGTATACACCTGATCATGCCTCAAAGTGTGTATACAAAAATGTCAAACCCAAGCTTCAAAGTATGTTAGCCTTTGAGGATTTTGAAGATGAGATGGATGAAGCTAATGGAATTGCACTTAATGCTGAAAATGAAAATCTTGAGGAAGAAGTTGAGCAAGAGTATTTCTATGATCTAGCCGACTCTTTTCCTTTTGATCCAGGTGGAAGTGTTCCTTTTGATCTAGGTGGGACTTGTCATGAGCCACTTGCTGCCACTAATTGTTCTATTTCAATGGATGCTTGGACAGGATCTAAGAGCCCTAATACACTCTGTATGAAGGGAAACATTTGTGGAAAGCCAGTGTTCATTCTGATAGACAGTGGCAGTACTCATAGTTTTGTGAATAAGTCCATCATGGACAAGCTGAATTGTATTCCCACAGATTTACAACAGCCCATTAGAGTTCAAGTGGCCAATGGTAAAGAGGAAATCAGTACACAGATATGCCCACAGGTTTCTTTACAGTTGGATGAAAATTTTGAAGCAAAAGTAAACCTGATCACTTTGGAAATGGGGCCTATAGACATTGTACTCGATTGTGATTGGTTGATGACATTAGGCAGGATCACTACGGATTTCTCACAGTTGTATATGGAGTTTATCTTCAATGGACAGCTCATCCATTTACAAGAAATTGCTAGTAGATCTTCAACTTATTACCATTCAACAACTCAAAAGGGAGTACAAGAGGCGCTCACAAATATTTGTTTTGCATTTGAATAAAGAGATGCAAGATCAACCCAATAATTTAGCAAACCATCCAGCCTTGACAGCTCTTCTTGAGGAGTATAGGGATTTGTTTGAGGTACCTACTTCATTGCCTCCCAAGAGAGTAGTAGATCACCCATTGATTTGGAACCCAACTCAAAGACAATCAATAAGCCACCTTACAGATTATCAAAGTGTAAACGAGAGGAAGTAGCCAAGAAAATCAAGGAACTTCTTGAGATGGGATTCATTGAACCAAGTTCTTCACCTTATGCATCTCCAGTTCTGTTAGTAAAAAAGAAAGATGGATCTTTCAGAATGTGCAAGATAGGAATCTTAATAAGATCACAGTGAAGAACACTACAAGGGTACACACATATAGCGATGCTAAGTAGCGACATTTTTTTTCGGCTTCGGTATTAGTGTCGCTATCTGCATCGCTAAAAACATCGCTATTAGCGTCGCTATTTAGTGACGTTTTTAGCGACATAGATAGCGATGCTAATAGCGACGACTTACTACGGTAACATTTCGTCGAAACCCGAACATTTCTTTCAAATGAGCGCGTGAAGGTGGAGAGAAAGAGAAAGGGAGGTGAGTAAGAGAGGGAGATGAGCAAGGGAGGTGAGCAAGGAAGCAAGCCGTGAGCCACATGTGAGGAGAGGAGCTTCGCCCGCACGAAGAGCTCGTGGAAGAAGAAGAGAGCACGACCGTATGCCCTATTTCGGTTTCTTTACAATCTTTGTTTTGCTTTGCAATGTAGGTTAGAAAGTGTTGGTTTCTCTTCGATCTTTGTGTTGCTTTGTGTTGCTTTGCAATGTAGGTTAGGAAGTGTTGAAAGAGAGAGAAATGGAAGCGAGTATTTTCAAATTTTTTCTTGTATTGGTTTTTATTCTTTGCAATGTAGGTATGGAAATGCATGTGTGTGAGCATAGTTTAGAGCCGACCTCAAAGATAGATAAGTTTAGAGCCGAACTCAAAGAGATAGGTATGAAAATTTAAAAAAAAAGACGTGAAATATATATAGTGGAGTGGTCCCAATATACAATATAGAATCGTTATTAAATTATCATCCATTACATCGCAGTCAAGATGTCTAGCACTCAGGACCAACATGGTGGTGATCGTGAGGCTTGGCTCAGTCAACATGTCCCCTGTCCATGCATGCAATGCAAATTGGCCATTCGTCGGAAACATCGTTTGTCCATAGAGCATGTGCAACGGTATGGAGAGTTTCGAGTTGAGATAATCGACCAAGCAGTCTTGAATTACGAGATTGCGGTAAGTTCTCTCTCATTACGTACTATATGACATGTGATTGATTTAAGTATAACAGTTTGGGGTTATCTTAGAAGTTAGCTCCTTAACGTCCTTTACAGGGTCAGGGCCATGACGATACATTGCAGTCCGCAAATCTCTTGCGTCCAGTAAGACGGGTTCGTCCGCGCTCTATACAAATGCCGTCCGAGATAACTAACTATCTCATGGAAGGTGATAACTCTCAACCCCCTTCTATGGGTGAGAATGTTGGAGACATGGACGATCCTCCTGATTTTTTGGAGCCCGATTAGAGGACATGATCGAATCATTGCTTTCGACGGACTCGAAATCCTAAGATCCTTTAATTGTGGAGGCTGCCATTCCATTGTATGATGGGAGTTGGGTATCCCATTTGAAGACACTTCTTGCATTGTTGAGCATACAAAAAAGTATGGATGGAGTGATCCGAGTGTGACAGAGCTATTCAGGTATATTATGATGTGTATGATTCTTTATTGAAAGCCATTAAAATGTGCTATGTAGTACTCTAATAACGTGCTTCATTGCAATTTGTAGAACGTTGAAATCTTACATTTTGCCTACCCAAAACATGATGCCTGAGTCTCGTGATGATGCAAGACAAGTGCTGCGAAAGTAGGCATGGATTATAATTGCATTCATGCTTGCCCCAATGATTGTGTTCTCTTTTGGGGAGAGTTTGAATTATTGGCCACATGTCCCAAGTGCAGTGCGGACAGGTGTCGAAATGACTTGCAAGGATAGACTGTTCCGCAGAAGGTTTTGAGGCACTTTCCGCTGATACCACGTGTTCGTTACATTTTTTGGACCAAGAGTTTTGCAAAGTTGAGTACATGGCATGTGGAAAATCGATCCACTAATGGTGTACAATGTACACCAACTGACTCAGAAGCATGGCATCACATTGACGAGACTTTTCATGACTTTGCAAAGGAGGCAAGGAATCTACAATTTGGTCTTGCCATGGATGGGGTAAATCCTTTTGGTTTACGTTCCACCTCCTATAGTGTATGGCCCGTGGTCCTTGTTAACTACAATATATTGCCATGGCTTTCCACCAAGAAAGGACACCTTTTGCTCAGCTTTCTTGTGCCTGGACGATACAAAATCAAGAATATGTATGTCTACCTCTCTCCACTGATTGATGAGCTAAAGGAGTTGTGGGAGGGAATTGTAGTGGAGGACATGAGCAAACATATTGGTAGGCGATCCACAACTATAAGGGCAATTCTTATATGGACCATGCATGACTTTCCAGGTTATGGAGAATGCTCTGGTAAAGCATGTTTTCTTATTTTTCTAGTTTTCTTTGAGTGATGTTGGTGTTATGATGTGCCTCATTTTAAATGTGTGTTTTGCAGGGCTAGTCACGTCAGGTTACCATGCATGTCCTCTGTGTGGACCAAGGTTGGATTCTCGTATGTCAAAATCTATGAAGAAGATGGTATTTGAGGGACATCGGGCTTTTTTGCCAGAGGGTCATGTCATGAGAGAAGGATTTCTTGGTCGCCCTCCTACCAGAATGAACGCACTGAGCTGGTTTGATCGCAGGATGGTGGACCAAAACTCGCTTCCCAGTGGAATGTGATGCTTCTCAATTTTCTATGAGCTGACTTATTGGAAAAAACCGAAAATTAACCACCTTTTAGATCCCATGCACATTTTTAAGAATGTGGGTAGCTTGCTATGGGACCACCTCACTGGGCAGCGAGACACACTAGGAGCGAGGATGGATTTGAAAGTAGTGGGAAAGATGGAACCATATTGGCCTATAAGTGGCGTCGACGGTCGAGTGCAATTGCTGTGCGCTCCTTGGATTTTGTCTGGCAATGAAGTGCGATGAGTAAAGGAAAACATCAAGTCCTTTCACACGCCTACTGGCCTAATGCGTTCTCTCAAGACAGTATTCACAAAGGATGACCAACTGACAGGACTCAAATCCCATGATTGGCATAAGATGTGTCAGGTATGTACGGTATGAGGCTGTGTATGGCATGATTCTACATATTACATTTCAGAATCTCCGTTTGTTTATACACAATATTAATTACATGGTTTTCACAGTTCGTATCGCCGATCGCAATCGCGAGGTCTCTGACATCAGAGGTACGGACAGCCATTTACAAATTGTCCGAGTTGGTTCAGTTTGTCTCCCAAAAAGAGATTCACACATCATCAATTGAATCCACAAAATGCATGGCAATAGAGACTGCTTGTCTTTTGGAGAAGTATCTTCCCATAGCATGCTCACGATACAAACCCATCTTCTAGTGCATATTGTAGATGAATTGTAGGTTGTAGGTCCAGTCCATAGTCGATGGATGTTTTTCCTTGAACGGTTCATGAAGACCTTAAAGGGATTTGTGCGACAATGGGCTTGTCTTAAGGGTAGCATTGCTGAAGGTTGGTTAGTGTCGGAGGCCTTAGTGTGCATTTCTGAGTGGTTGTCCACTGTGGACCGGGACAAAGGCTTGATATGGTCACTTAAGGAGGATGATCATCTGAATGGAGATGTCCTAGTGGGAAATGGAATAGAGAAGAAGATGGATGCATCCATGGAGTCCAAGGTGAACCGATTTTGTATGCTGCATAGCGCTACGATGGAGAAGTGGCTACAACGGTATGAGGATGGTCGAACTGAGCAAGAGTCTGCAAGATCTGACTTTCGATGGAGTACGTGGCAATGGCCCATTCAATATCCGAAGGGCGTAGAGGAGATGCCTCTACTCATGTCCACTAGATGGCTACATGAGGCCCTAACCAAAGCATCTCAAGATGGAGAAACAGTTACTGAAGAAGAGTGGGACTTCTCACGTGGATGCAATCCCAAGGTATGTAATCCCAAGAAATTACAATCTATACTGCAAATCGCAACTAATATACTTATTCTTCTCCCAGTATAAGGTCCATAGTGCAGCATGGTCACGTGGACGACATTTCAGAGTAGAGCACATCGACAAGTTACTCTCAACAATGGACTGTGGAGTGATGGCACTGTTTGAGCAGGAAAGCCGACGACGTGCCACAGATCCAAACCATGTAGTTGTAGAGATGGAGTATTTCGGATGTTTACAAAGTATCCTTGCAGTGGACTATCAAAGTTTCTCAGTGACCATATTTGATGTGTAATGGTTCAAGGTTACTGTCGAAGGAGCAGGTGCAACTGTTCGGCGAGGGCCAAGTGGCTTTGTTGAGATTGACTCAACGAAGAAGTGGACCGATTTGAGTGATACATTTGTTTTGCCAAATCACTGTGAGCAGGTAAGAGTCCCTAATACTTGACGCATTTTAGCAATCTCAAAGTGGACTTTTATACTAATCGTAATATGGATCAGGTCGTCTTTTTCCCTAATCCGCAACAACCTCAATGGTGGTATGTCATTCCCATGACATCTAGGATTATCCCCGTGTTTGCCAGAACCCCCGTACCGATCGTAGAAGAGACACCTTTAATAGCGGCAATGACAGAAGGCATACAAGAAACTAGGATGAACCGCCTGGAGGACTAAGACATCTGACCTATGGAGATAGAGGAGATAGAGGATGGGTTTTTTGAAAATGAAGCAGAGTCCTCATTTTGTGGAGAATTTTGTATAGATCTCCCAATGTATACTGAGCTATGTCAAGATGAGATTGTGGAACCCTAAACAAAAGTGACTCAATCAAAACGTTCCTCCCACTACAGCAATTCCACTTTTTGCAAATCGGTTAGGACAGTTTGTATGTTTTTGGAGTATGGTGTTTTGTATTATCTAATTTTTTTATTATTTTAAAATGAAGTCTTGCAAATTAAGTCTTAGTTTTATTATGTCTTGCAATTCATTATCTAATGGACTTATTTTTCCTTGTATGTGCAGGTTTAGGATTTGGGCACGGACGGCAGGATGAGTCGGGATTTTATAGATGATGATATTGACACAATGCTAGCATGTTTCTCACCGAAGCAGCTAGCTTGGGTCAGTCAGAGATAGAGCCGATGCACAGCTTTCCCGTTCCACCTCAGCACGATCAACAGACTCTAGACGGTCCGATGCTTCGGTCTCCAGTAGACGCAATCGCAGGTCTCGCTTTGCTTCAGAGTCACGTAGTCGAGGAGGAGGTAGCTCTTGTTGTGGGGATACAGATGCAGTCTCTCCCACTCGCACTGCCACCAAGGAGTCGACACCGTCTTTCACTGGTGGTCGCGGGCAGATGTCTACTGCTCCCACTCCTTCACGCACCCCACCGATCACTCCCAAGGCCGACAAGAAGTACACAAAACCCACTCCTCCAGGTATGTATTTTCACATCTTTTTTCGCAGTAGCACTTATCAATTCAAGTTGTGTTTGACACATTTGTATTAATGTCGTGAAAGTACACATTTGCAAAATCTTGCAGGTTACTCGTATCTCATAGATAAGGCCTCTGGCCATTGATACATGAATGATGATGGAAAAGCTGTCATCTCTAGGATGTATGAGTTGTGCCAACAAGTATTTCGGCACAACATTACAGACAAGTGGAAGGATATCCCAGATGCCAGTAAGGAGTACATAATCGATACATTGTATCGAGTGATAGATTTTCGAGAGGGTGGATGATGACGCGTATGCGTGACTATCAGTCGCATAGGCAGTCTGATGCACGTGAAGCAGTCAAGCAAGGCAAATCAAAGCAGAAGTGGCTGGATACAGAGGACTGGAGTGATCTCCAGGATGAGGCGACATCCACTCCAAACAAGTGGAAGAAGTAGAAGGACGCAACAAAGGTGCGCTTGGACGTAGGATCGGTGCATCACCTTGGTAGCGGCGGCCATGCAACATTCCTAGCAGATTTTGTAAGTATTAATAGGGTAGAGTACTCTAATTTAATGACATCTATGTTGATGTATGTATTTCAAACATGAATCTCAAGTACGTTGTTTTTCAATGTTTGTGTGCCAGAGCAAGGTTTTACGAATCGCGACCCAACTACACTAGAGGTGACATACGGGGAGAAGCATGGCTTGAGTGCCCTGATCGAGAAGCTCTATGCTCGCGGAGGACCAGTAAGTAGTAATAAATATCATTCCTAATTTGAGAAATTTGTCATTATATGTCAGTTTGTATTTGGTACTCACAATTATATATGTATTTGCTGTTGCAGACTCCCTTCGATATGCCACTACAGCGAGAGGAGTTTTCTGATGCGGATGAGTTGTAGAGAGCAGATTAGGTTACATAGGATTACTTCCCATCTTGTATTATGTAAGGCCTTATGGCCTCTATCCTCCATATGTAATAGCAAAGTGTATATGATTCGGACTTCTATGTTGTAGCATGACTCCATATTTTCTTTGTCACAGTAGCACTTCTCAATTTAAGTTTTGTTATTTTCTTTATCAATGCAGTGCACATTTGTGTTAATTAATGTCATGAAAGTACTTGTTCGCAAAGTCTTGTCATTATTTGGGATCGATTGTCTAACTTCTTTGACAACAGGAATCGTCTCTTAGCCTTGTGTGGCTCTAACTGTGGCAGGGCTGCATCTCCAGCTCTGCCACAAAAAAAAATTATTCTCTGCAACTGTCGGTATCAGCGTCGAAAAATAATTCTGCAATCATCAGTATTAGTGTCGAAAATTCCTCTGTAACAGTCGCTATTTTCATCGCTAATTTTGTCGGTATTAGCATCGCTAAATAGGATGCTAATACCGATGAAATTAGCGATGAAAATAGCAAGGCAAATAGTGATAGTTTTGTAGCGACGCTAATACCGACGCTAATAGCGATGACGGGGATATTTTTTATATATAAAGAAAATGTCGTTATAGCATGTATATGTTGTAGTGGAACATGTATCCAATACCTAGGATTGATGATTTGCTTGATGAGTGAAGATTGATTTGAGGTTAGGGTATCATCAAATTCGCGTGCGAGAGGGTGATAAAATCAAGACTGCTTTTAGGACTGATCGTGGGCTCTATCATTTCTTAGTGATGCCATTTGGGCTTACAAATGGTCCAGCTACCTTCCAAAGCCTAATGAATAAGATTTTACAGCCTTTCCTCTTTCAGTTTGTCTTGGTGTTCTTTGATGACATTCTGATCTACAATAAGACTTTACAGGATCACTTAGCACATATGAGGAAGGTTTTTGATGTATTGAGACATCACAGGCTTTTTTCTAAGGAGAAGAAATGTTCTTTCATGTAGACTTAAGTGGAATACTTGGGACATATTGTCAGTGAAAAAGGAATACAAGCTGATCCAAAGAAGGTGTAGTGTATAAAAGATTGGCCAACACTCGCTGCTACTACCTCTCTTAGAGGATTCTTTAGTAAATCTTCATTCTATCATCGATTCATCAAGCATTATGCGGCTATTGTAGCTCCTTTAACTAATAGGTTGAAGAAGGAGATAGTAGCTTCAACCAGTTAAAGGGACTCCTTACCTTTGCTCCTATCTTAATATGCCTGGACTTATCCAGAGAATTTACTATACAGTGTGAAACTAATGGCCGTGGCATTGGGGCAATTTTGTTATAGGAACATGGAGTGATTGCCTTTGAGAGCCATAAGCTTACAAATAAAGAAATGGCCATGAATGTTTATAAGTAGGAAATGTTGGCTATCTTGCATGCAATTAAGAAGTGGCACCATTACTTGTATGGCAGCTGATTCAGAGTACATAGTGATCACAGGGTTCTTAAGTATTTCCTTACTCAGTCCAATCTTACTCCTAAGCAACGTCCGTGGATAGCTACATTATAGAATTATGATTTTGACATCACTCATACGAGGGGCAAAGACAATACAGTGGCTGGTTTTCTTTCTTGCATGTGGGCTTGCAAAGTTTCAGCAATGACTGAATTGCATAATGGTTGGATTAAAGAACTACAGGAGGCTTATCTTTTGGATGAAGAATTTTTAGAAATTACAGCAATGTCTTATGGAAGAAAACTCGCATTATCAATTCAAAAATGGCCTTATTTGGTTGAAAGGCAAGATTGTTATTCTTTCATTTTCTATTGGAAAGGACTGTGGAAAGATGTCAAGGACTTTGTCATGAAGTGTATGCCTTGTCAGTAGAATAAGGACAGCACCCATAAGCTAGGAGTTTTGTTACAACCATTACTATTCCTACAGGTAAATGGACTCATATTACTATGGATTTCATTACTCGCTTGCCTACTACCAAGAAGGGATGGAATAGTATATATGTGGTGGTAGACAAACTCACCAAGGTAGCCCATTTTATTCCAACCAAGATTCAGTTTACTACTTCTCAAGTGGCTAGTCTGTTTATGGAGCAGATTTTTAGACTACATGGATTACCACAAGTCATTGTTCATGATAGAGACTCAAAGTTTATGAGTAACTTCTGGCAAGCGGTATTTACATCTATGGGCACTAAATTGGCTCCTTCTACGGCCTATCATCCACAAACTGATGGACATACAGAAAGAGTCAATAAATGGTTGGAGACTTATCTTCGCCATTTCTGCTATGATGTCCAAACTTCATGGGATTCTTGGTTACACTTGGCTGAGTTTGCTTATAACAATTCTACCCAATCTAGTATTGGAGTTTCACCCTTCAAGGCTTTGTATGGTTACAAGGTGCCCTTATTCACAGTCATCTTTAATGAAAGGATCAATCCTCATGGGAAGGAAGAGTTAGAAAGAATGCACACCCTTCTTCAATAATGCAAGATGAATCTTAGGAAAGCTCAAGACCAAATGAAGATGTATTTTGATGAGAATAGGCGTCCTTTAGAGTTCCAAGAAGGAGAGTTGGTCTTACTGAAGGTGCCAAAGTCCATGTACTCTACATTAAAAGATGGATCTAGTAATAATATTGCCCATAGGTTTTATGGCCCTTTCTAGATCCTTAAGCGAATTGGAGACTTGGCATACAGATTAGAGCTTCCCTCTTCCACAAAGATTCACAATGTCTTCCATGTTAGTCAGCTCAAGCCTTTTTATGGTGATCCAATGGATATAGTTGATGAGCTACCACCTATTGATGAAGAAGGTCTTATTCACTACATCCTAGAGGCTGTTATAGGTCAGCATGAGAAGAAGCTTCAATCTCATTCTATCGTGGAGTATTTGATCAAATGGAGAGGTTTAACACCTGAGGAAGCTTCTTGGAGGCCTAATTCTATATTGAATGAGTTTCCTTTCTTAAGGGATACATTGGTGGCTGAAGCCTATTGATTATGGAGCTAGTGATGATGCAGATAGGATCAGGACAGCACGTTGTTTTAGAATAGTTTTTATTGTTCCTAATTTTCAAAATTAAGCTATCTACATGAGCTTAAATTACTCTTCAAGAGCTTCGTTTTGATATATGGCACGCCTCATTCGGACACTTCTACTCGAAGTTATGGCAGATTTGGTCCAGCAGGGCCTGTTTACATAGCAAGTTGTCTACTTCATTTTGAGATTATCTATTGAAGATTTTATGGTTCCATATACTTTTGAAATATTCGAGATCATGTACATAGCTAAGGCCTACTCTTGTTCTTCAATTTTAGTCCATATGGTTGGTCATACTTCATTCATTTTTTCATTTGTAAAGCTGTAAAAACAGAGTAGTACTCTGTTCTATCCATCCTTTCCTAGTCTTTCAGGTTTGTTTTTTAGGACAAAAACTTTTGGGATGGGATGGATTGTAAGAAGCTGGGAATAAGGACAATGTAAAATAATATTGATATTATGCCATGTCACACTGACATTGGTATAAAAGAAGAGGACATGTAATTTTTCACACCTTTTTGACACATTAATACAATTATTGTCCTTCTCTCCCATCTTGCTCACAGCTTCCATGGCTTCTCTTTCTTTCCTGTATTTCTCTCTCCAAATCTAGTCTTTCTCTCTCCTCATCATTCTTCTTCTTTCTCTTCCTACAATCTTTCTCTCTCTTTTGCAATCTTCTCTCTCCTCTTTCTCTCTCTCTAGTTCACTCTCTGACAAACATTTAGGTAGAGGACTTTGATCTCAAGTTAAATAGAGAGAGAGAGAGAGAGAGAGAGAGAGAATGTGTGTGTGTACTTTGATAAAGGTCCAAAGTTATTAATGTAAGGAAAACGTAATGGTAGTATTATAATATTATAGGAGAGAGTTGCTATAATTGTTTTAGGCACACACACACACACACACATATATATATGCATATCTAGTGTGTGTGTGTGTGTGTGTGTTGATAAAGATCCAAAGCTATTAATGAGTAGGAAAGGCCCAAATGTGGTATTGTAAGAGAATTTTCTTTTAAAAAATTAAAGCTACACACACACACAGTGTGTGTGTGTGTGTGTTTTAATAAAGGTCCAAAGCTATTAATATAGAAGAAGTTCAAAGGTAGCATTGTGGTATTATAGGAGAGAATTTAAAGCCACAAAGAGAGAGAGAGAGAGAGAGAGAGAGAGATTGTGTGTGTCTTCTGATAAAAATTTAAAGCTATTAACGAGTAAGAAAGGCCCAAAGATAATATTGTAGAATTGAGAGAGAGCTCACAGCTTCCATGGCTTCTCTCTCTTTCCTCTCTTTCTTTCTCCAAATCTAGTCTTTCTCTCTCCTCATCACTCTTCTTCTTTCTCTTCCTGCAGTCTTTCTCTCTCTTCTGCAGTCTTCTCTCTCCTCTTTCTCTCTTTCTAGTTCACTCTTTGACAAACATTTAGGTAAAGGACTTTGATCTCAAGTTAGAGAGAGAGAGAGAGAGAGAGAGAGAGAGAGAATGTGTGTGTGTATTTTGATAAAGGTCCAAAGTTGTTAATGTAAGAAAAACCTAATGGTAGTGTTATAGTATTATAGGAGAGAGTTGCTATAATTGTTTTAAACACACACACACACACACACACACACATGTTTGATTGCTTTTTCATGGAATTTAGATGGAAGGAAATTCTGCAAAAATTTCTTTTGAAAGGCCTCCTAAGTAGAGGGACAATCAACACTCTTGCAGACAACAGACCACCATAATGATGCTCTATCTGGCTGATGGTTAGTGACACATTTAAGTTTATCTTTTTCAGCGTATTGCTCTTCATCAAAATAGTCATCAAACTGACTAATGAAAGTAAGCACAATTTTGCCGTCACGTTGCCCATTAAAAATACGAAATTTAAAATTTCTTTTACTTATCTCAGCTTCTTTCTTGAGAGACTGTGCATCGAGTTTTGCATCAATCCTACGTCGAATAATATCTTCAAGTTGCGCTCCATCTTGATCGACAGTGGATCGTTGAAGTGTAGCCAATTGTGCTTGTAAATTTTGGCGTGCTCTTTGCTCTTCTTGAAGTTGCAACATGATTAGATCCAATTTTTACTCCATAGTTGGCTCTGGGAAATCACCTTCACCCATAAAATCTTCCATGTTTTGATCGGACTTCCTACAAAAATCTCAAACAACCTCACACACTCGAAATCTCATTAGAAGAATGAGCGTAGCTCAAATTTGGGTTTACAAGGTTTGCTTTTTTTTTTCACGGATACGGAAATTGATGATAATCTTCTTCCAAGCAAAAAATTCTTCCATATAGACTGTGTGTGATAGCCTGCTTGCTGTGAATCAACTTTGCCAAATTGCAAGTGTGAACAAAGGCTTGTTGAAGTTGCGAAACTGGTTCGGGAGTAATTCAATGTGAATACCCACTAGATAGGAGATTGTAGATTGAATTTTAAGCTTTAGTAAAGCTTGAGACTTTAAGCTTTAAAGAAAAAGCTTAGTAATTTGAATCAATCGTTGCAAGATGATGGCACGTCATGATTAGAATCGGTGCCATTGAATACATGTTGCCGCCGTCGATCGTCAAATTTTAGAGAGCTTAGTTAAGCTCTCTAAGCTTAAGCTCTTTTTTAAAGCTTATTAAGCTTAAAATTTTACAATTTCCTTCTCTACTTCTTTGTGTCAACAAAAGACTTACAAAGGATCTTCAGAGGTGGTCCTCCGCCTCATGGGAGTGGGCCTTTGCGATTTGAGAGTGCAGCACGTGGTTCTTCACCACCAGGAACATGGTTGTATTGACGGTTCATTGCAAGACTGCCTATGGAGCGTGTTCATTCCAGGAGCTTCACCTTCGCGCGAGATGGTAAGCGATTGGAAGCCCTTGATCTCAGCTTCCCTCTGATACCACTAGTGCACAAATTAGGTGATGTATGCGAACGTAGTGAACGCCGAAAGGTTCCCAAGAACAAAGAACTCTACAAAAGCTTCATAAAGGCAAAAAGAGATTTTACACAACAAGAGACAAGAATACCAATTGGGTGCAATCTCTCCCCATGCCTTGTGTGAGCGCTTCACAAGGCATGTATTTATAGATTTATTAATCTCCAAGCTAAAAAATAACCCAATTTACAATTAGCATGCTTTCGACTTTTGTGTTTGCTTTTGCCCAAATAAAGATTAAACATTTGGGCGTCCAAAAATCCGGTTGTGCTCAAATACAATGTCGAATAATGAAATATTAAATTGAGTGCATATGCACATAAAATAATAATAAATTTTAATAAATAAGTTTACCTAAATAAATACTGTCACCACTCCTTTAGTGATAAGACTGCCCATCAAAAATAATAGTTCTTCTGGGTAATCTGAATATACACCATCTCCTACTGCTTCCCAACGCCACCGCTACCTACTCTACACATCAATTGAAGTATTCACAATTGTTAATAAATAATAAGATAAAACCCACAAAAGTGAATACCTAGCAATCTTTAGCTATAAAATAATTAAATAGGTTGGAACTCTATCCTAACCTTAATTTAATACGAGTGTACTCGAAACTCATAAACATCCATTAATTTAAATATGTATTTTGCAGAATCACTCGTTGTGGAATCACCCACATGCACATTAAATTAATCTGATGCCCGAAAAGGATATGCGTCCCCGTCAACTTCTCACATAATGAATCCACCTTGTGTATGCGCCTCGATAAAAACATATAGTTCTACAGAATCCTCCATGGAATATGCCTCATGGCATCAATATTACATAACTAAAGACACAGCTTTAAAGATTATTTCTCATACAAACTATAATCCACCTTAATTGAGTATTTCATAAATGGTTTGCCTAGTCTTTAAAATCAAAAATATATTCTAGATACTTTGAGTGTAATAAACTTCAATTGGAAGGGTTTTAAGACTCAATTGAGAGAGAGAGAGAGAGAGAGAGAGAGAGAGAGAGAGAGAGAGAGGGAGGATAAAAACAATTATTGATGAGAGACAAGAAAGAAGTATCTTTTTAAAAATCATTGATAAGAGAGAAGAGAAAGAAATATGAAAAGTAGTTTAGATAGAGAGGTACCTTTTTCAAATAATGTAGGAGAGGCCCAAAAGTAGTATTGTAGTATTATAGGAGAGAGTACTAGAAAATTTCTAGGTCAAAGAAGGGGGCACCATACTACCTTTGACCCTCTCCTACATTAATAGTCTTGGATCTTTACACACACACACACACACTCTCTCTCTCTCTCTCAATACTACAATATTATCTTTGGGTCTTTCTTACTCGTTAATCGCTTTAAATTTTTATCAAAGGACACACACAATCTCTCTCTCTCTCTCTCTCTCTCTCTCTCTCTCTCTCTCTGTGGCTTTAAACTCTCTCCTATAATATTACACACACACACACACACACACATATATATATGTGTATATATATATAATATATCTAGTGCCTAAGAATGCAGTCTTTATGTGATAATGAGTTGGAATAGTAGGTAAATTCAATGCTTTTACCAACTTTGCAAAAATAAAATCATTTGTGCTTCCATCATCATGCAAAATAATCTTTTCTTGACCATGCACAAAACATTTCATTGTTAATAATGAATGAGGATTTGGCATACCTAGTAAAGTATCTAAAGCATCGCCGATATCATCATCAACTTCAGTGAAGTCTGGCATATCTTCATGGTCTTTGTCTAGAAACATTATTGGTAAGGGCAGGAAATTTGGATATGTTGGGATTTGGCAGGAGAGAAGGCTTATGGTTTGAATCTGTATTCGATGGTAAAGAAATAGGTCGAGTCCCGGATTTACAAAAAGAAGAAGGAACAAAGCGATTTTGATTTAATCTTTGGAAGTTAGAATTGAATTGCTTTGTACCAAAGTTACCGTTAGTCGAAAATTGTTGCGGTCGCTTTTCTCATTCTCAAATTTTATCTTCAACATCATGCGCTAAAGAAATCACATCTTCCAAAGTCTTTGGCTTGAACATATTCACTTTTGCATAGAAGTGACCAAGCAAACCAGACATATACTTGCGCTTGTGGATCGCCTCAAGAACATCTTCAAGCATTCGAAGTTGTAGTAAGGCACTCCAGAAATACTCAGTGTATTGTGGGATGGATTCACGATCTCTTGAAGGATACCTATGACCATGACCCCAGTTTTCAAGATAATTGGAACAAATTGGTTGCTAATAACTGGATTCCAATTGATTATTTGTCTTATTCTGATAGATTTATGTTTTATGAGAAAAGATTATATCTCACTGTTCAATTTAGATCATTTGTGTTGCACAAAATTCATTGTCCTTCATATCAAGGACATAGAGGTATTATTTCCACTTTAAGAACATTGGTTGAAGATTCTTACTGGCCACAAATGGAATTTGATGTTTCTAACTTTTTTCTGAGTGTTTAATTTGTCAACGAGTCAAGCGACACCATGGTAAGCAATCTGGTTTGTTAATGCCTTTACCAATTCCTGAACGTCCATGGAAACATATTTCAATAGATTTTATAACCGGTTTGCCTAACACACAAGCTAATCATGATATGATTTAGACTATAGTAGATTGATTTAGCAAACAAGCATATTTTCTACCATGCAAGAAAACATTAACTACATCTCAAGCTGCACAATTGTTTTTGAAGACTATTTTTACTAACCATGGTTTGCCAAAAGTTACTATTTCTTATCACGATTCTAGATTCTGTAACAATTTTTGGACTACTTTTTTTGCTAATTTAGGTGCTAAGATTGATTTCTCATCTACATTCCATCCTGAAACCAATGGGCAAACAAAAGCTACTAACTGTACAATTCTAGATCTCTTTCGTGTATACACAATTTCAAAACTACAAACATGGAATACACACTTGCATCTACTTCAACTTTCCTACAATAATACACTACACACAGCCACACAAAAAGCACCTTTTGAAATAATTTATGGACATAGATTGCCTACACCTGTTACATCATTATCGAACAAAGTTAAAGCTGCTAATGATATTGCCAATACCCATGCTACTATTTTCGCTCAAGTTAAATATATGATTGTGAAACCCCAGTAATCATACACTAAACAAGCTAATAAGAAAAGAAAAGCTACGAGTTTCAATGTTGATGATTATATTTGGTTACTCATTGAAAAGAGAAGATTGCAAAATGTTGAGAAACACCTTGTTGTTATGTTAGCACCTAGATTTTATGGACCTTTCAAAATAATTCACAAGATCAATGACAATGCATTTAAATTAGAACTACCCCAACACTAGAAGATACATAATACTTTTCATATATGTTTATTACAACCTTTTAGAGGCCCATTACCTATCCACCTATCTATGAAAACCCTCCTTTGTTAGAAGAAGAAATTGAAACCCTTGAACTTAAAACTATTTTAGACACTAACTTTATGACCACTAGAACTAGCCGTAGATATTTTAGATATTTGGTTAATTTTAAAAATCATCCTATTCAAGAAGCCCAATGGATGCATGCCCACGATCTAAGTGCTTACCCCTCACTACTCTCTTCACATTGAGCTAATAGCAATTGAGGACAATTGCTATCCCACCCAGGGGGTATGATGCCAGGAGGCATATTCCACGGTGGATTCCATGAGGTTTTTATTCCACGATGGATTTCGTGAGGTTTTTTGATGGATTCCATAAAACTATATGTATTTTTCAAGGCTCATACACAAGGTGCATTCCTTGTGTGAGAAGTTGACAGGGATACCTGTCCTTTTCAAGTGTCATATTTATTTAATGTGCACATGGGTGATTCCACAGCGAGTGATTCAACAAAATACATATTTGAATTAATGGAAATTTATGAGTTTAGAGTGCACTCGTATTAAATTAAGGTTAGGACAGAGTTCTAACCTATTTAATTATTTTGTAGCTGAAGATTGCTAGATATTCAATTTTGTGGGTTTTATCTTATTATTATCTAGCAATTGTGAATACTTCAGTTGATGTATAGAATAGGCAGTGGTGGCATTGGGAAGCACCGGGCGATGGCATGTATTTAGATTACCCAGAAGAATTATTATTTTTGATGGGTGCGCGTCTTATCACTAAAGGCATGGTGTCAATATTTATTTAGGCATGCTTATTTATTAAAGCATTTGACAAAAAATTATTATTTTTATATGCACATAGGTGCTCGGTTTAATATTTCATTATTGGACATTGTATTTGGGCACAACCCGATTTTTGGACGCACAAATGCTTTACTCTTTATTTGGGCAAAAGCAAACATAAAATCCAAAAGCATGCTAATTGTAAATTGGGCTATTTTTGAGCTTGGAGATTAATAAATCTATAAATACATGCCTTGTGAAGTGCTCACACAAGGCATGGGGGGAGGTTGCACCCAATTGGTATTCTTGTCTCTTGTCGTGCAAAATCTATTTTTGCCTTTATGAAGCTTTTGTAGAGTTTTTTGTTCTTGGGGACCTTCCAGCGTTCACTACATGCACATATAACACCCGATTTGCGTACTAAATATACACTCGACAAACCTACCTTGATTGTTCTGTGTGTGTGTGTGTGTGTGTGTGTGTGTGTGTGTGTGTGTGTGTGTGTGTGTGTGTGTGTCACTAAGAACTCATTTCTATCTCTATCTCTCTTATTCAAAAACTATTGCCACTAAAAATCTCTCTTTCTCCTCCTCTCTCTCATTAATATATATACATATGTATGTGTACATGTACTTATGTGTGTATATTAGAAGTCCTAACACGTACACACACACATATGATTAGTTCAAAGAAGTATAATTACATTTTATAGCCTATGAATATTAATATTACAACAACATGATGTCAAATTAGCAAAGACATACACAATGAGAGATCAAGATTATGGTCACACACACACACACACACACACACACACACACACACATTAAGCATATTGATTGAGCATCGAATTTATTCTTGTTTTCACCAATATCCCTTCTTGCCACCACAACAAATAATCGACAAATGCACAAGCTTTAATAATGAGTTTTCATTTTTTAACCAATTTTTAATGAGGTTGCTAGAGCTATGTATAAAGAAAAATGTTTAGTGAGTATTTGGAATGGATGTAAATGTAGACATGTTTATACACCACCCCATGCTTATCGAAGAGAACTTACATCTCATATTTGGAAAGAGAAGAACTTTTCCAAAATCGCCCATTGTGTCACCAGCAAAGCAAAGACTCTACTAATTCTTAGAGCAAATGCATTTTATTTTGTTGAGAAAATACAAACATACATTGCTTGGTTAGCTATGATCCAATTTATGATAATCTTTTACTATCATTGTTTGTCAGCTTATGGAACAATAATACACTTGCTAGAGGTCAATATAATACAAATCTAGATTGAGATTGCTTGTAGAAATTGTTTTGTATTGTAAGTGTGTGTGTGTGTATGTGTGTGTGTGATGCCATAACGCAATGTAAAACAAGTTCTATCAAACCTACAGTACTCTCACTAATACTTTTGTATTGCAAATGATATATATATATCTATATATATAAAGAGAGAAATGTTCATTGTAACACATGATGTCACAATCCAATGTAATACAAGTTCTATCAATTTGGAGGCGCACTTGCACAAGCATTTTCATATTAC